>NW_027555514.1:208154285-209354285 GCF_003287225.1 Phascolarctos cinereus
GTGAAAGAAGGTGGTCTCACCATACCAGATCTCAAACTGTATTATAAAGCTTTAATCATCAAAATAATATGGTACTGGCTAAGAAATAGAGTGGTGATTTAGTAGAATAGATTAGGTACACAAATACACAGTAGTAAATGACCTCTAGTGTTTGGGAAACCCAAAAACTCAAGTTTGGGGGATTAAAAATGCATTATTTGACAAAAACTACTGGGAAAACTGGAAAACAGTATAGGAGAAACAAAGTATAGAGTTAAATCTTACACCACGTACCAAGATAAGGTCAAAATGGGTACATGATTTGGACATAAAGGATGATACCATAAACAAACTAGGAAAGTATGCAAGTTTAATTGCCAGATCTATAGAGAAGGGAACAATTTATGACTGAACAAGAGGTAGAAAGCATTGTCAGTAAATATTTTGATTATATTAAATTTAAAAGGTTTTTCACAATCCAAACCAATGCAGCCAAGATTAGAAGGAAAGCAGAAATCTGGGAAATATTTTTACTGCAAGTATCTTTGATACAGGCCTCATTTTTCAAATATATAGAGAACTGATTCAAATTTATAAGAACAAGCCAGTCAATTAATGGTCAAAGGATATGAACAGACACTTTTCAGATGAAGAAATCAAAGCTATCTGTAGTCATATGAAGAAATGCTCTACATCACTATTGATTAGAGAAATGCAAATTAAAACACTCTGAACTATCACCTTATACCTTCCAGATTCGCTAATGTGACAGAAAAGGAAAAGGAAAATGATTAATGTTGGAAGGGATATGGGTAATTAGGGACACTAACGTACTGTTGGTAGAGTTGTGAACTGATCCCACCATTCTGGAGAGCAATTTGGAACTATGCCCAAAGGTTTATAAAACTCTGGATATCCTTTTAACCAGCAACATCATTACTACATCTGTGTCGCAAAGAGATTTACTTAAAAAGGGAAAAGGAACTATTAGCACAAAAATAGCTATAGCAGCCCTTTTTTCCTGGTGACGAACAATTGGAAATTAAGAGGATACCTATCAATTGAGGAATGGCTGAACAAGTTGTTGAATATGATTGTGATGGAATAATATTGTGCTAGAAGAAATGATGAGCAGGGTGCTTTCAGAAAAACCTGGGAAGATTTACATGAATTGTTGAAAAGTGAAGTGAGCAGAACTAGGAAAACATTGTTCACAGTGAAAGCAGTATTATACGATGATCACTTGTGAATGACTTAGCTATTCTCAGCAATGCAATTATCCAAAACAATTCCAAAGGACTCATTATGAAAAATGCTATCCACCTTCAAAGAAAGCAATGGAATCTGAATGTAGATCAAAGCATACTATTTTTCACTTTTTTGTGGGGTTCTTTTTGGTCTGTGTTTTCTTTTACAACATGACCAACATAGAAATATGTTTTACATCATTACACAAATATAACCTATATAAAATTGCTTACTGTCTTGGGGGGGTGTAGAGGAAAAATGTTGTGAGATAACTTGGAACTCAAAATTTTTTTTAAATCAATGTTAAATATTGTTTGTACATGTAATTGAGAAAAATAAAATATTTTTTAAAAAGTTGGCCCTTCTGTTTGGCATGAGAAGCATCTTTGAGCAGAAATAGCTGAATTGTCTTTAGTTAAGGTCTCATGCAGTGTGCAGTATAGAATCATGATTTCTATGTGGTGAAAAACCTTGAGGGAAGTCTGACTTCCCCTTAGTGGAAGTCACTCCCTGGGAAATAGTATCTTGGGAGCTATTAAGAAGATAAGCCTGAAGCTTTCTGAATGTCTGCTCTAGTTTTCACTCATGACCAACCCTGTTCCTATTATCCTTTCTTATAATCTCTAATCTGGGTAGAGTTTTTCCACCAAAACCTCTAGGTCAAAGAGGTGAAAAATGGTTTATGATATTGTTATGAAAACTTATTAATTATTATACTGTTTAAATCTAATTTCATGTGAATAGAGATTGTTTGAATTCAGAATGTTGCCCTAACATCAGTAATTCTCCAGGAATGCTGGAGATGGCTACAAGGAATTTTGGGTTCCCCCATGTCCTGGATCCCCTAAAACATGCTTGTTTTTTGGGTTCCCTTGTGTTTTGACTTTGCACAAATTTTATTAAATGTTTATGTTTACTGACATCCATCTCAATTGAAGTTTTCCTCTTGGCAAAATTGTTTATCTGTGTATGTGTGGCTTGTGTGCAGATGCCCTTGTCTATATCTTACATAATCTAAAATTTCCACAACCTGAAAAAGACGGAACCACACTTCTTTGTAGTTTGCTCTCTTCTTTCAAACTACCTAATACATTTCTTTTGTGAAAAACAAAGATTTTACTTCTTACTTGCAAGATATTAGTCCCACCTCCTTTTGTTCCCATTGCTCTTTTCACTTGAAAAATTACCAGATCTGTTAATCATTCTTCTATCTCCATTGCATGATCTTTAAAGATCAAAAGTTCATTTGCCTCTGCCTCTAATTGCCAAATATGTAGGGACAATTTGTCTTCACTCTTTTTCTTGTTGGTAATGTCTTTTAAAAGTTGTCAGTAAGAAGCAATAATTTTTTTTATTGTCAATGTCAAGATCCTCAAACATCTATTGTGCTTATCCTGCCAGGTGAATAGGCACTTTTTCTTTATTTAACCTAGAAGGCTCTCCCTAAATCTTGAAAAATAATTTTGCCACTGGGAACCAATATCTTGTATCAAGCTATCTAATTACTAAAAACTCCCTTTTTCCACAATACCCTTGCCCAACTTAAAAAATAAAGTTAACCACTGGAACAATAACCATTCTTTAATTATTCTGAATATCCTGGACCAGGCCTAAGGTAAGCCAATGGAGTTATTTAAGGATTAAAATGCAATGAGACATTCATTGGACACAAATATAATAAAAGTAACTTTATTAATCATAGGAAATTAAAAGAATACAACTTAAAGTTTAAAAGGATATGAAATACAGCTCCTTCTTCTTTCACAGTTGCCATGGCAACTATCCATGCCTGGTCAAGAAAGTTACATATCATAGATATTGAGAGCTCTGACAACATTGCTAATGCTAATAACACTCTAGGCCAGACACTGTATACCTATATATCTATATATGCAAGAAAGCCAAATACCATCCTCATCCTCTGAAAGGTCCAGCCTACTTTATATGCTGCTGTACTCATCTCCCCTCAGCTGCACCAGGATATGGAGCAATGGGTGCAGGAAAGGGAAAATAGAGTTGGGGAGTAGGGAGAACAGGGAAAGAAGAAAGAGGGAACTTCAGTTGTGACTGCAATCTTGCCCTCAGCAGTCCTTGGGCATGGTAACCTAATTGTTCCTCCTCAGTGATGGTCCCCAGCACTTTAATTATGGCTAGTGAAAAATAAGTATAACTCCTACCACACAAGTGAAATACTTTTTCCATCTATAGCTTAAGTTATTTTTCACTATTGGTACATACAAGAATTTGAAAATATAAGACTCTTAAGGACTTAAAATATATCATAAGAAAAACCTTGATATTTATTTACTACTTACTCTGGCTCAGACTTTGGGCAGTTAATTTTTACCTAATGTATTTACAACTTGAAGCACTATTAACTTTGTGCCCAGATGTTTCATTTGGCAAAATGTAATGGCCACCTATGCAGTCAATTTCAGTAACAATCTTTCATTGATGGAATATACACACTGAATGTACAGAAGTTTAATAACATTAGTATATGATGTCATGACCCTTTGCATCATCAAAACTGTAAAAATGTCAATATGAGTCGCAACAAATTACTGTAGGCAATTTGCTGAGTTCTAGAGCTGTTGCAGCAAACACCTGTGTTGGCTTGAAATCTAACAACTTTTAGAGTTTTGTTACCAGTCATTTGTGGAACAATTTGTGCATATATGGAAAATGTACATTTTTTCATTTGCATGAATGATTACCAGACCTTCGAAAGTAGTGCAAACATATTTAATGTAAAAAAAAAAAGTTAATTTTTAGAATACATTTTAGCAGAAAACATATTAAAATTGGTGTGGTCATTCTTGACAATTATGAATTGAATCTATATTAATATTCTTTATGTTGTAAATTCTGCAGGTCTGCATAAACTTAAAATCCCAAGCACATTCAGACAATATTTTGATATGATATTTTGAGCATAGAAAATACTTCAAAAGTATATTATTATTAGTCAAAATAATTATTTGACTAATTTTGTATAATAGTTTACGTATAACATTATATAAAGTTAATTTCTCCCTCTCAAGTGTCTTGAAACAATTGTTCTAAAATATTTAAGATTATAGGTTATAGTAATAATTTAAGATTATGAGGTTATAGTAATAATTATGATGATGATCTTTCTTACTACATCAAAAAATAAATAAAAGTTATGTTATTAGGAAAATATATTTTCTACATATAATATTCAAAAAATATTATCTTCTACTTTGATAAGAGGAATATTAAAGAAAGAAGTGCTCATTTATTTATTATATCTCTGTTTCTGGAGGACATATTTTAAATCTCAGTAAAATGATTTCATGTTTCCTTAGAAAACCTTATTTGAATGAATTAATAGTCCTAGTAACATAATGCTTATATTTCAAATTTATATTCCATTACATTACATTCCATTTCAAAAAAGCAAACTATTACTTTCATCCCCATCATATTTCATTTTTCTATCTTAAGAGTACCAAAGGGGGCTTAGATTCTTAAAATCTAGCCATGGGCTCAGATTCCTATGATCTAGCCACTGCTCAGATTCTTAGAATCTAGCCAATAGCTCACTAACATTCAGACTCCTTAAGAGTCTGCCCAATATGATGGATGTTCTAATAAACCTTGTCTTTGGCTGAAAAAAAAACATAAGGAGTATATTAATAAACTTATTCTCTGCTAAGCCTGACACACTCTTAAGTTTAATCTGCTTCATTAACATTTTCTCCATTACTTTCTTAAGTCTAGACAATCAACAAAATGATAAATCAAACCCTAATTTATAGTGTTTGCTGATTTCTGAGTTGTGAATGTTTGTACTTAAATTTTAACAATTGGATCTCCCAAACCCTAGGAGCTAGAGGGAGAAGCTGGTGAACCATATTAATAGACATTCAGGAAATATTATATCAAATACATATTGATGAATATTACTCTGAATTTCACATTGAAAATGTCTGAAGTTGATAAAATTTTCAGTTAAACCAAAGCTCTTCAATAGACATTGCTAAATGGACTTAGGCTTTCATTTTAGTATTTGAATGACAAGATTCATAATGTCTGAATTACTTGTGTAACAGGGTGTTTAGGTTAAAAAGAAAAAAAAACCAATTAGTTACTCCTTCTTAGGGTGGCTAGTGGCCCAATGGATTGAGCACCAGATTTGGAGTCAGGAAGAACTAAGTTCAAATGCCTCCTTAGACATTTACTAGCTGTATAATCCTTGGCAAGTCACTTAACCCTGTTTACCTAGTTTCCTCATCTGTAAAATGAGCTGGAGAAGGAAATGGCAAACTGCTCCAGTATCTTTGCCAAGAAAGCCCCAAAAAGGGGTCACAGAAAGTCAGACATGCCTGAAAACAACTAAACAATAACAACACTCCTTCTTAGTTGGCCCCCACCTTTGTGTGAGCAGAGCCACTCTTTCTCACCCTCTCCATCCTTCCTAGTAGGTGTGATTTCACTTTGCCCCCTACTCAGTTTGAAGGTAACAGTGATTCTGCCAAGACAGAACAATAGGAGCTAAATAGCTAAAGGCCAATTGCTTCTCAGGGAAGTATGTTTCTGCTTACTAAGTCTCCATTACCCTTAACAACACTTTTAACTTGTTTGTGCCCAGGGGGGAATCATGACTAGGTTCATGTTGTTTTGCCAACCTTTCAGGAAAATTATTAAATGTCAGAATCACTAAGACTTTCTTTCATTTAGCTCCTGAACCTCCAGTAAGAGAGGGCAAAAAATCTTCTGATTCTACAATTTAGACAGAAAAGGCCTTTCCTCACTCTCCCTTTAACTTTCATCTATGTAATGTGACCAACTGTGTTTGTTACTGTTTTGCAGCTCCCAGTTCAAAAATGATAAGCATTTATGATTTATCACTTAATATATCCAGAAAATTAAAAATAATTAAACAGAAGTTATAAATGTAACATTAAAGAACAGTGATAAACTAGAATCAATCTTTCTTCTCCAACAGAGAGAAGGGAGATGACTACTTTACCATATGTATGAATTCATTTAAAGGGGAAAGTTCAGCACTGATAGCATACTTCTACTCACTCAAGCCTTAGGCTAGACACAAGTCCTTCTTCTTCTACAAATCATAGCAAGCCATTCCAGTCAGCAGAGTTCTTCATTTAAAAGAGATAGTCAAGGTTAAACTTAGAAATGTATTTTTGTTATTAAGAATCAAAGTAAATTCATAATTCATTTTAGAATTTGCTAGAATTTTTAAAAAAATCAAGCACGTCAACACCTTTGCCAGAGATTTAAGAATGGAATACTCTATGGATATGGATATCATCACTCTTAATGTCTGAACCAAATGAAGTATTAGAAACAAAGGCATACAATCAATGGCAAATTGCATGTATGTTACCATTTTTGCAATTCCTTGAAGTTTTTCATGCTCATGGAATACTCTGCAGAGACTTTGATGGCTTTTTTTTCTTGTCTTATTTGCATACTTCCAGAGAACAGTCTTGAAAGTCTAGTACTGGTTGAAGGTACCAGTTCAGTAGCTCTAGGGAGCTGCAGGAACACTTACCCCAGATAGAGGCATAGAAGAAGCAACCTATCATGTTTATGATCCTTTTTTTCAATTCCAGTCCATGGGGGTCTGTAAAGGAAGATAGGATTTTGGCTCCTAATATCATATTGAGGAGAACTCAAAAACTAGATGATCAGCTTGTCCTGTAAATGGTCATGAAAATTTTCTCTCCTAAGCTTTATAAAACCAGAAGATCTCAGCACCTCCAAAGACTAACAATTTTTGTTTTCAAGATGAGTTAAGCCTCCCCACAGTGTAGCTTAGAATGGCTCAAAATGTGTCTTTGCGTATGTTGAAAAGGAACTGACTGAAAGAAATTTGGTTTTAGTTTTTTAAACATATTTGTACTTCCATTAAATAAAAGAAATAATCAGAAAGGAAATTAAACCACAAAGAAACTATAATAAAATTACGTTGGGTCTTACTGAAATACATAAATCAAAGGAAATACAACCATCTTTGAAGTGTTGTATTTATAACACACACATTACCATGGCAACAATATATTTAAAAATCCTTATTCTATGTTAACCTGATGCCAGACATTCGGAGGTAAAGTTGGGCAATTACCCCAATGTTTTGTTTCTTCCTTGTCAGACGTTTAGATGCTTAGAAATTTCAGCAGTAGGGGGGTTAGAACTCAGAATCCTTGACTGGACCAAATTTTGATCCTTTCAGCTCAGCACTTCGGTCAAATGCAAAGTATTAGGGCTTTTTTAAAATAATGAACGTCCCATAAGGGACATTTGTCTCACAGTAGCTAGAAACTATAGAGTTTAGTACTGAGTCAGTAAGAGTAATTAAAATAACAACCTATTAGATGGCATAGGCTTCTTTCCCAAATGGTAGCACACAAAGTGAGATCTTCTTTGACTCTGTTCCTCTGTCTTCCCCTCTCCTTACCAGCAGTAATACTTCAAGTGTAAAAAGATACTGCTGTAATATATATCTTGTAGTCTTCACTACCAAAACTAAGCCTGCTACATCTCTCCTGCTACATCATCCTCTCCCCTCTGAGGGACAGGGGTGTTTCTTCTCTCTAGTATTGCCTTGAGCCCCTACTAGCTATGTTACCCCTATTTCAAGGGGTTGGTGACTAACACCTCAGTTCCTTCAACCACTTAACATTGATTACCTTTTAAAAATTAATTCCACAGACATAAAAAGAACATATTTAAAACATTTTATCGACAACTTCAGTGTCATAACCCTACCTTGGTCTCAAGGTGGACGTGGGGAGGTGGGTGTAAAGGAGAGAGAATTGGGATCATAACTCAGTCCTTACATAGCATTGGTCCTACTAAATTCAAGTCCAGAAGCAGCTTGAACAGTGGAGTAAATCCAAAGTCTTGAAGATTATTCCTTGCTCTTCAGGGAATTTATATTGGGCTTGTGGCAACAACAGCCTTGGATTCTGATTTCTGGATTCTTGTGGCTCACTCTCCCAAATAATTTGGAGATTATACTCTCTAAACTTATGACTAAATAATATTAACAGGGAACTCTCAAAAGAAGAAATTCAAATTATCAATAATCACAGGAAAAAAGGCTCCAAAATGCTACTAATAGTACTTGTTCACTCAATCAATCAGCAAACAATCAACACATACTGACAAATTAGGATCCTAGAGGGAGAACTTTGAGGGTTTTAGGAATATTTAAGGTTTTAGTAGTTTTAAGAGTGACTACTTTTAATAATGTAGCTCATAAGCCCCCACTAGTGTGCTTCTTCTTAGCAAACAATCACTAGACTCAATTAGTTTTTAGAAAAGGCATTTACTCCAGTGAAATAGCAGGAACAGTATTCAGTCATGAGATAAACATTTAAGTACTTACTACATGCCAAGCACTATGCTAAATACAAATAAAGGTAAAAATATAGTCCCTGCTAAAGGCCTCATTTCTCAAATTTATGGAGAATTGAGTCAAATCTATTAAAAATAAGAGCCATTCTCCCACTGATAAATGGTCAGGGTATGTAAACAAGCAATTTTCAGAAAAAGAAACCAAAGCTATCAATAATCATATAAGAATGCTCTAAATCATGGTTGATTAGAGAAATACAAATTAAAACAATTCTGAGTACCACCTCACACCTATCAGAAATGACAAATGCTAGAAGGGATGAGGAAAAATAAGCACACTAATGAATTGTTAGTAAAGTAGCAAATTGACCCAACCATTCTGGTAAACAATCTGGAACTATGACCAAAGGGATATAAAACTGTACATACTCTTTGACCTAGCAATTCCACTACTAGGTCTGTACCCCAAAGAGATCAAGAAAAAGAGTACCTATATGTACAAAAATATTTATAACAGCTTTTTTTTGTGGTACAAAAAAATTGAGGGAATTCTCATCAATTGGGAAATGGCTAAACAAGTTATATCATATGATCGTGTTGGAGTACTATTGTGCTAAAAGAAATGAAGAAGAGGTAGTTTCTGAAAAACATGGCAAGACTGATGCATGGAAAATTAATGAGAAGAACTGGGATATCATTGTGCACAGTGACAGCAATGGTCAATTGTGAAAGACTTGGCTACTTAGATCCAAGGCAATTACAAACAACTCATGATGAAAAGTGCTGTCCATTTCCATAAATTGAACCAATGGACTCTGAGTTCAAATTTAGTATAATTTTCTCACTTTGTTTATTTTTTTGCTTTTTTTGCAATATGGATGATTTATAAATATGTTTTGAATAATTTCACATTTATAATTCATATAATATTGCTTCAGTGGATGGGGAAGGGGGGAAGTGAGAAGAATTTGGAACTCAAAATTTAAAAAGAAAAGAATGTTTATATATATATATATATATATATATATATATATATATATATACACATAATAAAAACAGGAATTTGCTAAGTTGACATAATAAAAATAGTTAGCACAAAACATCCTCCTAAACTGAAGGCAGACTCTCCCATTAGTACATTGAGATTCCAGGAGAAAGTGGCTCAAGCTTAAAGTGCAAATGCAACAAAAGGATAATGCCTGGCTCCCAGTTGATGGAAGTCCTTTTCTCCCTTTGTGTAGTCCTTTAGGTACAGCTTTCAGCTAAGGTCCTTATAAAGTCATGAAGTTGCTTTTTCACAGAATATCTGAGTTCATCCTCAGCTCCCAATGTAGACATTGCTGGCAGCTATATTGCTGTTCCAGGGACACCATTATCAATGCAGATAAGAAGTCCCAAATTTACCAACATTTTAAAGTACACAAAGGTATTCTCATAAATGGAGGAGAAATGAACACAATTACAAAGCACTTCACACAAATAAAGTCAGATATAAGCAAATGGAAAAATATCAATTGCTTGGGCATATGCTGAAGCCAGTATAATAAATATGACAATTTTGCCCAAATTAACTTACTTATTCAGTGCAATAACAAACTATCAAAAAAGTATTCTATAGAGCTAGAAAAAAAGTAACAAAATTTATCTTGAAGAACAAAAGGTCAAGAATATAAAGGAAATTAAAGGGAAAAATGCAAAAGAAGGTAGCCTAGCTGTTCCAGGTCTTAAACAATATTGTAAAGCAACAATCATTAAAACTATCTGGTACTGGCTAACAAGTAGAGTGGTGGATTAGTGGAATAGATTAGGTATACAAGAACAGCAGTGAATGACTATGGTAACCTAATGTTTGATAAATCCAAAGACCCCAGATTCTAGGATAAGAACTTAATATTTGACAAAACTTGCTTGGAAAACTGGAAAACAATATGGCAAAAACTTAGTATCTTACACCATATGGCAGCATCTTACACCATATACCAAGATAAGGTCAAAATGCATAAACAATTTAGACATAAAGGGTGATACCACAAACAAATTAGGAGAGCAAAGAATGGTTTATGGAGAAGGGAACAATTTATGATGAACCAAGAGATAGAGAGTGTTACAAAATGTAAAATGGATAATTTTGATTATTTAAATGTATTATTTGATTATTTAATATTCAGAAATCTTTATGCAAACAAAAACACTGTAAGATTAGAAGGAAAGCAGAAAGCTGGGAAACAATCTTTACAACATATCTCTCTCATAAAGGCCTCACTTCTCATATATATACAGAACTGAGTCAAATTTATAAGAATACAAGCCTTCCCCCAATTGATAAATGGTCAAAGGATAAGAACACGCAGTTTTCAGATAAAGAAATCAAAGCTATCTATAGGCATATGAAGAAATGCTCTAAATCACTATTAATTAAAGAAATGCAAATTAAAAGGACTCTGAGGTACCACCCCACACCTATCACACTGGGCTAATATGACAGAAATAGGAAATGATAAATGTTGGGGAGGATGTGGGAAAACTGGGACACTAATACACTGTTGTGAACTGATCCAATCATTTTGGAGAGTAATTTGGAACCATGTCCAAAGGGCAATCAAACTGAGCATATCCTTTGATTCAGCAACTGTATTCCATGAGCATAAAAAAGGGAAAAGGACCTACATATGCTAAAATATTTATAGCAGCTCTTTTTGTGGTGGCAAAGAATTGGAAAATGAGAGGATGCCCATCAACTGAGGAATGGCTGAACAAGTTATGGTATATCGATATAATGGAATACTATTGAAATTATGAACAGGCAGATTTCAGAAAAACCTAGAAAGGCTTACATGAGCTGATTCAAAGTGAAGTGAGTGGAACCAGGAGAACATTGTACACAGTATTAGCAATATTGTGCAATGATCAACTATGATAGACCATATTCTTCTCAGCAATACGATCATTTAAAGACAATTGCAAAGGACCCATGATGGAAAATGCTATCCACATCTAGAGAAAGATTTGATGGATTTGATGGATTTAATGGAATACAGATAAAGTATACTATTTTCACTTTATTTTTTCATGGTCCTTTTGGTCTGCTTCTTTCACGACATGACTGACATGTTTTATACAATTGCACATACATGATATACAAAATGGCTTACCATCTTAGGGGGGAAGTGTTGAGAGAGGGAGGGAGAACATTTTGAACTCAAAATTTTTATAAAAAGACTGACAAAATTTTATTTACATGTAATTGGAAAAATATTAATTGAATTGATTAATTAAAAATATAATATAAATCGAGGCAAAAAAGGTTATCCTTCTTCATGTCCTGAGTGATTCCCTTTCAGCAGCTAGGCTGAAGCCTCTTTTACCCTGTTTTGGCCTGACATTATAATGATAAGGTTCTGAACTGGTGTGCTTTTAAGGACAGTTTGACCATTCTCTATTCAACAAACTCCAGTGACTCCCTGTTACCTCCACGATCAAATTCAAAATCCTCTGTTTGGAATTCGAAGCCTTCTGGAATCCTTGCCTGGAATAAGATGCTTGATCTGGAGGTGGTACCAAGGCTCTCTTGTCTGCATAAATCTCAGGCATCTGGCCCCAGATCCAGCACCCAACAGGTGAAATATCCTTTGCTCCTTCTTCTTTTCCTTATGTAATTGTTGCAATTTTTCCTCTTTACTGTATCACTAATACACTTCAGCCAGATATATGGGCTCTCCTTGGCTTCCTAATGGTTCCTATAGTTTAAACTGGTCATGATCTTCTCAGTCTCTTTGAGAAGGCACCTACCAGGATCTAGTTCTTTCAGCTGGTGGGAACAAGAAATCAGAGGCAAAATTAACTCCAGGCTCCCTGGAGAGTTCTGAGGTATATGAAGCTGAGTGCTTCACACCTTCAATTTCTTTATGTAGTCACCTACTGGGATCTGACTTTGTCCTCTTCTGTAACTAGAACAGGCCACATCTGAGATTCCCTATGGCTTCAGGACTTATTTACTGGTGATCCCACTGACTTCAGGCACCTTTGGCTTATCTCCTACCAGAGTGCCCATAGGCTTCTGGAAGTCTTCTTTAGTAGTTCTTGATGGAATAAAATAGCTTCCTATTGCTACCCTATCATTTTATTTATCTTTATGTAATCTGACACCCCTTTTCATCTTTGCTATAATCTTTCTTAGGCAAACAGAGCTTCTCTGGAATCTTCACTGAAGCCATCTTTTCTAAAAGAACTGTGTTTTCTATATCATCTTCCTGTGAGAGCAGGAATTA
The DNA here is from genome assembly GCF_003287225.1 of Phascolarctos cinereus. Classification (NCBI taxonomy): domain Eukaryota; kingdom Metazoa; phylum Chordata; class Mammalia; order Diprotodontia; family Phascolarctidae; genus Phascolarctos; species Phascolarctos cinereus. The sequence goes on from NW_027555514.1 coordinate 208,167,134, forward strand.
AATATTTTATAAGTTTCACTCAATACCTAGTATGCTGTAGGCATTTTTATGTTTAATCTTAACATATAGCAATTATTATAATAATACTTAATAACTAAGAATAATAAATCTGGCAATTCTTCAAGTGTTAATATTCTCATATTGACAGATATCCTCAGGTCTTTTCAAAGCAGGATTTCTTCAAATCTTCACTTAAAATTTGTTTTCCTCCTACTTGTAATTCAAATAGCACATCAAGTCACTACTTGCAAAAAGGCATAACTGAAACTTGGACAGGCAAAGGAAAAAATGTTTCCATTTCCACCAGACATTAAAGGATTTGGGCATCTATTCATATTTTTCTTGTTAGCATTGTAATCTGAAACATCTGTAATGATTTAGTAAATTAAATCTATAACAACAACAAATCAAAGAGCTTGTAATGAATACAATACAAAATATCCCCATAAGATTGTCTGTTGTTCTTTTCTTGACGGGCAACATGGTCAAATGGCTATAGCTAATAATGTATTGATTGTAAATAAAGCAATGGATATGACTGTGGCAGCAATGTCTTAACATACAAATCAGTTCCCATTGCTTTTACCACCTTGGTATCAAAATGTTTCTTTTGGCAACCTCTTCCCAACTTCTTTATTTTTTTCTAATGGAATCCAATATCCTCATCCCCCTAGCTTGAAATCTTAGATTTAGCTTTCCTTTGTTTCATCTTTTATATAGCTGATCATTCACCAATTTATGCTATTCTATTTCTTCAGTATCTTTTGGATCGGAACAATCCTTTTTTTTTTCCACTGTAAAAACCCACATCCAGACCCTTGTCATCTTATACCTGGATAAAACTTAGTTTCTCTATGTCTAGTCTAAATTCCAGACTATACAACAATCTTCTTCTCTGTAAAACAGAGCCTCACTTACTACCTTGAATAGACAGTGTAGTGGGGAAAGAGAGAATTTCATTTCTGTTATGTAAATGATCAGAAAAGCAATGTGGCTAGAAGGCTGGTGCTAGTGCCAAGAAGGCTTACATTTGAGTTCTGCTTTTGATATGTACCAACTATCAAATCATGAGCCATCATGGTCCTGAGCAAACCATGAACATTACTCTGCTCCAGGCAACTTTCCAAAACTATTAGGCAGTGACCTGCATCCAGGGAAAGAATTTTAGAACACATCTTAGACCAGGAAAACAAAAAGAACTTCTTTGTAGCTTGAATCTCATAGCCATGCACAAAAGTATTTCACCTGCTTACCTGCATGGGCTATCAGTTTAGGGAAAGATAAGAGAATATATGTTTCCTTCCATACTTCAGAGAATAATTGATTATAACAATACACAAACTCGTCCTATACAACTCTACTTCATGTTAGTAATCATAGCTAGCATTTACATTTCACTTGAAGGTTTGCAAAGCATTTTATGAATATCATTTGATCCTCACAACAACCCTGTGAAGTAAGTGCTTTTATCCTTATTTTATAGATTGGGTAACTGAGGTTGACAGAGTTTGTGACTTACCCAGGGTCACACAACTAGTAAGTTCTGAGGCCAGATTTGAACTCAAGTTTCCTAACTTTAGCTCCAGTGCTTTATACATTTTCTTACTATGGTTCCAAAAAATCTTTAAGAGCCTGTCATATTTATTTGGATAGTTTATGGCAAAATGTCTAAGTTTATTAAAATACAGTGTTTCATGGTTTTAAAGTACTATTACATATAAAATTCACACACACACACATCCTACATTTAGGAGCATGAACTAGACATTAATACATTAGTGCACAAATATCACAGTGTTATTATAATGTTATAAAATTCAAGCATACAGCATTGTCTTCTCAGCATTAAAGATTTTATTTCAAATGGACTTAAGAAAAAAATATTATACTTTTGGCTTCTGTGAGAAAATGTGAGAGAAAGAGTGAAGAAGACTCAAAAAAGAAAAGAAGATAATTGGCTAGGCAAGGTATGGTAAGTAAGCAAAGGTAAATGAAACAATGATGAAAGGATAAAAATGAAACAATGATGAAAGGATCAATCACAAAAAAAAAACCTGATGGAATGGATTGGTAAATAGAATAAGTTGATCAAAGAAGTCAGAGGTTGGTGTGGTTTAGAAGGTGAAGGGAGATGTGACTGTGGAGTTGCTGAGATTAAGAGAAAAAGTTGAATGTAGTCATCAAATTATGAAGAAGTAATAATTCTCTATTAGAAAAAAATTAACCTAGTATTTAGGACTGAAGTGTAAAAATCTGCAAGGAAGTACAAAAAATATAAGGCCAAAAATCTCAGACATCTTTAATTGGCTGTCCCGTAGGCATCTCAAACTCAACACGTCCAAAATAGGACGCATTTTCTTCACTTTCCCCTGCCCCTATTTCTCAACTTTCTTCTTACTATCAAGGGTGCCACCGTCCCTTTAATTACTCCGGCTCACAACCTTGGTTTCACTATTAAATACTCATGCCCATTCACCCCACATATCTAATATCTTATCAGATCTTGCCATTTTTACTTTAATAACATCTTTTGAGGCATCTGGGTAAATAGAACATTGGGCTTTGAGTCAGGAAGACTAGTGTTCAAATCCAACCTCGGATACTTACTAGCTATGTGACTCTGGGCGAATCATTTAATCTCTGTCTGCCACAGTTTCCTCAACTGTAAAATGGAGATAATAATAGCACTTAACTACCATGGTTATTACCAGGATCAAATGAGGAAATTTTCATAGAGAACTTAGCCCAGTGACTGGCACATAAAAGGTACTTGATAAATGCTTGCGCCCTCTCCTGTATTAGAAATATGAGTTCCTTGAGAGCAGGAACTATGTTTCCATTTTTCTTTATATCTACAGCATTTATATACCTAGCATATTATTGTGGTTAAGTCGTTCCAGTTGTGTCTGATTCTTCATGACCCCATTTGGGGCCTTCTTGGCAAAGATACTAGGATGGTTGGCCATTTCCTTCTCCAGTTCTTTTTTTTAAAGATGAGGACCTAAGGCAAAAGGATAAAGTGACTTGCCTAAGGTCACACAGCTATTAAGTGTCTGAGACCAAATTTGAATTCAGGAAGATGAGTCTTCCTGACTTCTGGCTTGGCATTCTATCCGCTATGCCACCCAGCTGCCCATCTGGCATGTAGTAAGTGCTTGATAAATAGTTGTTTACTGACTGACTGATTGACAATAAGGTGAGAGGAAGCTTGAAAGGGTAGTAATCAGTGATTACTTGTTCAGGGATACTGAGATAGCTGTTTGTTGACCTGATAATAGTAAGAGACAGTTCTGTTGTTTAATCAAAAGGGCTCTAAACTAAAAAAAAGGAATGGGGAATGAGAAAGCATTGTATCATTGTATGTGTACACATACATATATAGTGTATATGTACATATGTTTGTGTGGATGTACACACGTACATATAAAGACACTCACAAAAAATCTCTCAAGTTCAATATGGAGAGAGTAGCAAGAGTGAAGGAAGAAGAATGTTAGTTGAGACACCCAGAAGCTCATAGGAGACAAAATCCAAGAATTTAGCCCCAGTTTGTGATTTCAAAAGTCTATATACAAATGCCAAATGTTTAGGCAACAAGTAAGAATTAAAGATCTTGAATAGGGAAGTTTATTTGAATGCTGAGATTAGATGGGATGAAACTCATAAAGACAATGGCTCTGAATGAATATCATTATTCAAAAGAAACAGAATAGGTAAAATGGAGGTGGGGGAGGATTATAAGTATCATATCTTGAGAAGGTATCTTCACATGAGGAGCTCCATTAACCAGAGGAGGTAAGAATGGTAGAGGGTATTTGTGTGAAGATTGGTGAGGGACAGAATGGAAGTGATTTTGTTATTAGAGTATACTACATATTACCTGTTCAGAAAGAAAAAGCAGATGAAAAGTTTGCAAAACAGATCATAAAACTGGCACTAAGCTTTGATGGGCGCAGCAGATTTCCCTCTGCTGAAAGCAGAACAGCTAATAACTTCTTGACTTACCTTTGTGATCATTTCATCCTTCAAAATTATCAGAACCAAGGAGGGAAAATTATATTCTGTATTTGAGTCTCATGATTAGGGAATTCTCTGCAATGTGTTTACCTTTACTCAGACACAGGATACAATTAACTCAAGGCATTTACTGAAATGGCATAGTAAACAGGAATAACAAAACATCTCTTCATGTATCTGGGACCACACAGCCTTGTCTACCACGTGGGGCCCACGGCCTAGCAGAATGCATGACACTCACGAGTATAAATCTTTATGTACCCTGAACATGGGCTAGTTGTCCTCCAAGGGATCTAACCTGTGAATTCAAATTGAAGGGGTAGCTCTAGGGGACACTACACAGATAATTAAAGAGATAGTTGAATTTCTAAAAATGGAAGTGGTGATTACCAAGAATCGGCAATGGTTTGATCAAGAATAGAACATATTAGACTAAACTCATTTCCCCCTTCTAGATTAATAAATTAGTAGATGAGGAGAATGATACAGACAGCTATATCTATAGAGTTTAACTGATTTTTGGAGTTTAATTCTATAAACTATAGAGTTTAATGGATTTTGGAAAAGCTTTTGATAAATTATCACACACTATTATCATGGAGAAAATAGAGGGATGTGGACTAGATGATAATACAGTTAGATGGATTCAGAAAGGATTAAATAGCTGGACTCATAAGGTAATTATTAATGGTTCCATGTTAACATGGCAATAGATTTCCAGTGGAGTGGTCCAGGGATACATGCTTGGTTCCATGATGTTTAATGTTTTTTATTGATGACTTGGATAAAGACATAGGTAGCATGCTCATCAAATTTTCAGATAACACAAAGCCAGAGGAGCTAATATATTGGAAGACAGAGACAGGATCCAAAAGATCTTGTGATTGAGCATTGAACTGAATCTAATAGAATGAAATTCAGTAGGGGACAAATATGAAGTTTTTAGTCGAAATTCAAAAAATAAACTTTGCAAGTGTGAGGATCAGAGAGGCACACTTAAATAGCTGTTTGTCTGAAAAAAAATTGGAGGTTTAAGTGATTTGTAAGCTCAATATATGTCAGCAGTATAAAATGTATGGAAGCCAAAAAACTTAATGTAATCTTAGGCTTCATTAAGAAGTATAGATTCCAGGAATAGGGAGATGACCTGTGTTTTGCCCTTGTCAAACATGTTAAGTTTTGGATAACAGTTTAAGAAGGACACATTGCTTTCAAGTTTAGGAATGACCTGTTGCTTCATGGATCAAATGTAAACTTCTCTGTTTGCTATTTAAAGTACAGTACAGAACAATCTGGCCTCAACTTTCCTTTACAGAAAAATAATCTTACTTCCCTTTCTGTATCCTATAGTCCTACAAACTATCCTTCTTACTGTTTCTCATACATGGCACTCAATCTCCTGTATCTATGCCTTTGTAGTGGCTGTTTCTTCTTCCTGGAATGTATTTCCTCTTCACCTACAGCTCTGGGAATTCCTAGTTTCCTCCAAGGTTTGACTCAAATTCCTCCTTCAGCAGGATGCCTTTTCTGATTCCCTATCACTGTTAGGGCTTTACCCTTCAAATTACTTTGCATTTATTTTGTATGTACTATTTCATTGTTGTCTTTGTCTAGTACCTAGTAAAATGCTTGGCACATGGCACTTAGTAAACGAGTATTAATTAGCTTATTTGTATACATATTGATACATGTATTCCTTTCAGGTCTGGATTGGACTAGAAAGCTCCTGAGAGAACAACTTCCCACTCCCAAATCCTGTAATTCTTTATCTAACTTTAAGATAAGCAGCTGAGAGGATTTCAAATTTATCTCTTTTAGGATTTTGGATGTATTTGGGTGGAGGCTGGCTTTCCTTGGATTTATGGAAATTTGGTAAAGTCACATCACAAAACTGAGGGCTATTACAAGAATTTGGTTATCCTATGGATCAAATCATTTTCCTGACACATCACCTGTGACAGTAAGAGCCTGATAAAGCACAATTTTGGTGTAAGCAGGTATAGGTCACATTTCCCAATGCTTATCTTCATAAAAAAAAATACGCATGTCAAAAGTAATATGGTAATCAGGAAATATGTGAAGGTTGTGGAGAACAATTTGAGAAAGGAAAAAGGTAAAGTTGTTTGATATGCCTCTTTTTTCCTTAAGTTTTCGGGCATTTGTAATATTGTAGTATCATTTTCATAAACTAATTTAAAAGTTATAAAGAGATGAAGATTATCATAATGCAAAAGCATGTAAACAGAGTATGTTTGGTGTTAAAAGTTGATAATTTAACTCATAGGACATAATGTTGCTAGATAATACTCAACAGTTAAATAAGAAGATTCAGACATGATTCTCTCATTGTTAGTTCATCCATTAGGAATATTCAAAGAGTTGTAACCAATTGTAAAGCCTGTGGGGTCACTTTTGCCTAATGAACAAACTATGGATTTGCATCACTATATACCTTGCAAAATCCTCCAGCAGGCTTGCACCTACATGTATAAAGATGATTTTATAAGATACTGTACGTGACAATAAACACACCAACAGGAAGGCAAGACTACAAGGTCATATTCAGAAACTGATGACCTCAGTAGGGGTGGGGATTGTGGGAAATGAGACAATAAATTAGGTGAACTACACAGCAGGAACTATGTTGCATTTTCACGTACTGAAGGAACAAGGAAAGAGGAATATTGAAAATAACTGTTGTATCAATAATTAACTAACAGAATGTCTTGTTTTAATTCTGGGAAGTTCTAGGGTAATGGATACATGTGTATATCCCTGTAAGTAATGATGAATGTGACTTTTCAGGAAGAAAATTGCTGCCAATGCTTAGAGGAGACTGGAATGAGGAATAACTGTTAGAAAGCATCTCCCTTCCTTTTATCTCTTATCTGGTCTCAGAACCGCCTAGCTTTCTCTAAATATTCCTTTTTCCTCAGTACCCACACAGTCGTCAAATTCTATAGATCCTATGCTCACAATATCTCTCAACTCCTTCCCCTTCTTTATACATTCCCTGCAAACCCCTCAGTTCTAGTCCTTATATCTTCTTAAACTGATCAGTGTGATAGTCTCCTAACTAGTTTTCTTCCTTCAGTCTGTTCTCTTCTTAATCCATTTACAGGCTGCCTGAGTAATTTTAAGAATACACTACTTGCACCATGTCACTTCAAAAATCTGCGGTTATTCCCCATTGTTTATCTCACAAAACATTCTCCTGACGTAGGCATTACAAAGACAGCATCGTGACACAGTGAGAAAAAAAAAAACACTGTAATTGGGATGACTGGAACTGAGTTCTAGTATTAGCTCTAACTCTAGCCAGCTATGTGACCTTAGGCAAGTCACTAAAGCTCCCAGGGCCTCAGTTTCTTTATTTGTAAAGTGACAGGGTTCAAATAGATCTCTCTATGACCTTTTGCTTATTTCTAACACTTAATCATTCCTTTCAGCTTTATCTCCTTTTTCTCCTTTACTCTATGTTCCAACCAATCTGGAACTGTTCTACATGACATGCATCTTTGTTTTCATAGCTCCAAAGCCATGCCTGTCATAAAGTAGAAGCTTAGTAAATATTTGTTGAATAACTCCAACCTCCATTGAAATTGATTTGCAAGAGTCATTTTCATTTGATTAAGAAAATTCTCTTTGAACCATATTTTGCTTGGTACCATCTGATATCAGACTGCCCGCTTATGTAAAACATCAAAAGATCTCACCAGTTGTCAATGCACTCACAAGAAAGCAAGCCATTCTAGCTGAAGGAGGGATGCACCCTGATGGGGAGAGAGGTGGTAGTATTTGTCAGACAAGTTGAAGCTCCACGACCTTCACTGGATCACAATTTTCCCTTGCAACTTAATGTAGTCAACCTAGAACCCTGAACCCAAGAGCAGTGTCCCCTAAACAATCAGACCTGCTTTCAGCCATAGCTATCATTAGGAGGAGAAATCATTATGAAGAAGGGGACCATGTTCTTCATTACCACTGGCAACAATAGATGACCTACATTCACCAGTAGGTAAATAGTAACAAGGTCCCTGAGGGTGGCAGCACTCTTCAGACCAATTATTCTTCTTCTAGCCAAACCTTCACAACCCAACCTCCACAATCTGGGGAGGTAGCTGCTGCAGAGAAATGGGGCAGCCATCCCCACCAACTGTTAACCAACTCCCATACACAGGGCAAGGAAGCCAGTCTAGCCAAATTGGTAAGGCACCCTGAGGGAGAAACAGGAAGCAGTGTGTGCCAGGCAGGTCAACTTACCACTACCACCTTGACTACTATGTCCCCTCAGACTAGAAGACATTGCAAGACCCTGTACCCAAGAGCCTTGAGAACACAAATGCTCCCAGGCAAGTGTGAAATGGTTTCATATCAGAAATTGATCTGATTTTATCAGTGGAAATGACACATTAAAGAAGAGGCTTTGCCATAATACCTTAAAGATAATAGGATCTTAGTGTCTGACTTGCCACTGAAATCTTCCATTATATATTGTTTCCCTTATTAGAATGAGTTCCTTGTCTGACTTTCCTATTTATATCCCCAGTGCTTTGCACATAGTAAGTTCTTAAATGTTTTATTTATCCATTCATTCCATGTAGTGTATATTCTGGCTAAACTAGTCTACTTCCTGCTACCCAAATGCTTTTAAGTTTTCTTATGCCATCATTTCTTGCTTATTCCTAACACTTGTAATACCTTCCATCTTTCTAACTATATTTTAAAACCTAACTCAAATGTGACCCTCTTCGTTAAGCCTTACATCATCTCTCCTATCATTAAGGATTTCCTCCCTCAGACTTCACTTAGCACTTTGTTTTATAACTCTCTTACTCAATTCAACAAATATTTATTAAGTCCTTACTAGGTATAAAGCACTATTTTCTAATACACTTACCCTGTATTATTGCATACTGTGGCTATGTGTTGTTCTCTTCTTTCCTGCCTAGACTGCAAACTCCATGAGTGCAGGTTATACTTTCTTATCTAAACTTTATCTCCCCAAGATCTAGCACAGTGCTTTTCACATAGTAAGTACTTAATAGATGGTTGCTGAATGAAAGAATGAATGCTTTTTTGTAGTTTTTGCCATACTAATTTCACTGAAATCTAAAATATCACAAGGTCTCCTTAGAAGCTATAAATCATGGAATGCTATAATCTCAGAATTAAAATTATAAATAATCCACATGAAGAAAAATGTGATTAGTGGGTATAAACAGGCTATAATAGGTTGCCAGTTTGTGTGCAAGTATTTCCTTAAAGATATTGACGATATGTATGCCTGGAAAAGGAGCTGGGTCTGTCATATAGTGCCAATGACAATAAGACAGATAGACAAACAAAGCAGCACTCCATATGCCCAAGATACTAAAAGGGAAGGAGAAGAAAGCCTCCATTCAGCACATAGAGTAGATCTACTAAGGAGGATTCTTGGAAAAACATTGATGGGCAGCTCAAAGGAAAAAGAAAGAGAAAGGGTTACAATCTACATCAAGATAGGAGTATCCATGCTGATCAAATCACATCTTTCAAAATATTAAATTCAGACTATTTTAAACATTCATTCATTCATTCAACCAGTATGAATTAAAAGCCTACCATGTGTAAGGCACTGGGCTACATGCTGAGGGTACAAAGAAAAACAACACAATCTATACCCTCCAACAGGGTAGTCTGTCTCTAATTTTTTTTTTTGGTGGAAGGTTATAGCAGACAGGAAATTTTGTGGGAGAATTTATTCTGCAGAAGCAGGTTGAATGAAGAGTTTCTTTCCATTTCAAACCTTAGTGACCTCTGCCTGAACCTGGCTCACTGAACTCCTTTCTTTGTCCTTATGGACAAGCAAGAGCTGAACCACTGGGTAATACCAGCTGTGCAAAATCCAATTGCTAAGTCAGTCCATAGACAAAGAACTGAGTTTCATATGAAAAGTATTGCTTTAGGCCAGCTCAGTGAGGCTTCTCTCCAGATCAAATTCACATTGGTGAGAGTTCTTCGTAAAGCTGGCTCTCTCCTCAGTGATCTTACTGAGCCTCTCCTGGATGTTAGAAGTTGGGAAAACTCTCTCATTTATCTTTTTCTATCACTTTAATAAAGTTATTTTTTGCTAACATATTGTGGCTCTTATCACTTATGTATATTCTATGATTCCTGACTGTGGACCCTCCCTGGTCAAAAAAAGACCATACTTTTCTTTCCTAGTATCTAGCTCAAAAAGGTAGGGATTAGCCCTGCCCTCCCTTCCTGTGCTTACCTGATTTCACTTAATAACCCATCTTTTGTTGAAAATGTTTACATGTTACTCGTCTCTTCAGCCTGCTCATTCTCTTCTCAGGACAATTAGTTCTGGCGGGATCATAGTTTAGAACTGGAAGGGGCCATAGAAGTCATTTAAAAGTTATCCTCATTTTATTGATGAAGAAACTGAGGTAAAGGGAAGTTGTCAAGTACTCAAAGTCACAGAGGTAGTAAATGCAGTTATCCCTTCCACATCATGAGGGTTAGGGGTGTGGTGCCCCCTTGATCTGGAAAAGCCACATAAAAATTTTTGGCCTCTCCAGAGAAGAAGTCTGAATTTTTTTCTTTTTCTTTTGTAGGATATTTATAGTATCTTATTGTAAAATTTGGGTTAGGTATTTGGTAATAGACTATAACTCATTTGCTGACTTTTGCCTGTTATCTGTGGTTTCCACAAAACTCTTCCCAAATTCTGATTTGATTTCTTTTGCTGACCCAAGATATATCAAAGCTGTGATGGGGAAAGTCATGACATGGAAGGGATAACTATCATACCTGAATTAAGTAGTTCTTTCTCAAAGTTGTCTCATAATCTTTAAGAAGTCCTATGGTTCAACACCTCCAAATTTGTGGTGAGGTATTCACCCTATTCATATCTTTCATGATGTTTTTGTCCTTTATCAATATCCTTTGTCAATAATCATCTTACCAGTCTTGGCAAAGAATTGGAAACTAAGGGAGTGTCAATCAATTGGGAAATCACTGAACAAGTTATGGTATATGTATGCGATAGAGTATTATGGTGCTCTAAGACATGATGAAGGGGATGTTAAAAAAAAAACCCTGGAGAGACTTGTATCAGGAGAATAATTTGTACCATAACAACAATACTACAAAGACAAACAACTTTGAAAGACTTAGGAACTCTGATCAACACATTGGAATCAGTTCCAGAGGATTCATGAAGAAATAGGTGGTAATAGATTCAAAGTACAGATTGAAACATTTTTTGGGAGATGGGGAGAGGGAGATATGGCTTATGTTGGAAATTTCTTCATATGACTATATATGTTTGTAATGGGTTTTATCTTTCTGGCTTTCTCAATGGCTGGGGAAGGGAGAGATGGGAGGGAAAGAATTCAGAACTGAAAATAAAGTAAAATAAAACAGAATTTAAAAAATCATCTTACCAGGCTGAAAATTCTGTGAGCACAGGAGTCATGTCTCATTTTCTGTTGTGATTCCTAGAGTGCTTTACATAATGCCCTGTGCTTATTAGACTCTAATAAATATTTGTTGAATAAATGAAGGCATGAATAAAGTTCTGATTATTTTTGTCTCTCTTCATACAAAAACTTCTCTATCTCCAAGGTAATTTTAAATGTCCTTCCCTAGATTTTCTCCAGCTTCTTTATGTTTCAACATCTGCCTTCTTCCTCTGTCCTTCTCTCTCCCTATTCCCAACTCCTCCAAGTAAAATACAATCTCTTTGAGGGAATGGACATATTTTTTCATCTTTGGTGCTTCAGGGTCTATTGCCTCCACTATTACATGAGGCATTTCCTATTCTCACCATGTTACTACTGTCTCTACCCTAAAATTAACTAGGCTTTTCAAAATATACATATTTTGTATATGTGCATACTATTATTTCCCCTGATAGAATGTAATCTTCTTCAGGGCAAGAACTATTTCATCTTTGATTCCCAGGTCTTACCATAGCACTTGACACATAGCAGGTATTTAATAATTGTTTACTTATGGATTAATTGACCTAAAAAATGTACACTGGAAAGGATTTCTTTTTTCTTGATTGAGCTAGAATTGCACACCGTTTTCCACGTCCAACAAGGGTAAAATAATATTTTTCTATTTTGTTTCTAATGCCCTTTCTGATGAAGTCTCCTGCCAGGAGTTTATGATTCTATAATATCTAAATGTTTTGTTAGCCTTTTTGGCTAGAATAGCACATGGGGCTAAGTAGTATAAAATAACCTCTAGCTTCCATCTTCAACAGAGAATATTCTGTAATGGTTTGGCCTTAATTTGTAAATGTTCAACAAAGTCCATATGAGCATAAAAACAATACAGAGAAAGACCATTTTCCACTCAACGTTTTCATTTGTTTAATGAATACTTTCAAAACTTAATATTCTAACAGAGTCTGTTTCATTCTTGGAATGTGAATCTGGTCACAATTTCCTCATGCTCTCTTTGTTTTCTTTCTTTCTTTCTTTTTTGTTATTAACCTAACAGGCATTGATAAATATGAATATTCAATATACGAAAAACAAAAAAAAGAGGATTTTATATGAAATCACTCACTTCTGCTCCATATAGTTTGGTTTTTTAAAAGCGTATAGTAAATTTAACATGGTAGTAGCAAAACTGTTTCGTTTGTTTATATCCTCTTCTGAATTTTGTTCTGATCTCTTCTGTATATTTTAAATGTTTCACTTTTTTTGTATCTCTACTAATATCTTCTCAAGTAAAAACCCTCTTTGTTATACAAATAACAATCATCAGCGTTTCTATCGCAGTTTTAAGGTTTGTGAAATTCTTTTCATTTATTATTACATTTGGTCCCCTCAACATCTCTGTAAGGTAGGTACTGGATTATTACTAACTGTGTTACACTGGACAAGTCACTTAACTCTGTTTGCCTTAGTTTCTTCATCTGTAAAATGAGCTAGAGAAGGAAATGACAAACTACTCCAGTATCTTTGCAAAGAAAACCTGAAAACAGGGTCATAAAGAATCACTCACAACTAAAACTATTGAACAACTAGTTATATAAAGCAACCTCTTGGTATTTCAATTGGTATGGCTGTAAATCTATAAATTAATTTAAGGAATTTTCATTATATTAGCAAGAACTATAAATTTCTCCAATTAATGAAGTCTTCCTTTATTCCTATAAATTATGTTTTATAGTTATATTCATAGAAGTCCTGAATATTACCTAGTAGGCAGATTCAGATATTTTATGTATTTTGTAGTTATTTTCAATGAAAATTTTTTTCTTTCTTCCTTCTCAGTTTTATTAATATACTGAAAGAATGGTGGTATCTGTGGATTTGTTTTATATCATGCTACTTTAATGAAGTTATCAATTATTTAAATAAATTTCAATTGAATTTTCATTTCCTTAATGATTATATGATCTGCACATAGTGCTAATTTTGTTCCTTCTTTGCCTATGCTTATTGCATCAATTTATTTATCTTGTTTTATTGTTGCAGCTAGCATTTCCATAATAATATAAAATAATAGTGGTGACAGTGTACATCCTTGTTTATCTTACTAGAAAAGCCTTCAACATTTCTCTATTACATGTAGTATGAGCCCTTGGTTTGAGATGCATGCAACTTACCATATTAAGAAAGGTCTATCTATTCCTGTGGTTTTTGGTAGCTTTTTAAAAAACATCATAACAGTGGTACAGTGGTGTACAAATGAGTTTTATATTTTGTCAGGACCCCCTTTTCTCTTTTTTTTAAATTCTTTTTTTTTTTGGCTGGGCAATGGGGTTAAGTGACTTGCCCAGGGTCACACAGCTAATAAGCTAGTAAGAGGACCCTCTTTTCTCAAGAATTTATTATAATACTTTCATAGCAATTTTTAAAATAAATTTATAAATTACTGATTTCCTTAGGCCATGTCTACACCCTACATAGTTGCAAACTTTGTCCTATTATCTCAATATTCTTACCAGATTTAGAATGTGCTATAATTCACGTAGATTAAGCAGTTATAAGCTACTGATAGCTAAATAACCTTCAAACTATCTATTCCATACCCCTTAAGAGACAGAACCAAAATCTCACTTTTTGGAAAGCTTTCATCAATGTTCAAAACTAATTTATCCAGTATTTAATCTTTCATTACTTCCTAATGTTGGAAAATGAACCTAAATTTCTCTTTTTGTAATAAAAGGCCAGTAATATTTGCCATCTCATAAAATATTTTAAGGACTGACTAATAAAATTTCTGAAAACATTTTGAAAAAAACAGTATTTACATGCCTATAAATGTTATATAAATAAACAATAGTGATCACAAATGTCTTACTTCTGTAAAGAGGGAACTGTTCAATGGTACTTGCAGTATTCTTTGTCTAATTCCAATCTGTAAGGAGGCTTTAGTTAGCCTGATTTCAGAAATTTGTGATGGAAGGGAGTTTTCCCTCCCTGCTTTAGAGTATGCATAGCTGTCCTCTGTTTTTAGTTGGCTTAACTGGGTGATGATAAAACAAAACAAAACTTTTTAATTGGCTGCTGAGCCAGAACTCAATATGTATCCAAGCTTTGGATGTGTATACGAAAGGCTTAAATGGATAAAATCTCTCTCTTCCTTGGTAGCTTTTGAGTGAGGAGGAAGAAATACTATGTTCCTCCATGTGGAGGAAGAGATACTATCTGCAACAGTTAGTTGGTCAGTCAATAACCATTTATTAATACTGTGTGCCAGTCACTGTGCTAAGTGCTAGAGATACCAATACAAAAAAGAAAGATGGTGTCTTCTCAAGGAGCTTATAATCTAATGGAAGAAGATAAAACACAAAAAGAAGTTGAAAAGACAGAGGGAGGCAGGAACAGAAGGTACCTGGAGTCCACTTCAAAGGAATGCAGCTGGTTGAGAAATGAATAGATGGTTGGCCTATGAACTCTTTGTATATGGACCACATGCATCTCAAACCAAGGGCTCATACATTAAATGAAGGCTTTGGAAGTTCTTTGCTCTACTCTCCAGCCCTTTGATCATAGGGGCAGAAAGTACTGACAAGAGTTGAGTACTAAGGCTAATGTAATCTACAGGATGCAGAGTTGGATGAAAAATTTCTGCAGGATGATGAGTTTCATGATAATGAAGTTCTCGGGGGCATGATAGAGTTCAGTCTGAAAGAGTGCAGGCAGGTGCGAAATAAATGAATATAACAGTATCATCATCCTGCCCAAGTACCCTTGATTCCCTATTCTGCTACCAGTTGGCATATGAATGTACAGTGGCTCTGTTACTGGCATTTATTCTTTCTTGATCTAGGGTGAATTAATATTGAAGACAAAAAGACATGATTCTAAACATGTGATGTTCTAAAAGTGAGGAAAGCCACAAAAATCTGTGTTATAACTAGAGCTGATAGCAGTCATAACTGAATCAGGTGAGGAGCCAGTTCTGGAGAAGTGACCTGCTTGAGCCAGCCCATCAGTGAATCAATGCAACAGTTGAAACACCATTTCCTAAAAGCAAGGGAATTATTTGTCCATCAGCTATACTGCACCCAAAAGTGACTTTGGTACAGACTCTGAGAAGAGAGAAAAGGACTTCCAGAATCAGGAAGTGCCCCTTGCCCTTGGAGGGGAGGGTGACAAGTATGTTATAAGCATCTACTTTAAATTTGAGTCCATTGTTCCCAGGGACTGAGTGTGTATGGGGGGAAAAGTATCCCCCTGATTTGGGGAGGTGTTATTGTAATTTAATCCTTGCTACATCTTTCACAGTGAATATCCCTGTGTAAAAGTTAATTGATATTAGGGAGATACCTTGGTCAAATAAAATTAAGAGAACAAACTGGATGAGTACTCATGAGAGATAGTATTAGAAACCTCAGTGCTAGAGGGCTGCCTGTAGAATTTTGAGGGGAGTAGTAGCTAGCTGAACTTTGGGGACTCAACCTGAGTCTGAGTTTAGGTTGGGAGAATGAGCCCAGAGTCTACACTGCACTCTGAATAAGAAAAAGCATTGAATATATAAGTCATAACCAGGGAAGTTGTATGAATAGTGCTGGAATTAGAATCAGCAAGACCTGGGTTTCAATTCGGTCACAGTCATGTATTAGCTGTGTGAACCTTAACAAGTCATTTAACCTCTGTCTGCTCTAGTCTCCTCATCAAGAGAATAGTAGCATTTACTATAAAGGGTGGTTGTGAGGATCAAATGAAATCATACATGTAGAGTACATTGCAAACCTGAAAGTATTATGTAAATGTTAGTTATTATTATATTATTATTGCTGTGCCACAAGCTATTATCATGTTAACCAGAAGAAATGTTTGCAATTTCAAATGTAAACAAACAGGATCACAGAATTTCAGAGCTGGGAGGGAACTCAGTGAACATCTAGCCCAACCCATACTCCCAAAAGAATACCCACTACAACAAAACAGTAAGTGGTCATCTAGTCTTTGTTGAAGACTTTCATTAAGAGGAAACTTCCTCTCTCTGGAGGTGGCCCACTGAGCTTTTGGAGAGCTGTAAATAAAAATGAATTTGCCATTGAAGTTCTCAAAGATTGAATGAATCCTGCCATGAAATCAGGAAGCAAAATGAGCAAAAACACTTTCTGGGGCCAAATTCTTCTCTCATCCAACTCTCATCCCATCAGGCTTAGCTATGAAAAAAGTTTCTATTGTTGAGAGATTTTTCCATTAACTGTCTTTCTCACCCCCACCCACCCCAATTTTTGTTACATTTTTCATCTCCATTGAGTAATAAATACTTATAACACTAGCATCACTTGTCCTGCCAGACCACACTGAGGAGGAGATTGCAGGTTAGGTATTTCCTGTGGGCTCAGCTGTACCTATGATTATAAGTGGTAAGTATTAATCTTTTATAGTTGATGCATGTTGATGGTACTGTTTGCACTCTGTGGCTTGCCTCCAAGGCCTTCATACATTACAGCCAAACCATTATAGCAAGAACCACATTATATAATAATGACCTACCTCACCTAATTCTTACATAATACTTTACACTTTCAAAGTGAGTTGCAGCTTCTTGCTCATTATTTCTCACAGATTTTCTAGGAAGGAGATAAGTGTCATTACTTGGTGTAAAGTATGGAAAGAGATGTCAGATTAACTCACAGTTAAGTTTGACTCTTTTTTGGGTTGAGACACCAGGGGCAACTAGGTGGCTCAGTGGATAGAGTGGTGAGCCTGGAGTCAGGACAACTCATCTTACTGATTTCAAATCTGTCCTCAGACACTAGCTGTGTGACCCTGGGTAAGTCACTTAACCTTGTTCGCCTCAGTTTCATCATCTGTAAAATAAGCTGGAGAAGGAAATGGTAAACCACTCCAGCATCTTTGCCAAAACTCCAAATGTGGTCACAGACCTTAAGACACTGAATTGAACATTGGGTAGAACAAAGAATTGTTCTAAAAATAGATTTTTATGATAGAGCTTAAATTACCAAATAGTTATAAAGTGACTACTAACAGTCCCAAGTTTAAGGGGATGCAAGGGACTAGTTAGTTCCACATATTCAAGGAACTTACAATCTCATTGACTACCCAAGGCATGCAATTCAAATTTATTTGTGATTCAACAATCTAGCACGCAAGAAATATTATATGAATGGCCACTGGACTTCTTGTCCAGGCAGTTGTAACTTGGCAAGGTACTCAATGCCAAGACACTCAGAAAACTAAGCCCACATCCTCAAATGACATGAATTGTCAGAGTTTCAAAATTACTTTCGTGTTTTAGGTACAGAGTCCTGTATATACAGGCACTCATTGATCTTGCAACCAAGAGGATGGACAAATTTGAGAAGGACTATTAAAAATTATAGGAAATTTCCTTGGGATCTAAACATAGGGAGTTCCTCATGTTCTTAAGTCAGCTCTTAAGTCAGAACTGTCTTTTCCACTCCCTATCCCCACCCCAGCTATCTGCAAATTTCTAGGATCTACCCTTGTTCAGATAAAAATTTTCTAAATCACAGTTGCCTTGAGAGCAAGATAGGGGCTGGGGTGGGCTTATAAAGCCAATTGTTAAATTTTCAGTGTGAGTACTTATACCTCAGAAATAAACAATGTTATAAATATAAATAAACAAAAATAGCTGTAAGTTGTGGCTTAATGTATTGTTTTAATTGTCTAGACTAGGAAAATGTTAATAATGCATATTAAACTTAAAAGTGTGTGCCCATGCATTTTTTTCTTGGAAAATCTGATTGCTAACATTTACCAGCAAACTCCTGTATTATTCTATAAATAAATATTGCTGGAGTTCAACATGAGTACAAGAGAAGGCTCAGGGAATGAAGTCATCAGATCTGAGGCCTGGTGACTGGAGGCTAATAATAATACTGGCATTTATATTGCATTTTAAAGTTTGCAAAATGCTTTACATCCATTATCCCATTTGAGCTTCACAACATTCTTGGCTAGGAGTATCTTCATAGGTTGTGACAACGTTTACTAACCTGTGAAGAACCCCTAACTCTTTTTTTAAATAATATTTTATTTTCCCCCAGTTACACACAAAAGACAATTTTTAGCATTCCTTTTTATATAAATTTTGAGCTCCATATTTTCTCTTTCCCCTTCTTACTTCTCCCCTCCCTGAGACAGTAAGCAATTTGTTATAGGTTATACATGTTCAATCATGCAAAACATATTACTGTGTTAGTCTGAACCCTTAACTCTTGGCAATATTTTATTATGTGGTTCATGGGAGTTCACGTCCAAGTGTACCAACCAATTCTTAATTTTGTTCTTATAACTTCAAATACTGTAATGCACAGTTATTGTATTGCAAGAACACCTGGAGAATTCTCTTACTTAGGCACTAAAAAGTTCAGTTTCTTACTAAGTATGTGCAAAGTTTGTCTTAGCATCAGACCTTCAGAGATTGGGGAGAAGGTAGTACAGAGTTTAGAGAGTCCTGTTCTTTGTACTTTCCTTCTGTTTATCATTTAAACAAACCTTGGACATCTAGTGAGAGAACCATCTTTTTCTGAATTATTTTGGCTTATGCGTTTATTTTCTGTTGTATGTCTAGTGGTTGTTGTTGGAAAGGGGAGGGGGAAGGAAGGGAAAGAGGATGTTTGCAGCCAGGAACACAGGCAGGCCTTGGGATAAACAAGGTAGACAGCTATGTAGGGAGCAATATGTAAGGGTGAAAAATAAGAGGCAGGAGCAGTTCTAAATATTACTTTTTATAAATTCATACATTTTTAAATATTTAAAAATTATGTACTCCATAGTAAGTATGTGTGTGTATGTGTGTGTGTTGTGAAAATTTGACTTACATGTATTTCAATGAAGTCTCAAAGTCTTCAGTGGTCAGTAATGTCTCAGTAGTACAAAGTTTAAACTAGCAAAGGCCCTGTAGAGGTAAGGAGAAGGGAGTAAGTATTTATTAAGTATCTACTATGTGTCAGGCATTGTGCTGAGTGCTTTGCAAATATGACTTCATTTGATCTCAACAACTCTAGGAAGTCATATTGTTATTATCCCCATTTTACAGTTGAGGAAACTCAGTAAGTTAGTAAGTAAGTCAGGAAACTCAATAAGTTCAGTGACTTACCTGGGGTCACACAGTTAGTAAGTGGTCCAAGGCTGGATTTGAACTCAGGTCTTCCTGACTCCTGGCCCAGTGTTCTAAATACTGCACGACTTAGTTACCTCTAGGTGGTGATAATAGGAATTAAGAAGAGGAGTGTGGTATTGTTGTAGATGGTACAATGCATATAGCTCATGGTGACAGCAGGATGGGATGAAGAAGATGTGAAAGGCTTAAAGAGGGGAAGGGAACACTCTCCAAAAGCAAGGAACCCAGTGCCATTATCCTCTTGGACAGTCAGTGGTCCAGTGTCAGTGCCCTCTTCTATGGGTAGTGATCCAACTCTGGAACAAACTTCAAACAACCAATGAGCTCAGGACTATCACTAACGACCAGAGGACAGCAAGGGCATGTAACTTACTGTTTACTACTATTGCCAGGATTATACAACCAGTGAGCAAGCTGACAATAATAGCTTGCAAAATATATAGCATTTACATAGTGCTTTAATATTTGCAAAACACCTTCCAAGTAGGAACAACACTAGGAAATTGGTGCTCTTATTATCACCATTTTATGGATAAGGAAACTGAGGCAAGTGGAGGTTAGGTGACATGTCCATGGTCACAGTGCTCATAGTTTCTAAGCTTAGATTTGAACTTAGGCCCTCCCAGCTCCAAGTCCAGTGCTCTAACCATCACATGACCTAGCTGGCAAATGGCTTCCCAGCAGTTACCATGAAAGAAGTTGCATAAATTGCCAGAGTCCCCACTAGGGATGTGTATGTGATGTATATGTACTTTGTATATGTAATGACCAAGTGCTGTAGGACTGCTCCCCACTCTGTAGTGCTTCATGCCTCTTGCATGGAACATTTAAACACCTATTTAATTCTCTGGGCTGGCTCATTCCAATTTGCTATTACAGTGAGTGATCTAGGTTTCCAGAGAAAATACCACCATTGCTCAACTCAAAAATTTTTCAGGATACTAGGGGTAACTGTTGAAGGAAAACATACTCTCCCTCAAGTAAATACTTAAATTTTTGAACTACCATTACTAATACATTTCCATTTTCACAAATGAGATACAATAGTGACACTTTTAGATCTTAAACATAACTATTTACTTTTCAACAAGGAAAAAGAAATAAGAAAAAATATCAGAAGTATCCATACATTAAAGCAAATTCAAATTAACTTTGGTCACACTCTTCCACTAATGCACTTAGTAGCTGTAAGGGTAAGTGGGCACATATTTATAGGAACCTACCAGAGAAACACATGAGGGAGGAAAATTCATGTGACTGGGCTGATTAAAAACTCTGGTTTTTAGGCTTGGTTTGTATCAGTGGAGCACAGCATGAAACTAATTCTCTGTTAAATGTTTATCTGTTGATCCTTAATGAACTATGACTGATCAGAATCTTTTCTGCTTTCCAACTGATGCAGCATTTATAAAGCCTTTCAACTTACAGTCACTTTTAAAAGGTTGCTGAGAAAGTGTTACTCTTAATTTAGCTTTAAGTTTCCATTAAGCCAGAGAGCTACAAAGCTTATTGGGTATGCTATCTCTGGGAACTACAGTCCAAACCAGCAATTATTCACTTATCTATATTGTCTAAATATTGTAACAAATAGATCTCACAGCAAAACAGTTAACGTTGACTCTAAGCAAGGCAAACAAACACATCTATTCAACTCTTTGTTTAGCAGAATTCTGTGTATGTGGATGTAGAGTGTGTTCAGGGAAGAAAGTACCTCGGTGTGAGGGCTGCTGAGCCTTTTTCAGGGCTGCTTTCCACCTTTGGCATCAACCTGATCCACCTAACTCTCACCTATGACTCCAAGAAGTTCTAGCATGTGTAGCAGTTACACCCCAGTAAACCATTTTATCAGACAAGCAAAATCAAGTTAAGAGTAACTGAGGGGTCTCAAACCCATCAATGAGAGGGGAGAAAGACTTCCCCTGATAGAATGGGCAAATGGGAACAATTTGTTCCAAAAGCCATAAAGGCAAATGAAGCAGGTACTATGAAGTGCTTGGTTAGACACTGAAGACACCAAGGTCATCCACTACATCCTGAGCCATCACCGGCCATCTTCATTTTGTCTTGCCACTGGAATCCAATGACTCTGAAAGAGACAGTGAGGTCTATGACTATGATCAGCTCTGCCTCACTTAAATCCAACTTATGCATGAATCAAAAGACATCATACATACCATTTTTACCATTTTCACCTATTTCAAAGTCCTATGGGAACAGGCAAGTGATGAAGCTGCAGGGGCAGATACATTGGGAGCTGTAGTCACAACCCTGCGCACAAGAGACACAGGCCATAAGGGCATCCTCTCAGTGGACTGAAGCAGCAGTGGAATTCAGCAGCACCCGGGTGTCTGAGCAGCCTTGTAAGGACCACACTGCTCACCTCCTGGTGTGAAGAAGGGGCTAGAAAATGTGCCCTAAAAATTGTCTGCTTACCCAACCCTGGACTGTTTACTGCAATAGGTGGAGATCCCACCCCGTGGCCAAAACACAGAAAATGCACAAAAATTTCTGCAAAGATGATTTCACTCACCATTAGTACAAGGAATGTGTACACAGTTACAGACAGCAAAAAATCCACTACACCTGAAAGATCAACAATTCTTGTTGCAAGAGAACTTAGAAAGTACCATATCCAAATACCATCACTGAGTGAAGACTGGCAAATGAAGTCCAGCTGATTAAAGTCAGAGAGGGATACACATTTTTCTAGAGTGGCTGCAGTGAAGGGGAGTGCCGTGAAGCTGGTGTAGGTTTTGCAATCAAAACTAATACAATTAACAAGCCTAAAAGGACTAAAAGACAAGCTCATGACAATGCAATTGCTACTTGCAGGAAAACACCATGCCACCATCATCAGTGCCTATGCTCCCACCATGATGAACTTTGATGAAGTCAAAGAAAAATTTAATGAAGACCTGGAGACCTTCATCATCAATGTGCCAAAAAAGTACAAGTTTATAATTGTGGGAGACTTTAATGCTAGAGTAGGTTTAGACTACCAGACTTGACAAGGAGTCCTTGGGAGGAATGGAGTTAGAAATAGCAACAGCAATGGTCACTTATTACTGAAGACTTGTGCATCTCATGACCTTCTCATCGCCAGCACTGTCTTCTGTTTATCTAAACATAATAGGCCTCCACAGATGCACCCTCACAGCAAACTTTGGCATTTAATAGACTATATGATTGTAAGAAGGAGAGGCAGATGGGATATGAGAGTAACAAAGGCAAAGCGCTAGATGGATCATAGACTTATCCTTTCCAAGCTAAATGGAGACATTCAACAAAAGTGATGGTCCCAAGGCAAAATGACTACCAGAAGAATTAATGTCAACAGATAAGAGCACTTCTCTGAACAAGAACAGTTTGGAGGGAAAGTTGAGCCAAAATACAGTTGGCAACAGTGGAGCAGAAAAGGAATGGGCAGCTTTGAGATATTTGGTGTACAGCACTGCATTTACTTTACTCATTTGAGCCAGAAGACTCACAAACATCAACACTGGTTTCACAAAATGACGGGAATTTAAGAAGCTGCTAAATGAAAAGTGAGACCTCCACACAGTTTACCTGCAGGATAGTTCATCCATACCTAAGAAGGCAGCAATTTACTCCATCAAAAGTAAAATAAAAGTAAAGCTCAGAGAGATGCATGATTCTTGGCTCAATAAGAAGGCAGAAGAACTTTAATTTTATGCTGACTGTAACAATCAAAGAGCTTTTATGATGTCCTGAAGACTTTGTATGGGCCAAAGACTTATGGTGTATCTCAACTACTCAGTGCTGATAGAGCCGCATTGATCAGTGATAAGGTCATGATCTTGGAGAGATGGGCTGAACACTTCCATAATGTTCTCAACGGACTCACCAATCGATTCTGAACCAATCGACTGTTTACCTCAGGTGAAATTCAATCCCTCCCTAGCTGAAATTCCAACTGAAGAAGAGGTTTTGAATGCTCTTCGGCTCCTTTTCATGTGGCAAAGCACTTGGTGCTGATTCTACTCCAGCTGAGATTTACAAGGTGTGGAGTCCATTGCTCATACAAAAGCTTACTGAAATTTTCCAAGTTATATGGCAAGAGGAGGTCATCCCCCAGGAGTTCAAGGATGCCTCTATTGTCCATCTCTATAAAGGCAAAGGAAATAGATTGTCCAGTGACAATCACAGGGTGGGTTCTCTCTCTTAGTCTTTGCTGACAAGATTCTAACCAGAGTTCTTCTTGACATGTTAATCCATCACCGGGAAGATGATCATCTACCTAATAGCCTGTGTGGCTTCAGAAAGGGCCAAAGAATGGTTGATATGGTGTTTGTTGCCCAACAACTCCAGGAGAAATGCCAGGAGAAGAACAGAGGTCTGTAAACAGTGTTCTTTGATCTGACCAAGGCCTTTGATACTGTCAGTTATGTAAAATTATGTCAAAATTTGGTTGCTCAGAGAAGTTCATCAGTGTTGTATGTCAATTTCATTATGACATGCTTGCCAAGATTCTGGATAATGGATGACACTTTTTCACTTTCCCAGTCACCACTAGAGTGAAACAGGGCTCTGATTGTTCCCATACTTTTAAGCATGATGTTTTCAGCAATGTTGTCAGATACCTTCAATGAAGATGAAAATGGCAAGACCATCAGTTGCTGCACTGATGGTAAATTCTTCAACTTGAAAAGGGTACAAGCTAAGACTAAAGTGAAAGGAAGTGTTTGTGCATGATTTTTTTGTTCACAGATAATTGTGCACTTAAGGCAGCATCTGAAACTGGAATGCAATAAAATACGGATCGATTCTTTGCTAGTTGTGCTACTTTTGGCCTAACAATTAACACCAAGAAAACAGAGGTTCTCCACCAGCCAGCACTATACCATCTGTAAATGGAACCATTGACTACAGCAAATGGAAAGGTTTTGAATACTGTGATAAGTTCACTTACCTTGGCAGTATACTTCCCATGCACATTGACAATGAGGTTGACACATGCATTGCCAGAGCTAGCTCTGTGTTTGGGTGGCTCCAAATGAAAGTGGTAGAGAGAAGAAGTATTAGACTGACTACCAAACTGAAATTCTACAGAGCTTTCTACCTCATTGTTTTATGCTTGTGAAACCTGGGCAGTATACAAGCACCATGCAAGGAAATTGAACCACTTTCATTTGAATTGTCTCAGGAAGATTCTGAAGATCACCTGGAAGGATAAGGTACTGAATACTGAGGTCCTTTCTTGAGCTACACTACCAAACATTCAAACTCTCCTGCAAAGAGTACAACTCTGATGGACTGTTCATGTTGTTCAAATGCCAAATGAATGCTTGCCAAAGAGAGTATTTTATGGAGAACACACACAAGGCAAGCATTCATATGGTGGTCAGAAGAAGTGATACAAGGACATTCTTAAGGTCTCTCTGAAGAACTTTGGAATTGATTGCATGATATGGGATGTACTGGCACAAGACAATCCAGCATGGCATACCTTCATCAAAGAAGGTGCTATGCAAAGCAGAATTGAAGTAGCTCAAAAGAAACATGAGATGTACAAATTTAGAGAATTCACCCCAAATGTCCACATGGATTATTTCTGCCTGATCTATGGAGCCTTTTGATCTACGGAGCCTTTTGAGCTCATTTTGATCTGATCAGTCATAGTTGGATATGCTGTAACTTGAAAATAGTGATGTCATTTTGGTTCTTTTTGAGAATAATGGACAACAATCATGTATTACAATTAGACTTCAGTATCTCTTTCTGTATAGCAGCTGAAAAGCCTCTTTCCCTTTTCAGCTTTTCCTTCTCAAACTAGAATTTAGGCAATGGAGCTCAGAATGGAGTGAGAGCCACTTCTGAGAGGGTTCATTTCTTTTAAGCCTTATGTTGAACTGAAGAAAAATATCTGGAAGAGAAGACATGATCCAATAATGTTGAGTCTTTCTCTAATCAATCAAGAATCACTTAGCCTTCTGTCCAGTGATTGTTCCATTTGTTGGTTTTTATAAAACCTTATTTTTTTTCCGAACTTAATAAACACCAAGCAAAATGATCATTACTGTATACACAACAGAAAGTAGAGGATTGTAAATGAAATTATGAACTTCTGTTATATAGAGCTTGCTTTCTTTTTTAATCATAAAATAAAGTCAACATTTAACTTTTAAAACTGTTCTGGTTGTCTATGAATCTTTTTTGTTTTTTCCATTTGTTATCTTCTCATTTTTAAGAATTCTAGATCAGTACCTCCACCACTGCCTGCTCCTCCTCCCCTTCATCCTCTTCCTGCTCCTCCTTCTCCTCCTCCTCCTTTTTCTTCTCCTCCTCTTCCTCACCATCACCACCATCATCTTCCTCCTCGTCCTCCTCCTGCTCCTGCTCCTGCCGCTCCTGCTTCTTTCCCCCTCCCCCTTCCCTTGGAGCAGACCATACTGGTGCTTCTTTTGTGAAGTGGTGGCTGAGGAGACCCCTGGACTTGCCATGGCCAATGAAAAGCCAAAGGAAGGCATCAAGACTGAAAACAACGACCACATTAATTTGAAGGTGGCAGGGCAAGATGGTTCGGTGGTGCAATTTAAGATTAAGAGGCACACACCACTTAGTAAACTAATGAAAGCCTATTGTGAACGACAGGGTTTGTCAATGAGGCAGATCAGATTCTGATTTGATGGGCAACCAATCAACGAAACAGACACACCTGCACAGTTGGAAATGGAGGATGAAGATACAAGTGATGTATTCCAGCAGCAGACAGGAGGTGCTTACTAAAAAGAGAACACACAACTCTATTCCAGAACTGTGCTCCCAAGGAAAACAATACATTCACAATTAGAAAACCAAGATTTGATTCATCCACATCCTGACTACTGCAGTATAGTTTTCTCTTTTCTTTGATTCCCTTCCCCCTTCCTTTATTGTGCATAAAGTAACTGGTGAATGTGCACAGGCATAATGTGTACTTTTTTTTAGCTAAATGGCCTATGGTATGTTATGATCAACATCAAATGGAGATGGGGAGGGGAAAAAACAAACTGGTTCTGTGAAAATAACCCTTTTCTACATTAGTGGCATGCTCATTCAAGTTTTATCTTTATATTCCAGTAAGTTGTTTTGCTCTCACTGTTTAACAACAACAACAAAAAAAACACACAAAAAATCCTTGCATACCTTGTTTGATTGGATAATTTCAATGTTTTTCTTTTATCATTGTAAAACCAAGGATGATTTTATAACTTTTTTTGTACGTAGCTGTTACATGTAGGGCAATCTCTGTCTCTCAATAGGGATAAATTACTATAAAAAAAATTTGATCTTAGACAGTTTTCCCTTCAAGTCAAACATTTTGTTGTTTAAATAAACTTCTTGTTTAAGAATTCTAATTGAATCATATCATTTGCAAAAGGAATTATTTTTATTCCTATTTTCCTACATTTATTTGCTTGATTTCTTTTTCATATTGCTGTAGTCAGTATTTCTAGAAGTAAACCAAAGAAGAGTAGTGTAATGGACACTTTCACTTTACCCCTGATTTTATTAGAAAAATGTTTAGTTTATTCCCATTACAAACCCTGCTGACTTTTGGTTTTAGACACATACTATTTACCATAGAGGGGAAAAGATCTATTTACTTCTGTGCTTTTTAATGTTTTTCACAGAAATGGGTCTTGAATTTTGTCAAAAGTTTGTTAAGCATCTATAAATATAAGTGATTCGTATTATTTATGTTAATTGTAGGGTCTAGATATCTAGCATTTTCTTAATCTTAAAGCAACTGTGTATTCCTTGTATAAACCTAACCTGTCCTTAGTGTATAATATTTTTGAATTATTATTATTGTCTTTTTGGTAATATTTAAGATATTTAAAATATTTTATATTCAAATGATATTAATTTGAGATATTGATCTATAATTTTTTTCTCTATTTTCCCCCTGATTTACATATCAAGACAATATGTGGATAATAGAATAATTTGATAG
This sequence comes from Phascolarctos cinereus, assembly GCF_003287225.1. NCBI lineage: Eukaryota > Metazoa > Chordata > Mammalia > Diprotodontia > Phascolarctidae > Phascolarctos > Phascolarctos cinereus. The sequence continues at coordinate 208,194,696 of NW_027555514.1, forward strand.
GATCCCTTCTATTTTTTCAAAGAACTTACCTAATATTGGGATTAATTACTCTTTGAATGCTTCATAAAATTCACTGGAATATCCATTTTGTTGTGTGAGAGAAGGGTTTCTTTAGGAGTTCATTTATGACTTCTTAAATTTCTTTTTCCAAGACTAGGTTATTTAAACTCTTTCTTTTTCTGTTGATCTAGGCATTTATATTTTTATAAATATACACCAATTTCATTTAAGTTGTCAGTTTATTGGCATACAGTTAGGCAAAAGAGTCAAATAATTTCCTTTCTTTCATATTCAATTGTTGTGCATTCCTCTTTTTCATTTTTGATGCTAGTAATTTTTTCTTTCTTTTAAAAAATCAGATAAGCTAATGAGATCAGCTATTGTATTATTTTGTCTGATTTTTAAAAAGCTTTTGGTTATAATGATTAATTTGATGGGTTGTTGCCTTCAATTTTATTAATCTCTTCCTTTATTTTTTGAACTTCTAGTCTGATAATAGTCTGGTCTAGGGTTTTTAGTTTGTTGTTGTTGTTTTTAGGTTTGTTTGGTTTTTTTTGGTTGCATACCCAATTCATTGTTCTTTCTTTCTTCATTTTGTTGATGAAAGTGTTATAGATACAAGTTTTCCCCTAAGGATTGCTCTAATTACATCTCAAAAATTGTGTATTGTCACATTGTTGTTATTTTCTTTGATGAAATTATCTATTGTTTCTTTTAAAAAATTAATGGTAGAAGATTCTTCATAGAACTTTTTCCTGGACTCATTCCTCACTGTCCCCAGGCTTGTTTGCGCTAATCTGGAATAATGATTGACTGTTATTTCTAAGTAGTATATCAATACTCAGTGTGGCACCTTTCCTCAATCTTTGTTGGACTGGTTGTGGAAGAGAGCTGGGATACTGCTTCCTCTTACTTCACCACCTTTGCTGTTTTCCTGATGCTTCTTCACAAATCATTTTCCCCAAATCATGTTAATGGATCTACTGATAACCTTCCTTCCCCACCACCACCATGTTGTTTCTTTGAACTTCACTTGTCATAGTCTTCAGTCTTCAGCCTTACCCTCCCAGCTCAATTTTTTTAATTGCTTAAGGATAAAAACTCATCAGATTTGCCCTATGAAATTAATAGACCTTTTAAAAAATCATTCCTTGTTCTCCACATAGTTATAGGATTTCTTATTTATTTTTAGGGTTTAGTTCTTAACTCTTAAAGCAGTTATATACAAATAAAGTGAAGGACCACAATCTTCATCCATCAATTCACTTTGTATTGTTGGAACTGTTTCTCCATACTCACATCTTTTTTCAATTTTTAGTAAATAAAAATTCTTTCTCTGCTCCCTTTAAATCATTAGAACCATACAAACGAGATTTCATCCTACATTTTTACAAGGTGATTTAATTTGTTTACATTTGTGTCACTTCATTTTTTAGGTCCAAAATGTCTAAAATCCCCTTTGAAAAGTTTTCATGCACATATTTTAAGTTTTTTTTTTATTAAACTAAAGTTCTTCTATTCCTTCCAGCACACTTCAAACTATTCATGTGGCAGTAGCAATATCATAAATTCTTTAACAGTTGACTTGATTCTTTTTTTACACAAAAGTACCTTTTCTGCTCCTTTCATCACTAAATTGCTCTATATGAAAAAGTGAGGTAACAAAGAAACATGATGTTAGATATTACATCTGAACCTTGTGTTTGCTCTGAAAATGTACTTTTGTTATTATAAAGCTTTTTATTACGTTCTTGCAATGACCTATGTGTTTGTTATCCTAGATGTAAGTCTAATTTTTGTGTTATGCAATGGCATATCATTTACATGTAGTCTAATGTGTATATAATCCTACTATATGGGAATTAATAGATGTCTAATGTGAACCCAGTGTGGTTTGCAAGGACTGCAAAATTTTTCCTAGAGGGGAGAATAATGAATTCGAGACTTTAGCCATAGAAGCAAGAATGTAAAACATGAATCACCAGTTCTATACTTCCCTCTCCTATGTTTCCAAAGACCTCCTTGAAGCTTACAAATGTTTCAAGGCATTTTCATGGCTTGAGCACTAGTTGCCTCATTGCTTGAGCACTAGTAGGGCATGACAGGGTTTGAAAGGAATTAACTCTCTCTAATCCAATTTGAAATGAGGGCTGGGAAACTTTCTGTTGAGAGAGGATTTGTTTACAAAATTAAATGTCTTTGCAGAAAAGAAAAAGTCTGATTAAATAAATAAAAATATGTTGATTTCTTCCTGAAACATGTTAGCCTGGGAAAAACTCACAGAAAATCAATTATTTTCCTCCTACTCTGCCCCCTTTCCCCTCTACTCCACTCTTAAGGAGGAAGAAGGCATTAAAAACAGATGACACAGCCACCAGATGGCAGCAGCAGTTTGGTAGAAAAGCAACAGATGGAAGCTTTAGATAGAAAGCAAAGCAACAGCTGCAAATATAGAGTAGAACTTCACCAGATGATAACTTCCCCACTTAGGAGCATGAGTTTTCCAAGGAATGTTTTCTTTTCTTGTTGGCATGGTATCTGTGTAACATTGTACTTTGTGTACTAGTTTGTGGAAGGTGTGATGGGAGTAGAAAGGTATTCCATTTTATTTTTCCCTTTTTATTTACTTTACCATTTGGTCATGATTATATTCTTTGCTATTTGATTAATGGCTTCTTCCAAGCCTCTCAGTACAGAATGCACTGGGTGGGGGTTAAAGTCATATTTGCATAACTATGATTTCTCCACACTGAACTTGGGAGAGCAAAAGGCTCCAGAGTTGAGGAAAACCCATGTACAAATGTGTACCAGTATGAAAAACAACAGCAACAGCAACAAACTACATACATCCTTGTAAATCTAGATGGTAATCATAGAATCTCAAAGTTGAAATGTAAACTATATGAAGGATCATTTTTGCAAAATTGTCCTCAAAATTTGAGATTTAAAGTTATGCTACTGCAAAAATAATGTAGCAAAAAGGTGAAGGGAATTTGGATAGTATACTTTTTAAAATTATTTTCTCTTTGTCTCACATAACCCCATTTCATGACCCACTCTATCTTCTATTCATTCTCCTATGTCACAATCTCAGGTATACTTATTAGCATGAAAGAATTACATGATGACAAGGGAAAATGGACAAATCATACATATAAAAATGTGATTACATAAATAGTTTGAGCCAAGATGACACTATTCACTGCTCCACCAAACTATCTCTATTAGTATTTACTTGGAACATATTTTCTATCTTTTCATATGTGTCCTTGTAATCCTCTGATAGAATATGTGTTCCCTGAGAGCATGGACCATGTCATTTTGTACTTGTTTTTCTGGCAGCTAGCATGGCGCCTGGTGCCTGGTGCCTAGTGCCTAGTAGGTACTTAACAAATTCTTGTAGACTGATTGATTGCTTCATGGATTACATATAGGTAAAAATATCCCTTCTTTGTGTCTTAGAAATCAGAGACATGTGCCCCCCCAATATATATAACAATCCTAGACTATTCTTTATATGCTTTGGGCCCATGATTCATGAGAAACAAAGTAAGACAAAAAAGTGGAGTGCTGGTAAAACAAAGAAGCAAACAAAAAGTAAAGATCAAAGTTGAAAGATCACAATATTAAGCAATTCAGATTCTGCATTTGCAGAATTTTTCAAATGTTCAGCAATGGAAAACCTAAATGTCAACCAAATTTACTGATTTTATGGCATTCTAATAATCCATAATCACTACTGTTAGTTACCTGCTTGGCCATCTGATTTATGATGATGTTGTCATTGGTGATGCATTATCTTTAAGCCATAAGATGAACAGTGCAGCCATATGTAATACCAACAGAATGGTAGGTTATATAAAGGGACAGTAATGAGCCATGTATACCTGAATTAAATAGGTAGATTTCTGTGACTGATGGAAACATATGACACTCTATCTCTCAACTCAATGCCTTTTCATTGACTGTCCCCCATGCCTGGAATTCTCTCCCAACTAATCTCCAACTCCTGGCTTCCTCGAAGATTCAGCTCAAATTCCATTTTCTTCCTCATTCATCCCTCAACCCCATCCTACTGCTGGTGCCTTCTCTCTGAGATTACCTTTAATTTCTGCTGTATATCTTCTATGTATATGCTTGACCATCTCTGGTCATCCTGATTTATATCTTGCCATTGGATACAGATGGCTCTGGAGGAGAACATGAGGCTGGTGATTTAGCACAGCCCTCTCTTACTTAAATCCAATTTACTTGCAAGTCATGGTATCACCTTCCTGATGCCATGGTCCTCTTCAAGAATGAAGGACAAACAACAACCTGTGAGTAGTTTGGGCTGCCCCACTGGGAACCCAACTGACCAATTCCAGTTAGGCAATGCAGCTCCCTTCCTTCCCTTCCCTTCCCTTCCCTTCCCTTCCCTTCCCTTCCCTTCCCTTCCCTTCCCTTCCCTTCCCTTCCCTTCCCTTCCCTTCCCTTCCCTTCCCTTCCCTTCCCTTCCCTTCTATTTATTAATTCCCTTTTCTTTCCTCTCTTTTACTTTCCTTTCCTTTCCCTGATATGTAAACAAATAAGAATGTGATGACAGCAATAGAGAGATGTAGAAAAATTTTGTAGGAAATTTTAAGGAAGGAGAGATAACAGCTAGGAAAACTCTGGAAACAGTGGAACCTAACCTAGACCTTGAAGGCAGATGAAGATTTCAACATGCAAAGGGGAAGAGAATGTTCTAGGTCAAAACATGAAGGTAGGAGAGTGAAAGTCAGGATCAGGAAACAGCTAGTCCACTTTAGCTGGAACAAAAAGTGGGTGAAGGAGAGTGATGAAAAATGTTCTTTAATATTTTATGATTCGAAACATCTGATTTTTTAAGCCAAGTAGGACTAAAAATAGCAAAATAAACCCAAACTTCATTTAGTCAATTATTTCAACCTTGCCTCCAACCAAGAACCACAAGGTAACAAAATGAAGTGATTTAAAATCTTACCTGCTCTTCTCTCTTTCCTTTATTTTATATGTATACACACACGCACACACAGATATATAGATTATACTATACCTACACATTACATATATGTACATATTCCCACCTTTGGTGTCCACCTGACCCATCTAACTCTAATTTGTAGCTCCAAGAAGTTGTAGCATACACAGCAACCACACCCCAGTAAACCATTTTGGCAGACTGGCTAAACCAGGTTGAGAGTAACCAAGGGGTCTCAAGCATGTCAGTGAGTTGGCAGGGGGGAGGGGTCTACTCCAAGCATGTGAAGATTTCCCTCAGTGGAATGGGAAATAACAACAATTTATTCCAACAGTCATAAGGCAGCTGAAGCAGAACCTGTGGAGCACTTAGAGCTTGGTTAGACATTGAAGACACCAAGGTCACCTACTGCATCTCAAGCTATTACCAGTTTTCTTGACTCCGTCCTGCCACTGGACTATGATGACTCTGGAAGAAAGAGTAAGGCCAATGACTTCATGCAACTCTGCCTCACTGAAGTCCAATTTATACATGACTCAAAAGATGTCACACATACCATTTTGCCACTTTTATCTATCTCATAGTCCTGTGGTGATAGGTAAGTGATGAAGCAGCAGGGGAGGATACACTGGGAGCTGTAGTCACAACCCTGCACACAGGTGGCCCAGACAGTAGGGACATCTTATCACTGGAAGCAGCAGTGAAATTTGGTAGCCCCTGGGTGTCTGAGCAGCTTTTTCAGGATTGCACTGCTCATCTCCTGGTGTGAGGAAGAGGCTAGAAAAGGTGCCCTAAAAAAATTGTTTGCTAACCCAACCCTGATTACAACAGCAGGAAGGGATTCCACCCCACAGTCAAAACACAAAAGAAGTACAAAAAAGTCTATAAGGATGATTCCATTCATCATCGGTACATGGAATGTGTGCACACTTATAGGCGACAGTAGACTTGAAAGACAAACAGTTCTTGTTGCAAGAGAACTTAGCAGGTATCATGTCCAAATAGCAACCCTGAGTGAAACAAGGCTAGCAAATGAAGGCCAGCTTATTAAAGTCAGACCTGGATACGCATTTTTCTGGAGTGGCCACAGTGAAGGCGAGCACTGTGAAACTGGTGTAAGTGTTGCAATCAAAATTAATCTAGTCAACAAGCTTGTATGCTTACCAAAAGGAGTGGATGACAAACTCATGACAATGTGATTGCCACTTGCAGGAAAACACCATGCCACCATCGTCAGTGCCTATACTCCCACAATGACAAACCCTGATGAGGTCTAAGAAAAAATTTTTGATGACCTAGAGACCCTTATCATCAAGTGCCAAAAGAGGATAAGCTTATAATCCTAGGAGACTTTAATGCGAGAGTAGGCTTAGACTACCAAACATAGCAGGGAGTCTTTGGGAGGAATGGAGTTGGAAACAGCAATGATCACTTACTACTGAAGACTTGTGCATCTCATTACCCTCTCATCACTAACACTGTCTTCTGTATCTAAACAAAATAGGTCTGTTTAGCAAACACTGACATTTAATAAATTGTAAGGAGAAGAGACAGACAGGATTTGAGAGTAACAAAGGCAATGTGTGGTGCAGAGTGCTGGGTGGATCATAGACTTATCCTTTCCAAGCTAAATGGAGACATTCAACAAAAGTGATGGTCCCAAGGCAAAATGACTACCAGGAGAATTAATGTCAGCAGATAAGAGCACTTCTCTGAACAAGAACACTTTGAAGGGAAAGTTGAGCCAACATACAGTTGGCAACAGTGGAGCCAAAAAGGAATGGGCAGCTTTGAGATATTTGGTGTACAGCACTGCATTTACTTTACTCATTTGAGCCAGAAGACTCACAAACATCAACACTGGTTTCACAAAATGACGGGAAATTTAAGAAGCTGCTAAATGAAAAGTGAGACCTCCACACAGTTTACCTGCAGGATAGTTCATCCATATCTAAGAAAGTAGCAATTCATTCCATCAAAAGTAAAGTACAAGTGAAACTTAGAGAGAGATGTATGATTCTTGGCTCAGTAAGAAGGCAGATGAAATTCAATTTCATGCTGATAGTAACAATCCAAAGAGCTTTGATGATGTCAAGAAGGCTTTTTATGGGCCAAAGACTTATGGTGTATCTCAACTACTCAATACTGATGGAGCCACATTGATTAGTGATAAGGTCATTGTCCTGGAGAGATGGCCAAACACTTCCATAATGTTCTCAACGGACTGTCATCAATCAATGCTGAAGCCACAGATTTACCTCAAGTTGAAATCAATGCCTCCCTAGCTGAAATTCCAAATGAAGAAGAGGTTTTGAATGCTCTTAGGCTCCTTTTCATGCGGCAAAGCACCTGTGCTGATTCTATTCCAGCTGAGATTTACAAGGTGTGGAGTCCATTGCTCATACAAAAGCTGACTGAAATTTTCTGGGTTATATTATGAGAGGAAGTTCAAGGATGCCTCCATCATCCATCTCTATAAAGGCAAAGGAAATAAATGGTCCTGTGACAATCATAGTGTGGGGTCTCTCTCTTAGTCTTTGCTGACAAGATTCTTGTCAGAGTCCTCCTTAAGAGCCTTATCCTTCACCCAGAAGATCATATCTACCTGAGAGCCTGTGTGGCTTCAAAAAGGTCCAAGGAACAGTTGATACGATGTTTGCTGCCTGACAAATCCAGGAAAAATGGCAAGAGCAGAACAGAGGTCTGTACACATTTGTAGATCTTACCAAGGCCTTTGATACAGTAAGTTGTGAAGGCTTATGGAAAATTATGTCAAAATTTGGTGCCCTAGAGAAGTTCATCAGTACTGTACACCCTGATGGCAGGCTTGCATGGATTCTGGATAATGGAAGATGTTCTTGTGCTTTCCCAGTCACCAATGGAGAAAAACAAGGCTGTGTGCTTGCTCCTATGCTTTTTAGCATGATTTTTTCATGCATATTGTCAAATGCCTTCAATGAGGGTAAACACAGTATCAAGGTCAGCTACCACACTGTTAATAAATTCTTCAACTTGAGAAGGGTACAAGCCAAGACCAAAGTGGAGGGAGTGTTGATGCATGATTTTTTGTTTGCAGATGATTGTGCACTCAGTGCAGCCTCTGAATCTGAGATGCAAAAAAGTATGAGTTGTTTCTGTGCTGCTTGTGCTAATTTTGGCCTAACAATTAATATCAAGAAAATACAGGTGTTCCATCAGCCAGCACCATACCGTCCATACATGGAACCATTGGTTACAGCAAACGGGGGATTTTTGAATGCTATGGCTAAGTTCACTTACCTTTGCTGTATACTTTCTAGGCATGTACATATTGATAATTGCCAGGGCTAGCTCAGTGTTTGGGAGGCTCCAAAGGAAACTGTGGGAGAGAGGAGGTATCAGGCTGCCTGCCAAATTGAAGGTCTACAAAGTTGTTGTGCTGATCTTGTTGTCATATGCCTGTGAAATTTGGACAGTGTAGCAGCAACACACCAGGAAACTGAATTGCTTCCATTTGAATTGTCTTAGGAAGATTCTGAAATCACTGGCAGGATAAGATACCAGACACTGAGGTACTTTCTCAAACTAAACTGCCAAGCATTCAAACTCTACTGCAGAGACTATAACTACAATGGGCTGGCCATGCTGCTTGAATGTTAAACATACATTTGCCAAAAAAGACTATTTTATGGAGAATTCACACAGGGCAAGTGCTCACATGATGGAAGAAGCAATACGAGGACATTCACAAGGTCTCTGAAGAAATTTGGGATTGATTGCATGACATGGGAGACACTGGCACAGGACAACCCAGCATGGCTTGCCCTCATCAGAGAAGGGATTGTGCTCTATGAGCGAAACAGAATTGAAATAACTCAAAAAAAAAATGCAAGATGCACAGATTTAGAGAACCCATTCCAAATGTTTGTTTCTTCTTTTGCTCTGAAGGCTATGCATCCCTATCATGGAAGCATTATTTCATGGTCACAGCAGCAAAGAAGGTCAGCATATTCCCAACAGACTTACAAATATACATGGCTGGGGGACAGGGTGCATCTTTTTGCAAAGTCAGCAAGAGAAAAGAATTTGTTCAGCATGATGCATTAATCAAAATCTTACTCAGAAACATGATGGGTGTATTACAGCAAATTAAGATCTTAACTTATTCTTTTTTACTTTTAACAATGCTTTTTCTAAAAAATTCTGGCTCTGCCACTTAGGAGTCAAATAGAAAGAACTCATAATTTGGGAGTCATGTACCATAGCTTTCCTACAGTTTTAGGGAAGTGATTTTAATTTGCAAGCAAACGATAATATCCACAGAAAAGTCTGTAATTCCAATTTCGGCTATGACTATTCAGCTATGTTATTAAAATTAATCAGCCTTGCATATTGAAATGCCTGAAGCTATTATCTTATATCTCTACTTCCTTTCTTAGCCAAACTGCATGATGACAACAACAATCATCATCCTCATTCTCCCCTCCCCATCTTCCCCCATCTCTATGCTTTTGCTTCTTTTCATCTCAGTCACTTCTTAAATTTTTGCAATGTGTCTTCCAAATTAATCACATAAAGAAACTGTTCTCTCTAAGGGTACCAGTGATCTCTTAATTGCCAAATATGGTGGCATTTTTTTCTGTCCTCATCTCTCTTGACACCTCTCAATCATCTGACACTGTCAACTAGCCCCCTACACCTGGGTACTCTCTACTCCCTGAGTTTTTATCATGAGGCTCTTTCTTGTTCTTTTTCTACATGCCTGGTTACTCCTTTTTAGTTCATTTGCTGAATCAAGCAAATGATCCACCCCTTAATGGTGGGTGTCCACAAACACTCTTTCTTGGGCCTTTTTTTCTTCTCTGTACTTTCTTGGTGATCTCACCATCCTGATGATATGTGGAGCAGTAGTTAGAGTGTTGGTCTTGAAGTCATAAAGAACTGAATCCATACCAAAAAATTATTTTATAGAGTTAGAAAAAATAATAGCAAGATTCATTTGGAAGAACAAAAGGTCCAAAATATCAAGGGAACTAATGAAAAGAAATGCAGGGGGAGGTGGCCTAACAATTCCAGATCTTAAATCGTATTATAAAACAGCAGTCATCAAAACGGCTTGGTACTGGCTAAGAAATAGAGTGGTAGATCAGTGGAATAGGTTAAATATGCAAGACACAGTAGTCAATGACTATAGTAATTTATTATTTCATAAACCCAAAGACCCCAGCTTCTGGGATAAGAACCCACTCTTTGAAAAAAACTGCCAGGAAAACTGGAAAAAAGTATGGCAGAAACTAGGCATAGACCCAAATCTCACACCATATACCAAAATAAAGTCAAAATGGATTCATGACTTAGATATAAAGGCTGATACTATAAGTAAACTGGTAGAACAAGAAATAGTTTACCTTTCAGATCTTTGGAGAACAGAAGAATTCATGACCAAAAAGGAGATAAACATTATGAAAAGCAAAATGGATAATTTTAATTACATTAAATTGAAAAGTTTTTTCACAAACAAAGCCAATGCAGCTAAGATTAGAAGGAAAGTAGAAAATTGGGAAAGAATTTTTACAACCAGTCTCTCTGATAAGGGCCTCATTTCTAAAACGTATAGAGAATTAAGACAAATTTATGAGAATACAAGCCATTCCTCAATTGATAAAATGGGCAAAGGATATGAACAGACAGTTCTCAAATGAAGAAATTAAAGCATCTATAGTCATATGAAAAAATGCTCTAAATCACTATTGATTAGAGAAATGCAAATCAAAACAACTCTGAGGTACCACATCATGCCCATCAGATTGGCCAACATGACAAAACAGGAAAATGATAAATGTTGGAGAAGATGTGGGAAAATTGGAACACAAATGCATTGTTGGTGGAGTTGCAAAAGGATCCAACTGTTTTGGGGAACAATTTGGAATATGCCCAAAAGGCTATAAAAATGTGCATACCGTTTGATCCAGCACTAGCACTTCTAGGGCTATATCCCAAAGAGATCATACAAATGGGAACAGGACCCACATGCACAAAAATATTCATAGCAGCTCTTTTTGTTGTGGCAAAGAATTGGAAATTGAGAGGATGCCCATCAATTGGGGAATGGCTGAGCAAGTTGTGGTATATGAATGTAATGGAATACTATTTTGCTATAAGAAATGATGAAGAGGCTGACTTCAGAAAAACCTGGAAAGACTTGTATGGTCTGATGCTGAGTGAAGTGAGCAGAAACAAGAGAACGTTGTACACAATAACAGCCACATTGTGTGATAACTAATATTGATAAACTTAACCCTTCTCAGAATTACAAGGATCTAAGACATCTCCAGAGGCCTCATGATGGAAAATGCTATCCATATCCAAAGAAAGAACTATGGAAGTTGAATCGCTATCATTTTTTTTCTCTTCCTTTGAGTTTTGTTTCCTCTTTCTGATGGTTCCTCCTATTGATTTTAATTTTTACTTACAACTTCACTAATGTGAAAATATGTTTAATAGGAGTGTAAATGCATAGCCTATATCAGACTGTGTGCCATCTTGGGGAGGGTGGTGGGAAGGAGAGAAAACTTCTCAACTCAAAAGCATATGGAAGTGATTGTTGATAAATCAAAATAAATTAATAAAATTTTTTTAAAAACTGAATTCAAATCCAGCCTCAGACACCTAACAGCTATGTGATACTAGGCAAACCACTTAATCTTTCCACCTTTCTCAGCACTATTAGATAAAAGGAGATAATATTAAAGACCTATATAACTGCTAGCTATTCTATTTTCACATGGATCCAATGATCATCTCTGTGTGAATTACTTCCAGATATATATGCAGTTCTCACTTTATGTAATTGGACTATTTCACAGACCTCTAAAGTAATTTATGTAATGTGAATTTGCCCATGGAGGTGGAGAAGGAAGGAAGGGACAAAGGGAAGAAATAAAGGGTCCTTGGGCCTGTGGAGGGAGAGAGCTGACGCATGCTTAAGAGCACTAGGGGATGGTGACAGAGAAACAAGAGCAGGAGGAGAATCATGCAGGATAGGGAAGACAGACACATGCGTGGGTGGGCAGAATGGAATGAAAGTTTCCTCTCTCAGAGCCGGTCTCAAACCAAGTCTCCAGTGGGAGCAACTGTGGTGCCAGTCTCTCTAAGCTCTGTTCCTCTGCTTTTACTTGAAGGGTTTTTTGAAAATTTTTAAGGAGGCAGGCAGGCATAGATTTCTTTCAAATTTCTTTACATAAAGTCAAATTTGTGCAATGGGAATTTACTTAAAGAGAGAATTGTCTGTATACATATTGGTTTTTAATTCTTTGGAGACTATTTTGTTCCATGTATCATGACTATATAACAACACTGGTAGAATGTTGGAACTTTGTGTCTGGGAGTAGTAGTTTAACATCATCAAAAGAGTTTTGCAATATTCTGAAGATAATTTTGGGAACAATTTCTTTTATTTATATATTTATTTTTGTGGGGGAGATTAGGTGATGCCCTAGCTAGAAGTACAATGGTCATTCCCAAACCCATACCGATTGGCATAGGAATTTTGTTTTTGCTCTATTTGGTCAGTTTACAGCTTGTTAGACTACCTGATATTCCCTTGCTTCAGGAAGTGATGGGGGGGAGGTATCAGTATTTTGATGCTGAACTTAGTGCAGATACTATTTTTGGCAGAGCACAGATTTAATTAAACAAGCCTGTGCCTGGCCCCTGGCTACCTTTTATTCAACATCCTTCTCAAGTTAGGCATGCCAAAGTTGACCTTGTGAGTTTGACAGATCCTGAGTCTAGCGTGTGTACCTATTGGCAAGGGGAATTTCTTTATTGCAGAAAATAACTAATTGTAGAAAATATGGTCTGGGCATTGCTTGGGCAATGGAGATCCTAAGCAAAATGAAGAATGCCTACTCAGTGGGCTCACCAACTGTTTTATGTTGTGATGAGGTTTAAATATCAGCCTTTTGAAAGATTGTAACAGTAGTTATAAGTTAAATAATTCTGTTTTAGGTTATTCTATCAATGAAAACCCTGAGTCTCATGCCTTTTAACATTTCTTTCGTGGGCAGGAAATAAATAACTGCCCCATACCCAATTCGTACTGGGCACTGCTTACTTTTTTCTCCACCACTTTTAAGAGACTTAGACATGAGTGTGGGTCCAGGGCAGAGGGGCCAGTATTTAATCACTAATGTTACATAAGCAAATCAAATGGACACATTTGATATGTCTGAAAATGTATGTCTCATTCTGTAATCTAGTCTATCATCTCTAAATTCATTATGGGACTAGAAATAAGACATATGAGACCTTAAGGTTTGAAAAATTCTTCACCTTCCTTATCTCATTTGATTAGGAAGTTGAATGTCAATTAATTTTACCTCCTCTGTGAAAAGTACTATGTTAATGGGTGAAGTTTAAAACTGAAGTTCTGGGAACTGAGACTGGTCTACATATACATTTTGGGAGGGAAATGTCACTAAAATCTATATAATGTTGATGGCCAAATACCAGGATGGGCAATTTTTATTATAATTATCTTCCTGAGTGATTTTTCTAATGTACCAGTGGGCAAGGTCTGTTCCCTTCTAATCCTAAAATAGAGAGAAAGTGTGAAAATGTAGCATACGGTGTATTATATCTGGAGTCAGAAACACCTAGTTTAAAATTTGTGTCAGATGCTCACTAGCTGTATGTCCATGGATACGTCATTTAAACTCTTTGAGCCTCAGTTTCCTCATTTATAAAATGGGGTTAATTGTATCTGTAATTAGTACTGTAATTGTATCTGTAATTAGGGCTATTGTGAACTTGGATGGCATAATACATGTAATGTACCTTCTAAATTTTAGCACTGTGTGTCAATTATTATTATAACTGGACTGCCACAAAAGAAGTGGAAGGGAAGCCCTTCTCTGCCCCTATAAGGAAGTCTAAAGCAGAACTGGCAGAGGCCCAAGCATGTGCTTGAATGGTCAACTCTTTTTGGTTCAGGTGACTATCATCTTTGATATGCCACTACTCTCCTCCATGGGGACCATGGGACAAACAAGGGTTGTTGATTGAGCATATACTTTAACAAGGGTCCTGAACACATGGGGCTCATCAGAGGGTTCCAAGATATACGCTTATCCCCATACATGCTCAATGGGATGACCCTTCTTATATATATATATATATACACATATATATGTGTGTGTGTGTGTGTATGTATGTATATATGCATATATAGTGTTATTGATTACATAATAATGATTCATTATATAATACAAATATACTTAAAATATATTGCCTTTGCATCTTCTCAAGGATTTTGGGGTGGTTGGTATTCATTTTAGTCTTTTATAGAGTGAGAAAATCAAAGGGAAGTAATACATATTGGTCCTTAGGAACATAACATTTAGTAAAGTTGGGTAATAGGTCTTATCTATATGCATGATATTCAAGACAGAGGGAAAAAAAAAGCAAAATTAGGTAAAGATATGTAATGAGGCCCCCAGAAGGTAAAGCCTGTGTGTTGCATATAGAATAAAGAACTGAGGCAGGATATTTAGTAAAGTTGGTTTTTCTCTCAGAAAAATGCCATAAGATAATTTCACATTTACTAAAACAAAAGACGTATTTGTCGTAGATACAAACTAAAAAGCACTTTTTTGTGATTATTTATTCATGAGAAATTAACACCATAGAATATTTAAAATAATCATATTTTATACTTTTTTAAAAAAATTTATGTTATACTCCTTGCTAACACCATACTGTAAGTATTCAAAACTTTAGAGACAGCATAATTAACAATCAAAACTTTAAAAAAAAAATAGCTGTCAAATGGACCTTATCACTCTTAATAGCTAGATTTTAAAATCAAGTTATTTGAGTAGGATCAAAATAGAAACAGATGGGATATGATGCAAATAACTTAAATTTCTATCCTCAACCTCTTTCCAGAGCAAAACTCAAGATCTACCTCCTCCATGATATCTTTCTTCCATGATTCCATGTAACTGAAAGGGAATCTTCCCTTCTCAAATTTCTCAAAGCATTTTATCTGGACTTTACCTTCACACTCTCCATCTCTGTGTATTCTAATTACTTGTGTTCATGTCTTTCCAATACCATTAGATTGTAAGTTTCTTGAGAAGCAGGACCTGTGTTATATTTATCTGTGTCCCCAATATGCAGTGCAATGCCTTACACATAGCAGCTACTTATAAATGTTGCTAAATTGAATAAGTGGTTGTTTCACTGAATTAAACTATTTAACAGTGTCTGCTTTTCATCATGTGTTTCTTTGTTTTAATTCAATATTCTCTAATTGTTTTCAATCCTTCTGAATTTCTTTCATCTTTGCGTCTTCCCCCTTTAAGTTGATTTTATGAATTTAAATGTTTTAATGTGTTCTGGTTTCATGTATGTACTGCTTTTCTGTCTTGATGTTGCTTTCTTACTAAATTAAGCCTGATCCTTTCTATTTCTACTACTTATTAATTACATAGATGAAAACTCATTTTGTAGGGCAATGTCTATTAATTTCTGAATTTCATAAATGGAACTAATACATAACATTTGAGAAAGATGGCTCAGATTAGAACTTTGTAGTGGAAGATGGAGCCTTTTATCCCTTAGAATATAATTTTAAAGCTAGTCATGCACATTTCTAATCAGGAATGGGAAAAAAATGGTTGATTTTACAATTCCTATTTGTCTTTCAAATATAACCTAAACTATTTTTTTTCTTTGCTTTTTGGCTGGGCAATGGGGTTAAGTGACTTTCCCAGGGTCACACAGCTATTAAGTGTCAAGTGTTTGAGGCCAGATTTGAACTCAGGTCCTCCTGACTCCAAGGCTGGAGCTCTATCCACTGCAACACATAGCTGCCCCCTAAACTTTTTTTTTTAAAAAAAAGACCATCAAAAATGAACTAGTAGAGCTGGGAGATGTGTCAATAATGCTAGATTACTTTCAAATGTTTACTAAAAGCTAGCATGCCTTTGTTTTGTGTGCAGCATCCTATTACTACCAACAGTTATATAATGATGATTAATACATATCATATTTTAAGGTTTGCAAAGCATTTGATACATAGTTCATTTGATTCTCATAGCTCTATAAAAGAGTCTAATATCATTCCCATTTTACAGACAAGAAAATTTGAGCCCTGAGTGATTAAGTGATTTACCAAGAGTCACATAGCTAGAATATATCTGAGGATCTGAAGAAAAATTTTCCTAACTCTGAGTCTAGCACTTCACCCACAGACATATGAAGGCAGAACACATTAAAACATTTCAAAACTGCTTTTCAAATGTCCATAGTTCACACTCTTTTAGCATAGTCTCTAAGCTCATTCCCCCAATTCCCACACTCACTGGCAAGTTGGGCACTCAGAGGATGGCTGTTATTGCTTACTTTATCATATAGGGTAGACTTTAGGAGCAGGGGATGTGGCTTTTTAATGCTATAGCTCACAGGTTCCAGCCAGCATGCTTCTTCTCCCATCCCTGATTGTCAACTGATGTCAGTTAGCTAGACTTAAATAACTTTTAGAAAGGGACATTTATTGGGTCCTATAGTAAAAAAAAAATAGGCATAAAACATCCCTCCCCGACTCCCCAAAATATCTGTGATATACTCTTGCACCAGTGCACAGAGAATCTAGGGGAAAATGGGCTCACACTGAGAAAACATTTGTGGAAAAGGAGTAACAATTCATGATTGATTGAAGTCTTTTTCTCCTCTTTCTAGGGTACCACTAAAGTTGTCCCTTAGGGAGAGCATAACTTTTTTCCTATGCTCCTTGTAGAATCTGGATATCCTTAATTCCTAATGGCAACACTGCCACTGGGCACTGCTATTCTAGTGGGACACTGCTAGTACAAAAATGAAAAAGCCCAAATCCTGAAGCCCTCAAGTTTTCAGGGCCATTTTCTGGTGAAGAGAATGGGGATAAATAGAGGACATGGAGACCTTCTTCTCTTTCTTTTCAAGTGATTCTTTCTCAGTGTCTTGACTGGAATTGCTTATATCATTAAGCAACCAGACAAAGGAATGCTTAATTCCAAGGCAGCTTCCTAGTTTTATACAAGCCCTGCGGTACATGACTAAGTCTCTTCAACCAATCTGAATATACTTGTTATGTCACTTCATTTTATCCAATAGCTTTCAAGGATTTCCAAGCTGGATATGGGCCTCCTAACAGTATGGTTGGGTCAGAGTACATGTGTACTTTTATAATGTTTGAGCATAGTTCCAAATTACTTTACAGAAGGTTTGAACCAATTCATAGCTCTACCAATAATGCATCTATGTGCTTATTTTCCTGCCTTTCCTCCAATATTTACCCTCTTCCTTTTCTTCTGCTTCAATTTTGCCTATCTAAAGGATGTGAGGTGAAATGTGAAGGAGTTATTTTAACTTGCATCTCTCTAGTTATTAGTGACAGAACATTTTTTCATGTGGTTAATTGATAGCATGTATTTCATCCTTAGAAAACTGCATATTCAAAATCATTTGAAGATTTATCAATTAATGGGTTTAACCTTACAAATTTGAGTTGATTCCTCATAAATATTGGAAACAAGACCTGTCTCAGAGAAATGTGCTACAACAATTTTCCCCCAATTACTTGTTTCCCTTCCAATTTTATCTGCATTGCTTTGACTGATGTAAAAAACAAATTGTAACCAATATTATCCATTTTATCTTCTGAGATCCCTTATATCCTTTTATTAGTCATGAACTTTCCCTTATCCATAGATCTGAGAGATAATTTCTTCTTTGTTCCTTTAATTTGATTATGATGTCAACTTTTATGTCTAAATCATGTTCTCATTGGGAGTTCTTGGTACATATACAGTGTGAAATATTGGTCCATGCCTAGTTTCTGCCAAACTGCTTTCCAATTTTTCTAACAGGCTTGGTCAAATAGTTTTTACCCCAGTAGCTAGCGTCTTTGAGTTTACCAAACGCTTAGGTTACTATGTTTGTTTGCTTTGGTGTGTTGTGTACCTAATTTGTTCTACTAATCATTTCTTCATTTCTCAACCAATACCAAATCACTTTGATGACCACTTCTTTGTAGTATAGTTGAAAATCTGTTATTGTTTGACCCCCTTTAGTCCTATTTTTGCTACATTACCCCCCTTGCGATTCTTAACCTTTTGTTACTCTAGATGAATTTTATTATTGTTTTATCTAGTTCTGTTATGCAATCTTTCGTTAGTTTTATTGGTATGGCACTGAATAGGTAAATTAATTTAGGTAATATTGTCATTTTCTTATATTGCCTTGGCCTTCCCATAGCCAACTAATATTTCTTTAATAATTTAGGTCTATTTTTATTTCTGTAAGTAATGTTTCATATTTATATTCATATAATTCCTATTTGCGTCATGGCAGTTAGATGACCAATTATTTTATATATTCTATGGATATTTAAAGTAGAATTTCTTTATTTCTTCCTGCTGGACTTCATTGGTAACATATGGAAATGCCGATGTTTGATGGGTGTTTATTTTATCTCTCAACTCTATCAATTGTTTAAATTACCTTTTAATTGAGTCTAGAGTTTTCTAAGTAAACCATCATATCATCTGCAAAAAGCAATAATTTTGTTTCTACTTTGCCTATGCTTATTCTCTCAATTTCTTTTTCTTATCTTATCATTATAACTAACATTTCTAGCCCTATATTGAATAAGAGTTGTAATAATGGCTATCCTTGCCTTACTCTCAATTTTATTAGAAAGGCTTCTAGTTTATCCCCACTATATGTAATGTTAGCTCTTGTTTTTAGATACTGTTTAGCACATTAAGGAAAGGTCAATTTATTTCTATTTTGTCTAGTTGTTTTTAATATGAATGAGTGCTGTATCTTGTCAAAATATTTTTCCATCAATTAGTATAATTATGTGCTTCTTGTTTTCTTGTTATCAATATGATCTACTGTGGTAACTCTTTTTCTAATATTGAACCAACCCTGCCTTCCTGATATAGTCATAGTGTGCAATCTTTGTGAGATATTGCTATATTTTTTGCTAAACTTTAATTTAAAATTTTGTGTTAAGGCTCATTAGGGATATTGACCTGTAGTTTTTTTTCTCTGTTTTGACCTGTGTTAATTATGAAGACCATATTCATATTCATAGAAAGAATTTGGTAGGAAGCCTGGTTTTCTTATTTTTGTAAACACTGAATAATATTGGAATTAATTGTTCTTTGAAGGTTTGGTAGAATTTGTTTATAAATATGAGATTTTTATTCCTTTGGAAGTTAAATGTATGACTTATTCAATTTATTTTTCTGAGTTTGAGCACTTCACTATTTGTTTTGTAATTATTAAAACCTTTCATTTAGTTTGCAAGTTTTATTGCTGTGTATTAGACAAAATATTTTCTAATCATTTCCTTTATTTCTTCTTCATTTGTTATGAATTCTATTTTATTTTTATTCTAGTAATTTGGTTTTCCTCTTTCTTTAAATAAATTTTTTAATAGCACTTAATTTTGCTTGTTAATATCATGCTGTGGTTTATGCTTACTCTCAAAATGTTGACTTTTGTATTTAATTTGAGGTTTTTAATTTGTTCTTTTTTCTAAGCTTTTTTTAGTTGCATGCCCAATCCATTGATCTTTTCTTTCTATGAATTCTTGCTTTCTAGATTCTTGATTTTTCCCCCTTGACATGAAAGTTCTATATTTCAACTATGATATCCTGAAATTTTCATTTACATGTGAATAACTCACAGATTTATATTTCTCTAGTCATGAACTCCTAAGTTCTAGACATAAAATTCCACTTTTACTTGCTATGTCCATATGGATAGCCACTGGCATATCAGACTCAACTATCCAAGACTGAACAAAATTTCCTTCTCCCAAGAATTGCTCCTTTTCTCATTTTCCCATTTTTTGTTAATGGTATTATTATTAATGCAGTCACCTATTCAACAGAAGATTAATCTCCTTTGGAACCAATAGATGCTCTTTTCTCAAGCCACCATTCCTCCCATGGTCTTACTTTCTTCCCTTCAAAATACTGGCCTATAATTATGCAATTCAACTTTACATTATTCTCTACCATTAAGTGCCTTTTCCCTTTGTCCTATCACTGCTTATCCCTTTCCATGTCACAACCTGTTTTTATTCTCACCATTCACCTTCTCTGCTACTACTCAGGTGCTGCTGAAAACACAGGAAGGAAGTCATACAACTGTTCTGCCTTGGTACACCACAAATTTATCTTATAAAATATTAATTGTATCATTGCTGCATGCCAATCCTTTTACTCTTCCTTGATTAGCTCTCTACAACTCTCCATAATAGCTTTCAAATTTTTTTTTCTTTCCTCATTCATGGACCCTTTACTCTTTACCACATTTCCTCTTCACTGAAAATTGAATCTGATACAAACTCCATTTTCTGCCCATTTATAAATGCCACATCCCCTAAACTTCATCCCCACATTTTCCACCATTGCTCTAATTTTGGAGGAAGAATTGGCCCTTCCTGCAAATGCCAGTATGTCTGCTTGGGTTTTAAATCCCACTCTTTCTTGTTTCAAATCTTATCCCTCCAAGCACGCTCTTCTCTCTTTTATTTTTGATATGTCCTTGTCCACTGGCTCCTTCCCTATTGTTTACAAATATACCCAGATGAATTAAATTAATGAAAAGTATTTATTAAGAGCCTCCTGTGTGCCAAACACTGTGTTATGTTCTGATGATACAAATATAAAAGTAAAACAGATTTGCTCTCAAAGGGTTTATATGTTAATGGAGTAGGCACCTCATATAATGGTATTTTGGTCTAGAAAGTCACAAGATGTGACTGAAGACAGAATAATCCACTGACATGCATTTTCCAGTGATAGTAATATGCACATGATTGTGGTCAACAGTGCAAGAGGTGAAAAGTGCAGGTGGAAATGGATTGATGTTAGGATGGCATGGTAAATAAGAAGATGGACAAGGCAGATAGCTCAATGTGAAGCTTGGTCTCATTGGTGTGGAGCTAGCTAGACATGAGTTTATGCTTGCTCACTCACCAAAAGGGCAGCTTAGTACATACATACATACATATTACATACATGTGTGCATACATATATATAATATGGGGGGGTCATGGTCTCCATTACATTAGCAAGGGCAGTTTCAAGAAGCAATGCAAAGGCTTCCCTCTTTGAAGTGTACCACACTTTATTCCAGCTTCAAAGAGATTGTGCCTATTTGAGTCTGAAACTTGGAATGATGATATCTTTGGATGATATCTTTGATCACAAACTGAGTTGTAAGGTAAAGTGAACTTTATTCTTTGCCAATTTTCATATATATTTTACACTTTCTCACCTTCTTATCTGTGTTCATGTAATTTTTTTTCCTGAAAAGCTCTTCTTGCCCCTCCCCGATCCTCCAAATGTTATCCACATGGGGTCTTAGCCATTCTTCATGCCCAGCTCAAGTGCCCATCTTTTTCATGAAACCTCTAATCTCCACCCTCACCCCAAGTCTTTCCTTTCTAAGAACTGATGTAGCATCTTGTTTGCATGTCTCTTATGCAACTTGAACACTCTATTTTATACTGAAGAAATTTTCTTTAACTGTATCTTGTGCCCTAAGAGGGCAGTGCCTATATCCAATTTATCACATGTATCATCCAGGGGTCAGCACAATATTTGGAGCATAGTATATACTTAGTAGATGTTTGTTGAATGGAACTAAAGTTGACTTTTCATTTTTGTATATTAGGAAAGAAAGTGGCTATTCAATTTATATATTAGGAAGATTAGTGGCTATTCTTCTAGAATACGCTCAGTGGCTTCATTTTAGAACTTCTCTCAAGCTATTTTGTGGAGCATGTGCTGCCCTTATTGCCATTGCCCATGCCTCCACTCTTCACCACTTGTAGCACATATTTGTCTTGGTCTCTCTTTTTCTCCTTGCTGACAGTATGGAAAGTCTTCCTCACCCCCCTTTTTATCCTTCAGGTGTTTGCAGCTCCTTGAGCTTCTCCTTAGCAACCGACAAAATATTCATTTATTTAATCTTCCAGCATTAGTCAAATGCTATAGTTCCTTAATCTTTCTTCTTCCTCTTTTCAACTCAGTAGATTTGCCTATAAATCTTGTGGGTAAAACCAAGATCCCCTGAATTCTTTTACTAAAGAGCTTTAATTTATTTAATTAATGTAATTCTAAAACCTGGAATTTTCCTTTTCTCATTCATGACAAAAGATGCTTCCCACCTCCTTCCATTTCTCTCTGTTGATATTTATTTGCAACATTAGACAACTAAATATTTTTGCAGATACCTGCAGATTATACATTCAACACCAGCAGTGGCACCTGACAGTGTTTGGGCATTGGCGAATGGTGACATGTGATATAATGTGTTATAATTTATAATGTGGAATAGCCCCTACCAATATTGTATTATGTGTGTGTGTGTGTATGTGTATACATATATATACACACACCTGTCATGAGGGGTATGTTGATATACACTTATTCTCTGTATTGTTTCATTCATTCAAACTGTCCTTAACTTGGCAGGTCTAGGTTTCCAGAGATAGAGCACCACCACACTGTTACACACAGATTTCCTTAGTTCCTATGGGAAACTTTGTTGAGGGGGAATACATTTCCTCTACTCACCATTCTAGCTCATGAGCTCCCATCTGATACATTTTCTGTCTATGAAAATAGCCAATCACAACATAATATACACATACATTGTGTGATATTTCCAAAATAAATCACTTACAATAATGACACTTTTAGATCTTAAAATAACCATTTACTTAACAAAAATAGTAGATAGTAATATATTAAGGTCAGTAAACAAAACACATCATAATAAACATGTAAAACTGACATACTCTTCAATCTATACATTTAATGACCATGGTGAAGAGTTGGCACACATTCATAGGAAGTTGGCAGGGAAACACATGAAGGAGGAAAGCTCATAGGCTTAAGGGTAACTCACAAATCTGCACTGTAAGCTTTAATGTCATCAGTCTATTCAAAAACATCTGCATCAAACAAAATTGCTTCTTTGTTCACTGTTTCACTATTAGTCTAAACCTCTTTTCAGGTGGGAAAGTATATTTCTCTCCCCTTTTGAATATAGTGTTTAAAAACCCTTTCAATTTATAATTACCCTAAAAGGACATTTAGAAATTATTACATGTTATTGTTATGTGAAGAGCAGTTCTATTTAATCCAGAGAATTTCAAAATTCATCAATCTGGCAATTTCTAAAGATATACAAATCATTCCAACCAGAATCAACCAGATACTGAGTTTTCCAGTCAGAATGAAGCTCATAGCAACAGAATCCAGGTTAATCTCTTTCTGTTTCTCTTTCTCACAGCAGAGGGGGCAGTAGAGAGAAACAGGCCCTTATGAGAAGCTTCACCTCAACTTCCAGGTCCATGAGCAACAAAATGGTAGACAAGATATTTTCTCTAATTCCTACAACCACTTAAACCTCCCCAAAACAGAAATTATGCACCAAAGATAAAGCAACTTCAACTGTTTCCATGGTCTAGGACATCAAGAATCCAAAACAAGGTAAAACAAAACAAACAAAACAAAACCCAGTAACTGGCATTCTCTGACTCTGAGCTCACTGAGTACCCATCTCCCACCTCTCATGCTACTGACATCGAGGTCACTCTAGTAGACCTCATCTGTAAAATGAGCTGGAGAAGGAAATAGCAAACCACTCCAGTATCTTTGCCAAGAATGGGGTCATGAAGAGTTGGACATGACAGAAACTGAGATGCAGAATTCAATTATTGCCTGAGTGACCTAAAAGCTCAGTTGGGTATTGTCATTGTGGCCTCTGGTACTGTTTTTTTTTAAATATTGCTTATGTTTTTCTATCATTTTTGTTTCCAGCCCTTAGCACAGTGCCTGACACATAGTAGATACTTAATAAATGATTGTTGATTTGATTTGTTGAACAATATATCTTCACCCACCCATTGAATTATCCATTATAAAAAAAAGATTTGAAAAGCAAGAGAAAGAAAGCAGTTTAGAAAAGATAACTAATGTCTGATACAGTTTTAAAGATTTCTGAAGTTTCTGCTGCACAGTTTCATAGTTTGATAGATTTAGAACTAGAAAGGACTTTACAGATTGGTCATTTTATCCAACACCCTTATTTTATATATGAATTAAGGTCAGATAGGGTAAGTGACTTGTCTAAGGTTACAAAGGCACTAAACCAAAGATTTAGAACTTGAACTAAGGTCACCCTGACTCCAAACAGTGCCCTTTTTAACTATGAAAATTCAGTAAAATTCATTTGTTAATGTTTAATTTATGAGGGCTTAACTCTGCTTGAGAAATTATGTAAGGGGACTCTACCTCAGCTTTTCTTAAACTTACTCATATTCTTAGCTCATCATCTTTGGAGAAACTTTAAACTAATGTAAATTAATTGAATAGAATTGAATTATTTGCTGAAACATTTGGTTCTCTAGCAAATAAACTCCTGTCAGCAGATTCAGAAATGTTCTATGATTAACCCAGAAAATGTTGCTCAGTCTTTATGTGAGTGTATTCCAATAATAAAGAAATATATATATATATATATATATATATATATATATATATATATATTCACACACATACACATACACACACACACACACACACACACATATAAAATATTAATCTGTGGATCAGGGATTGATTTGCAAAAGGAGTCTGTTGTCTAGTAAGGAATTCCAGATCATCCAACCCAATTTTGGGGCTGCTAATCCTCTATTCTATACTGTCTAAAGTTCAGATAGCTGACAGCATTTTCTCTAGTGGGAGATGCAGAAAAAAGGAAAATTTTGGTTATGAAAAGCAGAAAAAAAGAATGTACAAGAAACATGACCATTCTCTTCTAGTCACTCAAATTTAAAAGCAGGAAGACTTGAATGTCATCTCTCATGGCAGAAAGATGATCTTGAGGGTAGTGTACAATGATATAATTTATGCCAGAGCAAGAGCACTAGGGTACAGAAAATACCAAAGTGCATTTCAAATCAGAGTAATTAACCAAAAAACTAAGGAACTTCAAAAAGTGTATTCTGGTGGCTTAGGCAAGTGAGTGGCTTTTGAATGCTAGCTGTCTCCATACTAATAGCTACCTCAATCCTCATTTACTCTCTGACAGGAACCAGCAAGTTTGGGTGATGGTAGAAGTAGCTCATGGGAAAATATTTTATATCACTGAAGACATAGAAAAAAGGTCTTTTGGAAAAAGAAGTGGATTTGTGGGTGGGTATGTGTGGTTCTAGGCAGAGGATTTAGATAGTAGTACAAATTTAGGAAGTTAATTATCCTCTCTGAATCTACATTTTCTTACCTGTAAAGGTGGAAAATGAGAGGGTTGGAATAGATAATATCCAAGGTTTTTATGAGCTTTAAGACTCTACATAAATATAAATGAATACGTAAGATGATTCAGGTTTTTTACTGTAATTTTTCAAAGAACCACTGAAGCTTCTAAATGTTCACCTCTTTTCTTGAATTTCTTCACTGCTCCTATTCTCTAAATCTTTAAACTTCTCATCCTCTTCTTGTAGACCTACCCAAATTCTTTGTATCCCCATTTTGTCAAGTTCTAGTTCTAAGAATTTGGTCGCTTTTAAACACAGAAGAAAGTTTAGTTTTTGTTTCTAGTGTATATTTCATATACATAGCATTAGAAATGACCACTACTTAGTTTAGACGTGTGATTAAGTGAGTTTTATAATTTTAATGTTAACCAAAACATCATGGAGTCAAAATGATATGCAAACAACATAATAATATACACATTAATAAAATTTCACAGTTCATTCCAAAGTATATATCAGCAATACTATATAGAACATTATGCAAACATACATATTTCACTTGAAGAGAGGTAGCCATGGTACAGTGGACAGAGATTTGGCCCTAGGGCCAGGAACTCTTGGATTTGAGTATAGCCTCTGACATAGACTGTGTGACACAGAGCAAGTAAAGTCTCAGAGAACTAATCAACTCTTTTAGACTTTAAATTGCCCAGAAGGTACTAACCTCCATTGCTTGGAGACGTTTCCTCATCTAGAAATTCCCTATCAATGGCATTGCTGGCCTAGTCCCTATACCCAAATAAGCAGGCAAGAAAGGCAGGGTGACATAGCAGATAATTGAAATCCTACCTCTGATACATACTATCTATGTGATCATGGGAAGGTCATTTTATCACCTAGAGATCCAGACAATTCTCCAAGACTATAAGCTATAGATAAGGTATTAAACTTTCATAGGTGAAGGGAGTTTGCACATAGGAAGTACCCTATATTAATGAAATAACAGGTCAAAATATATTTTCAAAGTTAAAATTATGTTACATTACAATAAAACATGTGCAGATTAATGAATAAGTAAATATCTATATTCCTTTCCATATCAAAAACTACAAACATAAGAAGTATATTTTTTACTAGACATCAAATAATATAACTCATTTAGCACATACAGAATTTTCAAAAATATTAAATCTAGACAGTTTACCAGTAATACCTTAGGTCAAAGACACATTTTATACTACATTTTATGGAAGTATAGGATTTTATTACATTTCCTGTTTCTTCTGGCTGCCTGGTAAGCTGTGGGAGGGCCATATGATTATAGCAAATGCTGAATGTAAATTTATATCTTTGGCATAAAATGAAAGATAAAATTATCGGAAATCTGAAAATGTTTTTGCTTCTCTAACAACTTAATTTTAGAAGTTACAGAATACCACCTTAGAGAGTTTATGTAGATAGTCTAAATATTGGTTTGGACTTCTGGCAAACTTTCCATAGGAGGTGATGGGAGTGAGATGAATGTTAACCAAGGAGAATTCTTAGATGTTCTCTAATACAAGCCCAGGCCTAATCTTTGAACTGGAAAGGACAGGATATGTGAGAGATCCAGACAACTATCAAAAAAACTTTGCTTGAGGTATTTTTTATTTTGACTTAACAAATGTCATTTCTCCTAAATCTCTAGATCATTTCCCTCAGCACCCTCTTAATAATTATATCTTTGAATTTAGAATAAAATGGTTTAAGAACAAACTGAATTGTTATGTCTTAAAAGAAGAAAAACGCTTAAAGAAATAAATGCATACTAAATTTGCCATGAATTTATAACAAAACTGATCATTAAAGGATAAAGTCCTTGGCATGATGTTTTCTAGCAACCATTTTTCCTTTAAGTCTTTTAACAACTAAATTTAAATTGTGCTCTTATTGCCCAGAAGTTGCATCTTGTATTGCTTTTTTCCCCCTATTTTTCACGCTAGAAATGTGTGTGTGTGTGTGTGTATGTGTGTGTGTTTCTGTGTGTGTATTTACTTAGTGACTGGATCAAAATTATATAACAGAAAAGTCAATTAATAAACAACTATTAAGCGTCTACTATGTGTCATGCTCTGTGCTAAGCCCTAGAGATACAAAGAAATACAAAAGACAGTCCCTGCTCTTAAAGAGCTCACAAACTAATTGTGTCAGGGGTGTTGTAAGGCTCAAATGAGGCAAAGGATATAGAGCACTTTGCAAACCTTAAAGTTCTATATAAAATCCAGTTATTATTAGCCTGCAGTTATCAACCTTTTAGAATGACAGTGACTTCAAGCAACATTTATAGTGCAATATAACTGTACTGTTAAGTGTTCTATCACTTTGTGGGGAGAGAGGAAAATGTATTCACAAATATGTAAGTTTAATCTGCATAATAGATACTTTCTTAAGTCTAGACATTCAATAAACAGTAAATCAAGCCTTAATTTGTAGTGTATTGCCATTTCTGAAGTGTAAATGCTCACACTGAAAATTTAATAACATGTGAATAATTATGTATGAACAAAATATTTAAAGGATAAATTGGAGAGAATCAAAAGCAGGAAGGCACTATAAAGGGATTAGGAAAGGCTCCCTATAGGAGGTAGGATTTTGGGGTAGCTAGGTGGCGCAGTGGATAGAGCATTGGCCCTGGATTCAGGAAGACCTGAGTTCAAATCCGGCCTCAGACACATAATATTTACTAGCTGTGTGACCCTGGGCAAGTCACTTAACCCCATTGCGTAACTAAAAAATATAAAAAAAATTTTAAAAAAGAAGGTAGGATTTTAATTGGAGTATGAAGGAAGCCAGGTATGTCAGGAGGTAGAGATGAGGAGGGAGAGCATTCTAGGCACGAGTGCAGCCAGTGAAAATGCCTGGAGTCTGGAGGTGGGGTATCTTGTGTGAGGAATAGCAAGGAGGCCAGTGCCACTGTATTATAGACTGTAATGATAAGTGAAGGAGGTAGAAAAGTGTAGGGTGTAAGAAGACTAGAGAGGTGGAAGGGAGGCTTTGATGTTTTTCAAAACAGAGGATTTTATATTTGATTTTGGAGGTGTTAGGGAATCACTAGAGTTTATTGACTAGTGGAGTGGCATGGTCAGATCTTCTTTAGGAAGATCATGTTGCCAGCTGAATGAAGGATGGATTGGAGAGAGGAAAGACTTGTGGTAGGTGACCCACCAGCAGGCTATTGCAATAGTCCAGGTGTGAGTTGATGAAGGCCTGTACCAGGGTGGGAGCAGTGTCAGAAAAGTGGAGACATATGTGAAAGATAATTCAACAGGGTTGGGCAACAGATTTGGATGTGGGGGTGAGAGAGAATTAGGAGTCAAAGACAACACCTAGTATTCAAGCCTGGGAGACTGGGAGAATGTTGGTGCCCTCAAGAGTCATAGGGAAGTGAGAAATAAGGGAAGGATTTGAGGGAAAGATAGTAAGTTCAGTTTTGGACAAGCTGAATTTGTCTATGGGACATCCAGATTGAGATGTCCAATAAGCGAGGGGATATGTGAGATTGGAGATCAGAAAGAAGGTTAGGATGGATAAGTAGGTGTAAGAATCATCAGTACAGAGATAATAAACAAATCCATTTGAGAAGATAATCTGATAAGATCATCAAGTGAAATAGTATAGAGGGAGAAAAGGGCCCAGAACAGAGTCATGTGGGACACCCATGGTTTGTAAACATGATTTAAGTAAAGATCCAGCAAAGTATACTTAGGGAAGGTCTGGTAGGATAGAAGGAAATGGTCAGATAGGTAGGAGAACCGTGAGGAAGTAATGGCACAAAATCTTAGAGAGAACAGAGTATCAAAAAGAAGGTAATTGACAGTGTCAAAGGCTGCAGAGAGGTCATTGAGAAAAGGCCATTAGATTGGACAATTAAGATACCCTTAGTAACCTTGAAGAAACCAGTTTGGGTTGAATGTTGTAGTCAGAAGCCAAACTGTAAAGAGTTAAGAGAGAGAAATTTACCATGTTAAGGAATGGTCCCTTTTATTTTTTAATACATATGTATATAGATACACACATACATATATATGCATATGTATTAAAGAGTATTGTATTTTGTCAAAACTTTTTTTCTTAATCTATTGATATCATAATGTAATTTTTATTGTTTTTTACAACTAAAAGGAAGGAAAGATCATAACAGATAGAAAGCCAGCCTTAGAACCCACAACTCATGGATTTAAGTCCCATCTCTGACACAAACTTACCATGTGACCCTCAGTAAGTTGTTTAACCTCTTAGAGCTCTGGATAACTCTCTAAGGCTATAAGCGGCATAGAATAAGTGCTGCCTTTCATTGTTAGAGGAAGTTTCCTCATTTAGGAATTCCTTGTACCAATGAAATCATATTGACTCAGCCTTGCATTACTAAATAAATCCAAATTGGCCTTAGTTTGTAATCTTTTAAATTATATTTAATATAATAAATATGCATTGATTTCACACACATATTATTAAGTATATTTTATACCTTTGTTAATATTTTTTTATTGATATTCATTATAAATATTGACCTACAGTTTATTACCTCTGTTTTCTTTCTTCTGGTTTAGGTATCAAGACCATAGTTGTCTTATGAAGGAGTTTAGATCCTTCCAAACTGATGAGGAAGGATCTATTATTTCTTTATTTTTCTAAACAATTTATATAACAATGAGTTAATTATTCTTTGAATATTTAGTAGAATTCACTCAAATTTCTCTTGCCTTAATTTTTTTTCCTTTGGATGTTAATTTATAGCTTTTTGAGTTTCTTTTTTTCAGAGATTGAATACTTAAACTCTCTATTTCTTGTTCTATTAATTTATATTTATAATACATTATAAATAATATTGTAGATTATGAATAATAAATAAAATCATAAATAAATTATAAATGATGTTCTAAATTATATTTAGAATAAATAATATTTTATTATTGTATATATTTGCAAATATTCATCTATTTCATTGACGTTATCAGCTCAATTGACACATAATTGACAAAAGTTTCTAATTATTTCTTTTATTTCCCCTCAATTTGTTGTAATTTCTTCATTTTCATTTTTTATATTAGTTACATGATTTTCCCCTCTTTTAAAAAATATCAGATTAAGGAACAGCTCATTTTTTCCCTTAAATATAGCTATGAGTTTTGTTTAGCAATTCAATTTTTGTTGTTTCTAATTTTGTTTAACTCCTTTGATTTTCAGAATTTTTAATTTGACATTTGGTTGATTTTTTAATGTATTTGGTTTTCTTGTCGTTTTTGTTATATGCCTACTTCCTTGATTTATCTATTTTTCTCTGTTGATGAAATGTCTAGATAAATAAAATTTTCTTTGAGACTTCTTTAGCTGCATACCAAATGTTTTGATACATTGTCTCGTATTTTCCTTTGATGAAATAATTTATTGTTTTTATAATTTGTTTTTGTTCCACCAATTTTTTTTGGATTAAATAATTTAGTCTTGATTTAAGGTCTTTTATTTATTCCTATTTTAT
The DNA here is from genome assembly GCF_003287225.1 of Phascolarctos cinereus. Lineage (NCBI taxonomy): Eukaryota > Metazoa > Chordata > Mammalia > Diprotodontia > Phascolarctidae > Phascolarctos > Phascolarctos cinereus. Next base: position 208,225,512 of record NW_027555514.1, read on the forward strand.
TGCATTGTAGTATATGAAAGATATGTTTAATATTTCTCTTTTTTCATTTTTTCCTATGAGATTCTTATAAACTATCAAATATTCACTTTTTACAGCATTGGTATGCATAATTGAGAAATATGAATACATATACAGATATTAGTTGTTCAGACTTGCTGGTATTGGAGAAAGAAAATGAGCTGATAAGAGCCTCACTCCTTTCCCCCTTTATATGACCCTACTGTTATTTCTGTATTTCTTATGGCCATTCTTTCCTGCTTTTAGTTGAAGGAGATTTGATATGGATATGACCATGTAAGCTTTAAAAGGTCAGGAGAGCAAGCCATTAGGGGGTCTGGGAATTGAATCCAAATCAGATATACTCAGCCAGTCTAATGTCGTGGTTCTGAGACAAGAAACTTCAGGGCCTAGCCTATCAGTAACTGACAAAGAACTCATGTGTCAGTGATGCCATATTTGGACAAGGACCAGTGAGACTGATGCTATAAGGAAAGTTCCATAAAGAATTCCATAGAACTCAAGAAGGATAATTTTTTGGGGGGAAAAAAAGCCTATAATACTTGACACTTGCTAACTTTGGAGAGAGTGCTATTTCAGTTGAGTATATGAGTTCAGAATCCAGATATCAGAGGTTCACGAAGTGAATGTAGAATGTAGAAAGGAGAAGAAATGTAAGCAAGAATAATAGATAGCTCTTTGTAGGAGTTTTCTGTGAAAAAGAGGAGAGATAGAGGATGCTAGCTTGACAGGATTTCAGGGCTAAGAGAGGATTTTTGAAAGATGAGGGATACTTGGATTAATTTTTAGGTTACATGGAAGGAACCAATAAATAGGGAAATATTGGAGATTAGGGATGGAAATGACAATAGGAACAATCCACTGCAGAAGACAGGAGGAGATGGAGATAAAGCAATATGTAGAGGGCTTGGCTTTGGTGCAAGCATTATTTCATCAGTGACTGAAGCAAAGGAGAAGAGATTGAAGGGTTCTGTCAAAGGATTTCGAGATCTAGAGAAAAGGAGAAAAGAAAACTCATTTGGATGGCCCAAATTTCTTCAGTAAAGCATGAAGCAAAGTCCTAAGTTGAGAGAGTAAAGGGAAGGAAAAAATGTGAAAGGCTTGAGAAGAAAAGACCAGGAACAATCCATCTGGGTAGTGAGAAAACTAAAATAATTTTCTTACTTCAGCAAGGGACTAGTTAGTAATAAATAGCACCTATTTTCTAGTGGACTTGGCATGACTGAATGATTTTTGTCAACTCCTGTCAACTTCAAGAAACACGTGAGTAGGAATTTAGGAGGCAGATAGTAAGAGTAATCCATGATTGGAGCTTAGCAAGGTAGAAAAAATGATAAGAAAAGGGAGATAGGAATTCAATAGAGGACAGTGTAATATTGAAGTTGTTAACCACAGAATCAAGACTGGGAAGAGAAGAAAGAGAGTTGGAGACAGGGATGAAGGTTTCAGAAAGTATGGAGTGGTAGAGAGATTGGAGATCACAGTGAAGACAAATAATAAATGTAGGAAACATAGAATTATAGGAGGTTATGATCAGGTAATGGAACTTTTGAGTCCTTGATAATGAATGTTGATCACTTGTGAGTTACGGTAAGGTCAAGGGCATGACCATCCCTGTGTGTAGCTCAACATGTTAGTTGAAGTTCCCTAGTATGAAGTCTGAAGTTGGAATAGAGAGGAAAGTTATGAACTGGGCACTGAGCTCCTTGAGGAAAGAGAAGAAATGAGTTAGAGACCAGTAGACAGCTGCTATCAGGGTCTGGATTGAGCAACAAATTTGAATGGTGAACCTTAAATGAGGAAAGGTTACTAAGTGGAGGGAGATGTGAGGAAGATAAAGCAGAGGGGAAACTTGAAGCGGAAATTAGAGCCTGATTTATTATTATTCCTCTCCAGAACTAATTTGTTGTGGGTATGAGAAAAGAGGCTACCAAATAGAGGAAAGTCTTGAGATTGGTGGATCCAAATGTATTTTTATTTTATGGATCAGGAAGCAGATATGTGATATGAAATAAATTTGAATAGTCCATTCACCCTGAGTTTCTATCAAAATTACTTTGCTGGCTGAATAAAAATAAGATTCAAAATTATTGATATGATGGGAATACTTTTCTGAATGCCTAGTTTCTTCTGGAGAAGTGACTTTAGAAATAGATGAGAAAGTAAAAAAAAAATCATAATTTCATTCCAAGATATGATATTCATTCACTGTTAAATATGAGATTAATTAAGTAGTGAATTTATTCATTCATTTGAAATAGATATAACAGAAGTTGGGACCAACTCCTTTACCAGGATCTCTGGGCTTTGTTTCTTTGTCATTGTCTTTTGCATTTAGATTTACCTTGTACCATATTGATAGTGTAAGGAATACTACAGTGATTACTTGGACATACTAATCTGGGATAAGCTATAGTTCCTTGTAGTGAGTTTCCCAAGTCCAGAGAGTTTTTAGCCAGACCAAACTGGTTATAGAACATTCATGGGTAAAATTAGATTAGATGAATCCAAGCAGCAGAACATTCAATTCAAAAGAAACTTGAAGGGAATTATGCAGAATGACAGGATAGTTAGTGAGTTTGGATTTTTCGGTTTGATTTGTTTATGTCTTTTTTTATGCTGCAGAAGTTTCCTAATATCTGCCTCCCACTAGCCTCATCCATCCGCTCTCTTTTTTCACAAAAGAGAACAGCTAAATAAAGCCAAATGAAACTTTCACCACATCAGATAGCTCTCTACCAAGAGGAGGAATGTATGTTTCATCATATGTGTTCTGGAACCAAATGTAATTGTATTTAATCTGAGTCCATTTGCCTCTTAATATTCTTTTCTTTTAAGGGGGGAGGCAATTGATAAAAATGGATCTGGATCAAAGAGAACAGGGACAACAAAGTAGTAAAGTTTTGCCCTTTTCAGATGTGATAAGGGGCTTAAGGGGGAGGGGGAATTAGGCTCACAGCTTAACTCAATTCCTTTATAACATTAATTTCACCAAGTTCAAATCCAAAGTCCCACTGTGTTAGTGTCCTGGACCCTTGATCCCCAGGGTTTTGCTGCTGGGCTGGCTACAATGCCCAGCCTGGATTCCTGTACTCCCAGATTTCCATGGTTTGAGGTCCCAGGTTGGAGTGTGTGATACTGAGAGTGACTCATTCTTGGTGATTTTTTTTGATCATCATATTGTTGGACTTATAGGGCAGCTAGCAATTAGATGGCTAAAGAATAAACCATACCACTATTGATCTTTAAAATGAAAGATATACTCTGCAAGAATTCAGTTGAGGAGAGGAGAAATCTGTCACAGAAGAGAGTCATCTCTGGCAATTAAGAAGAGAACAAGCTAAGGAAGATGAATCCAGCCTTTTCTTTTGTACAAAGTAATTCTAGAATGCAGGAGAAAACTTCCAGAGAGGAAAAGAGATGGAAAGGGAATTTCTTTCTCCTCCCCCATCCTCACTAGCAATGACATCTTGCATGGTACAAAGCACACAATAGGATATAACGTGCCCAACAGAGGGCAAGTCCAGAGAGTTTTAACATAATACCTATTGTGTACCAGGTACTACTACGAAGTGCTCTACAAATATATTATTTGATCCTCATAACAGCCCTGGGGGATAGGTGCTATTATTATCCCCATTTTACAGATGGTATAACTGGAACAAACAGAAGTTAAGTAACTTGCCTGGGATCACACAGCCAATATGTATCTAGGGCTGGATTTGAATTGAGGCTTTTCCTACTTCAGGCCCAGTGCTCTATCTACTGTTCCACCTGACTGCCCCTTTAGCCATGGAAAGGAGTAATCCTAGAGAGCTATTTGCCCAGCAGATACACTGTTCTGGAAGAAATTGTGTGAGGACACTATAAGATAAGTTCACGTACAGATTCAAACACAGAATTTACTTTGTTCAACAACTCTCTTGCTATCAAAATGAAAAACAAAACAAAACAAAACAAAACAGGAGATATGATTGACAAAGATATTAGCTGCTACCGAAGAGGAGGTCCTATACAAATACCAAATGGAAAAGTGATTTTCTGGAGATATCAAGGTCCTTAGGGTCCTCTTCTTTGTAGATGATGAGATTATGATAACTGCAGTGGTCATAAAACATTAAAGTAGTTCTTCAATAAGGAAAAAAAAATTTCCCTTGGTCAAGTGGATTCCCTGTATATGACCCTTCACTGGGGGGAATATTTTTATTACTGTTCCTGCTATGCTATTTCAGTAAGTGCCTTTGCTTTGTGTTAATTGGATGACTATTAATGGTGAGTTCAATAATGGGAGCTCATGAACCATGGTTTGGAGAGAAAAGAGCATTGTACATGTGTCCTATATGCTGGAAGAGAAGCAAAGGATTCAAAATCACAATGTGGAAGAGCAAAAGTTGTAGTTTTGCCCTCCACTATTAGTAATGCATATCTAGCAGCCCCAATTATGTATGTATTTTTCCTCTAAGTCCTCAGGGTAGAACCATACAGTTAAATGCCTGTATGTATCCTAGGGATAAAATGAGATAAAAAAAATGTCAAGAAGTATCTGTCTAGCAACCTAAATTTGTTTCCCTTCTGAGGGAATCCAAACCACAAGATAGTGCTGTGAAACTATATAAAGATGGAACTTATTGGAAACCATATAAAGATGGAACTCTGAGAGATAACTGTATTGATTTTTGTGGGCTACTGTGAATCCTTCTTATGCTTTGTGTGTTGTGCAGAGGGCATGGCTATTCTGTACATGATAATGCATTGTTATTTAGTGTGCTTATATGGGATGTAGGGCCATAAATATATAGACCAAGACAAGAGTTATATCTGAGCAATGTCATTAGAGTTCCCAGAAGCAGCTCTATGTGAAGCAGTATAAATTAAAGAATTAAAGATTTTGAAGAACTCCCCCCCCCCAAGATTTAATATAGTATGAATAAACCCAGATTTGGGGCATAGGGATACAGGTTACGTATAAATTGGACCATTGTTTTTGCTTATCAAATACAGAGGGAATAGATATTTTATAAGAGGAAAGAGTGTTATTCTAGCCTGAGCTGTCTTAGGAACAAAGATTACTGCTCCCTTGGGAAGAACCATAAGCCTGGGATTCTATATTTCCAGGGATTATATTTTTAAATATGAAGCTGTTAGTCTTTTCTATAAGGTAGTCCTTTAAATCAAGAGGAACCTTTAGAGGAGAAAGATATGTAAGAAGTATATTTGGTAATACTGAGATGGCCTGGGAGGAACTTATCACAGTGCTTTAATATTTCAGATTGACCATGATCTTATTCATGAAGGTACTTTTTTCACTGATACAGATTTCAACCAATGTATGATCTTTCATCCTGTGTTACCTTGGTCAATGTCATTCTCTATATATTCCCTGTGGAGTCCACCTACTAGGCTGGGCCATTCTTAAGTTCTCTTGTCATTGCATGAGTAGGAGGTGGAGTCAAGAAGGAAGAGTGAAAAGTAGCATTTTTGCATTGGTTTATCCACAACCTCCTCCACAATGATCTAGAAAGTATGTCAGATTGAATTCTGTTTGGGAAAGTCAAAAGTCACAGAAAATCCTTTTTCCAGCCTAAGGCAGCTTAAGAAGATAAAGAAGTCTATGAACACCAAGGTGAGAATCAAAGCACAGGAGCAGCATTGAAAAAGGCAAAAGCAGCAATGGTCTATGATGGCAGCAGCAGCTCTGGGGAGCAGCTTAGCACTCAGAGGTGGAAAGGGGACTTAACACTTTGGCAGAAAGAGATCCCAGGGGACCCCTCTACTAGAACTTGAGAGCCCAAACAGGTGCCATTTATTAGTTCTGTTATCCATTGCTTAGTTCCGGATCATAGTTCCAGGGTGGAGAGATGTCCTGGTCACAAACAAGCAGGGGTTCTATCTATATAAGGATCAGGGAACATATTTCAAAAACATATCTGGGTGGCTCTGAGCCTGACAGCAGAGTGGAACTCAGTTCTGACCTTTAGTCTCACATATAAACCTATAGTGGAATAAGTCAGGACAGGAGACCAAAACCAAGGGGAACCAGTGGTTCAATTGCACTGAATCTGTGGGACATCCCAATGGGCTTACTGTGACTGGGTCCAATAGCAGTCTATGGAAACTCAACTGCATACAAACCAACAGACTCAAACTGGATTAAGAATTTCAAGAGTTCTGACCAGGAGGGTAATTAACAGACCTCTTCCTGGAGCATATCACTTCAGAAGCACCAAAAACTTGTAGGCCCCAAGACTAAGCTGTGAAAGCAGCATCAGGACACAAAAGACAGAAACCTAGGCTAAACTTCCTTCCACCTCCAGATGTGCACAGAGCTCAACACTAGCATAAAGTCTAATGTCAAAAAGTAAGCTGGAAAAAATGAGCAAATAATAGAGGAACCGAATCTTAAAAATCTACTATGTTAACAAGGAGCTTCAAGAGACACAGAAGTTTTTAATGACTTCAAAACATCTATAAGCAAAGTTCAAAGAAAAATGAAGATTGTACACAAGCCCAACAAGAATTTCTGGAAGAAAATCCCAGAACTCTCAGGTCAAGGAGAAAATACTGCTAGCAGTCAGAAAAAAAAATCAAAATACTATGGAGATGCAGTAAGAATCAAACAAATTTAGCAGCTACCACTATAAAGGAATGGAGACCTTAAAATATGATATTCTGGAACACGAAGGAGCCAGAATTATCAACAAGAATAAAGTCCTCAGCAAAACTACAGGGGGAGATGGATATTTAATGAAATAGAGAACTTTTAAGCATTCCTTATAAAAGGGTCAGGGCTAAATAGAAAATTTGACATTCAAACTCAAGACTCAGGAGAAACATAAAAGGTAAATATGAGTGAGAAATCATAAAAAACTAAAAAAGGTTAAACCATTTTTATTCTTATATGGGGAAATGATACATATAATCCCTCAGAACTTTATCATCAGCAGGGTCTTAGAGGGAATCTACTAAGACAGAGGGCCTAGTCATGATTTTGTTATGTTGGGATGATCTCAAAAGAAGAATGAAGGGGTAAGAAAGGGGATGAAATGGACTGGGGGAGAGGAGAAGGGAGAGGAACAATAGGGGGCATTGTCTCACATAAATAGGTACATGAGGAAGACTTTATACAGTGGAGGAGAGAATAGAGGGGAGTGCGCAACAAGTAAACCTCATTCTCATCTGAACTGATTCAAGGAAGGAAGGATACAAAGAGTTGGTCACAGAAATTTATCATTTACAACAGGGAAGTAGGAGAAAAATGGATTAAGAGAAAGTAGGGAGAGAAAGATGGGGAGCAGAATAAGGAGGGCAGCAAAGCAGAAACTTAAGGAGGAGACAAGGCAAAAAAAAGAGAAAGATAAATATAAGAGAACAGATGGAAAGAAATATACAATTAGCAATTGCAACTGTAAAAATGAATGGGATGAACTTAACTATTAAACAGAAGAGGATAGCAGAATAGTTTAGAAACAAAAATCCAAAAATATGTTGTTTATAAAAAATACACTTGGAACAGAAACTTACACACAGAGTTAAAGTAAGTGCCTGGAACAGAATCTATTTTGCTTCAGATGCAATGATGATCTCAGACAAAGCAAAAAAATAACAACAAAAACCAGGCCTAATTAAAAGAGGTAATCAGGTAAACTATTTCTTTGCTGAAAGGTATGGTAGGCAATGAATTAATATCAGTCCTGAACATATATGAATATATGCAGGATGTGTATAGGAATATAGCATATATATACATATATATAGGGTATAGAATACCAAATTTTTGACCGAAAAGTTAAATGAGTTATAGGAGACAGTGAAACTATAATAGTGAGTGACCTCAATTTACTTCTTATCAGACTCGGGAAAAATCTAACCATAAACAAGAAAGAAGTTAAGAAGATGAATACAATTTTAGATACATTAGATACGAGAGAAAATTTTAGATTATTACCCCAAGGCCAAAGGACTACCACAAGACTTAATGTCAACAGATGAGAATATGTGAACTGTTCTGTTGTTAACTTGGAGAGAAAGCTGGGGCAACACACACAGTTGGCAACAGTTAAGCAGAAAAGTAGTAGGCATCTGTCAGAGAATTTGGTGTACAGCACTAGGCCAGAATGTTACAAACATCAAGATTTATTGGATGAACATGATGGGGAAATTTAGAAGCTGCTAAATGTGAACTCCACAGGGTTTACTAATGGGATAGTTCTCTAAGAAGGTAGTGTTTAACTCCATCAAAAGTAAAGTGCAAGTGAAGCTTGGAGATAGGCAGGATTCTTGGCTCATAAAGGCACTCATGTGCCTTCAGTTTTACACTAATAGCAACAATCTAAAGCACTTTTGTGATGCTCTGAAGGCTATTTATGGGCCAAAAACATATGATGCATCTCAACTACTCAGTACTAATGGAGTCACATTTCTTAGTGATAAGGACATGATCCTTGAGAGATGGGTTAAACACTTCAATGGCATTCTCAACAGACTCTCATCAACCAGTGCTGAAGTCACTATTTACCCCAAGTTGAAGTCAATCCTTCCCTGGTCAAACTTCCAACTGAAGAGGAGGTTTTGAAGGCCATTAGGCTCCTCCTAATGGCAAAGTACATGATTCTATTCCAGCTGAGATTTACAAAGCAAGGGGTCCACTGCTCATACAAAAGCTGACTGAAATCTTACAGGTTATATGGCAAGAGAACGGTATCCCACAGGACATCAAAGATGCCTCCATTGTCCATCTTTATAAAGGAAAAGGAAATAGGTTGTCTTATGACAATCATAGTGGGGTCTCTCTCTTAGTCATCCTTGGCAAGATTCTTGCCAGAGTTCTCCTGAATTAGCTGATCCTTCATCTGGAAGATGATCATCTACTTGAGAGCCAGTGTGGCTTCAGAAAGGGCAGAGGAATTGTTGATATGTTTGCTGCCAGACAATTCCAGGAGAAATGCCAGGAGCAGAATAGAGGTTTGTACACAATGTTTATCTATCTGACCAAAGCCTTTGATACTGTTGGTTGTGAGATGTTGTGAAAGATCATGGCAAAATTTGGTTGCCTGGGGAAGTTCATCAGTATTGTACATCAGTTCCCTGATGGCATGCTTGCATGGGTTCTGGATAATGGAAGATGTTCTCATGCTTTTCCAGTCACCAATGGAGTAAAGCAAGGCTGTGTGTTTGCTCCCATGCTTTTTAGTATGATCCTTTCAGCGTGTCAGATACCTTCAATGAGGACAAAAATGACATCAAGGTCAGCTACCACAATGACAATAAATTATTTAACTTGAAAAGGCTACAAGCCAAGACTAAAGTGGAGAAAGAGGTGGTGTGTGACTTGATGTTCACATATTATTGTGCATTCAAATCAGCCTCTGAGGCTGAGATGTTAATAGAGTATGGATCAGTTCTCTGCCACTTGTGCTCATTTTGGCCTAACAATTAACATCAAGAAAACAGAGGTTCTCCACCAGTCAACACCACACTATTCATATGTGGAACCATCAGTTACAGCAAATGGAGAGATTTTTGGTTGCTATGTATAAGTTCACTTACCATGCAATATACTTTCCAAGAATGTACATATAGATCAGAACTAGCTTAGTGTTTGGGAGGCTCCAAAGGAAAGTATGAGAGAGAAGAGGTATTAGGTTGCCTACCAAACTGAAGGTCTACAGAACCATTGTGCTGACCTCATTGTTGTATGCCTGTGAAACCCAGATAGCATGCCAGCACCATGCCAGGAAACTGAATCCCTTCCATTTGAATTGTCTTAGGAAGATTCTGAAGATCACCTGGCAAGATGAGGTACCAGACTGAGGTGCTTTTTTGAGCAAAACTGCCAACCATTCAAACTCTACTGCAGAAAGCACAACTACAATGGGCTGGATTTGCAGTTCAAATGCCAAACATACACTTGCCAAAAAAAAAGAGACTATTTTATGGAGAACTCACACAGGGCAAGTGCTCACATAGAAGAGCTGATACAAGGACACTCTCAAGGTCTCTCTTAAGAACTTTGAGATTGATTGTGTGACCTGCAAAACACTGGCACAGGACCACCCAGCATGGCATGCCTCATCAGAGAAGGGACTGTGTTCTATGAGCAAAGCAGAAATGAAATAACTGAAAAAAAAAAGGAAGATGTACAGATTTAGAGAACCCACTCCAAATGTTCACATGGACTATTTATTCCCAAACTGTGGTAGAGCATCCTGAGCTCATATTGGTCTGATCAGCCACAGTTGGATGCATTGTAACTTGACTCTAACATAGTGATGTAATTTGGTCTTCTTTGAGAATGAAAGACAATGACTAACCAATGTACATATTATGAACATATAATGTATGCATGTATGCGTGTATGTATATATCTGTGTGTGTATATGTAATATACATTTTATATATGTATATATGTGTACATATATATACATACACATTGTGTGTGTGTGTGTGTGTGTGTGTGTGTGTACTTACTATAATAGAAGGTTAACAAGTAGTAAAATGGCTAAAAGTGAAATAGTAGAAATGCATTATTGGTGGAGTTGTGAACTGATCTAACCATTTTGGAAAGGAATTTGGAGCTATGCTCAAAGGGCTATAAAACTACGCATACGCTTTGATCCCACAATACCACTACTTGGTCTATATCCCAAAGAGATCATAAAAAAGGAAAAAGGATCCAGATGTACAAAAATATTTATAGGAGTTCTTGTTGTAGTGGCAAAGAATTGGAAATTAAGGGGATGCCCATCAAGTGGGGAATGGTCAAATAAGCTGATGTAATCTCTTTTCTAGAATTTTTTTTTAGGCAACTGGGGTTAAGTGACTTGTCCAGGATCACACAGCTAGTAAGTGTCAAGTGTTTGGTCTGAGGCCAGATTTGAACTCAGGTCCTCCTGACTCCAGGGCCAGTGCTCTATCCACTATGACACCTAGCTGCCCCTTTCCTAGTATTTTTTAATTGCATCAATATTCATTAGGAAAGCTGGTTCATGGTTTTCTTTCTCTATTTTAGCTCTTCCTGATTTAGGTATCAGCACCATATTTGTGTTGTAAAAAGAATGTGATGAAACTCCTTTTTTGCCTATGTTCCCAAATACTCTGTATAGTATTAGAATTAATTGTTCTTTAAATGTTTGGTAAAATTCACTTGTGAATACATCTGGCCCTAGGAATTTATTTCTTAGGGAGCTAATTAATGTGTTGTTCAATTTCTTTTTTTCTAACATAAAGTTATTTAACTATTCTATTTCCTCTTCTGCTAATTTGGGCAATCTGTATTTTTGTAAATATTCATCCATTTCACTTAGATTGTCAGATTTATTGGAATTTAATTGAGCAAAATAGCTTCTAATAATTGTTTTATTTTTCTCTTCATTGGGGGTGAATTTACTCTTTCCATTTTTGATACTGGTAATTTGGTTTTCCTCTTTCCTTTTCAAAATCAAACAGTAGCTTATCTGTTCTTTTGGCATTTTCATAAGATCAGCTCTTAGTTTTATTTGTTTGTTCAATGGGTTTTTTTTATTTTTATTTTATTAATCTCCTTTTATTTTCAGGATTTCCAATTTGGTGTTTAAATGAGAATTTAAATTTTTTTTTCTGGTTTTTTTTTTTACCTGCAAACTCAATTCATTGATCTGCTCTTTCTCTATTTTATTGATGTAAGCATTTAGAGATATAAATTCTCCTTAAACTACTGCTTTAGCTACATACATCCCATAAATTTTGATATGTTGTCTCATTGTTGTCATTCTCTTTAATGGAATTATTGACTGTTTCTATGATTTGTTCTTTTGCCCACTCCTTTAGGATTAGAGTATTTAGTTTCCAATTAATTTTAATCAATGTTTCCATGGCCCCTTATTGAATGTAATTTTATTACATTATGGTCTGAATATTTCATATTTCTGCTTTTCTGTTTTTGATTTGAGGTGTTTATGTCCTAATACATGGTCAATTTTTGTGTAGGTGCCATGTACTGTTAAGGGGGAAAAAAGTATGTTCATTTTTATTCCCATTCAATTTTCTTTAGAGGTCTATCCTCTAAGTTTTCTAAAATTCTATTCACCTCCTTAACTTCATTCTTGTTTGTTTTTTTGGCTGGATTTATCTAGCTCTGAGAAGGGAAGGGTGACATATGTCATTTGCCTAGTTTTACTGACTCTTTCTGTAACTCATTTAAGTCTTCCTTTAAGAATTTGGATGCTATACCATTTAGCACATACATGTTTAGTATTGATGTTACTTCATCATCCATGGTACTTTTTAGAAATTTGTAGTTTCCCTGCTTATCTCTTTTAATTAAATCTATTTTAGGATTTTGTGTTGTCTGGGATCATGATTGCTACCCTGCTTTTTTTTTTTTTACCTCAGTTGAAACCTAACAGATTTTTCTTCAGTCCCTTACCTTTATTCTGTGTGTCTCTTTGCTTCAAGAGTATTTCTTGTAAACAACATATTGTCAGATACTGGTTTTCAGTCCACTTTGCTATCTGCTTCTGCTTTATGGATGGACTATGAGCTTCCCTTCATCCTATTGATCCTCCTCTCTCTCTTCTTTTATCCTACTCCTCCTCAAAGTCTGTTTTGCTTTTGACCACCACCTTCTGCAATCTACCATTTCTTCTATCTCTTCTCTCCCTTTTTTCATCCTCTTCCCCTCCTATTTTCCTATAGAGTAAAATAGATTTCTATACCCAAGTGAGTGTTTATGTTATTCTCTCCTTGAACCAATTCTAATGGGACTAAGGCATAATGTTACTTGCCACCCCCACCCCACCTTCTCCTCCACTGTAAAAGTTCTTCCTTTCATGCTTCTTTTATGTCAGATTATTTACCTCACTCTACTTCTCCCTTCCCTTTTGTCCCAGTGCATCCCTTTTTCTCACCCCTTAATTTTATTTTTTTTAAACATTCTATCATAGTTAACTTATACTGGTGGCCTCTGTCTATGTATACTTCTAACTTTCCTAATACTGATAAAGTTCTTAGAAGTTACAAGTATCATCTTCCCATATAGGAATGCAAACAATTTAACCTTATTGAATCCCTTATGATTTCTCTTTCTTGTTTATCTTCTTATGCTTCTCTTGAGTCTGTATTTGAAAGTCAAATTTTCTATTTAGCTCTGGTTATTTCATCAGGAATGGTTGAAAGTCCTCGATTTCATTGAATATCCATTTCCCTCCTGAAGAATTATACTCAGTTTTGCCGGGTAGGTTATTCTTGGTTGTAACCCTAGATCCTTTGCCCTCCAGAACATCACATTCCAAGCTCTCTGTTTCTTTAACATGGAAGCTGCTAAATTTTGTGTTAGCCTGACTTTGGCTCCACAACATTTGAATTGTTTCTTTCTAGCTGCTTACAATATGTTCTCCTAGACCTTGGAGCTCTGGAACTTGGCTATATATTCCTGGGAGTTTTCTTTTTGGGGTATCTTTCAGGAAGTGATCAGTGGATTCTTTCCATTTCTATTTTACCCTCTGGTTGTTGGATAGCAAGACAGTTTTCTTTAATAATTTTTTGAAAAATTATGTCTAATCTTTTTTATCACAACTTCCAAGTAGTCCAACAATTTTTAAATTATGTCTTTTTATCTATTTTTCAGGTCAGTTGTTTTTCCAATGAGATGTTTTGCATTTTCTTCTTTTTTTCATTCTTTTGACTTTGTTTTGTTGTTTTTTGATATCTCATGGAGTTATTAGCTTCCACTTACCCAACTCTAATTTTTAGGAATTATTGGTTTCAGTGAATTTTAGTAACTCCTTTTCCAATTCTGTTTTTTAAAGAGTTCTCTTTTTTCTTCAGTGAATTTTTCTACAATTTTTTCCCACTTGCCCCATTCTAGTTTTCAAGAAGTTTTTCTTTTCAGTAGATTTTTTGTCTCTTTTACCATTTGTCCAGTTCTGTTTTTTAAAGTTATTTTCTTTAGTATTTTTTGTGCCTCCTTTCCCAAACTGTTGACTTTCTTTTCTTAATTTTCTTGCAGCACTCTCATTTCTTTTCCAAATTTTTCCTTTACCTCTTTTATTTGATTTTTAAAACCTTTTTTCAGTTCTTCTAGGAATTATTTTTAGGCCTTTATTTTTCTTTGAACATTTACATATAGCTGTTTTGACTTTGTTGTCTTCTTCTGAGTTTGTCACCCCTGTTCTTGTTATCCTTGTAACTTTCTATGGTCAAGTTTTATTTTTGTTGTTTGCTCATTTTCCCATTCTATATTTTGATGTTGAACTTTATGAAAAAGTTGGGCTTTGCTTCCATGGTTGAAGGGGCACTGTCCCAAGCTTCAGGCCTTTCTTGATGCTTTTTTCAGTGCTAGCTCTGGAGATCTATAGGTTTTCAGGTCTTCCAAGGTTATATGATCTAAGGAGAGGTGTAGTCACTGCTTTCCCACCCTGTGCTCTGGTCTGTGAGTGATCACAAACATTCTTTTCTGCCCTGGAACTGTGACCAGGGTTCCTGTATCTATTTGGGTGACAAGCACCAGTGAGCTAGAGCTCTTCTTAGCTCTAGGACTGTGACCAGGAATTGGGTATGGGCAATGTGACAGAGTCCTCAACCCAGTGCCAGCAAAGGGTCCCCTGTAATCTCCTTCTGATCTGTTGTCTGATACCTATGAGTTGAGATTTTTGGATGCTGCTACTGCTGTAACTCAACTGACCAACGGCTGATAGCACCCTGTCTTAGCCAGCAGAGTGTGGTCTTTACTAGGTTACTGGTATAATCACACCCCATTGAGACAGATCTTTTTTGCCAATCTCCTAAGTTATCCTGCACTAGAAAATTGTTTCCCCCCATCCTTTTGTTGATTCTGCTTCTCCAGAATCTGACTTTAGGCATTATTTTAAAGTTGTTTGGAGGGTGAATTGGGAGAGCTTCAGTGAGTTCTTGCCTTTACGCTGACATTTTAGCTCCACTTTAATGCAAAAATTTTAAATAAGACACTAACAAGGGGATTACAACAATATTTCATGAAGATCATCCACTATGATCAGGCTAGATTTATACCAGAAATTCAGGGCTAAATCAATATTAGGAAAACTATATGTGTACTCGACCATATCAATAACAAAAACAACAAAATGATAAAATTCTTTCAATAGATGAAGAAAAAGCATTCTCCAATTGATAAATGGCCAAAAGATATAAACAGGCAGTTTTCAGAGAAATAAAAGCTATCAATAGGCATATAAAAATGTTTTAAATCACTAATAATTATAGAAATATAAGTTAAAACAATTCTGAGATGCCACCTTACATCCATCAGATTGGCTAAAATGACAAAGTGAAATGTGATAGAGGGGATGTGGGAAAAGAGGTACACTAATTCATTGTTGGTGGACCTGTGAATTAGCCCAACCATTCTGAAAAGCATTTTAGAACTATAGTCCAAAAGCTATTAAACTGTGTATACCCTTTTACCCAGAAATACTACTAGTTTTATACCTCAAAGAGATGAAACAAAAAAGAAAAGAGCCTATAAGTACAAAAATATTTATAGCAGCTCTTTTCATGGTGACAAAGAGTTAGAAACTGAGAGAATACCCATCAAGTGGGAAATGGCTGAGCAAGTTATGGTATGTAAATGTGACAGGATACGATTGTGCTGTAAGAAATAATGAAAGGGATGATTTCAGAAAACCCTGGAAAGATTTATATATGAACTAATACAAAGTGAAGTGAGCAGAACTAGGAGTACAATTTACACAGCAACAGCGATATTGTAAAGATAATAAACTGTGAAGGACTTAGTAGCTAGTCAATACAATAATCTACCATAATTCCAAAGGACTTATGATAAAAAAAAAAATACTATCTACCTCCAGACAAAGAATTGATGGAGTCAGAGTGCAGATTGAAGCACTTTTTTTCTTTTTCTTGCTTCCCCCTACCTTCAACATGGATTATGCAGAATTTTTTGTATGAGTTAATATTTATTATGGGTTCTGTATTTCTTGTCTTCTTGATGGATAGGTGATAGATGGAGGAAAATTGAGAACTTTGAACTGAAAATAAAATTAAATTGAATTTTTTAAAATAGACATTGCATGATTACCAATGGAAAGAACATGCAGTCTTTCCTTTAATTATCACATACAGTTGCTGCATTACCAGCCCAAGTTCTCTTCTGGTGATTCATCTCTTTAATAAAATCCTCTACACTTTGTATCTTGTGAAATTCTGAGTTGGTAATATATTTTACCCTCCCTCTTCCTTGTCTTTGCGTAACTCTTAATTTTAATTCTTAAGACATCGTCCACTACTTGCCACCATACAACATCACTGGAAGAATATTGGTTGTTTTTTTTTTTTTAAAGATGAACCTTTGCTTTAGGGAGAAGCTTACAGGGGTTCAGAGGAGAAACGTATATAACTTTCCTTATTTTGGAGGCCTGCATGTCCTCTGAAGTATTCTCCTACATTAACAATTCCTGTTGATCATCAAAAAGGATAAAATAGAGTAATATAAAACTCCAAAAAGTTAATCATGGGCAAAGTAGGACCAGTTGTCTAGGCAAAAAGAGGCTAAAAATCCAAGTGAATTAATGGAGCTAACTATTGCCCTTTGGTTGTTTGAAGAGTTGATGCTGAATTTCTTGGAAAATTTATAAGATGGAATTTTTCAAGAAGTAAAACTTCATAAAGGGCTAGGTCACTAGCTTAGAGTACCAGACACGGAACCAGGCATGGACAAGAGAATCTTTTGGCAACCATCAGAGGCAGAGAATATCAAGTTTTATACCTGGGAAGTGTCTGGAGACAACCCATATTCAGGCAATGAAGAGTTCCAGCTGCAGCCTGTTTTAAGCCAATAGTTAATAAACTCTTCCTGTCCCAGGCACTGACAGGATTGTGTAAGTCATAATGTGGAATATTGTTTTGACATTTATTTTCTCTTTATTGCACTTGGAGTGAACTTAGTGTTGGCAGAAGAGATGATATAAGCAACCGTGGAAGTAGGATCTCTCAGTAACTGAACAAAATCAAAGATATTTGGATACATATAGGCCAAGTTTACTTTTATTCTGTCCTGCCAATGTACCATACAGCTTTGAGAGGATTATAGAGCAAGGATAATGAGACTTGTTTACAAATTCAGCTTTTGATTCTGGGTGTGATCTTGGGCAAGCTTCACTTTCTTTGTCTGTAAAATAAGAATGAAAATACTATCTACCCCACAGGACTGTCATGAGGATTGAATATCAGAAGAATGTTTGCAGAACATCATGGGAATAACCTTTGAGTGTTGTTGTTCTTGCTCTCCTCTATTCAAGTTTGCAGGATTCAGACCCTTAGCTGGTTTTGGAACTCATGAGGACTTTAAGTGTTTCTTGAATATGATAGTTTTTTATGGCTGTCTATCTGACCTACTACTGAAATCATCTACTCATTTTATGGTGCAAAGTGCCTGACACATGGCAGGTGCATAATTATTGCTTTTAATGGATTGATTTCAATGAAGACATCAGATTCATAGGTGCTGATGTTTCTTCAATGATAATTTTATAAAAGGTATTGGGCAGTTACTTACATTGTGTAATTTTATGGATACCAAAAGGCACCCCAACTCAAAGATATTTCACTTACAGGCTGTCCAGAAGACCTAAAATACTTTTGCAGAGCTGTAACTAAGAATTTTTGCACCTAGCACAAAGTACTACAACTGTGTCATTGGCAAGCATCATGAAAGGCACCCTCAGTTAGAGGCAACAGTGTGAACCCTGTATAGCAGGGTGGAAAAACAGAGACATTACAATAACATAAGGCTATTGCTGAGTAATCTTCTCTCCCACCTCCACTCACAGGAATCTGACCATCTGGTAGATGCTTGTTTTAATGAATAATTCTGAATAATTAAGTGATGGCAAGATGAATAGAGAGGGCTGGTCTGGACTACTCAGGGAGTCCTCATGATTCCATCTTATTCCATCTGATATCCAGGCCAAAAAGAACAAACACAATGGCACCTCCCTCTTCCCCACCAGCCCCTTCACTAGACATTAAGATAAATTGTTTTTGTTTCTTCATTTTGCCATCTAAGAATCTAATTACTGAATGGGGAGGCCGAATAGAAATTATTATCATTACAACAAACTGGTAAATGTTTTGGGGTGAATACTAAAAAGGGGCAACTGGGAAGCTGACCTCCCCACACTTACAAAGTTAGAGGTAGAAGGGACTTTGTGGCTCATCAAGTCCAACTCCATTTTACAGATATGGAAACTAAGGTCCCAGGGAGAGGAAATGACTTGCAAAGAACATAAAGGAAGGTTCATTCAACTTTTACTGAAATTGAGGGTTGAAGATTAAATGGAGCCCAACATTTGAAGACTGAAAGACTGTTACAGCTAGAAAAAGATCTTAAGAGACTGCTTTTCCTACTTCTTCATTTTAGCTCAGATTTAGTGTTAGAACCCAGGTCTCCTGGTTTCTAGTCTAGAATACTTTTTCAGTCAGATTATTGATCTTTGTCCTCCATCTGGAGCACTGGCCTTGGTCTCATAACTCACACAAACATCAGTCCTTAAAGTGGAAAATTTAAGGAAATTAGGGAGAGCAAAACTAAGGAAGAAATTAAAACTTCTCTTGTCTGAAATGCTTTCTCCTTCACTAGTCTTGCCCTAACATATTCCCCATCACTATTCCTTCCCCAGAAGAAATGATTTTGATAAAAATAAATAAATAAATAGAAATTTTTTTTTAAAAAAAGAAACGATTTTGAGAGATGTCCTAAAACTCCTGGGAAAAAATTTCTATCTTCATTCCACAGTCTTATTCATGCCATCTCCTCACTGTTCACCTCTCTACCCCTAAAGGCCTTAAAGACAGACCCTTTTCAGTTCATGGGGGGCCTCTATAACTTATCACCCACCCCTCATTTTGTAGGGAAATCTGTCTTCCTTCATAAGCCTTGACCTGCCTTAAGACTCAACCCTCTCTTTGGGATAATTGTATTGAGGACTTCACATTGGCCCCTGAGCTGCCCAGTAACAACTGACTATCCCTTTTTCTGAAAAGCTACTGCTGCTGACACTGAGAGAATCCACTTAATGTATCAGGCTAAGGCCAAAGTCAGTTGTCCCTCTGAACCCTAAGCAGGAACAAAGCTTGGTTTCCCCAGCCATGGCATCTTCTCTTCACCTAAGCAACTGGGGCAAGACAAAGCTGGAGTTAAACCACTATCCCAACTGGAACAGAACTCACTCTCACCCGTTTTTCACCTACCATGACTCCACCTGCTGCCAGGCTGTATCCCCACTTTCTTTCTTAGACCAGTATAAATTTCCTTTGAATTACCTCATGCTGGTGAAAAGCCCCAGACCCTTACACTGTATATACCTCTATAATACTCGTTTGAATTAAGGTATGGAAAATTCTCATTATAATACTTTTTTAATTAAAAATATTCCAGTTAACAAGCTTTTATTTTCTCTGCCTCCCACCCTCCTCCCACTGAGAAAAAAAAGAAAAGAAAAACAGAACCTGTGTGACAAATATGCGCAGTTAAGTGAAATATAAATTGGGCATGTCTGAAAATGTATGTCTTATTCTGTATTTCACCATCAATCATCTGGAATAATGATTAGTTATTGTGTTTATCTGAGCTCTTAAATTGTTCTTAATGTTTTTATGTTCTTAACGTTCTTAAATATTTTTACAATATTGTACTCTTGTTACATTTATATTAATGTCTAAGGCAAAGGTATAGATGGCATGTTTTTCAAGTTTGCATGTGACACAGAGTTAGAATAGTACAAACAGAATTTCACCAATGTAGACTAATGGGCCTAACCTAGTAAGAAAATGTTTAACATAGATAAATGCAACTTCCTGCAGTTAGGCTCAAAAAATCAATTGCGAAAGTGCAGGATGGGGAACTTGTAATAGCAAATCAAAAAAGATTTGGTCATGTGGATTGCAAGGTCAATATGAATCAATAATATCACATGAGTTTTAAAAAGATCATGTTAATTACAGTACCTAGAATCTAGAATAAGAGATTATTCTAGCTATATTCTTCCTAGTGATAACAGCTGTGTAGTAATAGATATAATTTTAGATGCTACATTTAGAAAAGACACAGACAAGCTGGAACAGATTCAGAGGACAGTGATGTGCTTAGTGAATGGACTTGAAACAATGTTACATAAATATAACATTTGATGTGGTAGGCCTAAGGTGAGCTCACACTGTATGAGCCACTCACTTTCTCTTGAGGCTTGTTTATTTCTCTGATTTGCCTTTACATTAGCAGGTCTAGGTTCTACTCCCATGTGGTTATGCCCAAAATCTCTTAGGGTTCTATAGGTAGCCCCTACTTAACTATATAACTCTTAACCCTCTAACAGAAAGCCAGCCAACACAATAATGGCAACATAAAATCTTAAACATAACCATTTACTTAACAATAACATGAAAATACTACAACAATAACCATAATAAAGCATCACAGATACTGTAAAACAAATCCAGTAATAACAATATAACCCGTAATCCTGGGTCACATTCTTTTACCAATGCATTTAATATTTGTGGGGGAGGCTGAACACACATTTATATAACCTGGCATGGAGACAGGAGTGGAGAAAACTTATCTACTTTCACACCTTGGCATCAATTAGTCCATTCAGGAACATCTGCATAACACAAAGCCACTTTTCTGCCAACTGCTTAGGAGAAGGTCATGCTCTAAAATCATGTGTCCCATGGGACTCTGTATTGGGCACTCTTCTCTTTCTATACTATTTCACTTGGTGATCTCATCAGTTCCCATGGATCATATCTATACTAAGGATTCTCATACCTACCATACCTAATCTCCCTTTGACCTCCAGTCTCACATACCCAACTACCTATCGGACATCTCAACATGGATGTCCCATGAACATGGTGAATTCAACATGTCTACTGTTGAACTCATCTTACCCTCCAATTCCCCCTCACACACACACACCTAACTTCCCTATTCTTGTAGACAGCACATTCCAGCCTCCTAAGCTCCCAACTTACTTAGCCTTGACTCCTCACTCTTACTTTTCTCTCCATATTTAATCAGTTGCCAATTCCTCTCATTTCTACTTTTATTAACATCTCTTATATAAGCCCCATCCTCTTCCATCACTCTAGTGCAGACACACATCACCTCAACCCTGGATTATTATAACAACCTATTTGTTGGTCTCCCTGCCTCAAATCTCTCCTTACTCCAATTTATCTTCCATTAAGCTGGCAAAATGCTCTTCCTAAGGAGCAAATCTGACCATGTCACTCCACTACCTGGGAAACTGCAGTGCTTCTCTTTCACCTACAGTATCAAATATTAAATCTTCTGTGTAGCTTTTAAAAAGCCCTTTATAACCTTCCTACCTATAACCTTATAACCTTCCTATCTTTTCAATCTTTTTATACCTTAGTCTACTCTAGGTACTCTTTAAGTCAATGATAATGGCTTCTTGGCTGTTTCTCACACAAAATACCTCATCTTCCTACTCTAAGGGTTTTCATTGTCTATCCCATGTGCCTGGAATGCTCTCTCTGCCTCCTAGTTTACCTGGCTTCCTTCATATCTCAGCTAATCCATCCTTAATGCTAGTGCCTTCCTTCAGATGTACTTTCATGGCACAGTGAATAAAAGTGCTTGCCTTAGAGTCAGGAGAGACCTTAGGAAGATCTGAGTTCAAATATAACCTCAGACATTGCCTAGATCTGTGAGACAAGTCACTACTTAATCTTTGTCTGCCTCAGTTTCCTCATCCATACAGTAGCAATAATAATAGCACCTAATTCCCAGGGTTGTTGAGAGGATAAAAATGACAGAATATTTGTAAAATTCTTTGCAAACTTTAAATAGCTACACAAAAAATGCTAGATTATTCTGAGACTGTTGAGGTTTAGAGTTTAGGGGTGCTGGGACCCTAAGATCATGACATGCAGGTCCTGCCTGAATGAATTTGACCCAAGCCTTCTTTCAGCCAAAGTCAAGGTTTATTAAAGATCTGTCATATTGGCCAGACTCTTAAGGAATCTGAACATTTGTGAGCTATTGGCTAGATTACAAGAATCTGAGCACGTTAACAGAGACAAAATGGATCTAATATACAGAAAGACTGTGGGAGGGATCTAGAGAGGATCTTGATGGGGGTGACCAGTAGCCTAGGGTGACTGAAGGAGGGGTCTAGGGAGCCTCTTAATGGGAGTGACTGGGAGGTCAAGAATAGAGTCAAGTTTGTTAAGTAGCCAGGGGCCAGAGGTAATAGACAATAGAAGGCTAGGCTCAATCAAGGGTAAAGAATAGAGAGACTGGGTGTACAAGATAAGGAAAGACTGGTTGATAGGATTATAGGATTTGACCTTATGGGAAAGTCCAAGGCTTTTCCATTTTGGGATCTAGATCTCAAAGACATGGTCTTTTCCATTTAGGGGTTCAGATCCCATCCTCATCATTGACTACCTCCAATTTGTTCTGTGTATATCTTTTTGTAAACAGATTTATTTTGTATGTTAGCTCACTGCTGATTCAACTGTGAGGTAATTGAAAGCACCGAGTATTTTTTTTTTTGCCTTTTGTTGTATCCCCAGCACTCAGCACAGACCCTAGGACATAGTAGATGCTTAATACATATTAGGTGACTGACTGCTTGCAGACAACTCCAGCCAGGTTCTTCACCATCTAGGTTAATGGCTCAAATCAAAGCCTCCTGGTAGTCAGTGATTCACATTTCCTTTAGGAAATGGAAAACTCAGGAACTCCCATTTTCTGTTTGTTATAAAACCAAATTTCCTTATTTAACTATCCCATAGTCTTGGAGCACTTATTAAATTCATCATTTCATGAGTTTTAACTTTGCAAGCCTTAAAACCAGTTACCTGTAAATCAGCTGAGTTCTCTTTCCCTGAAAACACACTTATACTTCACTATATATACTTCACACTTATAAATATCTATTAAATAAAAGTTCTTTTTCTTCCCCCTCTAGCCACCAAAGTGTTAATATACATCTCTTAAAGGTGATTTAAGCTTTTACATTTATTTAAAAGTACATTTGCTACCTATTTTAGCACCTGGACCACTCATATCTCATCTGAACTCTGTTTCTGTATACATGGACTCTGAGTAGTGTTTATTAAATGAAGTTCTTTTAATGTCCTTTTCATCCACCAAACTGTTCCGTGAAAGGGGCATTACCTTACACTCTTCCCTAATTGATTTACTTCTTTGTTTTCATGCAGAAGTACTTTTTTTTTCCTGTCCCTTTCAGCAGCCAAACTTCTCACATCTTAAAGGGCCAATACTTTATACAAAGATATCTCCAGAGTAAAGTTCAAGCTCCTCTGCATTGGATGCCCTTCACAATCTGGTACCTCACTAACTTTTTGGACTTAGTTTTTTTTCTACATCTATCTAGCTAATTTACTGCTTTCTGTCCCTGAACACACCCTGCATTTTCCCCCATCCTGCCTTTGCTCACACTTTTAGAATGTTTCTCTAGCTCCTCCTCTTTGTTTGTTGAATTTCTAGCCATGCTTTAAAACCTAACTCAAATGCCACCTCCTCCAGGAAGTTTTCCTTGATTCTTCCAGTTATAGCAATTTTTAAACTCCCAATAATGCTTCGTTTTGCATCTGGCTACCTCACATATTAAGAAATAATTATCTTTTTATATTACAGTTATCTGTGTCTGTGTTGTATCACCTCACTAAGCAGGAAGCTCCATAACTTTAGCACTTACCATGATGTTCTGTATAGAGTGAGTACTTAATATATTTTAAAAAATAGATTGATTGAAGGAAGTGGGGACATGGGATGTTTAGCCTGGAGAAAAGAAGCCTTAGGAAAAACATTTCCATATAACCTTAAATATTTTGACGGTCATTAGATGGAAGACTGATTAGATTTGTTTGCTTAACCTCAGAGGACATAACTAGAATCATTGGATTGAATTACAGAAGGATATTTTGATTCTTTAAAAGGAAAACTTTCCAATTAATTGAAAGTCTTTAAATAGAAGCTGAATTACCATTAGTTAGTGATACTGTTGAGTAGAATCATGCTTCAGGTACAGATAAGGACTCAGTAACATACTAATTCTTTATTGTACTTTAATACGTTAGCTCACATTTATTTAGCAGATAATGGAGTCATCTAGGACAATCCTGACAGAATGGGATATAGGAGAGGTAAGTATTCAAATGGGAAAAGAGTGAATATGAAGATGTTACTTGGGTAGGGCAAACCAAGTGGAAAGTCACAATGGAGTTCTCTGGGGTTAGCATGAGGGCACAAAGATTTGCAGTCTTTCTACAGCAGTGCTTAGCACCAGCAAGTAAGAATAATTTATTAAAATAGGAAGCTATCAAATGACAGATTTGAATGAACTTCTTCCTCTCCTTACCCTTCCCCCGGAAAAACCTCAGGGTATGCTGTGCACAAAAGTTCCTAGCTATGCCTCTGTCAACACTGGAACAGCTTAGGTTCCTCTTGGGGAGATTAAAATATGCCACTTTTTGATATATTCACTTGCCACTTGCTTAGACAGCCCTCAATCAGAGTTTCCTTTTGCTAAAAGAAGGAAAATCCACATAAATCCCAAAGAATAAGCACTATCATGGCAAAAGGTCATGAAACACTAGGAGTTGCTCTTTAGCAATAGATTTTTGAGGATGAGTCCAAAACCAATAAGGGACGTGGTTTGGAACAATATAGCATACTTCATCATCAGTGCTAGAAGGCCACGGAGGGAATTCAAACACAAGTGGAAAAGAGGGTTTTGCTTGCATTGGCTATATTAAATCTGTTTTTACAGTAAACAAATGGGTGGCCGTAAGATGTGTGTGTCTGATGTTGAAGGAAAGCCTGTTTGCACCAAATAAATTTCAGCAACAGCTCAAGAGCAGTTCATCCTAGTGAAAATATTATCCCTAAAATTCTGGCAAGGTTAGTGTCAAGTTGGGTTATCTTTTGTCCCGGTGCCAATTATACAAGTTCAGTCTGCCTAAAGGTAGTCTGCTGGAACTTATGCACACTGCAGTATTTTTCAGAACACATCATGCATTTTCTCTTTTGTTATACACAAACACTATTTTTTCTTTTTTTTCTGCTGGTTTCAACTTTTCCTCCCAAACTTCTTTCAAGTTTGGCTTGCCGATATCATCCTTTTCAGCCCCTCCTCACCCCACCAAAAATCTCACCCTGCTACAACTGACTCAAAAAGAGTGTGAAGTACAGGCCATGGTCATGAATGGCAGGTCTGTCTATTGCAAAAGAGGCACTCATTATTATAAGCGCATCACTTACACAGAATCTGAAGCTTAACCTCACCCACCATAAATGACTTTATTAATATGGCCCGGTGCACTTATTTCATTAAATTGTACTGGAATTGTAGACAAACACTTGTCAATTTTAATTGTCTTCTACTATATTCCAACTTCTACTATGATCCAACTTAGCTACAAGAGTTCAAGATTATTGAGTTAGAATGGGAATACTTACAATGTCTTCTGGCCGCTTTTGATGTTTTGTGCATTTACAAAGTCAGCTCCAATTTGTACTTTTGGGGTATGAAAACTTAAAAGAATCCATGCAAAAACGAACAAAGAATTGAGAAGTTGATTGAAATTGATGACATTTGGCTCAGTTCTTAGTGGACAGGTATTTGCTTTTCTAAAGCAGCCCTCAGAATTGGTATTAATTAGTATTTTTTGCTGGTAGGATCAGCAAAAAGAAGGGAAAAAAACCTTTGATTCAACACTCAATGAGTATGTTTTGAGGTACCACAGGTTATAAAGCACGATTCTAGGTTACTGGGAAATGCTTGGCTTAATCTTTGCCCTCAATGATCTTTTTATCTCATAAGGAAGGCTACAGGCCTATAAAGTTTCACTATAGACGATTGAGATAACTATAAATGTTAATAAAAATAATAATAATAGTTGTTATTGTAGTTGTAGTAGTAATGCCTTGTTTTTTGTAGTACTTTAAAATCTGTAAATAATTTTACATATTTAACCCTATTTCTACCCCCAGTCTAGGGAACTTTTCTGAGAGACAGCCCTGTGATGCTGCGCACTCCTTACATGGGGGAGGTGGGATTCTTGATTGGCTGAAAGACCTCTAAGCAATCAGTGCTTCATACCAGCACAAGTGGAGAAGAGACATCTGAGAGTCATAAACACTGCTAGGAGAGTTGGAGAAAGGCAATAAATTTTTGAATAGAGATCTCCCTGAGCTGTAGACCAGAGAAACTGGCCCTACACATATCCCTGGGATCTCAGATACTGCTAAGAGCTGACTCCCTGTGTTAAATCATTATCTTGTTGTCTGGGTTGAGGTTCTATGTGACTCCCAAGTCAAAGAGCTCATTTAATCTATTCTTTTGTTTACTCCATTCTGTTACTATATTCTATTGTTTAACCTCATCTATAGAACTTCTTTAACTTCTATTACTGTTTACTTTGGTGTGTTTTTTTTCAGGCAATTGGGGTTAAGTGACTTGCCCAGGGTCACACAGCTAGTAAATGTCAAATGTTTGGTCTGAGGCTGGATTTGAACTCAGGGCCTCCTGACTTCAGGGCAAGTGCTCTATCCACTGCACCATCTAGCTGCCTCTTATTGTTTATTTTGTTAAAAAGGTTTAAGGTGACTATCATTTGTGTTCAGGGAGGAGTAAGCCAAACTAGTACACTAACTTACCCTTCCTTCAGAGCATTCAGGGGAAATGGCTTTTATTCTGAAACCTATACATATAGATGTGTATGTACCTATATATGCAATCTAAACTACAGATATTTCATGTATGACAGAGTTAATTCTAGCCCAGTGCCCCTTGGGGAAATAGGAAAGCAAAGTAGAGATTGTTTAGCCATGGTGACTTCCTTCCCCAAGGTTGCTGTCACAACCCTTCTTCCACTTGTCATATAAGTGGATGTTGCAGTCTTTCTTGGAGACCTGGTGGGCCAGATCACAGATTAGGTGCCTACCTATGCTATGTGCAGGCCAGCCATATGTGTATTAAATGGTCACTCACATTTTGAGCATAACAGGAACTTTGTGAAGGAAATATTACAATTATTGTTATCTCAAGTTTATACACTATGAAACTTCAGCTCAGAAAAATTAAGTGACTTGCCTTAAGGCTGAACTCATAGCTAGAAAGTGTCAGAGGCTAGATTTGAACCTGGGTTTTTCTGATTCCAAGTCCAGCATTCTCTCCATTGCAACAAGCTGAGCTCAACAAAATTTTATTTGATTTGGCTAAATATTCTTGTTGAGCAGCAAAATCTTCATAAATTTCCACCAAAGCAGAAGATGGATCATTTTGCATTAGCTGTATAACCTGAAGCTAGACACTTAGCTCATCTCCACTTCAATTTTTCCCATCCACAATATTTGTACTACTGGTCCCAAAAGGTAATCGTGCAAATTAAATGATACCTAGGTAATATGAGGTCTCTTTCTAAACTGTCCAGCTAAACAAATGCAGGAAGTTGTTTTTGTTGTTAGACACCCTTTCCTCCTATCTTTCTGTATTTTACAGTCTGATGGAAAGATGACGATTCACAGTTTACCACTCAATGGACCCAATTCTCTCACATCTGCAGGGGGTTCAATAGTAGCCTCTTGATTGATCATAATATGAAGAAAAGTTGAACTTCGCATATTATATGTGGATTGTTTACTCTGGGGTGTCTCAGGTCCAGGTCTCAGGTCCATACATTTCATACCCCCTAGTATCTTGAGGAGGTTAAAGAACCTATTTTCTTTACCATAGGCTTGAGCCCTGTGACTAACAACCCTGTTTCATTTAACTACTTAAAGTCAATTAGTTTTTACAAAGGGTTGTTTGCTTCCAAGCTATGGCAAGAATAAATATACAAATATTTTCCCCAACACCTGGGAGGACACAATTCAACTTTTCCACACACATGCCACATCATTCTAAGAAATGGAAGGGAATTTGGCCGACAGTTTAGCTATATATAGGAATATAGCATTAGTATTACCAAGTTCAAGTCCCGAGTTCCTCTAGGCAAATGTTCCCAGGGCTTTACTGCTGTGCTTACAGCAACACCCAACCTGGATTCCTAGACTTCTGGATCCCCATGATTCAGTCTCCCAGGTTGGAGAATCCATTCTCTGTACCTAGAACAGAAAAGGACCAAGGGAAAGGCCAAAACCCAAGACTCCTTTTTTAGGGTCACATGGTTTAAAGGGCATGGGGAGGAAGCACTCCCCATTTGCTGCATATTGTCTCTAGAGTAAAGAAGCCCTTTTATCCTCAGACTCAAATGAAGGAGGGAGGAGGGAAACCCTAAGAATGCTCAGATAGTATGTTTGAAAGACAGTTCTGGTCAATGGAAAAAGGCTGTTCCCAACCATGTAGTAGGCCAGTGAAGAATATCCATACATACTCTAGTCCTCCAGTCTCCCAAAGCAGGTCTCCAGAGTTATCCACAAGTGTAACTTCATTTTAGATGGTCTAGACATGTGCCAAACCTCCATTATTTTATAGCTGCATAAAATGGATTCTTGGTGTGTGTGTATATATACAAATATGCATGTATAAATATATATACATACATATATGTATATATATAAATCTATATATATGCGAATAGAAATAGAAATGAAGACATGCAGACATATATGAAAAGGGATAGAAGAAGCATGGCGGTTATCCATTTTTCTTTTTTTTTTTTTTTACTTTAAACAAGATGAATCATTATGATGTTCCAAATCCCTTTTAATATATACAAAATAACATAAGTTGTATAATATACTTAGTAGCCTGTAGATGTAAGACTTGTTGAATATGTCCACAAAACAATTAACCTAAACCTTTACCCCAATCTTGAACTAAAACATTTTTTGAGGTTAAAAAAAAAAAGATCAGTTACCATTTTATTATTTTTCATTCTCTTTCACCTCTGAACTTCCTGGTTCTGTTTGAGGCCAAAGCAGAAATTGCCAAGACAGCATGGGAAAGGCTGCTCTTAC
The DNA here is from genome assembly GCF_003287225.1 of Phascolarctos cinereus. Lineage (NCBI taxonomy): Eukaryota > Metazoa > Chordata > Mammalia > Diprotodontia > Phascolarctidae > Phascolarctos > Phascolarctos cinereus. The sequence continues at coordinate 208,254,526 of NW_027555514.1, forward strand.
AGTATTTCTGGCTCACCAAAACTTTCTTGAGAAAGCCAGTTTCCATGAGATTTCAGGTTCGATTTTGCTGGCCCAAGAAACTGAGGATAGTTCAGATAAAGTTCAGATAAGCATTCATACTTTCAGTTACTTATGCCAGATGAACCACTAAGACAAGTGACATTTTCTCATCGCTTTTGAGGATAAAAATTCAAATTGTAAACCAATGCTTTGGGAGGGGGCATAGTAAATTTACTTAGAGCTAATTAGCAACTAATGGACAATTTGTTTTTTGTCAAAATATAAAATAAAAACAATGACTTTGCCTTGTATGTTATCCTTATGAGCACTTTAAACAAAGTAACCTAGTAACAGAAGGCATTGTACAGAAATACAATGTAACTGTGTAACTGAAAGCTATCCTTCCCTCCCCCATCCTGCTGGAACACAACTGGGAAAGCATTTAAATTACTTTTTTGGGTGTGATAGTGTAGCCAATGACTCAACTTATAAATTGGAATGATTACTCTGTCTACCTGTGTGTCTCATTTTCCTCAAACAGAAAAGGGAAACCATGGTACTGGTCACTGCTATACTTCCCTGAAAGGATATGAGTAATAATGAAATAATGAATTCTTAATCCTATAGTCATTAAACTCTAATCATCAACAGGGGGTAAATGTCACGCTACTAAGCAGAAAATTATCTCCATTGTAAGAAAAGCTGCCGTGGGGAAGTTTGAACGTTCTACTCTATAAAAGATGAGTTATTTGTTCCAAGGGTGTTTCAAGGGTTTCAAACCTTTAGGTTTGATTTAGGAAATCAAGATGCACCACACACACACACACACACACACACACACACATACACAAAAAGTATAGAGTTCCAGTCCTGGAGTCAGGAAGACTCATCTTCCTGAGTTCAAATCCACCCTCATACACTTACTAACTGGGCAAGTCACTTAATCCTGTTTGCCTCAGTTTCCCCATCTGTAAAAGGAACTGGAGAAGGAAATGGCAAACCACTCCAGCATCTTTGCTACAAAAACTCCAAATTTGGCCACAAAGAGTTGGACAAAACCAAAACAACAACAACAACAACAACAAATTTTTGTGGCAGTTATTCTATGAGCTGAAAAAGGCAATAATAAAATTTATAGCGTCAGGAGATATAAATAGGCAAGCTAGACCAAAAAAACAGAAATAATATAAAAAATAATAAAGGGCATAATGACTAAATTCATTCACTCATTCTTTTTTTCTTTCTTCTTTTCTTTCTTTCCTTTCTTCTTTCTTTCTTTCTTTCCTTTCTTCTTTCTTTTCTTTATTTCTTCTCCCTCCACATAGGATATCACACCCTTACTTGCCAGTGCTCTGCCCAAAGGGAATGTATATTTTAATCTCAGAAACTTTTTTTTGTTTTATTTTTCTTTTAAAGACCACCCTTAAACCAGAATCACTCTGTTCCCAGACCAAGCCCTACCTGATTGGCTCAGAATGAATATAAATAGCAATGGTTTCTGTTTTGGCCAGAAACTCTGAGGGTCTTCCCCTCCCAGATCTATTTTTTTTAAAAGAGGCTATTCCCCCCCCCATTTTTTTAAAAGCCTTAATCATTGCATGGGCACTGCCTCATTCAAACTGAAGCCTGTTAAAGGTCTTAGCTTTAAAAGGCCAAGGTTCTCCACTGCATCCTAGGCCACCTCCAGTTGTCCTGATCCATATCTGGCCACTGGACCCAGATGTCTCCAGAGGAGAAAGTGAGGCTGGTGACTTTGCATAGCCCTCCATCACTTAAATCCAATTTACTTGCATGTCATGGCATCCCCTCCCTGATGTCATGATCCTCTTCAAGAATGAAGGACAAACAGCAAGCAGCAACATCAATGTGCAACCAGCTAAGTTCTTTCCTAGTTCTCGTCTCCCAGAAGAAGGCAAGATAAATTCAGGTTTGTGCTGGTCATTGTTTAATAACTAGCTCTGAAAAAAAGTACCTACCACTCTTTTAAGTTTAATCTACATTATTAAGATTTTCTCTGTCACTTATTAATACTAGATGATCAACAAAACAATAAGTCATTTTTATGTACCCACAGCCTTTGTTGATTTTTAACATGCAAAATGCTTAAACTGAAATTTTAATAATTGTCTCTCGGAAAGCCTGTTCCAATTGGTTCCAGCACACCCCTAGATAGGGCCTGAAGCAACTCTGGATTATTCCACCTGCAAAATCAACCTGTAAACTGCTTCAGCTTTTACAAAATACAAATGCAAAATACAAAAACTTGAGTTTACCAAGAATCCAGGACAGATTGACTTACTGATGAACTTTTATAATTCTGTTCACATATTAAAATACATTTTATTAGGCTTATGACCTTGTTCAGAAATTATTCCAATACTATATATTTAGTGATTGTGTATAGAAATTTATATTTACATCTGTAACTGTAGCCTTCACTTTTAGGATGTCTCAGTGAGATATGGAGGCAAACTTGGGTTCTCAAACATTATGCCAGAAGAACAAAAACTCTAGGCAATACTACAGAGTTAGAAACGCATCACTAAAAGGTTAGCTACCTCTTGATTTTTTTTTTAACTGAGGCAACTTATGAGAGATTAGGAGTGATTGCAATCTTTGTCAGTTGGAGACTGACTGGCACTGATAAAATCAAAGCTCATGTAAGATGTACAATATAGCGTGCAAAATTTCTTGGGTCCATAAAGATAAAATGTTATGCCTGCCTTTCTCAGAAAAACACAATTGTTTTCCATTACGTACCACATCAGATCTAAAATCCTCTACATAGCTTTCCTTTTCATCTCATCACTCTGACAAATACTCCAAATTCTTAGCTGGTCTCTCTCCACTTTCCATCTGCAGTTTTGCTTGGTTTGACCTTCATGGAACATGATTTCCCTCCCGGAATAAGCTGATCACCTGAAATCTCATCATCATGGGATTAATTCATCTTTGAATATTCTATGCCTTCCAGTTCCTTCAAGCCTTTTTTTCCCTCTGATTGCAGGGCTAGAGGGTGGAGCCCTAAACTCCTCCTAAAACTTTCCTTTATAGAGGGCAGAGATCTAGACTTTCCAGCTAAGTCTACATTTTCTGCAGCTCTACTTGGTTTGAACATCTGGGAACACTATACCTTGGTTCCCCCTGGTGTCTGTCCCCTCACTCCCTTTGAGGTCAGGGACTATCTTCCCCCCCCCCATTTGCATCCCCAGCATTCCTTACACATACTAGTATTTAATACATGTTTATTTAATTGAATCAGTCTCACTGTTACTAAAATACATCATGCTCAAATACATATATGCATATATATATATATATATATATATGTATATATATATATGTATACACACACCTACATATACACATACGTATGTGCATACATATATGCCTGGATTCTGGATAATAGATGATGCTTTCTCACTTTCCCAGTCACCAGTGGAATGAAGAAGGGCTGTGTGCTTGCTCCCACACTTTTTAGCATGATGTTTCCTACAATGCTGTCAGACACCTTCAACAAGGATGAAAATGGCATCAAGGTCCGTTACCACAATGACAGTACAGAGGTCTGAATAAGTGATACAAGGACATTCAAATTTTCTCTTAAGAACTTTGGAATTGATTGTGTGACATGGGAGACATTGGCACAGGACTACCCAGCATGACATGCCTGCATTAAATAGGGTCCTATACTGCATGAGCAAAACAGAATTGCCTAAGCTCTCATTTCTATAAATTTGAATCAGTTCTCTACATATTTGAGAAATGAGGTCTTTATCAGAGAAACTTGCTGTAAAAATTTTTTCACAGTTATGACTATGAAATTTCCCTCCATTCTATTTCCCGCATTTATTCTACTCTCTCTTTCTTTCATCCTGTCCATTCTCAAAAGTGTTTGCTTCTGACTTTTACCTTCCGCAATCCACCCTCCCTTCATTCAACCCTACCCCCATCCTTTATTCTCTTATCTCCCTTTCCTCCTACTTTACTATAGGGTAAGATATATATAACCAAATGAATATGTATGTTAAAAGCTCTTTCATGCCTCTTTTGTGTCATATAACTTATCCCATTCTACCTTTTCCTTTCCTCTTTCCCCAGTTCATTCCTCTTTCTTCCCCTTAATTTCATTTTTTAAGACAATCATTCCATTATATTCAGCTCACACCTGTGCCTTCTATCTGCCCTAATAATGAGAGAGCTTTTAGGAGTTACAACTATCATTTTCCAATGTAGGAAGGTAAACATTTTAACCTTACTGAATGCCTTCTAATTTTTTTTTCTTGTTTACCTTTTTATGCTTCTTTTGAGTCTTGTATTTGAAAGTCAGCTGTTCCTTTTAGCTCTAGTCTTTTCATCAGGAATGCTTGAAAGTCCCATATTTTATTGAATATCCATTTTCCCCCTGAAGAATTATACTCAGTTTTGCTGAATAGTTGCTTCTTGGTTGTAATCCTAGCTCTTTTGCTCCCAGAATATAATATTCCAAGCCCTTTGATTCTTTAATGTAGAAACTGCTAAATCTGGTGTGATCCTGACTGTGGCTCCACAATATCTGATTTGGGGTCTTTTTGACTGCTTACAATATATTCTCCTCGAACTGGGAGCTCTGGAATTTGGAATATTCCTGGGAGTTTTCATTTTGGAATTTCAGGATGTGATATGTGGATTCTTTCAATTTCTATTTTAACCTCTGGCTCTAGAATATCAAGACAGTTTTCCTTGATAATTTCTTGAAAGATGATGTCTAAGCTCTTTTTTTTTATGATCATGGCTCTCAGGTAATCCAATAATTCTTAAATTTTTCTCTCGTGGATCTATTTTCCAGGTCAGTCATTCTTCCAACGAGATATTTCACATTGTCTTCTATTTTTTCATTCTTTTGATTTTGTTTGATTGTTTCTTGATGTTTCATAGTCATTATGTTCCACTTGCTCAATTCATATTTTTAAGGAATTATTTTCTTTGGTGAGTTTTTATAACTCCTTTTCCATTTGGCCAATTCTGCTTTTTAAGGAGTTCTCTTCTGGGAATTTTTGTGCATCTTTTTTCCATTTGACCAATTCTGCTCTGAAAGAATCAGAGATATGTTGGAAGAGATGAGGCTTTGTTCTGAGACTGAAAGAATTAATGTCTCCCATTTTTAGAGGCAACATGTTTTGAGAATGCTAGAACTGAAGTCAAGAGAACTGAGTCAAAATCACGACTCTGCTACTTGCTGATTGCTTAACCTTACGCAAGTCCTTTCCCTTTTTCTGGGCCTCAGTTTCCTTACCTGAAAAATGGGGTACTTGAGCTAGGGAATCTCTAAATCTCATTTCTAAATCCCATAATCTCAGTCTCTAATGATTACAATCCACACTTTTAGTCTTTACCTGAAAAATGAAGGATTTGTCTCTAAACAGAGACAAAACAAAAATAATTATACTATAACATTTAAACCATAAACCTGGCATGCACTTTCCCACCAATGCAAATAGTTTACATGGGAAAGAGTTGGCACCAGTTTGAAGTACCATGATAGTGAGGTACATGAGTAGAGAGCATGTGTGCCCAGGGCAATTCACAGCTACGGACCTGTAGGCCTTGATCTTTTCATTTCCTCAGGAGCAGTCAACACAAAAGGTCATTAGATGAGTGGTTCTGCTGCTAAGCTGGGCAGCTTAATAGAGTGACACATTGACAAGCTGGACTCATCCAAGATTGGATTGCTCCACTGCTAAACCAGACCTTTCTTCTGTAGAGCCTCTGTCTCTCCCCTTCGCTCCCAAGATAGTGCTGCTGTCTTTCAGAAAGGGCAGAGACCCTTAGCTTGTGATTTTTAGAGCTTTTCCAGTCCCTTGCCTGGCAGCAGATGGTAGTACAAAGAAAGGTATACCTTTTTATTTAAATTATGAAGTCTTTTTTAGACCCTTTCCTGACCAAAAACAGAGTCCCTTTAATAAGAGATCTCACTTCTAACTAACATGGTGGTTCACCACATCCTCATGTTTCCCAGCTAAGCAATAATTAAGCAGTGTAATAATAACTAGTATTTATATAACACTTTAACGTTTGCAAAGTTCTTTGCATATATTATTTCATTTGATCTTCACAACAAGTTTGGGGGGTAGGTACTATTATTATTTCCATTTTATAGGTGAGGAAATTGAGGTCGACAGAAATTACATGAATTGCCCAGGGTCACATAATTAGTTGGAGTTTGAAGTTAAATTTGAACTCAGATCTTTCTAACTCTAAGCTCAGTGCTCTCTCTACTTTGCCACTAGCTACCTCTATTGTACATTTGTCTAATAATCTCAAATCATTTCTGGGATACATGATTCCTCAAGTTTCAACTACAAAGTTCTCCTGCTGGTTATTCCCCTTTCTCACATTTGTCTTTTTTTCCCTTTAAATGAGAAAAACTGTCAAAATCTTAAAAGGGCATCCTTAACATGTGTATTCATCCTATTGCTTCTCCCACAATGATGCTCTTTGAGTATACATACTATGTATTGTTTCATTCTTTGATCCCCAGCACCTAGCACAATGTATGGTTTGTAAAAGATATTTTATAAGTATTTGTTTAAGAGAATTGAATTAAATGTGACAGGGACTTGTTGGAGGAAGGGTTTGGAAGAGAGATTACATTGGTGGAAGGAGTTACAGATGACCATCATTGGCTAAATCTGGGATCTGGTTATTTTACTGAAAAAGAAAAAGCAGCAAAAAAAGATTAAGCACATTTCAAGGAGGAGGGTAAAGAGGGCAAAGGGTAACAAAAGCAAAACATGAAGGTCTACACAGGGCAATAGCAATAGACAGAGATGTAGTGGAAGACTCAGTATGGAGGTAGTTTTAAATTCAAAAATGTTTATTTGTGTGCTAAGAACAGGCAGATAGATTTTGAATTCTAGTCTATCCTTTTGTGCAACAATTAATCCATAAAGAGGGCACTCAATAAATGTTGGGAACTAACCAATATTTAAAGATGATATTTCTTACTTGAAAATTTGGTTCACAGATAAATGCCATTTTCAGTCCTAAAATTAGATAAACTTAACTAGACCAGGTGATTATTAGATGGTATCTAGAAAGAGATCAAATTATGACACAACTTTATATTGTTGATCTGTCAAATTACAATAATAATCCAACAACATTTATTTTGATTTGGCATACTGACATCTCATTCTGTATGTTACTTTTGAAAAATAAAATTTAACCCAAATATCCTTTGAAATTAATAATAATTTTATCTTTGTGACTAGAACTTAATATTTGATTCACAAATCTAGTCTGTCTTCGAGTATTTGAAGAGCTATCATGTGAAAGAGGGAACAACAAACTTGTTCTGTTGGTTCCTAGAGGGAAGAACTGAGAGTAATGGATAAAAGTAGAAAATGAATAGATTTAGGCTTTGTGTAAATATTAGGGCTGTCCAAAACTCAGGTCATGTGTTCCTTCTCACTTGAGTTTTTCAAGCAAAGGCTATATATAACCAACTGTTAGTGTTAGACTGGAGTTGAAACCATCTTACTTCCCTTAACCCCAATACATTCATCAGGTATGAACATATCTCAGTTATTCACTTTACATCACACCACCCTAGGTTCTACAGGAAATCTGTTTTGATTGGATGAGAAATTCAGTCACATCCTTAAGAGAGCCCATGTAAAATCACAAAGCTACTTAGAGTGATAGAGTTGTGTACTGGGCAACGGAGAGAAAATAACATTCCATTTAAACAAACCCCTGAAAAGGATCCACTTGAGCGATATTCCTATTCTCCCTTATTCTTCCTCACTCCCCTGTGAGTTTAGAAGACCCTGGAGGATTTTGAGTTTCCATCTTCCCAGGGGTGTTCTATCTGTCCCCAAGATAGCAGAGGCTGGCAGTTGTGTGGCTGCTTCAGGAGCTAAGGATGGACAGGATGTGGATTCAAGGCTCTACAAAGAGCCCAGAAGAAAAACTACAGTATACCTGTGGGGAACATCTTGAGGACTTCAACAAAAGGACTTCTGTGAGCTGAATTTATATCTTTTGCCACAAGTTGTCTCTAAACGTGAGCCCACTTTTTCCTGGACTCTCTATGTACTTATGGGAGACTGTCACAGATCTTTCTGAGAATGTAAGCTGTTCTCATTATGCCACCTTGGCAAATATATCTTCCTAAAATCTATTTAAATAAAGTTGACTGACTAACATCAACTAATGAGCATGGCAGGAAGCACACTGGTGGTAGATTACAATTCATAATACTAGAAAAACTAACCCCCCACACCTCCTAGGGCTAACCCTACAAAATCTCCAGTAAGGAGAACCTCATGCTCTGGGGGACTAGCCTGCTAGTGAAAGTAGAGAGTGATGGTAGATTTTACCTCTATTACATGTCAATCAGATATGTGGTAGAGGGAATTTATGTTGAGGTATGGGTTGGATTAATTGGACTCTGAAGTTCCTTTGAATTCTGAGATTCTGTGAAATATTTACTGTTTGCTTAATTAAATTACTTGAATAATACAAGGAAGTGAAAAGCTGAATACTCAAATGGATCTTTATCTCTTCAATGCAGACATTCCCTTCAATGGCAAAATTGTAATCCATCCATTCCTATTTGTCCTGTGGGACTCTTCCAAGTCCTTTTATAATTTTACTATAGGGGCTTAAGGAAGACTCCCCAAATATCAGGTACAACATATAGAGGGCCTTCCTTGATTTCTTTTGGCATGCAGGATATCCAGATAACCACTTGTGGTCAATCTTCTGCTTTCACCACATGACTAGTTGATCTTTTTAAAGTAAAGATTTCTTTAATATCCTTTACACTTCTTCATAATTCTTTGTTTGTAATGTTATAACCTGCTCATGCCAACCATGAATCTTTCCATTGCCTTTTGGGTGATCGTTAACTTAATTCTTCTGAGAGTATTGATCCATGACTCAAAATCATACAATAACATTGGAAAATTACTTGTATTAAGAAGATGAACCTTAGTTTCATGAAGAAGTTTGTGATCATTAAAAAAAAATTCTGCAACTTCCTAATGACAGTCCAGTCTACTCTATTAATCCAGTAATTCTAGGACCAACTCATTGTCCATTTGCAGTATCTGTCTGAGACATACATATATGCATATATACATACATGTGTACATATTTATTGTGATACATTGATAAATAAATTTTATAGCTTTTCCATTTAATTGCATATTCTAGTCTTTCAATGAGAATTTTTCATCTACTTTGTTTTTTCCTGTGTGATTAGGAGGCTTTACAGTATTCTGTGGTTTGATAAAATCAGTACAATGTTATCTGCAAATAGAAGTCTCTGGAGGACCTTACCATTTATAGGGAATTCCTATTCACCCTAGAGTATACACTATTTCACCTCCATGGAAATATTTCTTGGTTTTATGCCTTGATTGATTGTAATGGGCATACAAATCAATGGTAGCCCTGTTACATATTTCAAGAAATCATGTAATTTTACCATGTGTATTGGGCTCACATTGTTGTAGGAGATGCATTTTGCTCTAATGAATCAAATTTTTTTTATATTCAACAAGTAGAATAATAAACACAGTGAAATCTTTTATTCCTTCTTTTTTGGCCAATTTTGTGATGGAAAAGAAATTATCTGCTCTGGAAGATCACTTGTGAAAGTCTTCCTTTATGATGGAGAGGAGGGCAGATTGGGAAAGGGGGTAATCAGAAGTAAATACTTCCGAGGAGGGACAGGGTCAAAAGAAAGAATTGAATAAATGGGAGGGCAGGGTAGGATTAAGGGAAATAGAGTTAGTTTTTCAGAACATGTCTACTATGGATGTGTTGTGCATAACTGCACATGTATAACCTATATTGAGTTGCTTGCCTTTTCAATGAGGGGGGTGGGGAGGGAGGAAGAGAGAAAATTTGAAACCTAAAGTTTTAAAAACATATGTTTAAAAAAAATGTTTTCACATGCTACTGGGAAATAAGAAATACAGGAAATGGGGTACAGAAGTCTATCCTGCTCTATAGGAAAATAGAAGGGGAAGGGGATAAGAGAAGGGGAGAGAGATAGAAGAGAGGACAGACTGCGGGAAGGGATATTCAGAATGCATGCCATCTTGGGGTGGGGGGAGGGGGGAGATGGGGTGAAAATTTGGAATTCAAAAACTTGTGGGAGTGAATGTTGAAAACTAAAAATAAATAAATTTATATTAAAAAAAGAGAAAAAAGAAAGTATTCCTTTTCACTTCTTATGCCCTCAATGAGGATATCATCAATGTATATGTGTGCATATGTCATTTTCAAAAAAAATTAAAATAGGTGGGAAAATAGGCACTTTGCTAGGCAATTATTGATCCTTTCTCAGCCACATTTTTGGGGACCAGTTAATAAGGCTAATGATATTTTCTATGTTTTTTATATCTTCCTCTCCTTCAGATTCCTAGAGAATCCCCAATGCCCTTAAAATTGTGCCACCTATACTTTAGAGAATTGTTTCCAAAGTGTTCTGTTTTGTTGATTTATTGCCCTTAGCATTTTTCTCTAGAGACCTAAAAATAATATAGTATCCTAAATTCCTTGAAAGCAAGAACCATGTAAAGCCCTAACCAGGTGTAGGATAGAGAAGTCACTTAAAACTCTGAAACTCAATTTTCTCACCTGTAAAATGGGAATATGCTATTTGCACTATTCACCTCATAGCTCTTTTAGTGACAAAAGTATTTTCTAAATATTCAAATGCTTATGAGTGGGAGGCATTTGTCATGTAGATATGTGTGGTAATATCAGGTGAGTATATGATCCTCCTCCTTCTAGACCGGCTTAGGTAATTTGAATAATTTTCCCCCTCAACTGCGCTTGGGGAAATCATGGTGACAATTGGGCAGAAATTGGTGTGCTCCTCTAATCCTTTAGATCCATGTTTTGTACTGACATGGGTAGGAAGTGCACCAATAAGTTATTGGGGGAGATATGCTATTAGACTGAAAATTATGCTAACCAAATGGAATTGAGAAGACAGACCTACTTCTGAGTTGCAAGGATAGGATTAATTCTGACCCTCTGAAGACTTAAGAAGTTGAGACATGGAAACGCAGGAATAACAGTACAAGAGAAGCCTTCAAAAAAATAGTGAAAGGTATAATTGTATTTTTGAGCTGTGCCATAGACCGGGAATTTAGAGACAGAGGGACTGATTCCCTGGGAAAATGAATGACCACCATCTGTTGGGAGCTGAGAATTGCAGGTAATTGGTATTAGCTGCAGGCAAGTGAATTGAAGGAAAGAACTGAGAAAGGAAGTTATGAGGGAGAACAGTGACTGGCAAAAACTGCTGAAAGTCACTACAGACAGAAAAGTAATGCTCCATAGAGAAGCTGTGGAAAGGTTTATTGATATGGAAGAGCAAACCTCAGGCATTCTTTTCCTACCGAGGGCAACAATGTGGTTGAAAAAGATTACACTGGCTTCATTATTGTCATTATTTGTTATTTTCTTTTAACTCTCATATTTGTTCTACTTATTCCCCTTGATCAATAAATAAACCAGTTCATGGGGGCCCTAAGATAGAGCACCAGCCCTGAAATCAGGAGGACCTGAGTTCAAATCTGGCCTCAGACCAAACACTTGACACTTACTAGCTGTGCGACCGTGGGCAAGTCACTTAACCCCAATTGCCTAAAAATTAAAAAAATAAAATTAAAAAAATAAATAAACAGTTCATGTTTGAGCCTTGAGAATCTATGTGCATGAAAGGAGGGGTTGTTGATGCATCACATCTTCGTAGGGCAGAAGGGTAAGGCAAAGTTGAAGTTGTTACCTGTCTTTACTGAGCCAGAAAAGTGAGAATTTCTCCTAAAATATAATTTGGCCCTTTGTATTGGAAGAAGCCAAAGATGCAAGGGTTGTATGTTATTATTTAGCTGGTACCATCCAAAAACACTAGTTTAGCAACTTACATGCAAAACAGTGCAATAGTTGCTTATTAATGGCTACAGGGTTGGAACCAGATCTGTTACTAACTGATAGAATCTTTTGCTCTCAGGAAGGCAGAGTTAGAAACAAAGATTAAAACAAATAAGGTGGAACAGCTAGGTGGTGCAGTGGATAGAGCACTGGCCCTGGAGTCAGAAGGACCTGACTTCAAATCTGGACTCAGATACATAATACTTACTAGCTGTGTGATCCTGGGCAAGTCACTTAACCACATTGCCTAGCTAACAAAAAAAAAAAATAAGGAAAAAGGCTTTCTATTTGTCTTCCTAGTGCTCAGCACAGTGCTTGGCAAATAGGGCACTTAATAATTGCTTGTTGGTTGATTGACTAATCAGGAACTACAGCTAGATAAATTCTTAAAAGTTGAGTACCACTTAACCTTGGCTGATGTAGCTTTCTTTTATTTGCACTCAAAATGATTTGTTCCACAGGAATATGAAGTAGGGATGAGGTTGAAGCACAGGAGAACCTAGCTCCCCTGATGTAAAGACAGTCAACCCCAGAGCAATGAAGCCAGAGCAAACCATGAGGACAGGTAAAAGACAGGGATTGGCTAAGGTTTCCAGGCTCTCTGGCCTTAGAATAACAGTACCCACTGTACCAAACTAGGATAAAATATCAACTCAGCTGGCATTTAAAGCCATTCAAAACCTAATACCCACAAATTTTTCCAGGCTTAGTATACATTACTCCCCCTCTCACACTCTACGTTACAACTAAACTGGAATTTTTATTGTTTTTCATATGCGAAACTACATCTTTCATCTCTGTGCTTTTTCACTGGATATCCACCATGCCTGGAATTCATTCTCTCTTCCCCTTCATAAATTGCTTGTTTACTTAAAGACTCAGCTCCAGCACCACTTTCCTTCCATATGAAGTTTTTTCCTGAAATGCCCTTCTTCCCAAAATTGTTTGTGTGTGTGTGTGTGTGTGTGTGTGTGTGAGAGAGAGAGAGAGAGAGAGAGAGAGAGAGAGAGAGAGAGTACTTGCAAGCATATGCATGTGTATATACACAAAAATTTTGAACATGCCACAATGACAGTTCATTGTTAAGATCTCTCCACTGGTTGCAGAGTTCTACTAAGAAATCTTGGTATGTAGGGAATGCAAAGAATAGTAGACTGATGGATACCTTCTTCTCCCCTTTTAGACCTTCATACCTGGGATGCTTGTCTTGCTCTCTTTTGTTGCTTTCTCAGTTTCAAGTGCTAATGGTAATCTCCATCATACCTGACAGTTTGAGCCATGATGACCTTGGACCCTTGGAGCCAGGATTCCAGGTGGGATGCTGTAACCTGCCTAGGGAAGTCCAAGAGAAACTAGGGCATTTGGCACTAAAGATTGAGGTGGCTTTTGGACATGAGACTAGGACTATGCTCTATAGGAACTGAGCTAAGATGGGTGCACATTTATTATTATATTTTTGAAGTAAATACGCCTTCATAAAAGCTAAATCTTACTGTTAGTAGTTTAAGAGAACTTGGATGAAGGGCCCTACCACTTTTAGGAATACCATCGGTGGGTACCAGAGTCATTTGCAGAGAGCCTAGACAAAGCATAGTCCTTTAAGGGTACCAGAAAAGCCCAAGGAAAGGGCAAAATATAACGTACTTGAACTTCAGGCAGAAGGTGACAGGGTAGTAGATGTTACTTGTATGGGTTTATCCAGGATAAAATTGGATTCCTTGCTTTTGTAGAGACCTTTAAAGAGATTCTCTACCCAGAACTTTTAAAATTTTAGGTATCCTAGACTAAAAGATCCTACAGAAATTTGGCAAAAATAATAATAATAATTAGGCTATAAATGTATAGTCAATATTTTTCTGGTATATGTTCCATCACAAATGAGTTCCAGTGGTGTAATTTTGCAAACTTTTTATTTGTTGATTTCTTGGCTGCTAAATAAAGACACTTTTTGTGTTACTGAATTCTAGATATAATTATGCCTATGACATATTCATATTGATACTGTCTGTATTGTTGAGACCTATAGAGGCATTGATATTAAGTTTAATGTGAGAAACACTGAATTACTAGATTGCTATTGATAGAAATGTTCATATTGTTCTTTTTGCATTGAAACAGGCTTATACTACTTGCCTTTTGTGAAAGTAAAATGCTCTACCACTTCTTTGGGTGAGATGTTCATGCCTAAAATCCATAAATAATTGACACACTTCTCTTTTTTTCTTTCATAATATTTTTTAAAGTTTTATTTTATGTTTAATTTATAGAACAAAACAAGAATTTCTGTAACATAGTACAATAAGAATGATGATTGGGGCAGCTAGTTGGTGCAGTAGATAGGCCCTGGATTCAGGAGAACCTGAGTTCAAATCCAGTCTCAGACACATAACACTTACTAGCTATGTGACCCTGGGCAAGTCACTTAACCCCACTGCTTAGCCAAAAAAAAAAAAAGATGATTGCACATGAAACTGCAAATCAATTGTGTACAACTTGCTATTATTTTAATATATATAATAAAATTATCATATAAATTTCTTTTTTGTTCCCCTTCCCTTCTCCTGGCCCTAAAAACAGCTACCATTAGACATGTGTGTGTGTGTGTGTGTGTGTGTGTGTGTGTATGTATGTGGGTATACACACACACATGTAAAATTATTCTATACATACTTCTCTTTATAAATTCTTTCTCTGGACTGCAGATAGCATCTTTATGCATCCTTTATAGTTAATTTCAGTATTTATAATACTCAAAATAATTTATTCACTCAAAGTTGTTCTTAGAACAATACTACTGTTACTGTATACAATGTTCTCTTGGTTCTGCTCATTCCACTCTTCATTATTTTATGTTAAGTCTTTCCATGTTTTTCTAAGATCTCTGAGTTTATCATTTCGCATAGCACAGTAATATTCCATCATAATCATATACCACAACTTGTTTAGCCATTCCCCAATTGATGGGCAACCCTGCAATTTCCAGTTCTTTGCCACCACAAAGAGAGCTGCTATAATCATTTTAGAATATATAAGTTCTTTTCTTTTTTCTCTAATCATCTTTGAAAATAGACTTAGTAGTGGTATTGCTGGGTTAAAGGGTATGGGTAGTTTAATAATTCTTTGGGCATAATTCCAGACTACTGTCCAAAATGATCAGTTCACAGTTCCACCAAGAATTAGTGTCCCAATTTTTCCACATCCCCTCCAACATTTTTTTTACCTTCAATCATTTTAGCTAATCTGGTAGGTGTAAGATGATATCTCAAGGTTGTTTTAATTTGTATTTCTTCAGTCAATAATGATCCACAGCATTTTTCATATGACTATAAACTGCTTTGATTTCTTCATTGAAAAACTGACTGTTTATATCTTTTGACCATTTATCAATTGGGAATGACTCATTTCTTATAGATTTGACAAAATTCTTTACATATTTGAGATCTGAGACCCTTATTTGATAAACTCTCTATAAAATCCTCCCTCCCCCATTTTTCTGCTTTCCTTCTGATCTTGGCTGCATTTGTTTTATTTGTACAAAAACTAATTTAATGTAATCAAAATGACCCATTTTATACCTAACATTGCTCTCTATCTCTTGTTTATTCATAAATTGTTCACTGATCCATAAGTCTGATAAGTAATATATTCCATGTTTTTCTAATTTTCTTTTAATATCTCTCTTTATATTTAGGTCATGTATCCATTTTCACCTTATCTTGGTAAATGGTAAAGTCTTACACTGCAAGATACTGGTCTATGCCCAATTTCTGCCACACCACTTTTCAGTTTTCCCAACAATTTTTACCAAATAATGAATTCTTCTCCCAAAATCTTGTCTTCAAACTTGTCAAATACAAGATTATTATATTTATTTGCTTCTGTCAATTATGTATCTACTTTGTTCCACTGATCTGCCTTTCTATTTCTTAGCCAGTATTAGACAGTTTTGATAATTTCTGCCTTATAATATAGTTTAAGACCTGGTATTGCTAAACCTCCTTCCTTTACATGTTTTATTAGCTTCTTTAATATTCTTGGACTTTTTATTCTTCCAAATAAATTTTTTTTCCCATTTCAGCAAAATAATTTGTGGGTAATTTAATTGGGATGGCATTGAATATATATAAACTAGTTTGGGTAAAGTTGTCATTTTTATTATAAAGGCCCTGTCTCTAATTATTTGCACCAAATGGTTTTTTTTTATAATTTTATTTATATAGTTCCTGGGTTTGTTTAGGCAGGTGTATTCCCAGGTACTTTATACTGTGTGGAGTTATTTTAAATGGGGTATCTTTTATTATGTCTTCTTGCAGAGTTTTATTTTCTTTATGGGTGAGTTGACAGTTCCATTTGGCCTATCCTAGGTAGCAAATGTTCATCATTATTACATTATATCACATTATATATTACATTATAAAGCATTCAACCTACCCTGTTCACCTCCAAATGTAGACTAGCCATGGATAGAATCACTCCCTTGCTACAGCAGGAAACAGTCACAGAATCAATCCACTGCTGGGCAACTTGATCAAGCAGGTACTCCCCAGAGCTTCACCGGAACCTCATATGGCTTGACTGCTGACAAACTGGGATCTGGGTTATGTCCAGTTCCTGCACAATGATAGCTCTCCCCATCTTTCAAAGTTCCCAAGACCACAGCTTAGTTCAACCTATTTTTGATACTCCACTTAAGAACAGGAAAGAACAAAAGCAATGATAGTGTACTGACTGGAGAACAGTTATGTAGAAACTAACCATAAGTAAGTGTAATGCTCAGGTAAAAAGGTGGTTTCTGGGAGAAAATGTGTAGTTTAAAAAAGAACCAGAAAATGTGCAGTTTTAAAAACAAAATACCATTGTGGTAATAATAAAAGCCAGTTGTGCTACTTGCAAGACACTCAGCAACTATGATGCTACTGAATGGTACAGTCTTCTGATTAGTTTATATCTCAGAATTGTGGCAATATGTGATAGAGAGGTTAATTCTTTGATTCAGTAAACATTAAACACCAATGCACCACACCAGGCATTGGGGATACAGAGACAAAAATAAGACAGTCTCCTCTTTAACATAGCTTGCATAGGTAATTCTGACTTAAAGAGTAAGATTGGAATGGTCAAAAAGTGATAAATAAATTGTGACCGTGGATCTGAAGTTATGTGATCAACTAATCTGTGGAGGTAAAAGATCTTCAAAGAGAGAGTGGCTGGGGGTTGGGAGGATGGGAATAGGACTTGCCTTGCTCTGGAAAATGAGGGAAGTATACGATCTTGGTGAAGGCATCCACTGCCAAAGAATTGTGGCCCTGGGCAAATTGCTGCTGACATCTAAAGATTCCTACCCAAGGTGACAGGAAAGTAAATGATAATAGGAGTCATGACAGTTTCCCAACTGGGTCTTCACTTAGAACCTTGCTTGTTGAGACATACTAATTGCCAGACCTAAGACCACCAGAAATCCTAGCTTATCAATTTGTTTATTATACTTCCACGTTCCCTAGTGTTCTACCACTGGAGTGTTATAACAGAATGATAGTGCCTCTATTTATGCAATCCAGAGAGATATGGACAGGTGGAAAGGAAAGTGTAGCACATCTTCCAATAATGAAATCATCTTGAGGGGAAAAAGGGTTCTTATAGGGCAGCTATGCATTGCTGGACAAAGGAGTCAATTAGCTGCTACTGACTGATACTCATTATGATCACTGCATGGTGCATGGTGGCCATGGAGTTCTCTGGCCCCTCTATAGCCCCTCTGCAAAGTGTTCATGCTTGGGATTCTGTAAGAGCACAGACATCAGGGCCATATGCAGGATCAAATCAAGTAAAGAATATGATCCTCTGATTCAGTTGTGGGCTAGCTTCCACTTGAAGACCTGTGGAAAGTATGCTAAGTCAATGGTTCCTAACTCTTTTACATATGAGGACCTCTTTTAATATGAAACATTTAAAATACCTTCCCATATGATAGCAGTTACACTAGTAGTATCCATCAGCTTAAGATGATCATTAAACTTGTATTCTATTAATCATAACATTCTATTAATCATAACTTGTATTCTATTAATCATATAACCATATTCTATTAATCATAATTCATAATAATAACATAACTTGTATTCTATTAATAATAATCATAGCAGCATCTACATATATGTAAAATAATATTATATATATGAAATATACTATTTACTTAGATATATTTCCAAATGTACTCATGTTGCACCTAAAGAAAAGTGAAAATGATTGTGCATAAAGACTCATGTACTCTTGCAGTAATTCTATGCTCCTCACTGGGTGCCTCCAGGATTTGAGATATATTGTGTGGAAACTAATACCCCAGATCATCAAACTGCATGATGGATGAGGCTTTTAAATGCTGCCTTTATCAGAAAAAACACTTCTTTGTAATCCATATAATTCTACTCTACTCCTCATTAGTTTTGAGGAAAGGCATAAGAGTCAAGCCCTGACTATAGGGTGATCTGGGAGAGGATACTTCTGAGCACTATTTCATCTGCCTTTATTCCAAAAGGATGGAGTGGGCTCAGGAAGACCAGGAGCACCAAGGTGGCAAAGTGCCTTAATCTCCTGGTATAGTTTCTCTGTAATCAGCAACAACTAGAAGCTCCCTGAGGATGGGTGCCAGGGAAGAGAAGTCCATTATCATCATGTGGTAGCACCTGATGAATTATCAGAGACCTTTGGAATTGTTCAGGACCACCAACCTTCCAAATACCTTCCAGGATTAATGATAACCTTTCTTGTGTCCCATAACACATGTCAAAAATGTTAGTTTTATATAAATAGTTTAGTGGCCTTGACTGAGGAAATAAAGAACTGGATGGCTCTATACTATACCTAGGTGTAGGATGAGGGAGGCAGAAGGGTTAAGACCAGATTATAGGGGATAAGGGAGGAATTTTTAGAGGGACCCTACTCACATCAGATCTGGGTTAAAGAAAGAACAATATTTACATTTAGAAGGGAATAAAAGTCTAAATTTATAAAGAAATAAGAGGATGAGTGAATAGGATAAGGGTGGATATAGAAGGGTGTCTAGAACAGGAATGGGATAAAGAGGGAATAACATATATTTTGAAGGTTATAAAAGTCTTCTAAATTCAGATAGAAACATGAGGATAAGTGGAAAGAGTCAAGGGGGGAGAGGACAAGGGAGGGATCTTTGGGGGAGGGGGAAGTTAAGTAACGGGAGAGCCTAAGTCTTAATAAAACCTAATTGATACTAAATTTAGTATTTAAGTTTAAAATAAATTAATAAAAAAAAAAGACTAGATTATAGGTTGGTCTAGAAGAGGAGAGTTCCAACCACTGGTCTGTAGGCATCTGCTTTTCCTACAAAAGGATGAGGTCAGAAGCTGGTGTCAATAACTTCTTGTAGTGCTTAGCTATCTGGGCCAGCTAGTGAAATGGAGAATTTTATCACAGCTGCAGCCACTGCTACTAAGTCAGTAAACACCCCTCGTTTCACAAATAGGTAAACTTCTGCCTTAAACTGTCAGTGTGAGATTAAACAAATCACTTAATTGCTCTGGTAGGCTTTACTTTCTTCATTTTTAAAGGGAAGAGATTAGAATAAATTATTTCTAAGGTCCTTTCTAGTTCCAAAATTGTATAAATTGATGAATAATCCCCTTCCATTCAGTCACTCCACTCCAGGTCACGATAATTGGCTCCATATTCAGGATAATCTCTGCTTCTCTGTATCTGGACTCGGGTTTAAACAACAGAGTACAATGTCAGAGTGGGAGAAGAAGCAGCAGCAACAGCAATAGCAGCAAACCTGAGCTAAGAGTAAGCCTTGGATCTATGGAGCCCTGAGCCTTCTATTTCCTCTATGTAGGACCAGAAAAATCCCAGAACCTGAATCCCTGGGTAAACTACAAGTATATGTGTTGGAAATGGAATGGGCAGAGCAGGTAAGATTAAGAGGGATCAAATGGCTTTTGCTGTGAGAATTTGAGGGATTCAGGGGTGGGGATGCAGATGGATTATTACTAACCCCAGACTCCTTAGCCTCTAAATCACCCTCAAAGCAGGACTGGACTAGTTCCTCATCCTAAGAACCACACCCTAGTTGTCCTGGAGCTGCCAAAACATTGTCTGATTACTCCTGTGTTTGCTCCCATAAAAGACCAAGTACATTATGTAAATTAGGCAAATGAATAAACAAACCCCCCCCCCCCAATCTTGGGCTGCAGGTAACTGCAGCTAAGTAGGCAGTCAGAAATGTACAAGTCAGGCAGGTTCACTTCAATTTGTCTGTGTGGGCCAGTTGTACACAGTACCCCAAAACAATCCAATTGCTATTCTCCCATACAAAACCCAAATGATCAAAATCTTAAGGACTATATCTGATTTCTCTACACTCTATAGACTGAAAATAAATGAGAATTGGTTCTCAACTTAAGAAACTGACAGCCACAGTGATATGTAGTGGGTTTACACTTTGAAGACCTAGCCAGAGAATTAGAAACAAGATTGAGAAACTGAGATTTTCAGGTTGTATGTATGTATATAATGTATATATTGTTATGGATAAAAATATACATAAATATGTCCAAACCGCTGATTTTGTCAGCTAAGGGAAATCCAGTGTAGACACTCCTATCAACTGAGGTTGCAACCTATCTATGACTTCCAAAAAGTCCTAGAGAGTTTCCTGGAGTACATAGAGGATAATAGTGGCGGTCCAGCAGTCACAAAACTAATAATTGTTAGAACTGGATTTGACCTAGGTCTTCTTGACTTCTTTGACCCATCCAATGTGGGCTTAAAATCCATAAACATACACACATATATACATACATACATATGTTCATTTAAAAGCACTATTGAATTCATAGTAGCTTTTTGTATTTTCACAACGAATTGAATGCTTATGATATAATTCATCTCTATGTAGAAATCTGTGGAAATTTTTTTGATATTAAAAAGGGGTTCTTATACTCAGGTATGAGGCAAAATCAAAGTATTCAAACCAGTGTCATTGCTAATGTTCTACGGTTATTACGTTCAGATTCTAATTGTTATTAAAGAAGCATAAACTGAAGGATGAATTTATGATGGAGTGAAAAGGACAGTAGAATAACTGAAAGATTTATTTATAATTTTTTAGCTTAGCTACTAGAAAACTGTCTCCTACTAGTAAGAGGATGGGGGAATGAAGGGTGGGCTGGTTATATATTCAACTTAAATGCTTTCCCAGAATCAATAGCATTCATATGTAGCCCTATTTGTGGGAGGTCATGAGTCTTTCTTTCTTGTAAATATACATATTTTTAAAATATGTTCTTAATACAGTAAGTATCCTATTTTGGTAATATCCAAGATAAGACAAAAACTGAAGACTTGGTCCAAAATGAAAATCCAGATTTAGCTAAGATTAGAAGCAGCTTCCTATACCTGGGTTGGTATACATTCTGGACTGGCACCCAAATCAGTTCGATTTTGCCAAGTACATCTCAAACAGGACAGCATAAAAAAAAATATAATGCACTGACTTAGCAGTACTTAAGCTGAGTCCATAAACCACAATATCTCTCTGTGAGGAAATAGACTTCCTGTCTGCTGTTTTTTTATGTGCCCAATTAAGTGCAGATTTTTGGCTGTAGGAGCAACATAGCTGCAGCATTTTTCCAGAAAAACCAAGAAATAAAATCAGAACTAAATAAGAAAAAGCCTTATAAAAAGATGACCTGATAAGAGTTGTGTGACAATATTTTTCTCTTTACACCTGATAGCTCCCAAGCTGGGTATGACTGACCTTCTACCGGAGATCACATTTCTGAATGACTTGGCAACTCACCACCTTAACTGGGTGTTCTCAGGTGTATTTCAAGTCCTTATGTGGAACAAAACAGCAGGCATTAAGGCGGAGTAGGTAGTTCAGCAAGCAGGGTGTCAGAGAATTTAAAAATCAGATTTCAGTTCTATTCCTTGCTGAAAACTAAGGGTGGGTAAACTGGATCAAAAGAAATGAGAACCTGACTGAAACTTAGTCCCAAATTAAAACCTAACCTTACAGTTTGAGGTCTTTAAAAGTTCAGTTCATTTTCATGTGGAGATTTGTACAATGTTACATGCACATGGGCACTTCCTGGCTTAAGGAAGAAGTATAAATGCCAAAACTTTGTGAGAAAGTCTGATCTAGAAGAAAGCCCTCGAAAGCTCTCAACCAAGCTGCATTTCATTCTACTGCTGCCTCGGAACCCAGAAAGGTTAGATGTTTACACATGTACCTGAAAACTATATTTCAAACTTCAAACGGTTTTGCGGTTCAATTTAGGTCAGCAAATATTTAATAAGAACCTACAAGGTCAAGTAGGCCATTCTCTTTCCTGTGAGTTAATATTGAAAAAGTGACTCAGTCTATAGTTTTAGTATTTCTTGATCCCCCTTAATGCTAGTACTTTTTCTCTGTTGATTATCTCTAATTTACCCTGTTTACATCTTGTTTGTATGTAATATAGCCGTCCCTCATATGTAGCATGTGATTTTGTATGTGTGGCCCACATGGAGGCCAGAATAAATATCTCTAATATCTCAAGGAGGCTGCCACTCTACTCTCCTCAGATTAAAGGAGTACCAGGCTAGAATTACATCTATCTGCTCCCTTAAATATTGTTAATCCAGGGGATATAATTTTAAGGTCTAAGCTAAACTTCTAATTGCTATTCCTTAGTAGGGGAAAAGGAGATTCCAGGCTTTATATCCAAGGTTTGTCTTCCCAGTTCCACAATGAACACACATAGCAAATAGGAAAGGAACCCATTCGTCCAAATCAATAGCAAAACAGAAAATACATATGAGAACATATATATGTACACACATATGTTTTTATATAGAACATATATATATATATATATATATATATATATATATATATGTGTGTATATATATGACAATATAGAGTAAAGGAACTCCCCCAGATCTTACTTCAAAAGGAAAATTCCCTAAGGTTTAGTGTAGCAAGATGAGAATAAGAATATGATTCAAGTTCTACATGTCAGATTCTTCTCAGTTTTTCTCTTTATGACACTGAAGAGAGGCTGGAATCCTCACTGTCTTTTCTCTCAATGTTGAAGGTCAAAAGATCCTTAAAGGACTGAAGAACCTGGATCACTCTTGTTTTCCCCAAGTCAGCTCCATTGGTCATACAGGCCTGGGACTTTGGTTTCCACCAATGGGAAGAGAGTCCCATACCAATGGTCTTTATACATAACTGTATGCATGTTGTCTCTCCTATTAGATTATGAACTCCTTGAGTGCAGGGACTGTCCTTTGACTTTTTTTGTATCCCTAGCATTTAGCACAGTGCCTGGCACATAGCAGGAGCTTAATAAATACTAGTTGCCTGATTGCCTAGATGTGAGGTAATCAATAACTTGGAGGTTGGAGTGGTGGTTTTGGCAGAAAACATTGGATTTTAAGAGCTGTCACCTTCCTGGACCTAGTATAAAGAGCACCAACAGGATCCCAAGCAGAACCAGCTGAGAAGAAACGCATTCTCATGAGGGCCTCCACAATGCTCTGTAGGGCATACCTTCTGTTTATGTGACCCATTGGACTGACCATTATTAGTATCATTACTGAGATAAGATCAAACAGATGAGTCGCAGAGTACATAAAACATTTAATGTGTTTGATGTCTGCTTCATGCTTGGGAGGTCACATTCCATGTGCAAAGAGGGGAATGAATTCCTCTATTACTTGGGGTTTATCCTTTGCCCAGTTTTTTACTTTGTAAGCACCTTGAGGACAAGTTTCATTTTCTTCATTGTACATTTAATATCTTGCATACCATAGGCACTTGTTAAATGTTTGTTGAATAGAAATGAATTAAATTTGGGGCAGCCAAATTTGTTATTTTGGCTGTATAGTAGGATCTGGAAAATAGCCTCACTTGGTTTTCCTAGGGACCAAGTTTGTATATTTAGTATAGTAACAATAACTCAACAGTCATCCAGTGCTTTAAAATTTGAGAAGCACTTTGCACACATTTTCTTATTTGATCCTCATAATAACCCTGTGAAGTAGGACCTATTATTTTCTCCATTTTACCACTGAGGAAACTGAGAATCTGAAAGAGTTAAGCCCGAGGATACACACCTGGCAAATGACTGAGGCCATGTTTTAAACTGGGTTTTTCTCACTCCAAGTCTAATAATCTAGCTATTACTTGTTATTAGCTATGTGAGTGCAGAACTAAGTCAAATATCATTTTTTAATCTTTTTTTAGTTTTTTAAAACGATGTTGAATTTGTTATACTTTTTTTAAAAAAAGCAAGTGTATGTAATAGATTTGCTGTTTCACAGATAATCTTTTTTTCTATACTGTTATGATAGTATTTCCTTTTTTTAGGTTATACACGTGCAATCATATTAAAAATATTTCCGCATTACTTGTGTCATGAAAGAATAAACAGAATAAAGGGGAAAATTATGAGGAAAAAAATACAAAAATGAAAATAGTATGCTTCGAACTGCATTCAGATTCCATAGTTTTCTCTCTGGATGTGGAAAGCATTTTCTATCATGCAGCTTTAGGAACTTCCTTGAATTACTGTATTGCTGAGAAGAGCTAAGTCTATTATAGTTGATCATCGCACATTGTTGCTGTTACAGTGTACAATGTTCTCCTGGTTCTGCTCATTTTACTCAGCATCAATTCATTTAAGTCTTTCCAGGTTTTTCAGAAATCCACCCACTCATCATTTCTTATGGAACAATAGTATTCCATTACGTTGATATACCACAACCTGTTCAACCATTCCCCAATTGATGGGTATTCCCTTCAATCTCCAATTCTTTGGCACCACAAAAAGAGCCACAATAAATATTTTTTTTACATATATGTCCTTTCCCCTTTTTTGTGATCTCTTTGGCTTATAGAACCAGTAGTGATATTGCCGGATGAAACAGTATGCATAGTTTGATTGCCCTTTGGGCACAGTTCCAAATTGTTCTCCAGAATGGTTGGATCAGTTCACAACTCTACCAACAATGCATTAGTGTCTCGATTTTCTCACATCTTCTCCAACTTTTATCATTTTTCTTTTCTATTATACTAGCCAATCTGATAGGTATGAGGTGGTACCTCAGAGTTGTTTTAATTTATCAATAGTGATTTGGAACATTTTTCACATGATTATAGATAGCTTTAATTTCTTCATCTGAAAACTGCCTGGTCATATCCTTTGACCTTTTATCAATTGGGGAATGGCTTGTATTCTTATAAATTTGACTCAGTTCTCTACATATTAGAAAAATTAGGCCTTTGCAGTAACACTTACGTAAAAATTGTTTCTCAGCTTTCTGCTTTCCTTCTAATTTTGGCTGCATTCATTTTATGTCTGCAAAAACTTTTTAATATAATCAAAATTATCCATTGCATTTCATGATGTACTCTATAACGTTTAATCATAAATTCTTCCCTTCCGTATAGATATGATGGATAAATTATTCCTTTCTCTCCTAATTGGCTTATGGTGTCACCCTTCTGTCTAACTCATATATCCATTTTGACTTGGAGAATGGTGTGAGGTATTGGTCTATGCTTAGTTTCTGCCATACCATTTTCCAGTTTTCCCAGCAGTTTTTGTCAAACAGTGAGTTCTTAACCCAGAAGCTAGAGCCTTTGGATTTACCGAACAGTAAATTACTATATTCATTTACTATTGTGTCTTGTGAACATAATCTATTCCACTGATCCACCACTCTATCTCTTAGCGAGTGCCAAATAGTTTTGATGATTGCCACTTTATCATATATTTCATTTTTTGTATCTTTAGGATAGTTTTCATAGGCTAACAATCATAGGTATAGAGCTGGAAAAGACCTCAAAAACCATCTAGTCCAATACCCTCATTTTATAGATAAGGAAATGGAAGTAGGGTTAAGTGAGTTGCCCAAGGATAAAGGGGTAGCAAGGAGCGGAGGTTTCCTGAGACTAAATTAACTACATATCCCTGGACCATGTTATGTCTCCTTATTACATCAAGGATCAAGTACAACTCCTGTTGGTATTGAAAGCTCCTCACAAGCTGACTCCGACCTACCTTATTTTGTATTATTCCCCATTGTGTAGTCTTAGGTTCAGGGTCATACTGGTCTTTTACTCTTTCCACACAGAACACTTTCATATTCTCTCTATATTACTTTGCATAGGTTGTGCCCACTCCTACTACCTACATGCCTGGAATGCATTCTATCCCTCCTCACTTTTCTCCCTTAGACTACTTGGTTTCCTTCAAAGCTTAGCTTAAGCATCATCTTAATACATGAAACTTTTCCTGATTCATCAAATTCTAATGCTCTACCCCTCCTCCCCCACCAAATTGTCTTGTACTTATTTTGCGTATACTTGTATGTGTACATGTTGTCTCTCCCCATGGCCCGATATAATGTGAGCCCCTCGATTAGGGGAGAACCCATTTAATTATCACATCTTATTTATAAAAATATTTTAGTGGAAACATTTTGTTTTGAAACAACAAATCCTGAAAAAAACTGTGGATAGAGAGTTGTGGATAGAGAGTTGTACCAAGGAGACTTACATTCAAATACCGCTTCTGAGACGTACTTGCTACGTGACCGTGGACAAATTACTTAACCTAGATGTACTCTGGGCAAGACTGTAGTTGCTGTTTAGTTGTTTTCAGTAATAGCCAACTCTCTGTGATCCCTTTTGGGTTGTGTTGTTTTTTTTGGTTTTTTTGTTTTTTGGCAATGGTTTGCCATTTCCTTCTCCAGTTCATTTTATAGATGAGGAAACTGAGGCAAATTGAAAATAAGTAACTTGCCCAGGGTCACACAGCTAGTAAGTGTCTGAGGCCAGATTTGAACCCCAGGTTCTGTGCTCTGTCATTGCATCACCTGACTGCCCACTAGGCAAGACTATACATCTTATTTGCCAAGAGAATTCCAAATGGGATCGAGAAGACTCAGAAATGACTGAACCACAACAAATATACCTTGTACCCCATCAAGTATTCTTCCATCCAGTGACACGGTCTCCTTATTGTTCCAAAACAAGACATTCTTTTTCTCAGCTCTGGGTACTGTTTCTACCTGCCCTTATGTGCCTGGAATGCTTTCCTTACACATTTCTGCCTCCAGGCTTCCTTCAATTCCCTTAATTCTAGTGCCTTTCCTCTGTTGATTATTTCTTGTTTATCTTACATATAGCCTGTTTGTACATATTTGTTTGCTTGTCTCCTTTATTTAGATTGTGAGTTCCTTGAGAGAGTTCTGACTGACTTTTGTCTTTCTTTGAATCCCCAGTGCTCAGCATATAGTGGGTGTTTAATAAATACTTATTGACTGACTACAAATTGCAAAAAAGGTGATGACTTGCATTGGGAGAAGGTATTTCCTCATTTAGGAGCTTCCCTATGAGATCAAAGGTCTGGACCTTATACCCGGTTACAACAAATTCTGTTCATAAACAACTAGAATAAGACCCCAACAAAGTATTTGCCTCACAATAGTTGATCGAAACTACCTAATAGAGTGATTAACACTGATAGTAGCAAGGTAGGCCTGTAGGTAAACCACACTAATTTCTTAGCATATCATATGGTTTGTTCTCTTATTTACTTCTATCATCTCAAGCTATAGAGAAACCCATGGATATATTTTGATATTTTCTTTTTCTTTAAGAAAATTATCTTTCTCATGAATTAATTAATTAGCTCAAGCCTCTATCCCCGTTCAATAAATATTATTCAATTACTAAAGTGGGGAAACCTCTTTTTCCTAATAGTTATTACTCTTACTTCTCTATATAGTAAATAGCTTAATTTCTCATGAATAAATAAATATTAAAATCACTGATTATATGAATGCTACTCCCACTCAGGAAAGGTAGAGTTCTTTGTCTTTCCCTTAGTAATCACAGGAAATAGTATTTCCAGAATATACCATACAGACTCTTCACAGTTTTCTCTATAATTTTTCCTCATAATATATCATTTAAAATAATTTTGAAGAGGCAGAAGTTTCACTTCATCTTATCCACTGTCTTATTCAGATATTTTTCATAGATCCCCACAGATCATAGATAAAACACACAGCCTCTCTCTGACATCATAAAAAGAATCACTTCATAGCAAGACATTTTTCAATGGGTGTCCAAGTTAATACAAACTGTCTTTTATGTAACATTTCGTTTGGCTCTTAAAGATACAGTAATAATATTTGTAGTGTCTTCATGAGAGAAATTTGAAAGAGGAGTTACATAAACATCACTTCATTATTTAACCAATTCTTAACATAAAGAAAGGCTTAAGGCATTAATTTTCATCATTTTTTAGTAATGCATTAGTATTATAATTAATTATATTTAACCTGAGTTTTCTTGCCCTTTTGTATTGTGTTCATGTTGTTAAAGATTTTGTATATGCGGTTCTTTTTATTATTTTCTTTATTGTGAATTACTTTATGCATTTTCCTAAATTTATCTGAAATTTTTAAAATTTTCTACTGTATTAATGAACTTAATAATAATCAAACATAAGCATTTAATTGTATAGTAATCTCTGAATTTATGTTACATAGTTTAAAATTATAAAAATATATAAATTATATATATATATAAAATATATAAAATTATTTAAAAAATATAAAAATCATAAAACATATGATTTACCAAGGTACTACAAAACTTTTTGTGCTTTCTTTTTGCTTCATTGTTTTCTTCCATGCATTAAATGTTTTATCATGCTTTTGAACAAATTTCTATGATTGCTCACTCATCTATGACTTCTGCTTTAGAGAATTCCTCCATTCAAACAAAACAAATCAACATAGTGGATATGTCTGAGAATGATGTCTCATTCTATACCTCTACTACATAACAAAGAAATGCCCACAAAGGCTTCTGCTCTATATTTAAATGACTTGTACTTACATGGACTTGCTTACTTTCATTCTTGGGGGAATGTGAATCAAAAGAACAAGGAATCAGATTTTTCTTGAACCCTTTGAGTTTGTTATACCCTTACCTAGCTAGAATACAACTTTGGGGAAAATCTCTAAAAGAAAGTATGTTGATGGGTAGAATCTCCCCTAAAGAGAATTAACAAAATCCCTTCCAGAAATGCTATTAAATGTTCAAAGTAAATAGGTATAGGATAGGGAATTATTTCTTCCTACACATGAGAAATGCTTAAAGCATGGCAATGCTCATAATCACACATAAACCAGTATTTAAAATGTGAAAAAAACCAAACCCATCACATTTATTACACTCTCCAAAGAACTAAAGAAATTGTGTGGGACTGCTAAACATTTCTTTGACTTTCATCTTGAATTGGTACTATCCGAATAAATCACAAGGTCATCATGAGTCATCTGAGGTCTTGATTGATTGCTGCTTGGATCTGAGTTCTGGAGCCTTTCAAAGTCATTTTCAAGCTCATTATTACTGTAGTCACCACACAAATTTTTCAAGTTCTGATTATTTTACTCTGTATCAGTTCATACACTTCTTTCCATGTTTCTCTGAAATCTTCAGATAGTCATATAGCATAGTTTGTTTAGCATTTCCTAAATCATGGGAGACATTTTTCCAGGGTTTTTTTAAAATTATAAATAATGATACTATGAGTATTTTTGTACAGAGAGGCCTTTTCTTGCTGCTTTTAACTTCCTTGTTGGTGTAAACCCAGGAATGATATCTCTAGTTCAAATCGAATGAGTAGCTTAGCAACTTTTCTTTCATAAATCCAAGCTGTATCCTAGAATTGTTGGACCAATTAACAGATACATCAGGAGTGAAGCAATATGTCTAACCACTAATGTTTCCCATATTTTCTTGTATTTGACTATTTAATGAGTATAATGCTCAACCTCATTTATATTTCTCTGATTATTAGTGATTTTGAATGATTATCAGGTAGTTGTTGGTTGTTTTCACTTCCTATTTTGGAAAGTGTTTTTATCTTTTGAAAACTTGCCTGTTGGGAAATGGTTTTTAAGCTAATATATTTGTATCAGTTCCCTATAGATTCTGGCTATCAGATCTTCTTAAAATATAGGTTATATTATTAAGTGTGTGTCCTGGAGGTATTTCATGATCAGCAATCACAACCATCTCCTCCTCCAAACAGCCCTATTTTTATCGAGAGTACCACCATTCTTCCAACAGCCCTACTTCACTGTATACAGTAGAAAGTGTACATCATTACAAGATTAAAAGGGATCAGGGGATCAATGGGATCAAACAGATGACATTACTAAAAGACATAGGCTACCCTTCAATCAATCAAAAAGCAGTTGAGTGCCTACTATGTGCCAGACATTTTACTACATTCTGAGAGTACAAAGACAAAAGTGAAACGGTCCCTGCCTTCAAGGATCTTACAGTCTATTGGGGTGGACAACACTATAAAAATAGGCAATATATATATATACATATATATTTATACATATATATACATATACACACACACATATATGTGCATATATATACACACACATACATACACATATATACACACACATATATATACACATATGCATGCATGTAGTGTGTGCCCATATGTAATATATGTGATGTGTATGTTTGCATATATGTATATATATATATATACATATGACTTGGGGGAAGTTATTATTTCCCATCTACTTTATGTATGTACATAGCTCTTTACATGCTGTCTCTTCATCTAGAATGTGAGCTCCTTGAGGAAGGACAGTACTTTTGCCTTTTTAAGTACAGGCCCTAGTACATAGTAATCACTGAATAGAAAAGGCTTGTTGACTGACTAATAGCTGGAAGATCAGGAAAAGCTTCATGTAGAAGGTGATGCTTGAGCCACACCTTGAAGAAAACTATTCTAAAAGACAGCAGTGAGAAGAGAGTGTGTTCTGGGCATATGTATGTGACAGTAAGGACAAAGACAATAAAGTGGGAGATGGAGTGCTGTGCAATAGGACTGTAACAGGGCTGGATTAGTTGGACTTTAGTTTGTGTGAAAGAGACTAACGCAAAAGAAAAAAGGGCTAGAAAGGTAGGATTAGGCCAGGTTTAGATGCCAAACATCTCAGAAGTGTGAGTCAACTCTTCACACATGTGCCAAAGGCCACATGTGTTCCTATGTTCTTCTTCACATATTTTCTTGGCTATGTCTGTTCCACTCAGTAATAGTATGTATATTTGTAAGAAGTTACGCGCCAGGTTATTGGCAAAATATTCTGTTGCTACTTTTCTTGCCCTGCAATTTCATTAAGTCATTTTGCTTTGAATTAATTGTGTCCTCTGACTAACTAAAGACATTATCATTGCACTACAAGTTTTGAGAGAATGCACGCTCATAGAGTACCTTGAGGCTAGAGTGGCTTGTCTATGAAGGCCCAGTTGTTATTTGAGTTTTGGGCCACTTCTAGGTACTTCATATGAAATAGTTATAAAAATTCCTGTCCTGATGATGGGAAGCAAAGTGAGATACACATATGAAAATAATTCAAGATCTTTTTAAGAGGGACATGTTATTATTTCATCAAAATTCATTTCAACAAACACTTATTAAGCACAAATTACGTGCAAAGTAGGAGATGTATAGTCTAGTGGATCTGACACAAACTGCTATGCTACCCTGGGTAAGTAAGAGAGTTGCCTTTAAGTACTCTAGGCAACTCTCTAAAACTTTAAATTGTAGAAAAGGTGCCCACTTGCACTGATAGATGGAATTTCCTTATGTGGGAGTTTCCTGTATAAATGAGATCCCAGGTCCATTCCCTATGTACAGCGTACTAATGTACTATGTTAAGTACCAGAGGAGATATAAAAATGAATAAGACAAAATCATTGGGTTTGGGTGCTTACAATCAAATAGAAGTCAAACCTATAGTGCAAAATAGAAAATAATAAGAGATATTCAAGCAAAGTGCTAAGAGGGTTTACAAAAAGGAAAGATTACTATCTGACTGCATAAAATCAACTTAAAATAAGTCCAAACTATTTGAGTTTTGTTTGTTTTTCATTTTAAAGAAAGAAAGAAAACATTAAACATTTACTTTGGTGTGGCCTGGCAAGTGAATTTAAATACATTTACAGATTCAGTGAAAAATGTTGACTCGGGGGAAAAACAAAACAAAAAACAAATACTTGCTTGTGATGGAGACTGGTGGATCGATTCTGGGACTCTTAAGTGCTTTGTGACTTAGCCAGCATTTTATATCTGTGTTTAAATTTATTTCCCACTGCCTCTATTATCTGAAAAGAGAGGCAGTGGAGCAGAGTGGAAAGAGTACCAGACTTGAAGTCTGTAAACCTGGGTTTGAATCCTGCCTCACATACTTTCTAGCTTTGTGACCGTGGGCAAAGTCTCTTCTCAAGTCCCATTTTCTCCCTCTGTAATATGGAAACAAGAATAGTTTCACTGTTCACCTCTCGGAGTTGTGGTGAGTAAGGTGCTTCAAAAACCTGGAAGTGTCATATGATATGAGTTATTGTATCTCAAAGTATAATAAATATAAGAATAGAGACAGATCAAAATCTAGATGAGATCAGAAGCAAAGTGAACTTACTTAACTCGACCTCACCCCACCCTCAGGAGTCTGCGTGCTTTGTGAAAAGTAACAGTCATATTCAAAAAGGGCCCTCCTAATGAAGCCAATTCTGACTAATATGTATTCCAAGAATAATACTTGACCAAAATTGAATGCAATTCTCTTGTACTTATTATAATTTTTTATGACAGAGAGCAGAGGCTGGCTTTGGTGAAAGTATTGTATTTCTTCTAAGCCTGGGTTTGCCAAATTTTGTTTTCATCCCTCTACCCCCTACCTTGCTCTCAGTTCTCCCTTTTGGAATGATGTGGATTGTAATCAACTAGGAGACTTGCTGGCAACTTAGGGGTGCCTGCTTTCACATCAGACCTTTTTTCCTCAAAGTGCTTTTGGTATATAACGAAAAGATTCCCAAATGGAAGAATCATTAACAGAGAGGCTGTGAGAGACCTTGAAATGAGCCATCTGATATTCCATGTACTGAGAGCACTTATCAACCAAACAGTGTAAATGCTACTTGAGGGCTTTAACATTCTTTTCGTTAGTGAAGGAAATGTGGCAGCTAGTCAAATTAATACAGGAATTTAAAATATGTGTGGTCACATACTGCTAAAGAAGATTGTGAATTTAGGATCAGGGACCTCTCCTCCCTCCAAAGAAAAAAAAACCACAGGTAGTAGTCTCATATTATATTTGCTTAAGCTGTCAGGTCAAAATATTAAAGAGAATTATTTTTATGACATGGAAACTAAGTCCTGCTTTCCAAAACTATTTTCCACTAACTTAAAACTGCATATCATTGTGCAGACTTAGAGATGTATATCACTACAGCATCAAACCCCTGCATCTTTTTCTTTTTTTTACAAATACATGGTAAATATCTTAAACATGCAGACATATATGGAAGTAGTATGGTCTAGTAACTACTGCTGCTGTTTGTGCTTTATTCTCCAAGAGGACCAGGCATCAGGAAGTTGATGTCATGACTTGCAAGTGAATTGGATTTAAGTGAGGGAAGGCTGTGCAAAGTCACCAGCCTCACTTTCTGCTCCAGAACCATCTGGGTCCAGTGGCAAGATATATAACAGGATGACTGGAGATGACCCCCAGTCTAGTAGCTACCCAAATGCTACAAGAAGGAGGATTCACCTTCTGACTTATTAGTGCATAGAATTTTACCATATTCACAGGAACTAGTCAAGAGTAAATGTCAAAATCCTTTGTCCTGAAATAGTATAGTAAAATCCAGAGAGTAAGGAAATGTTGTAATGTTATAAAGGTCACTTTCTTCTAACTCTAAAAATAACCTGAAATCTAATCTTATAGAGGATTAAACTCTTCCCAAACTAGGTAACTAGTAGACTAGGGAGCACCATGTTTTCTGAAGAGGATCGATGTTTCTTCACAGTCAATCAATAATCATTTATTAAGTGCTTACTGTGTGTCAGACATTATGCTGAATGCCAGAGATGCAAAGAAAGGCAAAAATAAAGCCTGTTCCTCCAAGGAGCTCACATGCTAATGGAGAAGAAACATTGCAAAAAATTAAATATACGTATAAGATATTTACACACATATCTATATATGTATACATATGTACATATACATGTGTATGTGTGTGGAGATAGTGTGTGTGTGTGTGTGTGTGTGTGTGTGTGTAAGTAGATGGCAATTTCAGAGGAAAAGCACTAACAGTGAGACAGATTAGGGCTGGGGATAGAACCAGCAAAGGATTCATGCAGAAAGTGAAATTTGGGTGTAATCTCAAAGAAATTCATGGAAACCAGGAGACAGAGACTCAGAGGGAGAGCATATCAAGAGGGTTTAAAGAGATGGCTATTTTGGGGCAGCTAGGTGGCACAATGGATAAGCTTGGGCCTTGGAGTCAGGAGGACCTGAGTTCAAATCCTGCCTTAGATACATGTTACTAGCTGTGTGACCCTGGGCAAGCCACTTAATCCCAATTGCTTCACCAAAAAAAAAGGGGGCAAAAAAAAAAGAGAGAGAGAGACAGATATTTTGCGCAAGAAACAAGAAGTCAAATGCTGTGGGACCTGTCAAACTTCAGGACAAGGCCAATAGCCTAGAAGCTAGTACCAATAATAATAGCTAGTATTTATATAGTCCTTTAAGGTTTGCAAAGTACTTTACTTATGCTTTACATTGCTTAATCCTCACAACAATCTTATAAGTTTCTACATTTTATAGATGAAGCAACTGAAGTTGAGAGAAGTTAAGTGGTCACACAGAGAACAAATGTCTGAGAAAGGATATTAACTTCTTGACTCCAAGTTCAACAGTCTACTATGCACTCTATCTAGTTAATCACTAAAAATACCTGTAAGAAATATTCATAGAAGATGATTTAGTGAATAGGTTTCTGGTTGGAGATTCAAGATGGGAAACATCATGGCACCATGTGTTAGTTAGTTAGTGCTAGAGTTAGAACCAAAAGTCCTTGGTTGAAATCCCAGCTCTGACACTTTCTAGCCCTAGAACTTTAGATCCTCCACCTCACCATTTTCTCAGCTGTAAAATGAGAAAGTAGAGTCAACAACTTTTGAGATCACCAAGTTTGAAGTTTATGATATTTGAATGTTTTACCTAAGACCTAAATCTTTTCCAAGCCCTCAGTATTTTCTTGTGGCCTCTTCTACCCTCCATTTACAGTCTGCCTCTTCAAACCTTGTTATGAAGTTATTTTTTTAAATCCCAAAACAGATACTACTATACATCAAATGTATTTTTTTTACTGAATTCAATTTCACTAGGCATTGAGAGTAGCCAAGATACTTTTTCTTTCCTGCATTTTCCCTGTCTTTAAACTTGTATTTGAACATAACCAAAAGCTCTGGAGTGAGAACTAGTGTCAAAGCCTATGTAACTTTGACCAAGTCACTTATTCTCTCAGTTTCCTTACATATCAAATAAGACAGGTGGGCTCTATAGCAGCTAAGATCCTTTCTGGCTCTAAATTCTATGGTTCTACAGATCAGATTCATCAATCTCAAAAGATTGTAGGAGATGAGGATGTCTCCATACCATGGACCTGTCTGCCACAAAATTTCAATTAAATCTTCTAAAGCCTAAAAATGGGGTCACTATGAAAAAGTACTTTAATTTTTACTTCGCTGGAAAAACCAGCACACACAACAACAACAACAACTTGAGGTGAGTTTGAGGTCGGCATACTGATTGCATCAGAGAGACTGAGATGAAAAGAGAAAAGGGAAAATGGGCATGAGCCCTAAAACAGCACTTTAAAGGGGACTGGTCTTGGAGGTTTATATTATCAGACATTAGTCAGGGAGGTTGACTTTTGTTGGCTAAAAAGAAAACTGAAATAACACATTAAATTTTTCATTCTTTGATTTTTTTTTTCCTGGAGATGTTTCATTTTGATATATCCAACAACAGCCAAAGAGCCTCAAAATACAGACAAAATAAAAACACTTTATGGTCCACAAACACTATTCTAAGTTCTTCTTTCTTTGTCTTAGTCAGCCCAAATCAGCAGTATAGCTAGACCATAGGAAAGGGAGCACAGGGGCATCTAGGTGGCACAGTGGATAGAGATCTGGCCTTGGAGTCAGGAGGACCTGAGTTCAAATCCAACCTCAGACAGTGGACACTTACTAAGCTGTGTGACCCTGGACAAGTCACTTAACCCCAATTGCCTCACCAAAAACAAAAAAGAAAAGGATCATAGATTTAGAGCTGGTACAAACCTTAGAGCTAAATCTATTTCAACTCCCTTATTTTGTAAGAGTAATATTCAAATGGTAGTAACGTACCTCCAAGTCAGAACAAATAGCCACTAGGGCAGTGGTTCACAAACATTATCATTATCACTACTTGTTCTTAGTATAGAATTCTTTACTGTGACAAATCAGAGCACACTAAATGTTTAAGTTGGCAACAAAGACAGGTTCCCAGGCAGTAGGGCCTACAAGATCCATTATTTTGGCCTTGGGACTCCTCTCCCTCCCTTGCCCAGGTCTCCCTGCTACCTTTTATTTACTTCCCAGGACCTGTAATAAAGAAAGCAGTTTTCTACTGCCAGACTGCATTTGTGGCCAAGTCAGTAAGAACAAATGGCATGACAGCAGGAGCTGGGGGAATATGGATATCATGGGGTGTGCCTAAGGAGTTTAAGGAGCCCATCTAGAGAAACTTGCAGCACATCCCTTGAGAACCACTGCATTACCTAGTAATTTCATGTGACCGCTTGATTCAAATGGTCCCAACCCTCTCTTGCCTGGAGGCTTAAGAATCTTTTCCTTTGAAAGATGGGAGGTAGGGAGACAAGAGAATTAGCATTTATTAGGCACCTACTCTGTGCCAATAAATGTGCTAAATGTTTTGGAAATATTATCTCATTTGACTGTCATAATAACCCTATGAGGTAGGTGTTATTATTATCCACATTTTACAGTTGAGGAAACTGAGGAAGTCTTAAGTAACTTGCCCAGAGTTACATAGCTAGTAAGTATCTGGGGCTAGATTTGAATCCAAAGACTTTTTGAAGATTAAAACAACAATGAAATCATAGGAACATTAAAAAAAAACTCCAAACCATTCTAAGTCATGCAAATGGTCCACTCAGTCCAATAAACCTAGCATCAAGAGGTCAGTTTGTGGGTAACTGTTTTCAAATATTAGGAATTCATTTTTCTTAAGAACACATTATGAATTTATAATATATATCTACTCTAAAAAGGTTTCATTTGGTTTATTTTTTGTTTTCCCTCCTGAGGGAATTAGTTTCATGTTTACTACAACCTGTTTATGAAGTATTACTTCCTACATGTCACCTAGACCTTTGATTCAGCCTCCTGTCAAGTCCTGATACTGGATCAACCCCAACACCTTCATTCTCCACTCCTACTCCTAGACAATAGAGGAAGAACTATACGAATATGATCCATTGCAGATGCACCCTCTCTAACTTCAACCTGGACCTTGAAGCTGCTTGCCAACCCTTTTTTATTCACCCTCTGTGTACTCCTGTGACAATTCCCCACAATGAGACTTCAGTTCAATTCACTGAAAATGTATGAAGTGACTCCTATGTGAACATTGTGCTAGAGTGTTTGAATATGAAGATCAAAAAATGAAATAGTCCCTGCTTTCAAGGATTTTACATTCTGCTGCCAAGGGAACCCTTGTTTGTTTTCATTATGTCATTGATTCTTCTTTTCTTCTATCCCCAGTCTTCCCTTTGAGCAGTCTACCTCACCTTCCATTTTATGAAAACAGTTAAGAACTCCTTATCAATCTCAACAATTCCTTCCAGTCTCAGTAAGAGAGCTTACCTAAAGTTTCTCTAACACTTCCTGAAGTTGTTCTGGAACCTATCTCATCTCCCCTATTCTATCACCTTGCTCATACAACATTAGCATGTTCTATTTCTCCTCTTTGCACAGCTACCTCCTTTAAACTTGCTTAGGTTTCTTCCCACTGGGGAGGGGAGACGTTCGGTAGGGAAGTCTGGAGTCCTTCCTGGAACCTAATACTGTTCTCTTTACCCTTCCTATCTTTTGCCTTTCTTTTGATGAGCAAATCTTCAACTGGATGCCAAGACCGAAGACTTTATTACTGAGTAGTGAATTTTCTGATTATATTCAGGATGTTGCTGGAAGTCTTTATATCTTGAAAGAAAACTGTTGGAATTTAATCTCTGTCAGTTATAGTCTCTGAGGAGCTATGTTTACCTCTATACTACAGTGAAGCATATTGTTATTACTACTTATTAATGTTATCTTACATGCATCTTTTTCAGTGGGGTTCAGACAAACTCTCCTGGTATAAGTCACAATCTTGCTATTATTCCTTTATACTCAATGTTCTATGAACTGTTGTATAATTGGATAAAATAACTGCTTTCTATAGCCAAACAAAAGTATGCTTTTCATCTGTAGGCTTGCTGAAACCATCCTTAGTGCAGCTCCAGTATCATATAGGATAACAGTTATGTACCTCAGTTTGTTCTCATATGTTTTTGATGACTTAAGTTTCTATACTTTGGAACTTTTAAATTCCATGCAGCTTAGAGATTGCATTTGGGATAGTGAGATCTATTAAAATCATTGTTCTTAAATTTTTCTGAAACAATGTTATGTCTGTAAAATTGTGGGCAATAGTTCTGTCTGCTATAATGATCTTATTCCACTGGAATTTATTGATTAATTTCTGTAGGATATTTTGAGGTCATATATGCATAGGAAGATTTGTCATCTCTCAGTCCATTAAGGATACTGAGCTTCTGCTGTATAATTCTAGCTACAAGGTCATGTCTCTAGAAAGTGGCTAACATCAAAATAGCAAATTTCCTTTAATCGAGCAAAACTTATCCCAGGAACAAAATACTGACTTAATAGAGGAAGGAAAGTTATTTAAAAATCAATACTAAAAGAAATAAATGGAAGAAAACATAAGCCAAACATTTTTAACTTTAAAAGAGAATGGATTAAACAATTCAATAAAATGAAGAGAAAATAATTCTTGTCATGTCTCATGAAGAAGAGTTTATTGAAGAATGGGCAAGGTGGTCAAGGAAAGGATTGAAAGAGAAAAGAAAGAGGAGATCTTGATTCAATCAGGGTAGGAGGTCCCACTTAAAAACATTCCCATGGTGGAAGGGGAAGATATGTAATTGGTAATGGAAAATGGGGATCTTATTATGAGTCTAATATTCAGGAAAATGATACACAGATCACTTCCTCTGAGAGTGTGATGCCTCCATGGACAACATTCTGCCTCAGGAGAAAGAAAATGATAGTTCCCGGGGCTAAATGCCATCCAAAAGGGTGGGAGGATATAGACTCAGAAAAGAAACTGAATGACAAGTAAGAAATAAAATGATTGAGAGGAGGGCAAGGGAACACAAGGAAATTTCTATCATTCAACAATTCTTCTATCTTCATTACCTCCCCCGTTAATCAATACTTATAAAACAGAAACTGGCTAGAGGAGGGAATTAAAACTTGGTGCTTTAGAAGATTCAAGTGGATGAAGATAAGAAAGAGGCTTTTAAAAAAGCCCCTCTCTCTCACTCTCTCTCTCTCTCTCTCTCTCTCTCTCTCTCTCTCTCTCTCTCTCTCTCTCACACACACACACACACACACACACACACACACACACACACACAGATATAGATAGCCAAAGAATAAAACTTAGAACAGAAAAGAAAGGAAGAGAATTAATGAAGAGAAGAAATCCTTCTTAGAAAAAGTAGTTTTAAGAAATCAACAATCCAATCAACAAACAAAATGAGTTAAATGACAGGAGTAGGGAAATGAACTAGGGGCTGCTGGATACGCAACTCCTAATGCTTCTCATTGGACCTTCACTGTTTAATGACTCATAGTAATAGTGGCTGGCATACTGTAAGTCTTTTTCTCCCACCTTATGGTGGCTTAGACACCTTTGCTACTCTTCTGGCTTTGGGGGCCACATTCACATTCCTCTCCTTCTCCTTCTCCTTCTTCCTTTCTCTTTCCCTCTCTTTCTCTCTCCCCATCTCTCCTTATCTTTCCCTATCCCTTCCCATCTCCTCCCCTAACCCTCTCCCTTCTCCCTTCCTTTCCCTTCCCCTTCTTTCCCCTTCCCCTCATTCTACTCTTCTCTCTTCATCTTTCCTCTTCTCTCTCCTCCATGCAGGAGCTACCTAAGATTTTCCATTTCTTTTGCTGAAATCTGGGTTCCAGAACACTCGAACCAGAGGTTCAAGTAATCCTAAGATTTACACTGCAAAGAACTCCCTACTTCCTTTTAATTTAATGCACACCTGTTGAGAGGTATATTTCACATACTGCATATTTCATATATTGCATACCACCACATAAGCTGAACATATATAATTTATAAAATATAGTCCCTGCTTTTTTCTACTTAGTTTACTGATTAGCTTCTAGACTTTATTTCTTGCTGCCTTTAGCTCTTAGATGTCTGCCCTCATTGTTGAATATGTTTGATCAGATAAATGTAACAGTACATGCTCAATCTGCTTTAAAATCAGACTGTCATGTTGTGGAAATAACGTGGAACTAGGAGTTGCCATAGTTTCTAGTCTCAACTCTTCTACTGCTAACTAGGTGACAGTGGACAAATTATATAATCTCTCTGGGGCTCAGTTTTGCCATCTGTGAAATGAAGGGCTTATACTGATTAATTTTTGATGGTCTCTTCCAGCTCCAAAATTATTTGATTCTATGACTTCTTAAAATGTAGTTTCTAGGAACATATTTTGTCATAAAATTTTCCCCTTATCTGTCCAAAAAACTGGATTTTGGTACCATGCTACCCCTCCTCTATGGAGAAGGCTGGTGTCCAAGACAGCATGATACAGTGGAAAGAATGTTGGATTTGGAATTAGAGGATCTGTTTGTTTGAATTCTGGTTCTGCGACTTATGATCTGATCCCTACAGGATTTGGGGCCTACAGCTTAGGGCCACTCCCGTTCATTACTCCAGTTTCCTTAGTGATCTTAACCTCCAGCCCCAAATGACCATGACTCAGGGCTTTGGGGCGGCCATATTTGACAGGCCCTGATGCTCTAAAGATTTGTTGACACAGTTACTACCTCCACATACTCCCTCCCCAAGGCAGTTAGTGCTGGTCACTGGGAGAGAGGAAACTATACACCTGAATAGGTGTCTCCCTGATCAGGAATCATATCAGCTCAGATGAGGGCCAGTCTGCCTTTGAAAAAGGGAAAGACAAAAGAGAAGACCAGGTACACCAAGTTTCATTAATCAATTTCATGCTTGGATCCCTCACACAATGCTAATGACTCTTCTAAGACAGAAAAATAAAGAGTAAAAGTGTCCAGGGCTAACTGACTCGAAAGGAAGCATCCTCCTTCTTACACGGACTCTTTTCTCCTAGTGTCACCGTTTACTCATGATTCATGCATTATCTAGAGTTGACGGTCAGGATTCATGTGGTTTGTTACTCAGCTTTGAGAAGTTTATAAAGTAAAACAGTAAGATGCTCTCCCATTTGGTCTGAAGCCAAGAAACTAGAAGAGAAGACCTCTTCCCCATAACAGCTGTCTGCTGTCCCTTTATCTTTCTTTCTCTGTCTGTTTCTGTATCTCTCTCTGTCTCTCTCTATCTTAGTCTCTCTGTTTCTCTCTCTATGTCTCTCTCTCTCCATGATACACCTTAACTGTCTCTTTTTGAAGTGTCCTATTCACAAATAATGAAACATACAAACAAGATAGATTAATCAATCAAATTGATCAAATCTGTATCTAAGCTGGTGGTCAAATTAATTAAACAGAAAATGTAAGCATACTTTAGTATTGCAAAATTCTGCACTGACTATCTCAAACCCTAACCCCCACCCTCACACACATTAGGTCAGGTGGCCATAGGGTTGCCTGGTTACATATCTTCCCACAGGGCTCTAGGTGTCAGGCAAAAGGGGGTTTCTTCTAATGCTATTGGCTCAAGCTCCCATTCTAGAGCGTTCTCTAAAATATCAATCACCCCATAATCACTGGTTGACCCAGTGTTTAGTTCCCTAATATAAATTT
The DNA here is from genome assembly GCF_003287225.1 of Phascolarctos cinereus. Classification (NCBI taxonomy): domain Eukaryota; kingdom Metazoa; phylum Chordata; class Mammalia; order Diprotodontia; family Phascolarctidae; genus Phascolarctos; species Phascolarctos cinereus. The sequence goes on from NW_027555514.1 coordinate 208,296,546, forward strand.
GGCCAAGTAATACTGGTTGGCTTTTACAAAGAGTTATTTATTGAGAATATATAGCAAGCACAAAAGTACAAACACGTCCTCCCAAATCAATGGTGTGCTTTTCCCTCTATCACTTTAGTTCCTGAGGAGAGTGGGCTCAAACTGAAAAGCATTGTGACAGTCACCTTATCAAGTTTACTTCTGAATGAGCCACTAGAAAAATCGTTCCCTTGTTTGCAGTACACAGTACCTCTATTAAAATATTGAATTACTACTGGTTTGGATGCCAAAGGTCATTTTTCTGGGGCCATACTGGCATCTCACCTGGCTTAGCTGCTGGCAAACTCTGGTATAGGCTTCTGACCTTTAAAAATATTACACTACTTTGTACCAAAGGAAAGAAGACATAAAGTAGAGTTGGACTGATCCCAGATACAGGCCTACCTAGGAGCCTTTGTGTTCATGGGATTCACACTGGTTCCAGGTGAAAAAGGGCTTTCCCTTTCCCAAAGATCCACAGTAGTGCATCCTCTTTATAGGAATGAAAAGAGCAAAAGATTGAGTTTGGGGCCTTTTGTATTTACACTCAAGTTTGGCTCAGCAACCAGCTGAAAGACTTTCCCCCTGATGCACATAAAGGGATGGAGAACAGTAATAGAATACTCATGCAAGCTCCAAAATGGAGAGCAGGATATGTCATTATGAATGCCTGGAAGTAGATTCACCAAACAACCACACTTGGGTATTGCATGAGGAAAAGCATGAAGTACCTGCTACTAAGGTCTGTGTTCTCATTGGCGAATTTCCCTGACACAATAAGAAACAAGAAAACTTTGGATTTAACCTATACTCCTTCTCCTCATCCCCTTCCACCCTCACCCTAACCAGGATGCTGAGTGGGAAGGAGAAACAGGTACTTTTGCTTCTTTTATGAGATCTCTCAGAGGGAAAAGGTCTCTTCAACAATTCTATTCCAAACGCATCCTCGGGCTATTTCACAGGTCTCTCCAGGGGGAAAAAAAAAGCTAGCAGTGGAAACCTGCCTATGGCTCAAACATCAGCTAACCAGGGCTTCTTTTCTTACCCCAGTGACTTGCTCTAACTCCAAAGCCAATCACATGTTCAACATCCTTTCTAATTCCTGTGTTCTAATTATCCTTATGTTTCTCCTCCAGGGAAAGATGTCCCTTTAAAACTCACTCATCTTTTCTTCAGTCTACAGATCTTGACAAGTCAACAAATTGAGTTCCAGCCTGCAGAGGGGCATTACTGCATGTTAGCAAGGCTTACTAGGCTACATGATACAAAATATATCCAAAGTAAATAGAAGGCAATTTTTTTTTCAGTGAGGTGCTGACATCTGGGGGATGGGGAGAAGATCAGGAAAAACCATTTATATAGGATATGGCACCTGAATTAAGCTGAAGGAAGTTAGGGATTCTAAGGAGTACAAGTGAGGAGGGATCACCTTCCAAATATGAGGCACAGCTGGTGCGAAGAGACAGAAATGGAATACATATGAGAAGCAACAAAACAATCAGTTTCATCTGTACCATAGAATGAAGAGAATTAATGTGTAATAAGGCTGGAAAGATAAGTTGGAGCAAAGTAGTGACTGGATTTAAATGTCAAATAGGACCTGGTATAAGATTCCAGAAACAATAGGAAACTACTGGAGTTTTCTGAATGCCACAGTCAGACCCCACACTCTAACTTTCTAACAAGTAGCTAAGCTGCATTTATAGCTTAAAGAAACCTCTCAAAGGTAGGCCTGGTCTCTTCTTAGTTACCCAATACAAACTCTAACCTCCTGGGCCATGTAGATCTAGATATATACCACTTCTTGAAATCTCTGTCTGGTTTGCTGCATCCATTAAAAAGTATTTAACTAGTGTAACATTAGAAAGTTCACTGTACATTTAGTGGCAATCATGTGGTTTCTCAATTCTACTTTTAACTTCTTTATTTTTTTAAACTAAGACCTGTGGTTATTAGCTTTATTTTTTTTCAAGAGACCCAAATGTGATCTGCAGACAGGTTATTACAAGCTCTTCCTCATCCTTCTATTCTTGTCTCAAAGACCACTAGGAAAAGAAAGAGCAAATGAGTTTTGGATTGTATGGAAAATTTGACTCAACTCCCGAACTCAGCCAACACCACAAAATGGGTTGGAAACAAATCAGATAAATAGAAAAAGAAGGGAATACAAAATATTTTTGAATGACACAGTGTCAGAAAGGTTAAAAAGCTTAACAAAAAAAAATCTGATTCCAAGGGGTCAGTTCACAAGATAGCTTTACTCTAACAAGTGCTTTCAAGCAAAGGAGTTGATTAAAGGATGCTTTCCTTTACTATGTCCATAGCAAAAGCCATAAATTGCTCACAACCATACATTCCTGTTGGGTTTAGTTTCTGTGACTGAAAATATTGCTTGAGAAATTACCAAAACCACCCAGTGTTTTATTCACGTAACCTAGATATCACATGAAAACAAAATGTACAAGAGGCTAGTGCCAGTTAGCATGTGAAAATATCTGGCAACACTGTTTTTTCTTCTTTGATACACAGCTTTGTCCTTTTGCTAGTGGCGTACAATGAACAAAACATTGGTTTCCTTAGTGATCTTTACCTATGTATTATACACTATTTATTCTTGAAGAGGAAATGGGGTGGAGGGCCTCTGACAGCCTGGTGAGGGGTAACCTTAGATGTCTGCCACCATTTTAATGTCTGGGTCAGATGAGAATATGCTCTGTGTGTCTACTTCTTGATTCAGTTTGATACTTTCTATTTTAAGCACCCCTGTCTTTCAATGCTAGGACACAGCTTATCCAGATTTTCTGAAACCTTAAGTCTACAAAATTGTATTCATCCAAGACTTCTTGCTTGTGTTTTTGCCTGGAAATAATAATATTTATAATAATATATCCTGAAATGCAGAGGTGTGCCCAAAGGAAAAATAATGAGAAAAAAGTGAACCAGACATATTCAAACCTCAAATGTTTGGCTTAGTAAGTGTTTTGGGTGAAAGCTCAAAAGGTGGGGGTGAGTTTCATTTAAAAAATTCAAAGCAAGCTTCCCCGTCCTTTGTAGAAATCAGTTTGATACTTTTCAAATAAAATATTTACTCTATGTTAAGTAAGTAATGTGGAAGGAGAAGAGGGAAAGGGAAAATATTTTTTAGAGTTTAACTTTTTATGGGAAACTCAAAGTACTTAATAGGTAGAATAAATGCTAATCCTTAGTGCATACATTTTCAACTACACGTCAGATCTTGCACTGTCTGAGCTTACATCACCTGTTTGAATGAAGACCAAGATCTGAATTTACCAGTGTTGCCCTTTTCAGGCAAAGTCCACGTTTGCTAATGCCCTTTGAATTACCTTTTATGCCTCTTGCTATGAGTGACTCCATTTCACTTACCTATGAATCTGAACTCTGAAATAAGTATCCCAATACATTATCAGAAAACCTACCCTGGAGCTGGTGCCAAGACAGGGTTATCATTAGGTGATAAGCCCGAGACATTCTTTTCTCCATCATTCATAATGAGGAAGTTCTTACTTCCTAGATAATTAAAGGTCGGCAGGTTTATTAAACATGTTTGCGTTGCTATTTTATCCTTCATCTGCTTTCCTTTCATTCTCTCTCTCACCTTAATGACTGTGGTTTAGCACCTTTATACAATAAAAAGGTCAGAAAGGCTCCTTGTAAAGCACCCCAAATACCTGGCAGCCTATCACTCTGCTATTAGCAATAATTTAGCTAAGCAGTCAGAGCATGTAGGAACAATGAAACAATACAGTATTTCTGAGTGTATCATCCAAATGGAAGAAAGACAAAAGAACAGGATTGAAAGGCCAACCATATTACAGAATCATAGAATTTCAGTGTTGAAAGGCTCCTTGGTAGCCATCTAGTCTATACCTGAAAAAAGAAATTGCAGTACAACACACTTGATAAGTTATTATCCAGGTTTTGTGTGAAGACCTGTCCTAAACGGGAAAGCCCATTATTCCTCAAGACAGCCCATTCCACATCCTGGAGACTCTTAATTATCAGGATTTTCTCTCCCTACCCCCCTTATATCAAGGCTAAATGTTTCTCTGAAACTTCCACTCATTGCTCTTCTAACATAGAAACAAATGTAGAATCTAGGATTGTCTAAGCACAGAAGCATTTTGTTCTTTTTACCTGGGTTTTTAGTAGGATTCACTGGTGGAATCAATGGTCCAAAAGCTTTGAGCTCATGTGAACTGGGTCTGATCCTGCAGGCTGGATGCTAAGAGAATTACTTTTTGTTTGTTTCATTGCCCCTACCTGGAGTATCTTCAGGAAAATCTCCTAGAATATTTATAGTTCATCTCCTGTGAAGTTTTTTTTTTCCCCTAAAGTGGTAAAGGGGACCCTGGCTCTCATTCAAGGTAACAAATACATATGGAGTACAATGCATTCAGTCAATAAACATTTATTAAGCACAAACTACGTGCCAGGTATTGTGCTGAGCACTGAGGATACAAAAAAAGGCAAAAGATAGTATCTGTCCCCAAGGAGCTCACAATCTTGCAGTGAGCTTTTTATGCAAATAGCTATCAATTATTTCCTTGAGGTAGGAGAAAAGAGATATCCCTGTCTCCTCTCCTTCCCTCCCCATCCTTGTTGTACTACAGAAGGAAGCACAAGGGAAAAGGTGAAAAGGGAAAGAGACAGACAGAGACAAATGGAGAGGAAGACATAGACAGTGCCAAAAAAGGGCCTAGTCAAACTCATGGCTCTCTTTTACATATCATGAGGAGGGGTTATTCCTGATGAGTTTCAATTAGAATATAAAGAACCCAATATGATTAACTTCTCAGAAAGGAGCCAGATAAGGTGCTCACACTCCATGGGGAAGGGGATCTAACTTAACTTCAAGGGCCCTTGCCCTGTAATCTCATCAAATTCATACAAGACCTCATGAAATTAATTATTAACTCATTTGAAAGGCTCCTACTAGCCACACCATCCGATAATTCTAAGAGAAATGAATTGTTGGGTTAGGTGAATAAAAGAAGGAATTTAGCCTGGGTCTACACCATATGCAGTAGGCAACTACATGGTTAATACATACCTTTAGGCTATCTTTGCAGTTGATGTTAGAAAGCTAATATCACAAAATTGCAAAGGAACTCATACGTTATCTAGTTAAAACCCTTAAGTGGACCACAAAGCCCTCTATTACATTCAAAGTCTATAACTTACTTGATAACCTCCAATGGTAGGAACTCATTGCCTTCCAAGATAACACATTTCATTTTTTGATAGTTCTAAAATCATCATATTTAAGTCATCATACTAATTACTGTAGTCCCATCAAGCATATAGTGTTCTTGTTATCAAGGTGAATAGAATGAATGGATAAAACAAGCTATACCCTGATCATTCTATATGTATGCACACATCCACTATGTAAATGTGAAGCCTATAGATTTGAACTATAAACTGATTACTTGTAAAATAGAATTGTGCAAAGATTTTCTTTTGTTGTTGTTGTTTTTTCTTTTGGCTAGCCAATGGGGTTAAGTGACTTGCCCAGAGTCACACAGCTAGTATGTGTTATGTGTCTGAGGCTAGATTTGAACTCAGGTCCTCCTGAATCGAGGGCCGGTGCTCTATCCACTGCTCCATCTAGCTGCTCCAAAGATTTTCTTTAGACCTGATGCTACATCCAACCACACCGACTTCATTTTCAAAGCCAAATATGAAAGTTGGATATTAGCCTTTCTTTTTTTGTGTGTGTTACTTTCTGCACTCCCCTTCCACTTCATTACCATGAACGATCAAAAGTTGCCTATGAATATAACTGACAGATGATGAAAAGACTATATTACAAGATCATTCGAGGTCAAGGATATAATTTTTATGTGAGTCAACTAACTCTTTAATAACTTACACAGAAGAAAATTCAGTTCCATGGTCACAGATGGCACTCCCTAGTCCCACCCACTTGTCTCAAAAATACATACTCTGGGTTTTATGGGGGGGGGTCCCTCCTCCCTGCCCCTCTATGGAGCATGCCTAGTCTCCATTCTTGGTTCTAAGCAAGCTTGTGGAAGCTTGGGGTTACACTGGAGAATGGCTTTTAGCCATGCATGATTCAGTCCTGTAAAAAAAAAAATAGCTAAATACATGAGTCTTTGTTACAGTAGTACATTCATTTTTGTATACAATAGACACACATTTCTTTTAACCTCTTTTGGTAAGGGCATCTTACCGCAATTCCTGCTTTTATGCTAATGTTAATGTTTAAGGCAATTTTAGCCTAGACTTAATGAATCAAAGGAAGAATTGCTCTAATCTGCCCAAATTTACCCCAAACCTTTAAAAGCACTCAAAAATGAACCAAGGAACCTAAATTACAGTATACTGTACATTTCCTGTGGGAAATCCTTTACCACTACCAGATTCATGTAAGTGATTGCTCACCATATAACCAAGAATCAAACCACTTCATGATTTCTGGGTCAGAAAACTTCAATCCAACTTCAGGATAAAGTTATTAATTTCCCTCCAAACAAGAGTCAGGCTATACTAAGCCTAAAAAGAATTTGGGACAAGAAGTCTATTTTATCAATGTCAGAGTTAACACAATGGCAGGCTATAGAGTACTATTTTTTTTTGTCTGTAATATGTGTTTGAGCCATACTTAATGAAAACCTAGCTTATCGAATTTCTGAGATAAAGGGACATTAAAAAAGTAAGCTTGTACACTCACCCAGTACAATTATTTCTACAGTATCTCTAGTAATAGCAAACTCACTACCTATCAAATATGTCCTATATTTATACATATCTAATTGTCAGTCTATTCTTCCTTATGTTGAGGGGCAATTACCTTTTCTATAATTTCTATCCTTTGATTCTAGTTCTGCCCTCTGGATTCACACAGAGTTAGTTTAATCATTCATCCACAGAATGTCATTTCAGATACTTGAAGGTAGCACATTTATGCCTTGCGCCCAAGCCTCCTCTTTTCCAATAACCAAAAAGCAAATAGGAGTATATTCTATATTAAATCTTCTTAGTAGACTTTTTTTAAGGCAATTGGGGTGAAGTGACTTACCCAGGATCACACAGCTAGTAACTGTCAAGTGTTTAGTCTGAGGCCAGATTTGAACTTAGGTCTTCCTGACTTCAGGGCTGGTGCTCTATCCATTGCGCCACCTAGCTGCCCCATAGTAGACTTTTTTAAAGAAGCAATGAGTTGGTGATATGAGGCTGATTAGGACAATTTATTACCAGGATTGGACTGCCATGTTTCGGAAAGCACATTCTGACAAGCAAATATGGATGAAGTCATAAATGCTTCCCTCTCTGATGTTCTGTGGGGACTGGGAAGACACTGGTTTTCTCTTAATCTCACAACACCTTGGAATTCTTGTTTGATGTACATCACCTGGTTGACTGGAACCACAGTTTCCCAAGGACAAGGTGGAGCAAGGGATCTGTGAACCTCAGATTCCTTCCAAAGGTGGGGCCGGTGTTCCTTCTAACTTAATTAGTTGATGATTCCACCAGCATTTTTTCCCAGGGCATTACATTCATTCCAACAAATTCTTATTTAGCAAGTTCTGTTCATAAAGATGTTCTACTTTTTATTTGGATCAATAATGAGACCCTCATTTACTAATGAAAAGCCCTCTGCCTTGATTCTATTGGGTAAAGTATAACCAAGAACACCACTTTTCATTGGCAGTCCTCACATATAAAAGCTGTGTCAAATCTGGTTTGCAAGTGGGAATGAACCCACAGGTATATGCTCATATATGTGCATGTGTTCACATGCCCATGTGTGGGCATGGGGGGAAAGAGAAGGAAGATGGTAGCTGCAGTGTGAATGGAGGATGCCCTCTAAGGCCACACACTTGATCTGGCCAACTTCATTCCAGAGAAAGGTGTGCCTAATGACAGGCCAAGACTTACTGATGTCTAAAGCTCACATCAGCATTTGGGCTTGTTGTTCCATTTCTGTTTCAGTGACTATATGGTGAAAATGAGGCAGGGAAAATTATGCCTCACCCACTGTCTGTCTCTAAGATCTCATGTCATAGGAAGAGGCAAATGAGCCAGCCAGCAAGATAAAAGAGCATGGAAATCTTATTTCCTTCACAGAGGGTGGGGCAAGAGTGGTGGAAAGGGAGAAAAATGAGTTAGGAAAGACAGGGAAAGGATTTGTGAAGCATAAATAATCTGAGGAAAGGGAGGTATGATAGGAAAATGTGGGGAAGGGAATTTGGGAAGAGGGAGAAGATGAACACTGAAGGAAAACAGGGTGGGGAGTTCAGGAAAAGGCTGAAGAAACAAGAAAAATATTATACCTTCTGGGCCAGAAAAGATCACTGGTGTTAATCAAGGTCACTTTGGAAGGGAATTTTAAAAAAAAAATTCACATACCTCACATTAGTAGCTTCAAATGAACATTTTTCACAGTAACATAACAACAGGATGTTAGGATCAGTTTTAGAAGTGGAAAAGAATTCAGAAAATCATTTAGTTGAACTTCACTTCATAGATGAGGAAACTGAAGTCAAGAGGTTTAAGTGGGTAGTGGAAAGAACACTGGATTTGGAGGCAGAAGATGATGTACTGGAAACATTTGTGTTATTGCTTTCCTTACTGCAATCCTGTGTGGCAGATAGTGTAAGTATTATTATCTGCATTATATAGATGAAGAAACTGAGGCTCTGAGAAGTAACTTGCCCAAGGTCATATAACAAATAGCAAAGTCAAGATTTGAACCCTGATCTTATGACTCCAAGAGCACTGCACTTTCTACTACCCCAAGGTGCTACGTACAAAGAGCTTATATGGACTGTCAGTGAAGGGAATTATGGCAGAAGGAGCGAGTTTAAAAAATTTAGCACACTAGTGCTTTTTAGATTTCCCCATAATTCTGGGACAGGCCTATTGACCTCCTGACAAAAAGTGGTAATTCACTCCAGTTCAATTTGGTCTCTTCCCAGTTAAGAATAACATTCTCCCAGTGATAGGATCCCTTCTTACATGGAGAATCTGTCTTTGGTGCTTAAGAACTGACTATCAGCTAGCCTCACCTAGAACAAGGCTCTGAGGGAATAAGACTCATGAACTCATAAATGTTTCTGGGTAGAAGAGAGATGGGGACTATATGGAGTCCAACTAGAGAGAGCATGTCCAGGTAGGGACAAAATAGAAGGATCCCAAGTATCATGAATGAAGCATAGCAGGGGTTGGGGTGAGGGTGGGGTGGGACTGCCGTGAAAGAGGAGAGTTTTGGGGAAAGGGGAAGAATTGATTGAGGCACTCATGGACCACAAAATGCAATAAAAATAATTTTACTAAGGACAAAGGATAAAAAGGATTCAGTTCCTCAATTTAAAAAGACACTGATTTAGATTTTTATAAAGGGCTACTCCCCTTCACTTCTGCATTTACCACAGCAACCAGCACAGCTATGGTCAGAAACATTTCCACAGGCAATAGAAGCTCAGATAAAACCTCGGAAACAAAATTCCCACAGGCTGGGTCTTTGATGCCTTAGGCAGCAAGGAAGTTAAACCAATGATAATCCACAAAAAGGAAAACCAGCCCAGGCTACATATAACAGGTGCTGTTCCTAACAACACCCATTCTGTGTGTGTGTGTGTGTGTGTGTGTGTGTGTGTGTGTATGTGTGTGTGTGTGCTTTAAAAAGTATTTTATTTTTCCCACAATTACCTATTATTCATATTTACAAGATTTTGAGTTCCAAATTTTTCTCCCTCCCCTCTTCTGAAAATAGTAGGCAATTTGATGTAGTTTATACATATGTGATCATGTAAAACATATTTTCATATTCATCACAGCTGCAGAAGAAGAAACAGATGAAAAGTGGGGGAAAAGCATGAGAAAGAATAAAGTAAGTGAAAAAAATATGCTTCGATCTGCATTCAGAGTCCATCAGTTTTTTGTCTGGATGTGCATAAGATTTTCTATAGTGTACTTGTACTTGTCTTGAATTATTGTGTTCCTGAAAAAAAGCTGAGTCATTCATGGTTGATCATCACGCAATGTTGCTGATACTTTGTACAGTGTTTTCCTGTACTTTGTATCCTGTATTCACTTTGCATCGGTTGATACAAATCTCTCCAGGTTTTTCTGAAATGTGCCTGTTCATCATTTCTTATTGTGCAATAGTATTCCATTACATTTATATACCACAGCTTCTTCAACCTTTCCCCAGTTGATGGGCATACCCTCAATTTCCAATATTTTGCCACCGTGAATAAGGCTGCTATAAATATTTTTTGCACATATACATCCTTTTCCCTTTTTCATGATCTCTTTGGGATCCAGACCTAGTAGTAGTATTGCTGGATCAAAAGGTAGGTACAGTTTGGTTGCCCTTTAGGCATAGTTCCAAATTGCTCTCCAGAATGGCTGGATCAGTTCTCAACTCCACCAACAATGCATTAGGGTCCCAATTTTCCCACATCCTCTTCAACATTTATCATTTTCCTTTTTTGTCAGATTAGCCAATGTGATTGGTGTGAGGTGGTATTTCAGAGTTGTTTCAATATGCATTTCTATAATCAAAAGTGATTGAGGGCACTTCTTCATATGCTTATGGATAGCTTTGATTTCTTCATCTAAAAACTGCCTGTTCATATACTTTGACCATTTATCAATTGTGGAATGGCTCATATTCTTATAAATTGACTCAGTTTTCTATACAGTTGAGAAATGAGCCTTTATGAGAGACACTTGCAGTAAAGATTGTTTCCCAGCTTTCACCTTTCCTTTTAATCTTGGTTGCTTTGGTTTTGTTTGTATAGAAGCTTTTCAATCTCTTCAAATAGAATAGAAACTCTCTGTTATTTGGCCATGAATTCTTCCCCTCCCCACAGCACCTTTTAGGAGATGCAATTTCCTTCCTTATCTCTTTTAATTAGGTCTATTTTTGCTTTTACTTTGTCTAAGATCAGGATAGTTACTCCTGATTTTTTTTTTACTTCAGCTGAAGCATAATAGATTCTGCTCCAGCCTTCTACCTTTTTATTCTGTCTGTGTCTCTCTGCTTCAAGTGTGTTTCTTTTAAGCAACATATTGTAGGATTCTGGTTTTTGATCCATTCTACTATCTGCTTCTATTTTATGGGAAAATTCATCCCATTCACATTCACAGTTATGATTATTCCCTGTGTATTTCCCTCCATCCTGTTCTTCCTCCTGTTTGTTCTCTCTCTCCTTTCAGCCTTTCCTACCTCACCAGTGTTTTGTTTCTGTCCACCACCTCCCCTGATCTGCCCTCCTTGTGTCAGTGTTCCTCTTCCCCCTTTATTTAATCTCCTCCCCTTCTATTTCCTATGTTGGATTTCTATATTCAACTGATTGTGTATATTATTCCCTCTTTGAGTGAATACTGATGAGAGTAAGGCTCAAGCAATGCCTATCCCCCACCTTCTTCCCCTCTACTGTAATAGCTCTTTCTTGACTCTTCATGTGAGATATTTTACCCCATTCTGCTCCTCTCTTCTTTCTGCACCCATTGTACTCCTCTTATCCCTTAATTTTTTATGCCATTCCCTCAAATTCAGCTTATACCTGTACCCTCTGTCTATGTATATTCCTTCTATCTCTACTGTTACTGATAGAATTTTTAAAAGTTACAAGTTTCATCTTCCCATGTTGGGATATAAACAGTTTAGTTCTGTTGAATCCCTTATGTTTTCTTTTCTGTTTTTACCTGTTTATGTTTCTCTTAGGTCTTGATACTGGAGATCAAATTTTTTGTCTAGTTCTGGTCTCATCTTTATGAAGGCTTGAAATGCTTCTATTTCATTGAATTACCATTTCCCCCCTCAATATACTATGCTTAATTTTGCCAGCTCCTTTGAGCTCCAGAATATCATGTTCCATGACCTCCAATTCTTTAATGTTGTAGCTGCCAAGTCCTGTATGATCTTGATTGTGACTCCTTGATATCTTAATTGTTTCTTTCTGGTCATTTGTAGTATTTTTTTCCTTGAACAGAGGGAAATTAAGGGACTTGCAGGGATCGCCCAGCAAATAAAGAACAGACTTAAGGTTCCCACTTTACTGCTCAGATCATGGAGTCACTTTATCACAAGCACTAGTCAATAATTTTTAATTTGACTGAATATATTTTGATCCCACTCAAATCACAGCATATCAACATGCATGTGTGCACCCACATACACACCACATATAAAGAATTGCTTCCATCCTAAATGGTAATTCTTGGTTATTCTTTGACCACAGAGTGGTGAGATGTCTCAATTTACTGGCTTGTTTAAAGGACTATCATAAGACTGTCAGCTTTACCACTGGATTTCTTATGGTGAAAACATCATAAGGTAAAAAGCACTCCCCCTGAGGAATCAGCTAGGTCCATTAGCTCCATTTACCATATATTCCCGAGAAGAGATTTAAATAGGGGCACAAATTCGTGAAGATTAATTAGAGGAGAAATTACTTCCGAGGAGGACAGATGAAAGAATGGAGTAAAAATGAAGAGTTTCCCCTCTCCAACACTTTTGTTGTGTTGTCCAGTCATTTCAGACTCTTTGTGACCCCATCTGGGGTTTTCTTGGCAAAAAATACTGGAATGATTTGCCATTTCCATCTCCAAATCATTTTACAGATGAGGAACTAAGGCAAACAGGATTAAGTGACTTGCCCAGGGTCACACAGCTAGTAAGTGTTTGAGGCCAGATTTGAACTCAGGTCTTCCTGATTCCAGGTCAAGCACTCTAACCACTGCACCCCTTGCTGCCCCATACAAGGTCAAACCTTCAATTTTTTCTTTATCAGAAACTGAGAATATTGAACATGGTATGCTACCTTGCAAAGTTAAACTACTGCACTCTGAGAAAAGAGGAAGCTTTAAATCATTTAATCAATTAAAGGGAAAGATTAATATCATCTTCAAAGATAGATTTTGGTAATTAGGCACTGTTTTATACAACAGTGACTGAAATAGCTGACTTTTTTTAAAAAAATTTCTTTTTAAATGAAAACTGGAGCAAATCAGCTTTAGGTGTACAAGCAACCATCTACAACGGTTTGTACAACAAACTGCTTTCATTATCAAGTGCAATATAGTCATCTCAGTTGGCCTCTAACTGAAAAATCAAAGCCTTCTGTACTTACAGAAAGAAGTGAATATTTCCATTACACAGAACACAGAAAAAGCAGCTTGACTGAACCAGGTGCACACAGAAGAGATTCTTGTTGGGAACAAAATAATTAGGAGCATGTTGAAGAAGCGATTCACAAGATACATGAAAATAGGGAGGAGTGCTGAAGATGTGGAGAAATCTAATACCTTATTTATGCCAAAAAAGGGGGGGGAAAGACCAGAAAATATCAACAACTACTGAACTCTAAGGCTACTTTCCCATTTATAAATAACTTTTATGAAAGTTATCACTTGCCTTGAAGGCATACTCATAGTAGGGAACAGGCAGGCTTTTGCAGTCCATACTTCACACTAGGCTGTGTCTTTACCACTAAAAGATGTGGAGACCACAAGATCCTAGTGTGTTTATTATTTATTGATTGGGTTTTTTTAAACATTTATTTCTATAGTGCAAAAATCCCATCTTAAAGATTCTCTTTCAACAAAGTATCTCTCAACCACACATAAAAAACCATTCATGATTCTTTTTCTTTTCTTTTGTTTTTTGCTAGGCAATGGGGTTAACTGACTTGCCCAGAGTCATGCAGCTAGCATCAAGTGTCTGAGGTCAAACTTTAACTCGGGTCCTCCTGACTCTAAATCTGGAGCTCTATCCACTGCGCCACCTTGCTACCCCAGAAGATTTTTTTAAAGATAAATTTTAGTGATGTCTTTTGCCTTTGTTATTTTTTGGTGAGGCAATCAAGGATAAGTGACTTGCCCAGGGCCACACAGCTACTAAGTATCAAGTGTCTGAGGCCGGATTTGAACTCAGGTCCTCCAGACTCCAAGGCTGGAGCTCTATGCACTGCACCACCTAGATGCCTGTAGCATTCATGATTCTTTACAAGATACATCCACAGATATAACTGGGCTTGATAATCCTCTTACTATAAGCACCAGGCAAACAGGAAGTTGTATACTCCCCAAACATTTTAGACATTATGAAATGAGATGCAGCACAGTTGATCAACCACAAACATTTATTTAAGTGTCTACTATATAAGCCAGGTACCTAACAAAGACAAATATAAAACAGTAGCTGTACTTGAGGAATTTATATTATAACCAAGGAGATAACATGCAAGAAGACCACATGTAGATATGCAAAATAAATTCAAAGTAATGGAAAAAGGGAAGAATTAGCAGCTTGGAGGGAGGCAGGATGAGAACCGGGTAGCATTTGATTTGATCTTCAAAGCTAGGGATTGTAAGAAGTAGAGGTGAGGAAGGAATACATTCCCTGCATGCAGTACAGTCATGTAGATAGAAGATGATGTGTGTGAAGAACAGAAAGAAGGATTGTAGATTGAGTGAAGGTGAGTAATGTATTATAAATCTGGAAAGGTAGGTTGGAGTCAGGTGGTAAAGGGCTTTAAATGCCAATAGAAGGTGTTTGTTTGATCCTAAAGGTAATAAGGAGCCACTACAATTTATCATGCAAAAGACCAATACTTTAGCAACTATGTAAAGAATACATTAGAAAAGGGAGAGGCTTGAAGCAGGGAAACCAATAAGGAGGTTATTGCAATAGTCCAGGCAAGGGGTGTTGATAGGGTCTGAATTAGGGTGATAGTCATGTGATTAGAAAGAAGGGGAAAGATATGAGATATGTTGCGGGGGTAGATTTGACAAGATTTGTATGAGAGCAAACTGGATTCAAAGTTAGGAAAATCTGGGTTCAAGTCCTGCTTCTGACACATACAATTATGCACATTCCAATTGTGTAATCCCAAGAAAGTTACTTAAATTCTCAATGCTTAAGTGGTTCTTAAACCTTTTGGTCTCAGGAGCCCTTTACAATCTTAAAAATTGTTGAAGCTACCACAAGGCCTTTGTTTAGGTAAGCTATGTAGATAACATTTTGGTATTATTATAAAAACAGTTTTGACCTCACAGATACCCTGAAAGGGCCTAGGGGACTCCCAAAGGTGCATGGACCATACTTTGAGAAAACTGCTTTAGGCAGCTCTTGAAAATTACAAAGTGTAGAGAGAGTGCAGATCTCTATGAATAGAATGTTTCATCACCTAGGAGTTAATTATAACAGTGAAATCACAGCTCTAGTCCCAATTTGTATCTCTAGATATGTGTGTTGACTCTGAGGTTGTAATCCTAGGTAACTAGAAGGACTGTTCTCTACAGCAAATTGCCCTAAACAGAAAGGGGGAAATTTGAAAGATGAGAGTTTTAGGATAAAGATAATAAGTTCTCTTAGACATTTTGAGTTTCATATACCTAAAGAAAATATAGGTTGAAATATGGCCTGTAGCTGGAGTGAAATAAGTGATGTATATAAATATCTGGGAGTCATCTATGTAGAGATAACTGAGGCCATGGAGGCTAATATAGTCACCAAGTGAGTAAGTGTTACCAAGGGAAGGCCTAGGACAGAACCCACAGTTAGAGAGTAGGATGATGACTGACCAAATGAGACAGAAAGAATGATCAGACAATTAAGAAGGGAATTGAAAGGGAGAAGTGTTGTGAAAATCTGGAAGGGAGAGAGGATCCATGTTGCAGAGAAGTCAAGAAAGACGAGTACAAGTTGAAAGGGTAAATCCTGTGGAGGGTGAAGTCATCAAGATATTACTGTTTAAAGATAACTTTGTGCTGGTTTCATCAAGCCCTGAAACACGGCAACATCTCCTGGAAGACACATGAAATCAAATCAGAAGAATTTATCCTAACCACACAAGGAAAACCAAATAGATGAAGAATGCCTATTGCCAAGATTATGACATCTTTTTGGATGGACAATTGATAATACGGTGGGTGTGATCAGGCCATAACATATAATAAATGAGGAACTTTAAAGAAAAGGAATAAAAGATGTCATCAAGAAAATGCATAAGGGAAAAAAGATGAGTTTCTTCATAAAGGTGAGAGATGGCAGGTGGACAACCTGAGGACTTCAATAATATCCTCAAGATATCAGGAGAAAGCAAGAACACTGACTTCTCAATAATTGCCCCGCAGAAGCAATTATGATATGTCTTGGACAAGAGTCACATAGCATGTGAATAGATTGTGATGTTCATCATTGAAGAACAATTTAAGTATGTAAGCTAAAGATCTGAGAAAAAAGAGAAGGCTACGAGGGACACTGAAAGAGAGACACATGGAAATAAGAAGGGAGATTAGGCCTCCTTCTGGGCATGTCTTATGGGTGATCCCTTTCCCCTCCACTCGCATTTCAGAGCATGAAAGGTATCCTCTGACTGCTTCCTGCCAGCCATGATGACTCAGGACTTTGGTGATGAAAAGTCTTTTAATTGGCTACCGAAGCAGAACTCTGTGGGCATTCTAAAGGGGTGGTCCTCAACCCTCAAATTTCCTCTTTCTACTGGTTTCAAAATGCAAGGATGACTGTCTGAGCTATCTGGAGGGTCTGGTGGGTGGTGCACTTCCTTCCACCTGGCTGCAAGCCATGAACTATTGGCCTCTTGGGTGAGCCTGTGCCTGGATGGGGCTACCTCCCATTTGTTCTTCTTTCCCT
Source organism: Phascolarctos cinereus (assembly GCF_003287225.1). Lineage (NCBI taxonomy): Eukaryota > Metazoa > Chordata > Mammalia > Diprotodontia > Phascolarctidae > Phascolarctos > Phascolarctos cinereus. Next base: position 208,313,221 of record NW_027555514.1, read on the forward strand.
TGGGACTGGGTGTTACGAGATCTCCAAAAATACCTGGTGTCTTCCCATTGCTAGGCACCCAAATAGTAGGCTTACAACTACTGGAACAGTTGTAACAGCTGAATAGTGTTGTAGAAGCAGAAGGGCTGAAAAAGAAGATGTGGCTCAGAGAGAAAACAGCCAACAAGCATTTATTAAGTGCTTATTATGTGCCAGGTATTGTACTAAATGCTGCAAAAAACAAAATGTAAAATACAATTCCTGCCCTCAAGGAGCTTGAAATATAATGGGAAAACAATATGCAAACAGTTATGAACAAGCTATTTAGAGAGTAAATTGGAAATAATCAATAGGGGAAAGGGGGGTTAGGAAAGGCTTCCTGTAGGTCAGATTTCCCCTGAGATTTGAAGGAAGGTAGGGAAGTCAGAGAAGCTAGGAGGTTGAGATGAAGTGGGAGAGCATTCTAGACCACAGGTGTCAAACATATAACATAAGGGCAGTAGCCTCCCAAATATAGCCCTAACCTGATTAAACTGCAATTGGGAAATATTTAACAAAATAAATAAAAATGCAATAAAATGTACACAATGTTAATATGTGATTTTCTAAATTAAGCTTCAGCAAATTGAGTTTGATACCACTATTCTATACCACTAGGAAGACAGAACTGTCTTGGTGTTTTTCAGATTATGCTAATAGAGATGAAGGGTAAAATGGTTAATTAATAGTCCTTACAAAAAGCTTTGCAATATCCCAATAAGTCTCAATCATTTAAACTGGTAGGAACGAGTTACTGGAGAATGTTCTAATTATTCTGTAATTATTCCTTAGCATTCCCTTATCTGTATGAAACAAAGCTACCTGATTTATGTTTTTGGAGGGAACATCCTTTACTTAACCCTAGACTTTCCATAACTTCAACCAAGTCATTAATATAAATTTTGAGTGGAGTTCTTTAGCAGTCACTAGTTAGCTCCCTTCATGTTCAGCATTTTCATATAGTATCTATAAATTCAGATATACAATAATCCAACTCACATTTCTACATCTTGTTCACAATACTATGAGAAACTCTGTAAAAAAAATCAGACGCATTATGTCCCCATCATAAAGTACTAGTCAAGGAACTCTATTAAAAAGGAAATGACTTATTCTTAACGAAAACTATTCTAGCTCCTGCACATTACCATTTAATTTCTAATGCTCACAAATGATGCTACAACTAAAGAGAAAAGAAGGCAATTACAGAGAAAAAAGAGATGATTTCAAGAACTTCCTCTTCCTTTTATCTTCATTCTTGTTGTTAATGGCACCTTCATTCGGATTCCATATTTGCAATCTGAGATTTTTGTTTGACTTGTTCTTCTCCCTTACCTCTCGCATCCAATCAGTTGCTAAATACTATTGGCACTATATCTGTATTCATTCCTGTTCATCTCTTTCTCCTTCTTTCCACTCCACCCCCTAGTACAAGTTCATATTACCATCATACTAAACTATTACAATAGTTCCTCAAAAAGGTTTGTCTCCATTCCATACAATCTATCTTCCTTGACTCTGATAATCTTCTCTGTGTGTGTGTTGAGGTGTAGATTTTAGGGGTACTGAGACCCCAAAATCATGACACACAGATCCTGCCAATGCATTTGACCCAAGTTTTCTTTCAGGTTTTATTAGAGATGAACCATACTGGCCAGGTCTTAAGGAATCTGAACATTTGTGACACCCATAAGGACAAGCAAGCATGAGGAAATCTCAGTGTTTAAATGGGGACCAGGATGGATCTTTTATACAGCCAAGTAATTTGGGGTGATCAGAGGAGTTTAGGGAGAATCTCGATGGGAGTGTCTGGGAGGTTGAACGGGGTTATCCAGGAATAGACAATGGAGTGCTAGGCTTTATTAGGGTAACAAAGAACTGGAAGATAGGGAAGGAAGAGGTTGAATGGGGTCTGGATAAGATCAAAGATGGCTTCATTTAGGGTATCAAAAGGAGATAGAGCCTAGGCAATGAGGCCAGTTGATAGGAATAATAATTAGGAGACTGCTAGACTTCCTTGACCAGATAAGTGAGTTCAACGAAAGTTTAAGGGTTTTCTGGGGCCCGTAGACAAATGGGACCCAAATTCTTTATTTTGGAGTGAGGGGCAAAGGTCTCAGCTTGGGTCCATACCCCATTGTGTGTGTGTGTGTGTGTATGTGTAGTCATGGTTCCCAATTACCTGCTGAGTAAAACAGATTCTTTAGGGACTTATGGACAACCAACCATATCCTGTTGCTGTCAAGTCTATTTAGGACCAGATTCAATATATATTTTGTTTCAGTCCCCATCCATGTAAAAATTCCTTCTCTTAGATCTATTCCTAGTTAACCTAACCCTAACTTAGACCTCATCCTGTAATCAAATGCAGTTGAACTGGATTGTGAAAAGCATGATATGAAGAAGCATCAGGCAATGGACAACATAAAACATAGATATTACTTTCATTCTAGTCCCAAAGTCATCTATTTCATTTGTGCCCTCCTCCTTCACCACTCATTTCAGGTTAAAGCCTGGTATCCCTCCTCATTCTTTGCTCTTCCATTCCTAGGCTAGAGATTGGTGTTTCTCCCTACTTTCCCTTGACTGGTGTCTTCTTACTTCCCATGTTGTTTCTGAGCCACAGTAGGGGACGCTAAATGGCTCAGACAGCTGACAGCAGGTTTGGGGACATGATAGTCATCACAGTCCTAGGGAAGTCATGAAATTCCTTGGTTGTTTTACAACTAAGCTGGTGCTTCATGCTGAGATAATTACTCTGACTTTGTAGCATGAGAACAAAACTCCATCCAGGGGCTCCAGGACCTCACAGGTATGACAGATGTTACTACCCTTACCAGCTAGCAAGATGTGGCATGACTTTTGGAGCACCTTGTCTAAATAACCATTGTCTCTTTATGTCCTTCTACATCTTCTTCCAGGTATTGTTTTCAGAAATCTTATCCACCATATGTTTGTGCATTCCAAGTCCACAATGCATTGTATTTGTCAAATACTTTGCTAAAATTCAGAAAACAAAGCAAATAAGTGCTACCATTCAGCCACTGGGCAGGTGTAGATATGACAAAGTGTTAAGGTACCAGAATGTCTCATTAATAAAGTTCAGACTTCTCTGTCTAGCATTCAAGACTCTCCACTATCTGGTGCCACCTTATCTTTCCAGCCCTGTTTTATTATTGTCATCCAAACCTTCTATTATATTCTGGCCAAACTAGAGAATGTCTGGTCCTGAATGTACCCTGTAACTTCCTTTTTTTGCTTTTGAACATATGAGCAAATGAATTAAAAAGCATTGATTTAGCACTTATTGTGTACAAAACACTATGGTAAGTGTTAGGGACTCAAATAGGAAAGCAGAGACAGTTCCTGCTCTTAAGAAGTTCACCTTCTCATGGGGGGACGGGGGGACAGTTGAGATGGAGTAGGGAAGGACACATAGAAAAGGTTTCAGCTGCAAGTCAGATGGAAAAGTCCTACAGTCCTTAGGGTGCAGCAGCAAAATAAATGGTAATGGATTTTCTTTAATTTCATTTCCACTGATACAGTCATCTCAGTTTCTGATACTGAACCATTTGACAGTGACAAGGACTTTGTTATTAAGAACTTCCTTTCATGTGTCTTCAATAGCTGTACCCACAGCACTCACAAGAGGTGGCTTCCCAGGAAGATGGCTCTGAGGGTTGGGATGGAAGCAGAACTAATGATTTAAGGCAGGGCTTCTTAAACTTTTTCCACTTGTGACCCCTTCAGCGCTTTTTTTTTAAGGCAATTGGGGTTAAGTGACTTGCCCAGGGTCACACATCTAATAAGTGTCAAGTGTTTGGTCGGAGGCCAGATTTGAACTGAGGTTCTCTGACTTCAGGACCGGTGCTCTTTCCACTGTACCACCTAGCTGCCCCTATCCTTCAGTGCTTCTTAACTGTGGGTTCTTGAACTTATTTGCCTGTTGATGGCAATAGGGCAGATGTTGGTGTCGTATGAGTGGTGGCAAGGAAGATGGTTCCTTGTGATTCCAGTAACTACTTATCTCAGTGACAGCTAGGGCTTGTAGTCTAGAAGACAGTGTTCAGGGTCCTGGACTATCACTATCATAGTTTAAGGGGAGGTAGTAGTTGAAGGAGTTGTGGTGGTTTGACTTGCCTGGCACTTGTCTTCTCCTGACTCTCCCTCTTTTTCCCATAGAAAGCAGTCGATTAGCATTTGGTGGGAATGGATGGTCCCACCACCTTCTCCCCAGAAGTTGCTTCTCCAGATGACTGTTGGACCAGGACCAGTGCTCTGAGGTATACTAACATTCTTGGGTTCTTGGACTTACCTGTCAGTGAATGGCAGTTATTTAATATTTGGTGTTGGAGTTGATGAAAGGAAGGTTTCACCTTTTCTATGGTGATTGCTCAGATCTTCTGCAAGTACTCAGGCTATTAAGTCATTAGACATAGAAAAGTTACACTGTTCCTTATGCTTGTAAAGTTCTTCTTCCCTCTCATTGAATACCCACTCATTCTTAAAATTTCAAGTCAAATGATAGCTCTTCCTTCCATGAAGTCTTCCTTATTGATAATAATATTTTCCTTGGGACTTTGGAAAAATCATAGTAGTTTTGTTTTTACTTCTAATGCATTTTATCTATTCTGTATTAAAGTAATCTATGTGTGTCTCTCCCCACTCCCAATTTGCAAATTATATGACAGGGATGTCATCTTATTTAAACTTTGTATCTGCTCCAATATCTAGCATAGTGTCCTATACAAATAAGATAATATTTGTAAAATATAATAGCACAGTACCTGTTTCTTTCCTCTTGTACTCCATAGATGTTTAATTAATGTTTGCCAATTTGAATCAAGTAATAAAGACAATTAGAATGAATTCCCTCAGTATATTTGAAGAAACAGTCCTGCAGAGTGTGCTGGATTCTAGAACATCCAAGTTTTCACCAATCTATAATAAGTTTCATGGTTAGACAAACAACAAAATCATTCCTTTGATAGCTCTAACAATCTCCCAATGATTATTAGCGTCATTTACTATTATTACCTGAGGTAACCATTTATGAATTTTAAGAATCAAACAAAAATACTTTGCTCTTAGTCATTACTAACTGAGCCCTAGTAATAAGCAGATTTGGAAGGTCAACTAAACTAACCAAAGAGAGTCAGGCCTTCTCCCAATCAGGAAGGACCTTTAAGTGGGGACTCTGACATTTCTAAATCAGTCACTGGTATTTATAGTTCAGGAATTTTCTTGGCCATTTCTGAGGATCAAAATTAGCCCTAAGGAGTGTCACATACCATTTCCTTTTCACAAAAGCAGCAGTCATTCTTTGTGGTCTCTGAACAGACTAGAAAAGAGAAAGAAAAACTGAGTTGTATAAAGCTGAGTGAGTTGTAATGTCTTCCATTCAGAAGGGTTGCACTCAAGGATGACTTTTCTCCTTAACTCAAATATTACCTGTAAGGGTCCATGATGGAATTTCCATTACCTGCACAATCCAAAAGCATAATTGAAAAAAGATGTTGTTGGTCTCCAGGTGTTTGCTTGAGTTGGCCAACTTCCTTCCTTTTAATTGTCTTTCCCAAGAATGGGAGGTTTGAAATTGGGTGGTAATTGGTGAGGTTGCTGGCATGGAGAGATGGTTTGGAAAAGAAGTCCAACCAGTCAGACTAGAGGTCTTTCCTTTTGGGGCCTTGGCAGACCACAATATGGTAAAGATGCATTCACTGCCATTCTTAAAGGAAGATTCAAGATTTAGTTGTGAGAAGCCAAAAGGTAATTGGATGTTATTGATATTCTGTAGCACTTCCTGTTTCCCCTGAGCTATTTTTTCATCTATCTTTTTTTCAAACTGCAACTCATGACTTATCTTCTCTCTGGTCTTCCCTTGATGACTGTACCCACTCATAATATATTCTCAGCATTTATATTCTGTACTTAATAAGATTATGTGTTCCTGAAAAATAATGTGCAAATGTTTATAAATTGTTATATTTTAAATGTATCAAGGGAATAGACCTGTTAAGGGAAAATAATTAATTCTTTCATAAACTTAAAGATATTTTGATAAAATCAATGTTTAATCCCTAATCTATTAAATTGACATTTTCACATAATATTATTATAAATTATCCTTCTCTTCCTTATCATCTCCCTGAAACTCTCAGTCTAGAATGAAGGAAAGCAAATTATTTAAGCCTCTAGGTCCTACTTCATTGCACCCCTCAGAAGTCTTCAATAATTTTGAGATCCTCACCCCCATTTGCTAAATAGCAGTGTTGAATCTAATCAGTAACAAAGTTCATCAGAATCTAGATTTTCTGAAATTTATTCCTCTGTAATTTCTTGTGTGCTTGAAAAATGCTACTGAGTGAAAGACTGAAATGAAAATTCTTTTGAGAGAGATTATTTCCAAATGATTAAAAGGTGATTTTACAGATGGATCCAAGATGGCAGAATATAGGCAGGAACCAGCTGAACTCTCTCAACATTCTCCTTGAAATAACTTTAAATAACTCCTCAAACCAAATTTTGGAGCAGCAGAGCCAAAAATAGGTCAGAGTGAGATGTTTTTCCAGACTAAGACAACTTAAGAGGTTACTAGGAGAGGTCTGTAATATCAGGGTAGGGGCCAGCTAGGAACACACACACAGCAGCACAAATGGTGGGTCTTAGAGGCAGCCAACAATGGCAACAGAAAGTAGCAGCAGTTTGGGGAGCCCTCAGTCCACACAGTAAGCAGGTTGGACCACTAGTCAGAAAGAGATTACAGGGGACCCTTTGCTGGCACTGAGTGCAACTGGCACTGATTGCCAACTCTATTGCCCATTAGCAGTTCTGAGTCACAGTTCCACAGCAGAGAGAAGAATTAGTGCTTGAGGCTGTAGTGTAGCAGGGACACTTCCTAGGTTACCTGACCAGACACAGGACAAGAGAGAAGTGACCATACCTCTGTCCAGATCACATCATCTTGGAAGCATCAAAAACTTGCAGACCCTCAGGACTAGCTCTGAAAACAGCACCACGAAAAAGTCTGATACTTGGGACAGTGCCTTCCCACCCCTAGGTGAGCAGAGCCCAACTTTAACGTAAAGTTCAAAGATAAGAAATAGGCTAAAAAATAAGCAAACAACAAAAAAATAATGTGACCATAAAAGGCTAGTATGATGGTAGAGAAGACCAAGACACAAACTCAGAAGAAGACAATGTGAAAATAGCTACAAGCAAAGCCTCAAAGAAAAATGCTGTGGACACAAGCCCAACAAGAATTTCTGGAAGATTTGATGAAAAGAGAGAGATACAATAGTGGTAGAGGAAAAATGGGAAAAGAAATAAGTGTGATACAAGAAAAATATGAAAAGACAATTAACAGGTTGGTAAAAAGAAGCACAAAAAAATATTGAAGTAAATAGTACCTTAAAAAACAGAATTGGCCTAATGGCAAAAGATGCCCAAAAAATCACTGAGGAAAAGAACTTCTTAAAAAGCAGAATAGGCCAAATGGAAAAACAGATACAAAAGCTCAGTGAAGAAAATAATTCCTTAAAAATTAGAACTGGGCAAGTGGAAGCTAATGACTCCATGAGACGTCAAATAACAATGAAACAAAGTCAAAAGAATGAAAAAAATAGAAGAAAGTGGGAAATAGCTCATTGGAAAAACAACTGGCATGGAAAATAGATCAAGGAGAGATCATTTAAAAATTATTGGGCTACTTGAAAGACATGATCAGAAGGAAAAAAAAAAGGGCCTTGACATCATATTTCAAGAAATTGTAAAGGAAAACTGCCTTGACATCTTAGATCCAGAAAGTAAAACAGACATTAATAGAATCTACCAATCATCTCCCAAAAGAGATCTCAAAATGAAAACTGTTAGGAATAGTATAGCCAAATTCCAGAATTCCTAGTTCAAGGAGAAAATATTGCAAACATCCAGGAAGAAACAATTGAAATATTGCAGAGACATAGTCAGGACCACACAACATTTAGCTGCTTCCATGTTAATGGAGCAGAGGGCTTGGAATATGATATTCCAAAAAACAAAGGAGCTAGGATTACAACCAAGAATAACTTACCCAGGAAAAGTGAGAATAATCTTTCAGGGGAAAAATGGATATTTTATGAAGTGGGGGCTTTTCAAGCATTCCTGAATAGAAAATCTGACATTGAAACAGAAGATTCAAGAGAAGCATAAAAAAGTAAACATGAAAGAGTAATCACAAGGTACTCAATAAAGCTAAATTGTTTACATTCCTATATGGGAAGATGATACATGAAACTCTTAAGAACATTATCATTTTTAGGGTAAATAGAATGAGTCTACATAGACAGAGGGCACAGGTGTGAGTCAATTCTGTTGGGATGATCTCTCCCATCCCCCCAAAAAATAAAGGGTTGAGAAAGAGGAATTCACTGGGAGAAGGAAGAAGAGAGGTAGAAATGTGGAAATTTTTCTCACATAAAAAAGTGTGTAATAAAGAGCTTTTATAGTAGAGGGGGAAATGGGGGGTGGGCAATTCTTGAACCTCACTCTCATTGGAATTGGTTCAAAGAAGGAAGAATATATATGTATACATATACATATATACATACATACATATATATGTGTGCTTGTATATATATACATATATATGTATACATATACATATACATATACATATACATATACATATACATATACATATACATATACATATACATATACATATACATATACATATACATATACATATACATATACATATACATATACATATACATATACATATACATATACATATACATATACATATATCATATACATATACATATACATATATCATATATACACACATCCAGCTGGTATAGAAATCTATCTAACCTAATAGGATAATAGGGGGAGAAGGGGATAAGAGATATTGAATGAGGTGATGAAAGAGAGGGCAGATTAAGGGAGACAGTGATCAGAAGCAAAACAGATTTTTGACAGAGAGAATTAAAAGAAAAAGGGATAAACAGAAGAAAATAGGACAGAGGGAAATGCACAGTGAGTAATCATAAATGTGAACAGAATGAGCTCACCCATAAACAGTAGAAGATATCAGACTTGATTAGAAACCAAAATACAACAAGAGATATGTTTGAAACAGAAATACACACAGAGTTAAAATAAAGTGCTGGAGAAGAATCTATTATGCTTCAGATGAAGTAAAACAAACAAACAAACAAAAAAGGCAGGGGTAGCAATCATGATCTCAGACAAAGCAAAAGCAAAAATAGACCTAATTAAAAGAGATGATCAGGGGAACTGTATTTTGTTAAAAGGTACCATAGATAACGAAATATTATTTTAAAAATTTACAGCAAGTTTCTCTGATAAAAGCCTCATTCTCAAATATATAGTGAATTGAGCCAAATTTATTTTTTAAAAGAGCCATTCCCCAAAAAATAAATGGTCAAAGGATATGAATAGGCAGTTTTCAGAAGAAAAAAATCAAGCTATCTATAGTCATATGAAAAAGTGCTCTAAATCACTATTGATTAGATAAAAAAGCAAATTAAAACAACTCTGAGGTACCACCTCACACCTGTAAGAAATGACACATGTTTAAGGGGTTGGGGAAAAATAGGTACAGTAACAAACTCTTGGTGGAGTTAAGAATCGGTCTAACCATTCTGGAGAACAATTTGGAATTACATATAAAAAACCATAAAACTGTGCATACCCTTTGATCCAGCAATACTGCTGTCTATATCCCTAAGAGATAAAAGGGACCTACATATACAAAAATATTTGTAGCAGCTCTATTTGTGGTGGCAATGAATTGGAAATTGAAGGGATACTCATCAACTGGAGAAAGGCTGAATAAGCTGTGGAATATGATTGTGATGGAATATTATTGTGTTATAAGAAATGATGGGAGGGGTGATTTCAGAGGAAAAAAAACATAACAAGACCTATATGAACTGATGCAAAGAGAGAGAACTGATTAATTCTGAATGTAAATTGAAGTATAATTTTCCTCACTATTTTTCTGCTTTTTTGTGATATGCTAACATGGAAATATTTTGCATGATTTCATATGTATAATTTACATCATTTTGCTTGTCTTCTCAGTGGGTGTGGGAGAGGTGAGAGGGAAGGAGAAAATTTAGAACTCAATTTGAAAAGAGCAGAATGTTAAAAAGAAATGAATGATAAAGCAAGGGGGGAAAAGATGATGTTGACCTTTGAGATTTTCTTTCCATTTTAAGATTTTGGCTTTAAAGTTTGTGACCATTGATTAAATGAGAAGGACCAGGCAGTTGCTATTATTCTAGCATACTGTTGTTTTTTTCCCACAGGACTGGAGAGATATTGGGGTACCTGACAATATTGCACCTAAGTCCTGAGGAAGGAAAAAAGGAGATATGTCTTTTACCTGGGAAACTTCTACTAATCATTCAATCAAAAAACAAGTACTTACAAAGCACTTACTATGTGTCAGACATTGTGCTAGGCACTAGGAACACAAATACAAAGAATGAAACAAGACCTACTGTCAAGAAGCTTACAATCCAATAGAAGAGACAGATACACATAAAATATATATTAATATCTATATTGTATAAATAAAAAGTTAATCCATGTAAAATATGCAAAGTAGTTAAATAAAGGTGATTTGGGAGAAAGGGCAGTAGTGGTTGGTAGGAAAGTTTTCATGAAAAAGATTGTGCTTGAGTTGTATCTTTAAGAAAAAGATTCTCTGGTTTGGAAGTTAGGAGGGAGTGAATTCCAGGCACGTCAGAGGACCAGAGCAAAGGCACAGAGAAAGAAGATGGGAGTGACATATATGAGAAGCAGAGAAATCATTTTGTCTGGATTGTAGAAAGTATGAAGAAAAGTAGTGTCCAAAGCAGCTGAAAAGCTAGGCTGGGGCCAGGTTGGTGTCGCATCTTAAAAGCTAAAAAGAAGAATTTATATTTTATACCATAAGGCAAAGGAAGCCACTGGGGCTGACTAAGGGAATCACACGATCAAATCTGCACTAAAGAAACTTTATTTTGGCATATTTTTGGTAGGATAGACTGGTAAGATGAGAGACTTGAGGTACTGTGACGAAACAGGAGGTTCTTGCAATGTTCTAAGTGAGAGGTAATTAGGGCATGAATGAAGAGAAGGTGATCATATTTAAGAAATGCAACAAAGTTGTTGCTATTTCAAAGAATTCAAAAGTAACATGTTCAAGAGAGAATAGGGGCAAGTGGGATGAGGATGAGGAGGATTAAAAGAGAGAAATCTTCTTTAAAGATTTGTCATCTGACTAACTTAGATATACTTTGCTATTCACAGCAATGCAAGTATCTAAGACATCTCCAAAAGTCTCAAGATGGAAAATGCTATCCACATCCAGAGAAAGAACTATGGAGTTTGAATACAGATCAAAGCATACTATTTGCTGGTTTTTTTTCTGTTTTGCTTTATTGCTTCTTTCTTGTAGCTCCTCCTATAGGTTCTAATTCTTCTTTACAACATGACTATTTTGAAAATGTTTAATAGGAATTTATATGTAAAGCCTATACCAGATTGCACACCATCTTGGAGAGGCAGGAAGGGAGGGGGAGAGAATTTAAAACTCAAAAGCCTATGGAAGTAAATGTTGAAAACTAAAAATAAATTAATTTTAAAAAAAGATTTGTCATCTAAAAAAAGTTCATTTTAATACATGCAGATGTAACCCTGTCGCGGAAGTGTTCCTTCTGACATAAGCATTCAGGTACAATTTGGGGGGTGTTTGCCAAAATTTCTCTGACTTCTGTGCCCTCTAGGGAAGCCCTAGAAATGTGATGATGTCTTGTTTTGAAAAAAAAAATCTCTCAAAAAAGTCTCCTACAAGAGCTAACAAGTCAATAGATGTAGAAAAGGTGTTATTTAATAATAAAAAAACATAGAAATGGCTCATAGCTAACGTTATGGATAGTCAAGAAAGATCTCCTACTTCGCACAGGGACCTATGCACTCCTTCTGTCTCTGATAAGATCACCAAGGTTAGTAGTATTGAGGAAAAAGAGAAGAAGGCCCAGTCTAGAGTCCTGTTGTGAGACACAAACATTTAGTGGGCAGGACCTTGATGAAGATCCAGCAAGGAGACTAAAAAGAAGTAATCAGACAGAATAACCAGGGTAGAGAATTGTTACAAAAATCTATTCATTGAGAAGTGGGTGATTGACAAAGTCAAAGGTCACAGAGAAATCAAGAAAAGTGAGAACTGTGAAAAGGTCATTGGATTTAAAGAGCTCTCGGCAGGGGGGTGGAGATCATTAGTAACTTTGGAGAGAACAGTTTTGGTTGAATGATAAGGTCAGAAACCTGACTGTAGAGAGCTAAGAAGAGAGTGAAAGATGAGTAAGTGAAGGCATCAATAATAGCTGGCCTTCCTGAGGAGTTTAGCCACAAAAGGCAGGAGAGATATGAGATGATAGCAGGGATGGATAAACCAACTGAAGATTTTTTTGAGGATTGTAGTGCCACGGGTGTATTTGTAGGCAATAGGAAAGCAGCCAGTAGAAAGAGAGAGATTGAAGATAAATGGAAGAGTGGTGATGATAAGAGGGTGATAATCTGGTAGAAGAGACAGAATATAATGAGATCACTTGTGCATATAAAAGTATTGGCCTTACAATGAGAAGAGCCAGCTCATCATGTGAGACAGGGATAAAGGAAAAGACAGTGGCAGAAGACATTTGGGTTACGTGATATAAGGAGGAAGGGCTGTGTGTGTATCTCAAAACTAGAAAGCAGTTTTCACAGAAATTAGGTTCAGGAGCCACAGTAGTCCTCAGAGGCCATCTAATCCAAATCTCTCAAATCATATATAAGAAATGGACCTATAGAGATTAAGCAATTTGCCCAAGGGACTACACAGGATGTGTCAAAGATGGGATTCCCACTAAATGCAAATTAAAACAACTCTGAAGTACTACCTCACACCTAGATTGGTTAATATGACCAAAAAAATATCGAATGTTGGAGAAGATGTTGGAAAATTGGAACACATGCATTTTTGGTGGAGTTGTGAACTGATCCAACGATTCTGGAGAGCAATTTGGAACTATACCCAAAGTGCTATAAAACTATGCTCCAGCAATACTACTACCAGATCTGTATCCAAAGATATCATAGAAAAAGGGAAAAGGACCCACATGTATGACAATATTTATACCAGCTCTTTTTGTGGTGTCAAAGAATTGGAAATTGAGGGGATGCCCATCAACTGGGGAATGGCTGAACAAATTGTGGTTTATGAATGTTATGGTATACTATTGTGCTATAAGAAATGATGAACAGGCTGACTTCAGAAAAAGCTGGAAAGACTTGTGTGGTCTGATGCTGAGTGAAATAAGCAGAACCAAGAGAACGTTGTACACAATAACAGCCACGTTGTGAGATGACCAACTCTGATAGACAGCCCTTCTCAGCAATGCAATGGATCTAAGACTATTCCAAAAGACTCGTGATGGAAAATGCTATCCACATTGAAAGAAAGAATTATGGAGTCTGAATATAGATCGAAGCACAAAATTTTCTCTTTTTTTTTTCTTTCTTGTGATTTTTCCCTTTTGTTCTGATTGTTCTTTCACAAGACTAATGTGGAAATCAAAAAAAGAGAGAGAGAGATGGGATTTCAACCCAGGTTCTGGGACTCTGGAATCATAGCTTTCCCCTTGCTTTCCTTTTATGCCATATGTCATAATAAGTTCAAAAATGAATGCACAATCTGAATTCAAAAGGTCACATCATAAAAAATAAAAAAAGAGAGAGAATGTAAGTTTCTTGAGGGCAGGGACTGCACTCATTTTTCTTTTTGTTTCCTTTGCACTTAGCATAGTGCCTGACATATATAATTAATAAATGCTTGTGAATTGAATAAAATGAACTCTGTTATTCCATCCCCCAAACCTGGAATTAAGTTAGAAGGTGTGTGGTCCAATGGAAAAGCTATTGTGTTTGAAGTCAAAAGGCCTAGGTTCAAATCACAGCTTTGATATTTACTGTCCGTGTGTGCTTAGACAGGTTAGTTAACCTGTCTGGATCTCAATTTCATTATCTGTAAATTTGGGAGATCTAAAAATCAGATTCTTTTCCCACTCTATATCTATTGTCAATTAATCAATGAAAGATTACTTATTAAGCACATGCGATGTACCTACTACTATACTTTCATGGAATCTTATTATGGGATGTTGAGTTTCAAGAAAGACATGTGGAATTTAGGTTTAGTTGGTATGAATTCTCTGCTTTTGAATTCAAATCTTGTGTTTCTTTTATGATCAGTTACAATAAGACAGATCAGAATCATTCTCACTAGTAATCACCAGACCCTCATACACTGTCTTTCAGATGAATGTTTTTAAGGCTGAAGCTGCCTCTCAGCCCAGCTGCTCCCAGCAGCTGTTGTTTGTTGTTTGTTGTGTCTGCAGAGTTGGCCTGGAGGTGTTTGTACTTTACTCAGGCCAAACCTCTGCCCCTGGAGGTCTGGTCTTCCCTGGGGTCTTCTCAAATTGTCTTAGGAGAACAACTGCTTTACCCCATATTTATTTCTGCTACTCTGAGGTGATGTTCTGTCTTTTTTTGTGGAGGAAATTTGGAGAGCCAAAAGTTTTCTGACCTGCTCTGCCATCTTCCCAGAATCCTCTCAGATAGTTCAGTTTCAAGTATAAATACACAGCAATCCTTGAACCTAAGTTTTGAAATGTGTTCAATTGAATGTCAGTAGCCAAAAATGTGTTGTGGTACTGGCCAATTATCCATTCATCATGCATTACTAGCCCAAGAGAATGAATGTGGGTATAAATGCAGAGTCCTGTATCTTTTGTATGTCAGCAATCACCATGATTGAATATGAAAAGAATAAGAATCCAGGATAGAGTAGCCAAGTGTATGGCACTTACTCTATATGAGAATGTGCCATCAGTGAACAAATGATGATAAAGCATTTACTAAGCAGTTGCTAAGTGCCAAGCTCAATAAGTACTGGTGATACAGATATAAGTAAGGAATACCTTGCTCTCAGGTAGCTTATATTCTACTGGGGGAATGTAACACACGAAAGAGATCCAAAAAGGCTGGTTGGTGGGTATATAGCAAGAGGCATGGTTTGCAATTGGTTGGAAAGTAAGGTGGAGGCCTGGTCCCCAGCAAGATAAGGTCCAGGTAAAGCACAAAATGTAGCTTTGAATGAATTCTTCTTCTCCAGATAGAACAATTGATGGCGAATCTGGTCTACAAGCAATGATTATGATCAAGATTAAGGAATACTCAGATGGGAGGAAGGAGGCTTGGGGGACAACCAGAAGGAATGCCTGGAGCCAGTTATTTTGTCTATTGGCTCTGGTATTTTTTAGGCTGTCCTTCATTCCTGGAATGCTCTTCCTCTTCTGCTCTGACTACTGACTTCTTTGGCTTCCTTTAAGTCCCAACAAAAATCTCATCTTATACAGGAAGCCTTCCCCAACTCTTCTTAATTCCAGTGCCTTCCCTCTATTAATTCTTTCCTTTTCATCCTGCCTATAACTTGCTTTGTTTATATTTGCTTGCATGTTGTCTCTTTCATTAGACTGTAAACTCCTTGAGGGCAAGGATTGTCTTTCGCTTTTTTCCCCTTCCCCAGCACTTAGCACATTGCCTGGCACATAGTAGGCACTTAATAAATGTTTCTTGATTGACTGATGTGACCTCACTGCAAGAATATCAGAAGTTGTCATTCTTACATGCAATTATGTATTAAAACTATATTCAATCTTACACAAGACGTCAGAAGTCAATTAGCATTGCCCAAGTCTGCTAATATATGCTACGAAATCACTCCATGGTGATTTTGGATACTTAAGCTGAGAAAATTCACGATCTGATGTGGAATAGTTTTTTGCTACTCCAAAATGGCAGCCAATGTATACAAGTTAGATACCTGTGTTTGGTGTGCTCAAAGGGAAAGTCCCACTGACCCTGAGCTACTTACTTGTAGAATGTAGCAGTGACAAACATTTAGTTTCTTCTTTTCTCTGGTAGGAGACCAAAAGAACCTCACCTTTTATGACCAGCAATGAATGCTTCCACTGTGGCTAAAGTATGGCTGAGGTATTTCTTAGTATATGACTCTTCTGCCAGGATTCATTTTGATCAGGGTCAAGAATTTGAATGCAAGTAACTCAAAGGGATGTTTGACTGGCACTCAAGTTTAAGCTCTTTTCATCTATTGCCTGGACTAGTATAGTAGCCATCTAATTAGTCTTTTATTCTCCCATCTCTCCCTTCTCTATGCTCCACACAGCTGTTAATTTGATATTCCTAAAACATCGTTCTGACCTTATCATTTCCCTCCTCCAATATTTGTTGTCTCTGGGATCAAATTTAAAGTCCTCTGCTCCGACCTACACTTTCCAGGCTTGTCAGACATTACTCCCCTTCGCACAATCCACTGTACTATTCCATGTACAAGCCAAATGGGCCTTCTTGATGTTCCTTAAAATGTTCTCTCTTGTCTTTATGTCTTCACAATTCCTTCTTACCTCTAACTTTCAGAGTTCCTAGTTTTCTTCCAAGCTCAGCTCAAGTGACACATCCTATATGAAGCCTTTCCTGACCCTCCTATTTGCTTGAGTAAATCCCCTTGGAATTACCTTGTATAAACTTTGTCTATACTTATATGTGTACATGATACTTCCCTCTATTGAGTGTAATCTCCTTGAGGGCAGACACTGATTCATTTTTGCCTTCATGCCTTCTGCATCTAGCACAGTTGATCGGTAGTGGGGGGATAAGAAGAAAGCCACTACCTCTTTACCCTCCCCCACCCAATCATTTATTGATTCATTAGCACTCTGACTACTAAAGTATGTGGGTATTCCTGGGCATGTTTAGAACCGATTATCCTAGCAGGTTTCTCCTGTCTTTGTCAGGCATAATACTCCCAAATGCCCACACAAGATTTCAGGTTTCAAAACAACAGACACATTTCTGTCTTTTTTTCTTCAATTTGTCTTTCCAAACTAAGGAATTTTTGGAGTATTGCAGCTTTTCTGCTTTTGACAAAATTAGGCATTAAAAAAAAAGATAGCTGGAGAAAACAAACCTCCCTTAGTCCAAGGGAAACATGTTCAAGTGTGTTTCTATTTGCTTGTTTGTATTGAGTTTGTTTATGACTCACCCAATCCCTTCTCCAATTTTCTGACTGTAGGCAGTGTCTGATGGGTGGACCCCAGATGACGTCAAATTTTTGAGGCTCCTAGGTGATTAAGATTTTGAAAGTCTGGGAAATAGCAGTGTGTACTGTCTGTTGATAAGGAACAATAAGAGCCTTCCTTATCCTCATTCTCATTGCTAGCAACTTCCCTTGCTGTAGGGACTATCTCTATTGTTTTAAGGCAGACATATTTGAAAAGAAGGGAAATGTGCCAATGTATTCATCACCAAATCCTCCCCTCCCCCACCTCCAATCTATAGTGCATCCAGATAAGGATGATAGAACTACAGCTGAAAGGGCCCTGAGATGCCATCTCATCAAGCCCCTTCATTTTACAGATGATGAAACTGAGGTCAAGAAAGGTTAAGTGAATTCATTAAGATCAAATAACTAGTAAATAACAAATATTTATATGAAATTCTTCTGAAAAAGGTCTGATATCAAAACTACAGAGGGAATTGAAGCAAATATATAGAAGTAAGAGCAAAATGGTAAGTGACCAAGGGACAGAGCCTAGCAATCTTCACATGAAAACATACAATCAACAATCATGTGGGAGGGGAAGCTCCAAATCATTAGCAAACACAGAAATGAAAATTAAAATAATTCTGAGGCATAACCTCATGTGCATAATATTGACAAAGATGACAAAAGAGGAAAAAGTTGGTTTTAGAAGGGCTTTGGGAGGACAAACATAATAATAATGCACTGATGGTAGAACCCTAAACTGATTCAGGACTTCATGAGAGGTACAGAATGATGCATATGTTTTCAGATATGGCCAATGTATTATTTGTTTTACTTCATTATCCTTATTTGTTATGATGTTCTATGAGGAGATCAAATTAGTGGATAATAACAGAAATGGAAGTACCAAACATTTTAAAAAATACACAGAAGGAAATAAAACATAGATCAAAAAAATAAAGGTGGAAAAGCAAAACTAGAGAGGCCCAATGCTCTCTCCCTTTCTACTCCCTGTCCCCAAAGCTGCTGTCTAAAATTTATACAAAGGTATCAACAGCTTAGTATAATTCAAATCAGATAAGTACTCTGCTGCAAATCTTAAGCCACTATATAAATTCCAGCTATTATTATTGTTATGACGGCTAACATTTTGCTCTATGAAACCAGAGCTGAGAAATAATCCAACCAATTTCACAAAGTCACCAAAGAATCTCATGTAGGTCAATGACATTTATCTACCACTGATTGTGCTGAAATTAAACTGATGACTTAATCATAAGAGACTTGGTGTTTATTTTCTCTCCAACCAAGTCATTCAGTCCCCAAAGAGATGTGCTAATCCCTCTTTCTACTCCTGGTATGACAATGCAACATTACCCTCCTTAATGGATTCTTTTATTTTACCTTATTTTTTGAGAGGAATTTCAGGAAGTATGACTTGGTAAACAAAAAGAAACCATGTCTTGACTTAGAGCTTTTGGGAAATCGTGCCACTGGAGTTATAGCACAAGATTCCTTAACTACTGCCACTTATGTAATCCATTGTGTTCAGAGAGGTTGCTTGGCTTCCAGTCTATTTATTGCAATTCAGTTTTCTCATGTCATCTGGGAAAATTTAGCCATATCTGCAGCAGCTTCACAGACCAAGTTACCGTGTTTCTCATAATCACCGAATGTGCTGATCTGTTATGGCTGGTCTCCTCTACTCTTTCTAACAGTGTGCAGAATAAGTGTGGGTCCTAAACTCAAATCTCCATTGAGTGAGCAAAGTATCACGTGGGATAGGTATCATCAAATTGTGCATTATTTAATGAGGTGCAGCTGCTCAACTTACACCCTAAGGGCAGCCCCAACATCCCTAGATCAAAGGGAGTTCAAAAGAAAGAATGGGACTAATTCAGTGTAGGAAAGTTGCCCTGACAATATAGTTCAGTTTATTCTCTTAAAAATAAGTGAGTGAATGAATGAATGAATGAATGAATGAATGAATGAATGAAGTCCCTAAAACTAAAAACCCCTAGACTCACTATGTAGCTTTAGGAAGGAGTCTGCCAAGGAGGCAAGCATACTCACTGAAGGAAGGAGGATGTTTTCATTATATTAATCCAAGCATTTTCAGTCAGCTTTCATTTTTAAACATGCTATTGCCAAGGAACAACATAAGCCACTTAATTCCTTCCCACAGACTCAAATTATTAGCTGTTATCTAGCTAAACAATTTTGATAAAACCTCAAGAAAAGGAGAATGATTAAGGCTGACATGGTAAACCAGGAATGGGCAGAGAGAAGTTAAGGAGTCTTTTTGCTTTTAGCAGAGGTTCTTAACCTGGATTCTGTGAACTTGTTTTTGTGTTTTGTTTGTTTTTAATGTTCTAATGACAGTATTCCAGTATAATTGATTTTCTTTGTTATCTTATGTTATTTTTTAATGCATTTAAAAACATTATTCTGAGAAATCCACAGGCTTTACCAGATTCCCAAAGGGGTCCATAATACAAAACTGGTTAAGAGGGCCTTTTAATACACATTCATCCCAGGTCAGTAACAGGTGACTTGTTCCACTTCTGTTATTTGATAGTCAACTGTATGAGGAGCTGGTTGGCAGAATCCTTTTCCAAATCAGTATAGGCCCAAGTTATGATCAACATCATTTTCATCAGGTCAGTTGATCACTTTTGCTTGCAGAAAGGCTGAGAATAACAATAGTTTGCATTTACATCTTGTTGGAAACTTACAAAGTGGTTCATATACATTGTCATTTGATCTTGAAAATAACCCTGTGAGGCAAGTGAGGGTGTGGTATAATTAATTGTATTTCAGAGATAAAGGGACTGGGCTCAGAAGAGGTTAAGTAACTTGGCCCAGCTCACATAGCTATTAAAGTGAAGAAGCCTGGATCTAAAAACAAGACTTTTCTCACTACAAATCCCATGTTCTTTCCACTCCACAACTTCTGGGTAGCAAAGGGTCTGCAAAAATGACAAAATTTTCAGTCTAGAAATTATCCTTTTTAGGGTAGTTTTAGGGAAAAGTCATCTTTCAGAGAGCCAGAAGCTATAGCCATTTCTGATGGGGCATTTGAAAAGCAACATAAAGTTATTTGGGGGGAGCCAAGATGGTGGAGTGAAAAGATAGTTGCTCTCACCCTCCCCTATCAATCTCTGAAAACCCAGAAAATATCACCCTAGGAAAAAAAACCCTGGACCAGCTGACCTAGAAGAAAGACGGGGAACAGCAGTGCAGCAACCCAGCAACCCGGTCTCCCAGTGCCTCAGCAAAAATAAGGGAAGCAGAACTACAAAGGGCCCCAGGTAGATAAGCACCCTGCAGCATTCATCTGAAAGGAGCTGAAGAAAACAACCTGGAGTCTTCCTAAAGTCCCAGCCTTGCTGATTCCAAACCAACTGTCAACTAGGAGGAGATCCTGAAGCCTAAGTGGTAGAGCAGGCAAACACCAACACCTGGTCCTCTGAGTACCTTAATGAGAACAGGGGAAGTGGTGGAAACCAGCTCAGAAAAACACCAGGTGCCTCAGCATTCTACCTCAAAGGGATCTCCCAGTGCATTAGCATAAATGAGGGAGGCAGCATTGCAAGGGGCCCCAGGAAGATAAACACCCTGCAGCACCCATCTAAGAGGAGCTAAAGAAAGCTAAAGGAAAGGAAAAGCAGGCAGCCTAGAATTGCCTGAAAGTTCCAGCCTTGCTGATTCCAGCCCAACATGAGGTAAGCTGCCAAAACCCTACAGCCTCCAATTGCCAACATAAGAGGCCCCAGCACACAAAGCCAGTGGCCAAGACCTAGGCTCCCAACACAAGAAGCTTGGGTCAGTGCCCTCTGTTCCCCAGCAGGAGAACTCAATCTCTTTAAAGGCCAGGAAATAAAGAAACCATGAGTAAAAAGAAATGTACCATAGATTTATATTATGAGAAGAATGGAGATCAAGAGAGAAATTCTGAAGAGGACAACATTGTCAACAAACCTACATCTGCTACATCAAAAGGGAATATCAACTGGTCTGAAGCCCAAAAAGCCTTCTTAGAAGAGCTCAAGAAGGATAGTCTAATGGGAGAGGTAGAAGAGTTCTTAAAAAAATACAATTGGCCAACTGGAAAAAAAGTACACTGAAGAAAACAAGTCCCTAAAAAACACAATTGGCAAACTGAAAAAAAAAATACACTGAAGAAAACAAATCCCTTAAAAATACAATTGGCCAATTGAAGAAGGAAGTATAAAAACTAACAGAAGAAAACAACCTGTTAAAAACTAAAATTGGACAAATAGAAACTAATGACTCTATGAGAGAGCAAGAATCAGTTAAACAGAAACAGAAAAATGAAAAAATAGATGAAAACTTGAAATACCTCATCAGTAAAACAACAGACCTGGAAAATCAATCCAGGAGAGACAATTTAAAAACCATTGGATTACCTGAAAATCATGATGAAAAAAAGAGCCTGGACAGTATCTTTCAGGAAATCATAAAGGAAAACTGCCTGGAAGTCCTAGAACCAGAAGGTAAAATAACCATAGAAAGAACACACTGCTCGCCACCTGAAAGAGATCCCAAATTGACAACATCAAGGAATATAATAGCAAAATTCCAAAATTACCAGATGAAAGAGAAGGTGCTGCAAGCAGCCAGAAAGAAACAATTTAAATATCATGGAACCACAGTCAGGATTACACAGGACCTTGCAGCTTCTACATTAAAGGACAGCAGGGCATGGAACGTGATATTCTGTAAGGCAAAGGAGCTTGGATTGTAGCCAAGGATCAACTACCTTGCAAAAATGAGCACGATTTTTCAAGGGAGAAGATGGATATTCAATGAAATAGGGGACTTCCAAACCTTCCTCCTAAAAAGACCAGAGCTCAACAAAAAATTTGATCTTCAAGTCCAAGATTCGAGAATGACATAAAAAGGTAAATGGGACAGAAAGATACAAAATGTTGTTAATAAGGGTGGACTGTTTACATCCCTACAAGGGAAGATGATGCTTGCAACTCTTGAGAATTGTGCTGTTATTACACCACGCTAAAGGAGTATACATAAAGGGGGTGGATATTAGTTGACTTTGATGTAATGATAAAAAAAAAATCTAATCAAGTGGGTTAAATGGATCCAAGTAAGTGGATTAGCCTGACCTTAGAAAATGTACTGAGAAAGGAGGAGGCAGACAAGGGTAAATTACATTATAGGAAAAGACACAAAATCCTATTACAGCAGAGGGAAAGAAGGGAGGAGGGCCAGCATTGTTTGAACCTTGCTCTCATCAGATTTGGCTCAAGAAGGGAGTAACATAATCAGGTGGTGTGGAAATCTAACTTGCCTTATGGGCAGTAGGAGGGAAAAGGGGAAAGAAAAGGGAGGGGGATGGAAGGGAGGGAAGAAGCAGTGGGGGAGGGGGAAATACAAGGTAGGAGAGACTGAAGGAGGCCATGGTCAAAAGCAAAGTACTGGTGAGAGGGGGAAAGGGAGAGAGGAGAAAGAAAAGCATGAACAGGGTGAAAAAAGGATGGATAAAAATACACAGTTATCATAACTGTTAAAGTTGAATCACTCTCTTTTTTTTCTCTTCTGTTGAATTTCGTTTCCTCTTTCTGATGGTTCCTCCTATTGGTTTAATTTTTACTTACAACTTCACTAATGTGAAAATATGTTTAATAGGAATGTGAATGTATAGCCTATATCAGATTGTGCACCGTTTGGGGGAGGGAGGTGGGGAGGAAGGGGGAGAAAAATTTTAAATTCAAAAGCATATGGAAGTGATTGTTGATAAATCAAAATAAACTAATAAAATATGCAAAAAGATTTAAAATTTAATCAGTAAAAAAACAAAACAAAAACAAACAAACAAACAAAAAAAAGAATGGGATCCTCATACCTCCCCCTCCATCACTTCTCCAACTGCTACAGCCCCTTTCTGCCTGAGGGCTTCCAAAAAAAAACACAAACAAAAAGTTACTTCCCCAAAATTACATCCCAAAGCTCCTGAAATTGTCATTCCTTTGGATCTTTTGCCATTGTGTCCCAAGTAGTCCCATAGGAAAATACAAAAAAAAATAATCTATGATTTCATTTGCATAGATAATTCCCAGTGTGGGCACTCTCTCCATCAATACAGATCATATCTCATCTATAATTCAGTAGATAAGGTTTAGGACGTTGCCTAAGGAACAAAAAAAAAGATAACTGACTTCCCAGAAGTCATACAATTTATAAGTGTCTGAGGCAGAATTTAAACCAAATAGTTGTGGGTGTGCAACCTACCTCAACTCTACTCTCTCAGTTCACATATCCAGTCTTGCCAAACCTTGTAATTTCTTTCTCTATGACATTCAGTCAGTCAGTCAATAAATATGTATTAATGGCCTACTATGTGCCAAGCAGTATGCTAAGTGTTGTAGATACAAAGAAACGTAAAATACAGTCAGTCTCATGGGAGACAATATATAAAAAGCTAGGTATAAACAGGCTATATACAAGATAAATAGGAAATAATTAACAGAGAGACGGTCCTACAATTACTAGGAATTGGGAATGGATTTCTGTAGAATGTGGGGAGTAAGCCAGGACTTGAAAGGAGCCAGAAAAGTCAGGAAGAGATCGAGGTGAAGAAGGGACAAATATGTAATGTGTAAGAGAAAGGAGAGCATTCTAGGGTTGGGGGATGGCCAGGGGAAAAGCCCAGAGTCCAGAGATGAAGTGTCTTGTTCAAAGAACAGAAAGGAAGACACTGTCATTGGATCAAAGAGTATGTGCAGGAGAAAGGTATAAAGTGTAAGAAGACCACAAAGGTAGGGATGGGCTTAATTATGAAGAATTTTGAATACCAAACAGAGGGTTTTATCCTGAGGGTGATAAAGAGCCACTGGAGTATATTGAGGGTGACATGGTTGGACCAACCTTTAGAAAAATTACTTCGGTGGCTTAATGGAGGAAAGAATGAGGTGAGGAGAGACTTATGGTGAGCTGACCAACCAGCAGACTATCACAGTAGTGCAGGTATGAGAAAGTGAGTGTTGCCCCAGGATAGTTGCAGCATCAGAGGAGAGAAGGATTTGAGAGATGTTGCAAAGGCAAAATCAACAGGCCTTGGCAATATATTAGATATATGGGTATGAGAGAAAGTGAAGAGTAGAGGATGACTCCTAAGTTGCTAGACTAGGGGACTGGGAAGATGGTTTGTCCTGTATAGGAATAGGGAAGATTTGAAGTGGGGGAAGGTTTTAGGGAAAAGATAATGAGTTAAGTTTTGGACATGTTGAATGTAGGATGTCTACAGGACATCCAATTTGAGGTTATACCTCATGAGCTTTCTGAAAGGCAGTTGGAGATGCAAAATAAAAGGTGAGCAGAGAGATTAAGACTAGATGAGTAGATATGAGAATCATCAGCCTAGAAATCATAATTAAATTCATGGCAGCTGATTAGATTACCAAGTGAAATAGTATGGAGAGAGAAGAGAAGGCCCAGGACAGAACCTTGTGGGACACCCCCATTTAGTGTGCATAACCTGGATAAAGACCCAGCAAAGGAAACTGAGAAGTGGTCAGAGAAGAACTAGAAGAGAGTGATGTCCCCAAACCCCACATAGATGAGAATATCAAGGAGAAAATGCTCTATAGTTTCAAAAGCTACAGAGGGATCAAGAAGATTGAGAATTGAGAAAAGGCCATTGGGTTTGGCAATTAAGAGATTATCAATAACATTGGACAGAGCAATGTCAATTGAATGATAAGGTTGCAATCCAGACTGTAGAGAGTTAAGAAGAGAGTGAGAGGAGAGGAAGTGGATGCACCTATTGCAGATGACCTTCTCAAGGAATTTAGCCACAAAAAGCAGGAAAAAAAATGTAGGATGATTGTTTGCAAGGATGGAAGGATCAAGTGAAAGTTTTTTGAAGATGTGGGTGACATGAATTGGTTGGTACACAGCAGGGAAGCAGCTGCTAGACGGGAAAGATTGAAGATAAGTGAGAGAATGAGGATGATGAAAGGGGCAATCTGTTTGAGGAAATGGGATGGAATGAGATCATGTGCAAGCAGAGAGGTTAGTTTTGGCAAAGAAAAGGTCTACCTCATCATGTAAGATGGGGTGAAGGAGGAGATGGTGGCAGAAAACATCTGAGTGACATGACATAAGGAGGAGAGAAGAGGTGAGCTCGTGAAGAATGGCCTCAATTTTTTTGGTATACTATAAGACAAGGTTCCTGGGTGAATGAGTGAAGGGGTTAAGTGAGCCATGGGGAGTTTAATGTGGAAAGGAAAAGGTTTGGAAGAACTGCTATGAAGGGTGAGATAATAAATTAATTAGGGAGGTATAAAAGGATTGCCTATTAGCAGTGAGAACCCAGTCGAGGTTATGTAACATGACTTTCTAATGGACTCAATCAGGACAGTTGTGTGATTTTCTCCATCTTTGTTCAGCAGCACATGTATATGAATGAAAGCAGTGGATGGAAGGAGTGATCCAAGACAGGGACATGGCAGATAACTTTCTGTCGTATGATAAGAGGGTTAAGGACTTAAAAGAAGACAAGTATAGAGTTGAACCAGGATAGGGAAAAAAAGAAAGTTGGCTAGAGTTGGGCTTATGGTCTAGGAGAGAACTGAGGGACTGAGGGATTGGAGGTCATGAAATGGATGAAAAGCAAGGTAGATATGTAGAAATCGAATATGATTAGAGAAGAGAATTTCAGAGTTCATGCATATGGAGGTGGTTCATTTATGGATGATGGCAGGATCAAGAGTACGACCATCTTTCTGTGTGGCTGAAGTGGGGTGGAGGAATAAGTCATGAGATATGAGTAAGTTGAACTGGAAGTTTAAGATGTTTGAGAAAGTATCATATGTTTGTCAAAGTCTCCTAAAGCAAGGGCAGGAGATGGAGAGGAGAGTAAGATTATGAACCAGGTACAGAATTCACTGAAAAAGGAAAGGTAATGTTTTGGAAGTCTATAGACAACAACTATCAGGATTTATATGGGTACTAGATGTGAATTCAATGAACCTTAAAGGAGGAGAGGTTCTTGAATGATGGTAGTAGAGAGAGAACCTAAAAGTGGTAATGGGAAGCAAGGAATATTTCAACTCCACCTCAATCACTGACTCAGGGAAAATGAATGAAAGTGCCCCAGAAAGAATGAGTGGGTGAGAAAAAGACTGAAGATGAAAGCAAGTTTGTTGCCTATGGAGAAGGCATTCCAGAAGGCACAGCGAAAGGGGTGGGTAGATTTGGGTTGGGAGACCAGAGGTGGATGGACTAATGGGAATGGGAATAAGCAGTCAAGCAACTTGGGATAGGAAATAGAGGTTTGAATGATGATCGCTCAGGTTTCAGAATCACTGGGATGTGGAGAGAATGAGCAGAAGGGAATTTGTTAATCATTAAGTGAAAATTTTAGAGAGATTTTCAAATTCAATAGTACCATGAGCTGTGAGGCAAGTCCTTTTAAAATCTTGGGCACTTCAAGTGAAGGAGTGAGAGCTTAGAGCAGAGGAATAATGATACTCTCCTTCCTCCAAAGCTGGAAACTGAATGGAATGCTACCTTTTACCCTCATTTCAGCAGTGGAAGATTGGTATATTGGAATAGTACTTCTTTTCCCCCCAAGAGATTGGGCAGGACAAGTGTGGTAGTAATGATAGCTTTTGCATATGTCCCCTTCTCAATACTTGCAGTGATCACTCTCATTCAGGACCTCATTACCTCTCACTTGGACTACTGCAATAGCCTTTATGTATATTCTCTAATCCTTCTCTAATCCATCCTCCACTGTGCTGCCAAAGTGATTTCTAAAGTGTAGATCTGATCAGTAAGTCAATCAGTATTTATTAAGTGCCTACTATGTGCCAGGCACCGTACTAAGTAGTCCCTGTCCTCCAAGAGTTCATCATCTAATGGATAAGACAACAATCAACACATTTATTTGCACAAACAAGCAAAATACAGGATAAATAGGAAATGATTAAGAGAGAGAAGGCATAAGAATTAAGGGGGATTGGGAAATAAGATTTTAGTTGGAACTTGAAGGAAACCAGGGAAGCCTGTGGGTGATGATAGGGAAGGATAGTATTCTAATCTTGAGGGACTGACAGAGAAATGCCAGGAATCAAAAGATGGAGTGTCTTGTTCAAGGAATAGCAAGGAAGACACTCACTGGATCAGAGTCTGTGGTGGGGAAGGAGTAAGGTATAAGAAACCTGCAAAGGTAGAGGGAAATTTGGTTATGTAAGGCTTTGAATGCCAAACAGCATTTTGTATTTGATCCTGGAGATGACTGAGAGCCAAATTTATTGACTAGTGGGTAACATGGTCACATTTACACTTTAGGAACATGGCTTTGGTGGCTAAATGGAGAATGGATGGGAGGGGGTAAAGATTTGTGGCAGGTAAACCAACCATTAAAGTATCGAAGTTTTTTAAACATGAAGTAATGAGGGCCTGCATCAGAGTGATGGCAGTATCAGAGGAGAGAAGAGACTATATTTGAGAGGTGTTGTAAAGGAGAAATCTACAGGCCTTAGCAACACATTAGATATAGGAGGTGAAAGGCAATGAGGAGGCAAGGATGTCATCTAGGTTACAAGCCTGGAGAGACTGGGAGGATTGTGGTGCTCTCAACAAGACTAGAGAAGATTTGAAGGGGGTAGCACTTAGGGGAAAGATATAATTAGTTCAGTTTTGGACATGTTGAATCTATTTAGATGTCTATTGGACATTCAATTTGAGATGCCTGAAAAGCAGTTGGAGCTGTGTGACTGGAGATCAGCAAAAAAGGTTAGGGCTAGATAGGTAGATTCAAGAAATATCAGTTAAAGAGAAGGTAAATAAATGTATGGAAGACGAGAACACCAAGTGAAGTGGTATTGAGAAAGAAGAGAAAAGGGCCCATGATAGAGTCCTGTGGGCCACCCATGGTTAGTGAACATCCACTTCTACCCCTACTCAGTGAGCAGGCTGAGTAGGCTCCCTATTACTTTTTAGGATCAAATACAAACTCCTCTGTTTGACATATAAGCCCTTTGCATCTTGGGTTCTTATTATATCTTTCTAGTCTTTTATTACATCTCTCCCCTCCATATACTCTTCTGTTCCTTCAATGCATGCTTGCTAGCTTTGTAATTCCTCACATTTTTTAATTCCTCATTTAATCTCCCCAGATCAGTCATTTTTGATAGTAGATATATTTTCTTCTATTTTTCAATCTTTTGATTTTGTTTTAATTTATAATTTCTTTATTAAAATGCTTCATTTCTTCTAAGCCTTCATGTCCTTATGGCCTAGCCATTTTTTTTTACCCTCTGAAACTCTACTTGTAGTTGTTGTGGAGTTGCTCCCATCTCCTGGATTTTCTTCTTGGTCAATGATTGACTGTGGGCTTCTCCCCTCCTTTGCCTTCTCCTCCTCACCTGCACTAGAACTTCCCTATCAGAGTACTGAGTGGTCTTCCATTCTCCACTGGAACTTCTATGGTCATGGTTCCTCCACTTGTGTCTCTTCTGGGATTTCCCTAATCAGGGCTATGGGTGATATTTACCCCCTCTAAGGTTTCCCCTATCAGAGCCCTGGGTGTCATTCTGTCCCCAATGGGGCTTCTTTGATCAAAGTGCTTGATAGTTTCTGTCCCACCTGGGCATTCCACAGTTGGGGCACTGCCATGGTTTTCTAGTTTCATGCTGGCTTCTCTTACAGGGTCCTCTCTTTGATTAACAGAACTTTAGCTATCTTTTTTGTGCAATCTTAGATTGGATGAAGGAGTTTATTCATATTTCTGTTTAGATTTCTTGGTCATTGTTCAATCTAATGATCTTTTTAGATCACTGATGAAGTAAATATGGAAGAATTGCGCTCTGATATGACCTACCTGGAAGTCCATTTCAAAGATCAGTGGAAAAACTGGGGATGTTTAGTATGCAAAAGAAAAGACTTAGAGGTACCATGACAATGGTCTTCAAATACATAAAAGATTTTCCTACAGAAGAGAGATGACACTTGTTTTGCTTGGTCACATAAGGCAAGACTAAGATCAGTAGGTGGAATTTACCAGGAAGCAAATTCTGGCTCAATACAAGAAAATTTCCTCATAATTGGAACTGTCCAGAATCAGAATGGGCTACTTTATGAGACAGTGCATACATTCTTTGTCAGTACAAATCTTTAGACAAAAGCTGGATACATCAGAACCCAAGATACAGTAACAAGATCTGTAATTCCTGATGAGAGGCTATTGAAGTGCTATTACATTTTCCCTTCAGGCTAAAAATTTCCAGTCTCCTGAAAAATTATATGAGGTTACATCAAGGCTATATTAATACTATCTATAAATGTATCATAATATAAAATGCCACTTGCTAAGCTACTTTAAATAAGAAGAACAATAATATATCACTACCAATAGTAATAAGAATACTGATAAAGGGGACAGGGATAAGGACTGTACTTGTGATTTTTTTTTTGCTGTAGGGAACTCCCAAGTGAGGAAAATCCCTCCACCAATATAGGTCAGTATCTTGCCTGCATTATGTAGTCTTAAAGAGTTGTTTAGCATGCTGAAACTATAAGTGACTTGACTAGGGTTGCCCACTAATAACATATACCCACTATACATTAATATACAATATGTGCTAATAATATGAACCCACTAATAATATATAATAATAATAACAAAATAAAGACAGCAATAGTAGGAATAGTAAGTAATCAAATATTTTCCAAAATAGTAACATGCATATAATACTACCTTTACACATCAAAAAGTACAATTCATTAATAGGAAATAAATGTGACTGCATGAATAACTGCTTATCCTATTTCTCCTGAAACATCATCAATTAGCCCATCAGAGCTCATATAGTTCTGCCTTTTCTGTATGTGTGTGTGTGTGTGTGTGTGTGTGTGTGTGTGTGTGTGTGTACACACATACATCTATGTATGTATAAATAAACTTATGGGTGATGTGGACTATTATTATATCTAAGTTTTTATGTTGTCTTGTCCCTCCCAAGAAATCCTTACAAAGGAAATTTTAGGCAAGAAGGCACTGATTCTGGGTTTAGCCTATTCCTTTGTCCAAACTACAGTCTACTTCAATAATAGTTAAGTTTTTGGGGTTTCTATACATAATGTCTTCCTCTTTAGAAGCATGATCCTCTGAGCTATTATCTAACTCAGGCAGTCCAGCTATTGTGGGTGCATAGTCTCTTTTCCTTAAAGACTCCTTAACTAGTTGCTTATCGTTACTTTTTTCTTCTTCTTCAAGGAGTCCAACTAACTCTTTGATGGGCAATAGATGGTGTTTATGAATTTTATATTACTGTATGGTGTTAGTGAATTGTTGTCTGTCTATACTTGAAATTTAGCTTCATTCAAGTAATCTTGGAAATTTTCACTGACAATCTACTTCAAAACTAAGCAAAAGAAAGTGCTAAACTATCACTAAGTCTTCTGCTGGCAAAGACAGTTTTTGGTCATTATAACTCCTTCAGAACAATTCTGTTCCTAAGCCTTCCAAGCTAATATCTGTATGCACACAAAAAACTTGCCAGAATCTACATAGGCCAACACTGGTGATTGCTTGAAACTATTAATTGTCATATATATACACAGATATATATGTATATATATATATATATATACATATATATGTCTGTGTATGTATATATACACATATATGTATATATACATACATATAAAATTAAATATGGTAAGCTATGTCTATCTACATAGACATATATTTTTTGTCTCTACATAGTTATGTGCATGTTGTGTTCCCATTAGATTGTGAACTCCTCGAGAGCAGGGATGGGTTTTTGCATCTCTTTGTATCCCCAGCCCTTAGCACGGTGCCTGGCATATCTTAAATGCTTAATAAATTCTAGTTGACTAACTGGATGACAAAGAACTTGAAATAAAGTAGATACCTATCAATTGAGGAATGGCTACACAAATTATTGAACATGGATATAACTGAATATTTCTGTACTATAAGAAATTATGAATATGAGGAATACAAAGACACATGGAAAAAATTATATGACCTGATGTAAAGTGAAGTAGAACCAGGAAAACAACATACACAATGACTACAATCATGTACATGGAACAAACAAGAAAATAATTTAAACTAGATGCTGTGAAGTTATGATCAGTAATAAGCTTGGCTCCAAAGGAGAAATATGAGAAGACACTTATCCCAACTTCTTTGCAGAAGCAGATGTCCATGGATTTGTAATACTACATATAATTTCAAACTTTTTTGATGTTGTTTAGTTTTATATGTTTTTTTCTTTCATATATATATGTATATATGTATGTGTGTATATATATACACACATACACATATACATACCTGTGGGAGGGGGCAGAAAGAGGGTGGATATAGTTGAAAATGTAAAAGACATAAAAATAAAAAGAATTTAATTTTTTTGAAAGAAATAATATTATCATAGTGCCTTGACTGGAAGTCCTTTGTCTCACTTGAATTAATGACCTAATCAATCTTCCCTGAATAGAAGACTTAATTGGTGGGGGGGGGGTGAGTTTAATTCCCTGAAACCAAGAGATTTAGTCTTTTTTTATAACCAAACTAAGGGTGGGAACATCTTTTGATTAATCTAATTAAGAGGAGTGTTTCTTTTCTCACCTTTCACCAGATTGAAAGGTGAATACTTAGGATGAGTGATTAAAGAAATAATTGGTTTCCAGGGAGATATTTTCTCCAAGGGTGAGCAAGCATTAACAATTACTATTCTTCAGTAAGTAAGTAAAAAACCTAAATTTAAACTGTGGACCTTTGTTTTGCTTCACTGTGGAATTTTGTCTTTTGTTTCGTATAAAATGTGAGTGGAAATTGTTTAGAAGAGAAAGAATCCCAGCTAACAGTGGGAATTTTGCCAGTTTATCTCTTTCTGAGTAGAAATGTTGTTATATTAATAAATGGTTTCTGATAAGCTTGGGATAAAATAAAAGTAGTTTTTCTTCCACAGTGGTCTTCAAGCAAAGGATGGTTGTGCTGGGTTTATTGTCACATCCTTTTATCAGGTATGGCTTGGACTGATGAACTCTTACAACTCTGAATTCTGTGATTCTGGCCCAACTGTTCTTACCACCTTTTAACTTCATAAGCACTATTTCTACTTCCTCATTACAGCTGATATTGAATGCTAAAGTCCAAGCATGGTGTTTATGCTCTCATCCATGGTGAGAATAGATCACTATAGAAATGCTGTAATTCTAATTTTTTTGCTGCCTTCTTTCTAGTTTTGTCTTTGAATGCTTTCAAAAATATATGACTTAGCTGGATCCCATGACAAATTTTCTGAAGGTTCATTTTCCCCTTCACTGCTTTTCTCTGTTGTAAAGCAACAGTCTTCATGATTTTCCTTCACATTTCTCTACAAACTTATATTCTAATCCAAGGTCATCCTTATGATGGGGTGTAGCCCAAACTATGATCTTAGCCCCTTGCCCCAAAGGGAATCTGACTGCCATTTGTCTACAATCCTCAGCCCTTCATCTCCCTTTGAAAGCCTTAGCCTCACCTTTTAATCTTATTCAGATGCGCCTTTGCCCCTTGCACCAAAAAGAGTCTGGCTCCCGATTGTCTACAGGACCCAGAAAACCCTAAAACTTTCAGGTTCCTTATCAATGCCCCTTATCTCCCTTTGAAAGCCCTAGCTCTATCCTTTGATCTTAGTCCTTTCAAACTTCTTCCTTCCAGTTCCTCTCATTATCTATTCCCATTGTCTGTTCAATCTCTCAGAACTTCCAATCAGAATTCTTACCTAGACCCTTTTCCCAGCCCCCTTCTCCGGCCACCCAAAGTTACTTCAGCGTATAAAAATTCCACCCTGGCCTCCATTAAGGTGCTGAGAATCTCAAGCCCAAAAGGCTGAGACTTTCTCATGCCCCCTCATTGGGCGTCACCTGGCCTGTGTATTTTATCACTAATAAACTTTTCCTCTGGCTGGAAGAAGATTTGAGTTGAATTCATTCAGGCAGGGCCCTTGCACTGTGATCTTGGGGTTCCAGCAGCACCCCAAAGTCCTAGACCTCTTCACTTAGTTTATATGTTTCACTTCTCAGTGAGGAGAAAAAAAATGATTTTTAGTTCTTGTTGTGGTGACTTCTTTACATGGTTGACATTTCCTAATATATGATGATAATTAGGTTTAATGTCTTTATATTTATCCATTGCCCATTTTTAGTTGTCCACTTATTTAAACACGATGGGTTGGAGGTCTTATACTCATTCATCACTACATACAGAAAACTGATTCTGTAATAAGTCCCATATCAACAAATAGTCATTTCTTTTCCATTAATATAGTCAATTAATTTTTGTGTGTTTTTATTTGGTGTTTCCCATATTTGGTACTTTCCAACTCTTCTTAAAGAAAGTACTTATGACATAGAGGCATGAATCTAAATCATCTACAAGTCTTGGGTTTCTTTCACTCATTATTATTGAACTATACTTTTCACCATTTTGGCTGTGTTCTACTATGGGTATCCTCTCAATAAAATCACCACCTAGCAAAGTAGATCTTGCCCTGGTTTGTAAGATTTCGTTAAATTCTACATGGAATTTCTCTACTTCATTTCCATGATGTGGGCAAGCTAAATGGCACAGTGGATAGAATGTTGGGCCTAGATTTAGGAAGATTTGAGTTCAAATCCAGTCTCAAACACTTCTAGCTAGGTGACTCTGGGCAAGTAATTTAACCCTTTTTGCTTGTTTCCTTATCTATAAAATGAACTGGAGAAGGAAATGGCAAACCACTCCAGTATCTTTGCCAAGAAAATCCCAAATGGTATAATGAAGAGTCAAATATAACTGAAAATGACTGAACCACAACAACAAAATCTCTGTGATAGATACTGGTGTCTTTATATTGGTAGTTTGACTTAAACTTATCATGAATGCTGCCAGGTTAGATGATCAACTATCTCATGAAATAATTGTTCTGGTTGTCCTTGGGTGCACAATGAAATCTACTCCTCTAATTTCTTTATTCCCTTCTCTGAAAAGAAATTATGAGTCAAATGTTTATTTATCTACAACTTTTTTCATTTTGTGGTTTCATTTATAGTATAATTATATCAATATGGATATGGCTCACTTCTTTTAGTAGTGCATCATTGGACAAATCATTGAACAAAAATCATACATTAGGAAAACCAATATGTAATTATTTATAGACTGCTTAAATACTATGTGCTTCATGGATAGTGTTGCTGCCCTTTTTTGTTCTACTAGAAGTAGCAGTAGTCACACAGGACCGAGAAACAGCATGTATTTTTGTTTTGAGTCTTTCTGGCCAAAGAATAAATTCATAATAAAATAATTGTTATCAAATAACAGAATATTTATAACAATAGCTAAAGAGAAGATCCTGTATTTGAACAGCAATGTTCATTTTGTGCTTTAGACTTTCAATCTTGTCATACATGTAAGAGCTGTCTGTTATGTTTGCGAGACTTCACATATATAATTACTATCAAATTGCTTGTCTTCTCAATGGAGGGGGGAGAGGAAGGAAAGAATTTGGAACTCAAAATTTTTAAAAACAAATGTTAAAAATTTGTTACATGTAATTGGAAAAAACAAAATATTTGAAACTAAACTAGAACTTCTAGAATGGGATCTAGCCTTCTCTTTTTTATGGATAGTACTCACTCCAATTCTAACCCCATTTACAACAACCATGATTCTGTGCTTATTAAATGATTTACTAGTCTACTTTGAAAAGCAAAATGCAACTCATATTTCCTTATCTGATCACATGTTGTATACCCCAGGAGTATGTATGCTCTTTGAGGGTCAGGACTGTTTGTCATTCTTGTCTGCTTAGCTTCAAACAGAGTACATTGTGATTTCAGTGTAGAGAACTCCTTCTACCCAACCAAATCACAGAAGAACATTGAAACACGGAGTCAGAGGACATGCATTTGAACCTTGGCTCTACCACTTCCCATATGACCTTGGACAAGACAGTTCACCGATCTGGGCTCCAGGCTCCTCATCAACAAAACGAGGTGGATAGACTAGATGACACCTCCTTTCCCCCACTCCCACCTTAGCACAGTGATTTAGATATGTGATTAATAAGTGCTTTATTCATTCATTCATTCATCATAATGTTTCTTCTAATTCCTCTGGCACCAAATCTATGGTTCTAGGAAACTGAGGCCCACAGAATTTAAGTGACTTGTCCAGAATCATATAAGTAATCAGTGTCAGACATAAGATTTGAACACAGGTTTTCCTAACCCTGCTCAATCCACTATGACAAACTATCATTGCCTCAGCCTTTCTCATAATAGGCTCTTAATAAGTATCTGTTAAATTGACTTAAATATTTTTAAAAGTCATGGAATTCTCCTAAGTAGAAAAAAAAGCGTGATAATGTAGAAAAGTTGCCAAAGGTTAGGGTGAGAGAGTAGAGAAGCAGACTAGTGATGGTGGTCACAATAATGGACAACGAAAATGTCAGGAAATGGTGAAATCCAACAAGAGTTCAAAAACTTGTTTTAATGTTTATTTAGTTTAGTATGCTTAATGTCAATACAAAGTATATCCTTATAACCCATGGGCAAAGTAAAATACCTCATGGTTAATAGATTTTGGGGTTAAACCATTTACTATTGTAGACTCATTGGCATCATTTCAATTTATTAATTTGCAGGTCATTTTGGCTAAATGGGTTTCAGAAAGTACAAAGGCTGATGAAGAATAACAGTATGTGATTCTAGTCATTCCATTCCTATACCCAAAAAGTACCCAAGTTTACATCACGTGAAAGAATGATTATCTTGGACCAGAAAAAATTAATATTTCTATCTTTCTGTTTTCATAACTTATTTCCTAAGCTTTTAAACACAAATATAATAGGTCTGAAGGGCCACATCTGAACGATAAATGAGAGGCTGTGGTGAATTAAATGCATTTGCTTTGTTCTGCAGATGTTAAACACAATTCCCACAAAATATGAAAGGTTGAGTTAATTCTGCCTTGGACAAATCGAATGAGCATGTGTTTTGATTTTTCCATCCATTGATCTAATTTTCTTTTAACTTGATACTTGGTTTTATACAAGTGTGTGGGGGATAATTATAAACATCCAAGAAAAGCATATTGTATTTGGAGTCAGAGGATCTGGGTTCAAAATGTAATTCTTCTACTTAACCACCTTGGTGACTTTGGGCATTATTTAACCTCTCTGGGCCTTAGTTTCCTCAACTGTAAATTTAGAGAGTTGGACTAGATGCCTCTAGGGTTTTTTCCCAACTCTAAAATATATAATTCTAGGATTTTATCATTATTCTGGTCTTTTAGATTAGACTTTTATAAATTTCAATATGTTCTTCAAATATTTTTTAGAATTTTGTACTGGGAGAAAGCAAGGTTTTTTTAGTCCTTTCAGGTGTCCCCCTGTCAGTAGTATTCTTCTAGTTGCAGGGTAGAAAGGCTGGCAACCATGGACAGAACTGACTAATCCATCCTAGAGCTTATGATGGAAGATGAGAAAACTGAGAATAATCTGAACTAGATTTTGGGAAAGCAGGTTTTGGTGTATTCAGAGAAAAGGACAAAGAAACCCTGTATCACACTCTGGCCTGTCAAAAGATCTGGACTTGTTAATTGTTCTGATACTGCAGGTCACTGGTAAAAATGAAATATCTATTCAGCAGTCCCACAAAATTCCTTGCTTCTTGGAAGAGCAGACAATAAAATTTGATGGACTATAGTTCTACATGTGCTGTTAGAATTGGTTAATATATGCTTATGATTCTTTTGTATCTTAAGCCTTTTTTGTGGTGGAGGAAATAAACAGCCATCCTATACTTGATGTTTACTTTGTATATTGTGTATATTTTCCAGTTACTACCTTGTCAAACTCTTTTTAGGAAGAACTCTTCATATGAATCATGCTTAAGCTCTTTTGTGGAGATTTTCTCCAAGATTCTGAAGCAGGGGATATAATGAGCTAGAGAATGCAAAGAAAGCTCTGATGACAGGGAAACAGACCAGACTTTCCCAGGACTAAAACTGGTCTGCACGGTTCCATGTACATGACCCCTTTTCTGAGAAGCCACCTTACCTTCCCACTCCTCCACACACAGACTGTAGCTAATAAAGAAAAAATAATGTTTTAAAAGTGTTTTCTAATGGATTATTTACCTATTTGTCATTTCTCCATCTATATGTTGATAGCAATGAAATGAGAAAAGGGAGGAACTTGTTGATGGTAATAATGATTGTGACTACTTTCTCTAAGTCTAAGAATTATTCAAACTTTCTAATTCATCTCCAGGATTGGGAAAAAGCTAGAAGTCCCCAAGATAAATTGTGATTTAATCATCACTCAAATGCTACCTCCATGAAACCTTCTCTGGTCCTCCACCCAAGTGATAACCTTCACCCTTGTAACGCAGAAAGCCTTTTTTTTTTGTACCTCTCCAATGGACTTATCGTGTAATGTTGTATATTAAAACACGGATGTTTATGACTCATCTTCCTACTCCATCAGGTGGTAAGCTTCATGAGGGCAGAGACTATGTTTTTCTAAACTTTTTTATTTTCTTCAGTGCCTAGAACAGGACTCTGCACCTAGCAGGTACAATGTTTATTGACTTAGTGGTAACATCACACAAATAAATCAGATCTTGTAATTTATCTCAGCTCTAAATGGCTGTATGAACTTTAAAAAGTGTGAAGACACTCATTCCTTTTGTAATTGTCATACTAATAAGGCAGAGACTGGAGGGTGCCCTCATCAAGAGAAAAACTTACCCAGTTTATGACCAATTATTATTTGTGGCAATCTCCCTTCCTAATCTGTGACCTAAATCTCTGGACAGCCCTCCAATTTTCTCCATTTAAGAGAAGTAAAAAGGATCCTAACCCAAGATCCCTGATGTCCCAAGTAACACTAAGACTAGACACTAATCTTGAGATCCCCCAACCTAAAGAGACAGATTTTAAGGAAGTTACCCTGATAAAAGGCAGAGGATCCTCAACACTGAAGGCCAAGGGATCCTTATTCTTCAATCATTCATGCTGAGGAACCCACTATGTGTCTCAGGGATAACTTGGCCGATCAATGGCAGAGCAAAAACCAACAGCAAGAACAAGTCCCCAGTGTCAGAGCTAAGCTCTAAAAATTCTAGGCTCTGAAAATTTCTTCCTTTTTCACTACCTCCTCTCAATTTCAGCATATGAAATTATCTCCTTCTTACCCAAAAAGATCGCATCTTATACAATTTCTCTCAGTTATCCTCTTTAGCGTCTATGAACTCTTCTATGCTTTTACCTTGCATATCATAATGCATATAGAGCTGACCTCATTGCCAGGAAGACCCAAATTCAAGTCCTGTCTCTGACACATACTGGTGTGATATTTTAGCCTCTCAGTGTTCTAGGAAGGTACTAAATTGCATTGGTAGGGGAAGTTTCTTTACTGGGCATTCCCTGTCTAATGAAATCACAGGTCTAATCCCTAGCCTATATTCTCAGTCATATTTTCTTTTGAAGAGGATGAAGTTGCCCTCCTTTTGATAACTCTAACCTTTTCACCTGTTCCTTGACCTTCTCATATCTTACCTCCTCTGTGACCTTTGAATCATACTTCTTTCTTATGCATCTCTCTCTATTGCCCCAATTCCCCTGTCCTTCAAACACACCCAAGCTTCCTCCAAACTAAAAACAAAACAAAACAAATAAACAAAAAAGGCCCATGACCCTATAACAATGGGAAATTTAATTTGGAGAAATGTACGGTTCTGTGCTTTTTAAAAAAAAGTATTACAGCTATGATTCAATTTAATTTAACAAATAGTAAGCACTTAATGTGTATGAAGTACTATGCTAGGGATGCAAAGACAAAAATTTTGATTGGTCTCTGCAATCAAGGAACTTATTTCCTGCTAGAGATATGACTAGAAAGCAATTTATGTGCAAAGAGGCCTAAGTCCTAAGTGTTTTAGGGCAATGGATTCCAGTCTTTTTTATCATGGACTCATCTTTTTAAAAAAAATTCCTAATATATATATATATATTTGTTTATTCACAAATTATATGCATATATTACTCTATTAATTAGATATGAAACTCAATCAAAAAGGAATTTAAAAGAGAATGAAATAAAAGTCATTAAACATTTGGAAGGTACTTAATTCATTAATGGTACCAGAACAATTTTTTTTGTTCTCACTGAAAATATTTTCCAATAATTTAATTATATTTTTAGTGAGGGCAATGTGATTGAATGTGCATGAATATTTTTGAAATTTTGTTTTAAAACTTTATGATACAATGAGTGGAAGGTCTGGTTTTGATTTCAGTCTATTTCAATTCTGTTTTACTGGTTGTCATAAATGAAAAAGATCCTTCACAAAAATATACAGTTACAAATAAAAGAAGTGCATCATTGACTGTGCTTACTCAATCATGATACTTGACTTTCAGCCTTCCCCACCAATTAAGTAAAAGTTTTTGTTTTAAGTTTGATCAGTAAACTTCCAGGTTTCCTCATGTCAATAAAGTAAATTGTTTTTGCAAACTAAATAAGAGGTGTTACATTTTTAACAATGGGTTCAAAATCCACTAAAATTCCTCCACTGGAAGATTTTTTAAGAGGTTAGAAAGCACTAGCTCCAAGCTTTTAAAAAGTGTGCATATGTGAGAATTTTTCAACCCAAAGAGAAGAGAATAAGCACCTAGGCATAGATCAAGGGTGGTCAACAGTGTTAAATTCTAGTTGTTTCATTTTTCAGTCATGTCTTACCCTTCATGACCCCATTTCAAGTTTTCTTCTCAAAGGTAATGGAGTGGTTTGTCATTTTCTTCTCCAGCTCATTTTACAAATTAAGGATGCTGAGGTAAATGATTAAATGACTTTTACATGGTCACAAAGCTAGTAAATGTTTGAGGCTGGATTTGAACTCAAGAAGATGAGTCTTATTGACTTCAGGCCTAGCACTCTATCCACTGTGCCACATAGCTGCCACATTCCATGCTTATTCTTTGTAATTTGGCCTAAGTGTTACAAGTATCAAAAAGAATGGGCATTGAGAAAAAAAATCATCAGATTTTGTAATTAATAATAGATTATTAGTTAGATAAGCATTCAAAGGATATGAACAAAGTTTTCAAAGGAAGAATTGCAAACTATTAACAATGAATCTCTAATACTGAGACAAGTGAAAATCAAAACAACTCTAAGATTTAACCTTACACCCAGTAAACTAACAGATGACAAAAAATGAGCAAAGTCAATATTAGAGCAGTTATGAAAAGAAAAGTACATTAATGTATTGTTGGTGGAGTTGTGAATTGGCAATAAGCATTTTAGAAAACAAATTTTTATCTACATTGATAAAAAGAAAGGCTCCACCTACACCAAAATATTGGCAACAGCTTTTTTGCAGCATCAAAGAATTGTAAATAAAGTAGATGCCCATCAATGGAAAACAGTTAGTCAAGTTGTGGAATATACATAATGGAAAAATGGAAAGATAGAGATTAACTGATAACAAAACCAAAACAGCAGTATACATAATGACAATAATGTAAATGCAAAGAGCAACAATCACAAAACAATAGAAAATGAATATTGCAAATTAGAAAGAATAAGTTTGGTCCCAAAGAAGATATTTCCTACATTCCTTTGCAGGGAGATGGAAGGAGGTGTCTGGGTGTGCATATAATGTCAGTATTTTTGTGCATGATGTTCTGATTTGTTTTGCAAAATGTGTTTCTTTTCTTTCTCTTTTTTTTTCCTTTTGCTAAAAAAGGAATATGAGGACTATCTAGGTACCCAAAATAAAACATGTCAAAATCTATTTTTTTTAAAATAGATCACGAGTAATTTTAAAGAAATCAGGTTTTGTTGAAAGAAGAATTAAGAATAATGAGATTGAAAAATCTGGAACACTGGAAAGATAGTGGCACCTTCAATGAAAATAGAGAATTTGTGGAAAGGGTTAGTGTGAAATATAATATAATGAGGCCTTCACTAGTTATTATAATCTATCCATGCTTGTTTATCCTGTTCTATTTACTCTGTCACACTGAAAAAAAATGAAAAGCAGGTATGCTTAACCGCCTCTTGAGGGGTGACTGTGACAGTCACAGGTTGATCTGTAAGGCAGGATGAGTGGTGATGTTTTTGCCCATAACAGGGGTTATGGGTTTAAGTTAGATTTTAATTGTCCTGAGGGACAAATGTCCAGGAAACTGGGAGATTGGTAGTGGGATGGGGAAAAGTGGGAAGGTGTTGAGATATAATGGGTGAAGAGGGTGGTTGTGTCAAAAACAAGCCTCAAAATTAGCTATAGCAGGGAAGGTGGGATGAGAGCCATCTTTCCACTCTTTGACACCTTTGGGTAGGCTAAAGCCCCTATTTTGGGAGACCATTGTTGTAGAGGACTACAAAAGCTGGATATGATGGGACTATTAAAAACAAACAAGAAAGCTAATTTGACACTTAAGTTTTTTTAAAAGAAGAGCAATATTCATAATTATCAGTTATCATTTATCAATCCCATTATAGTCTGCACTATCAGATCTGTATGACCAATCATTGTCTTCATTTTTGTGGAATTTTTTTTTTATAGGGACACTGATGAACTAGAAGATTCAGATGAGGGAAACCATCATGATGAAAGCTTGGAAAGTAACATCAGAGAACTCAGTGCCACTCACCCACCAGGCTCCATGAGTCCAGTGGGGCCCTAAGGTAGGGATACCTGCTGCTGTAACAGCTCTGCATGAGGCTACCCCCTTCCCTGACCCCCACACACATCTTCTGTCTTACAAAGAGTAGAATATTCTGCCCATCATGTGAAGGAAAGGAGGAAAACTGAGGAAGAATCAAGACAGCTGAAAATGTGTGTCCTTTTGCCTGGCATCTGGCCCTTGTGTACAAACCCTCGCATGCTGCAGTGACTCTGTCTTAATACCCCTTCCATTCCCCTAGACCACAAGAAATGGAAGGTACTGATTCTAACAAACAAGGTGAAAGAAAGAAGGAGTAGAGCAGGGAGGGAAGTGCCTGTATAGTTGATTGCATCAGAATCATGAAAAAGGGCCTGGAAACCTAGTAGGGGACAGTTCTCTCCCTGTGCTCTGCCCCCCCCACCCTGCCCCAGGTTACACAGGGCATAGAGCAAGGCCAGAAACCCTATATCTCCAAAGCTGAGGAAATAAACTAGCTTTGGGGGTCTGTCCACCTGCAAAGGAAGTAGGAGGGGGTTAGAAAGGGAATGTTTGGAAGGTACAGAAAAAATGTTAAAATTCCAAAGGTATTAAGAGAAAAATATTCAGCAAAAAACTCAATACATAAATAGATAAATCAATAGAAATGACCCTAAAAATTGAAAGAATAATGTAAAACCTCAAAAAGAATACGAAACTCTCTTACCAAATATTATAACATGAAGGAAAGTGATAAAAAACAGAATTCTGTGGAATCCCCAGAGAGCACAGAATAACAAGCAACTCTAGAATAGTTCAAAAGGAAAATAAAATACATGCACAAAAAATAAAACCATTAGGAATGAACATAGTTCAGAAATTAAAATTCTCAATGCAGAATTTAAAAGCACAATTAGATTATTATTTAAAAATTGACATAAAACACTGAAGAGGAGGAAAATTTGTCAGAAGAAAAGCAAAAAGTTACAACATTTAAAAAACATATGAATTCTAATCTGCCCACCCTATTCTATCCAGACTACAATGGCAATGGCATATAAAATGCACAGGGGATAGGACTAGACAGTGTCCATACATGTTATCCAAAAATCGATGCAAGAGAAGATACAGCCTGTCCCTGGCATAAAAACACAAACCAAGGACTTCTAAACCTCTTCAAATGTGTATGTTTTTCCTCTTCAACCCAGATGAGATTTAGGTTCCAATATTACCAACCTTCCATCCTCATCTGCTTCCTCTATATTAGTTCTTTCTTTCAAGGGCCATTTTCATGAGATAATTTCTCCATTTAGCTTTTTCCTACCCAATTTTGTTTTTTAGAGAGATATGGTAATTCAGATAAGTTTATTCAATGATTCTCCCAATTATTCATGTGAATCAAGGCATAAAACAAAATAAGGTATTATGACTAAAGGTATTTACTGCTGTCTGAAACAGAGTCCAAATGAGAGAGATTTCCTGCAGATGGAGATTTCCTCTAAATGCTCCTGTTAGTAGATGACAATTCGATTATTGTCTTAGTTTCAGGAATGATGCAGAGCTTCATAAATGAAATCTGTAATTATTCAAAAGAGCTTCACCTTCCTATCCAAGTAGGAAAGAATAGGTACATAAAAATGTCTTTTTTTAAGATTAGAATGTATACTTGGATGAAAAGCCCAAGAGTATATTCACAAACAAAAACTGGGCCTAGGACTAAGTAGGAATAACATAATGGACTGGGTTCAAATTCTCAAATATTTAAATGTATCTGTGAGCTCATCGGTTTGGATGATACAGTGACAGACACCATAACCCATGCCTGACTGTCCATCCTGGGAGACTCTTCTCTGTATCCTCCTACAAATGCATCATATGGCATCCATTCAATATTTAAGGACTTCTTTGCTTTTTTCTACTATCACAAGGATATCAATGGGGAGGGCAGAGCCATGATGGCACAGTGTAGGCCTGGGATCCACTTGAAACAACTTTCAAATAACTCCTCAAATCAAATTTTGAAGGGCAGAGCCAACAAAAGGTCAGAGGGAGACATTTTTCCAGCATAAGACAATTTAGGAAGTTGGAAAGAAAGGTTTGTGACCCCAGGGTGGGTGCAGTCCCACAGCATGGGAGGAACACCAGCTATAATATTTGGAGGTTGTTATGACAGCAACAGCAGCAGCTTCAGGAGCTCTCAGCTGAGAGATGGTAAGGGGGTCAGACAACTGGAACACTTTGCTGACACTGGGTGCAACTAATACTGATAGGCAACTCTTTTGCCCATAAGCAGTTCTGGGTTACAGTTGCAAGATAGAGAGAAGTACTTGTGATCTCTCAAAAGGCAGTAAAGGCTTTAATCACAGTTCCGAGGATAAGAGGAGCACTGGTACTTGTGGATGCAGGGGAATAAGAGCCCTTCATGGGTAAAGACTGCAAAGCAGACCAAGAGAATAGTGACCACACCTATCTCTGGATCACATCACTGTGGAAGCACCAAAAACTTGAAGACCCTCAGAACTAGCTCTGAAAATAGCAGCATAAAAATGCCTGAAGCTTGAAACAGGGCATCTTCACCTACAGAGGGGTGGAACCCAATTTTAACATAAAATTCAAAGTTAAAAAATAGACTAGGAAAATG
The DNA here is from genome assembly GCF_003287225.1 of Phascolarctos cinereus. Taxonomy (NCBI): domain Eukaryota; kingdom Metazoa; phylum Chordata; class Mammalia; order Diprotodontia; family Phascolarctidae; genus Phascolarctos; species Phascolarctos cinereus. The sequence goes on from NW_027555514.1 coordinate 208,357,750, forward strand.
AGCAAACAACAAGAAAAGAAGAAGAAGAAGAAGAAGAAGAAGAAGAAGAAGAAGAAGAAGAAGAAGAAGAAGAAGAAAAGAAGAAGAAGAACTTGACCCAAAAAAAAGCTACTACAGCAGCAGGGGAAAAGATAGCAATATGAAAACAGCTACAGAGAAAAATGCTAAGTAGACACAAGTCCAAAAAGAATTCCTAGAAGAATTAAAGAAAGATATAAGAGTAGTACAGGAAAAATTGGGGAAAGAAATGAAAGTGATGCAAGAAAATCATGAAAATAGAATTAACAGCTTTGCAAAAGAGGCACAGTAAATACTGAAGAAATAACATCTTAGAAAACAGAATTGGCTTCATGGTAAAAGAGGCACAAACAAATCACTGAAGAAGAGAAACTCCTTTAAAAGCAGAATAGGTCAAATGGAAAAGAAGGTACAAAAACTTGCCTTAAAAATTAGAATTGGGCAAGTAGAAGCCAATGACTCCATGAGACTTCAAAAAAACAAGTCAAAAGAATGAAAAAATAGGAAAAAAACCATGAAGTATCTCATTGGAAAAACAACTAACATGGAAAATAGGTCAAGGAGAGAATTTAAGAATTATTAGACTACCTGAAAACCGTGATTTTAAAAAGATCACAGACATAAAGGAAAATTCTCTTAACATCTTGGATCCAGAGGATAGAATAAAAATTGAAAGAATCCACTGATCACCTCCTGAAAGAGATACCAAGCTTAAACTCCCAAGAATATTATAACCAATTTCCAGAGCTCCCAAGTCAAGGAGAAAATATTGTAAGAAGTCAGAAAAAATTATAATCAAACAATTCAAATATTGTGGAACCATAGTCAGGATCACACAATGTTTAGCAGCTTCCATGTTAAAGGAGCAGAGGGCTTGGAATATGATATTCCAGAAGACAAAAGAACTAGGATTACAACCAAGAAAAACCTACTCAGAAAAACCAAGAATAATCCTTTAGGGGGGAAATGGATATTTTATGAAATGGGGGACTTTCAAGCATTCCTGATGAAAAGGCCAGAGCTGAATACAAAATGTGACATTCAAACACAAGATTCAAGAGAAGTATAAAAATGTAAACATAAAAGAGTAATCATAAGGGACTCAATTAAGTTAAACTGTTTATATTCCTATATGAGAAGATGACACAGCAACTCCTAAGAATTTTATCATTATTAGAAAAATCAAAATGAGTCTACACAGGCAGAGGGTATAAGCCAGTGTTAATTCATTGGGATGATCTCTCCATTTCTCCTCCCCCCCCACAAAAAAATGAAGATGTGAGAAAGAGGAATGCACTGGGAGAAGGGGGAAGAGAGGTAGAATGGGGAAACATTTCTCACACAAAAGATGTATGCAATAAAGAGCTTTTACAGTGGAGGAGAAAGTGGGGGGATGGAGAATGCCTGAACCTCTCCCTCATTGGAATTGGTTCAAAGAAGGAAGAATATACATACACACCCAGTTGAGTATAGGAATCTATCTTACTCAGTAGAGTGACAGGAGGGGAAGGGGATGAGATATTGGGTGAGATGATAAAAGGGAGGGCAGATTAAGGGAGACAGTGGTCAGAAGCAAAACAGAGTTTTGAGGAGTGATAGGATAAAAAGAAAGGATAAACAGAAGAAAATAGGACAGAGGGAAAAAAACACAGTGAATAATTATGACTGTGAATGGGAATAGGAGGAGCTAACCCATAAAATGGAAGTGTGTAATAAGAATGGATTCGTGGCTACACGCAATCTCCCAATTTTCTGTTACCCTTAACCTAGCCTAGCCCTCCATTGTCTTACCTGCCTATACTCCCCTCCACCTCTCCCCCTCCCCAACTTCCTACCCTTTATCAGAACTAGGCTCCATAATCACTTGGCCATCTGGTCAAGGTCCCTGGCATTCTGTTTCTTCACAGTCCTCACAGACTACTTGACCACTCCTAGATCTCTCCCACGGTCTTTCTGTATATAAGGTCCATCTTGTCTCCATTAAGGTGCTCTGATTCTTAAAATCTAGCTGCTGCTTAGATTCTTATAATCTAGCCAATAGCTCACTAATGTTTGGATTCCTTAAGAGTGGCAAATATGGAGGATGTTCTAATAAACCTTGTCTTTGGCTGAAAAAAAAAAGAATGGATTAGAAACAGAATCCAACAAAATATTGTTTGCAAGAGACACATGAAACAGAAAGACATACACAGAGTTAAAATAAGGGGCTAAGGTAGAATCTATTATGCTTCTGCTTAGGCAAAGAAGGCATGGGTAAAAATCATGATCTCAGACAAAGCGAAAGCAAAAACAAACCTAATTAAAAGAGACAATCAGCAGAAATACATTTTACTAAAGGATTTATAGATGCTGAAGTAATATCAAAAATTTTACAGTAAGTTGCTCTGATAAAGGCCTCATTTCTCAAATATATAGGGAACTGGTCAAATTTATAAAAATAAGAGCCATTCCACAATTGATAAATGGTCAAAAGATGTGAACCTATAAACCTGTGCAGTACCTTTTGACCCATCAATACCACTACTAAGTCAGCATCTTTAAGAGATCAAAGATAAAGGAAAAGGACCTATATGTTCACAAATATTTAAAGCTGCTGTTTTTGTGATGGCAAAGAATTGGAAATTGAGGGGAAGCTTATTAGTTGGGGAATAACTGAACAAGTTGCAGTATATGATTATGGTGGAGTACTACTGTGCTATAAGAAATGATGAAAGAGGTGGTTTCAGAAAAACCTGGGAAAACCTATATGTGAGGTGACCAGAAACAATTTAAAAAGAATATTAAAAATAAATAAATAATGAATTACGGGGGGTGGGGGGTCGGTTTAAAAAAGAAAGAAAAACTATGATACAAGCAGAACACTTGGACAGATTGTCTATCCATTAGCCTTTACTCTTACCACAGGGTCAGTCCATCTCATTTTTTTTTTATCATTGGTTGGTTAATTGGTTGTTGTCCATTCTCAAAGAGGACCAAAATGACATCACTATGTTGGAGTCAAGGTATAATGTGTCCAACTGTGGCTGATCAGACCAGTATAAGCTGTATACTATCACAGGCATACAAGAATGAGGTCATCACAATAGCTCTGCAGGCCTTCAATTTGGTAGGCAGCTTCTTCCCCCTACACACACACACACACACAACACACACACACACACACACACATACACACGTGCGCACGCTTTCCTTTTCCCAAACACTGAGCTAGCTCTGGCAATGCATATGTCAACCTCATTGTCAATGTTTCAATGTTTATATCCCTGGAAAGTATACTGCCAGGTTAAATAAACTTACCCACAGTACTCCAAAGTTCTCCATTTGCTACAATTGATGGTTATACATATGGACAGTGTGGTACTGGGTGATGGAGAACTTGTGTTTTCTTGGTGTCAATTCTTAGGCCAAAATTAGCACGAGCAGCAGAGAAATGATTCATACTTTGTTGCATCTCAGCTTCAGATGCTGCATCGAGTGCACAATCATCCGCAAACAAAAAATCATACACCAATGCTCCCTCCACTTTAGTCTCAGCTTGTAGCCATTCACCATTTACCATCATTGCAGTAGCTGATCTTGATGCCATTCTCATCCTCATGGAAGGCATTTGACAACATTGCCAAAAACATCCTGCTAAAAAAACATGAGAGCAGGACTGGGAAAGCAAGAGAGCATCATCCATCATGCAGAACTTGGGCAAGCATGCCATTATGAAATTGACATAACAATACTGATGAACATCTCTGGGCAACCAAATTTTAACATAACTTTCCATAAGTTCTCACAACTGACAGTATCCAAGGTCTTGGTCAGATCAATGAACTTTGTATACACACCTCTATACTGCTCCCAGCATTTCTCTTGAAGTTGTAGGACACTAAACACCATTTTGACCATTCTTCAGCCTTTTCTGAAGCCACACTGACTCAGGTAGATGACCATCTTCCAGGTGGAGGATTAACTTATTGTGGAAGACTGGCAAGAATCTTGCTAGCAATGACTAAGAGAGAGAGACACCCCCTCTGTGATCATCACAGAACAATCTATTTCTTTTACCTTTATAGAGATGGACAGTGGAGGCATCCTTGAACTCCTACGGGATAACTTCCTCTTGCCACATAACCCAGAAAATTTCAGTCAGCTTTTGAATGAGCAATGGGCATCCCCACCCCTGCCCTGCAAAACTCAGCTGGAATAGAATCAGCACCAGTTGATTTGCCACACAAAATGAGCCTAATGGCATTCAAAAACTCTTCTTCAGTTGGAATTTCTGCTAAAGAGAAAATGACTTCAATCTGAGGCTTCAGTATTCACTGAGGATGTTCTGTTATGAACGCTATGGAAGTGTTCAGCCCAGCTCTCCAGGATCACATCCTTATCACTAATCAATGTAGCTCTATAAGCACTGGGTAACTGAGATGCACTATAGGACTTTGGCCCACAAATAGCCTTCAAGGCATCATAAAAGCATTTTGAATTGTTACTATCAGTGTAAAACTCAATTTCATAATTTTTATGTACTTATATATATTTTTACTGCATCTCTCTAAGTTTCACTTGCACTTTACTTTTCATGGAGTTGAATGCTGCCTTTTTAGAGACAGATGAACTATCCTGCTAATAAACCCTGTTGAGTTCTCATTCTTCACTTAGCAGCTTCAGATTTTCCTCATCGTGTTCATCAAATCAATCTTGATGTTTGTGAGTAAATGCACTCCTATATACCAAATCTCTGAAAGCTACTCTCAATTTTTCTGATCCATTGTTTCCAACTGTGTGTTGGCTCAGCTTTCCCTCCAAGTTAGAAACAAGTTGTTCCAGCTCAGAGAAGTTCTTTAATCTGCTGACATTAAGTCTTCTTGTAGTAGTCTTGCATGGGGTCACCAGTTTTGTTGAACGTGAACATTTAGCTTGGATAGGATAGGTCTATGATCAGCCCACTACCCTGTACCACACTTTGCCTTCATCACTCTCACATCTTGTCTGCCTCTTCTCCTTACTATGGCATAGCCTGTTAAATGCCAGTGTTTGCTGTACAAGGGCACATCCACAAAGTTTTGTTGCATTTAGGTAAATGGAAGACAGTGTTGGTGATGAGGTCATGAGGTGCATAAGTCTTCAGTAGTAAGTGACCACTGTTGTTACTATTTCCAACTCCATTCATCCCAAGGATTCCCTGCTACATCTGTGCCTACTCTAGCATTAAAATCACCCAGAATAATAAGCTTGTCCTCTTTTGGCACATTGATGATAAAGTTTGCCAGGTCTTCATAAAATTTTTCTTTGACCTCATCAGCATTCATCATGGTGGGACCATACTAATGATGGTGGCATGGTGCTTTCCTGCATGTGGCAATCACATTATCGTGAGCCTGTCATTTACCTCTTTTGGTAGACATACAAGTTTGTATTTCAAGTGCTTGGCAAACAAATGCTTTTTTGATTGACAATATACATTGTATGTAGATCAGTAGTTGATATTTTTCATCACTTTTTTCAGTATTAATAAGATTCTAGGTTTTTACTATGGATTTGATGTTCCCTTGTGAATCAGTCCTTCAATTTCCTCACAATTGCTTCTCCTTTAGTATCAATCTCCTTTTGTCTTCTCTTTAGTTCCATTTCTACCTCCTCTATAAGTGCATCTAAGATGCACATATTAGAATTTAAGTATGGTGGGTTTCTTGAGAACAGGAACCTCTGCCTTTGTTTGTACCCCCGTACTTAGCACAATGTACATAATAAATGTTTTATTAAATGGCTGACTGAAATAGGGGCAAGAGAAAGAGCTTAAAGAATTGGAAAAGGAAGTGGGCAATAAATATAGTGAGAATGAAAGATAGTTGAAATTCTGGACTTATGCATTGTTCAGAGACCTAAAATAAAGGCTTCAGCATGCGAGGTATCTCTTGTACCATTTTCCCAATTGGTGATTCATAAGAATGAGAGCCTCTAGGTTACTTTCCAACTCTATGATATAAGAAAAAAACAGTGGCTGTCTAAAGCATTGGAGAAAGAAAGATGATGGGGTAAGGGGGAGATAAGAAAGCTAGCTTAATACCCCTCAGATCATGCCATCTATAAGGCCACCCTACAGATGCAGGTGCTAAATAAAGGTTACAGTGCTCTGGATTCTTTCTAGATTAGTAGTGGACAGATAACAACATAATTGTTTGAGTTACTCCCAAAACTGGGTGTCAAACTATGAGACTAGATTTTATGCCTAAGATTTTCTTAGATTTAGTAAGCTTTGTTGAAGTATTCTCCTACCCTTAGTATACTATTACTGCCACTACATCTGCTATGGTATTCATAATCAAATTAATTTCTGGCATTTCAAGTCATAGAACATGATTCTGTTGACCTTTAATTTCATCAGATGTCATAAGTAGGTAAAAAAAACCCCTCAGTTTCAATTATAGTACAATTAGCAAAATTGAGCATGCATCCTAATATTTATTAGCATGTTTATTTATAAATTAAATAATGTAATAATTCTGTACATTATAAAATGTATTTCAAAAATAAATTTAAAAGGATGAGACAAAGAAGAAATAATATTTTATTCTAGAGTCAATAGGGAACCACAAGAGTTTATTCAGTCAGGCAGTGATATAATCAGATCTACACTTTAAGAAAATCACTTTACCAGCCATATGGAAAGTAGATTGAAGAACATGGAGACTTAAGGCAAGGAGGCCAACAAGAAGGTTAATATAATTGTGCAGGAGAAAAACGATGAGGATATGAACTAGAGTGGCAGCTATGTGAGTAGAGAGAAGTGGACAACACATGTTGCAGGAAAGAAATAAGAATATATGTCTATCAATTGGAGAGGCAGGGTGAGGGAGAGTGAAGAGTCAAAGGAACATGATGCCTTATAATCCTAGATAACTGGAAAGATGGTGGTGTTCTTGATAGAGATAGGGAAGTTCAGAAGGTGGTTGGGTTTGGAGAAAGGTAATGTATTATCTGTGATACATAAAGATCACAATCTATGTCTGGTCATTTTGTGGGGCTTCCTCTGTCACACTCAGAACAAAAAGAGGGAGAAGAAGGAAGGACTCTACTCACTAGTCACTATCCCTAAGAGCAAGAGCTTGCCCTGTGTGAGGACTACTATAAACTTGCAATGAGCTGGATGCAGGAGATAGATATGCTGAGGCAGAGACATTTTCCAAATGGTGCCTGTGCTGCTGCTGCTGTGGGTGCCTGTATAGCAGTCAGGTTATAACTACCCTGATGGCTGGCTCAGAAGTTATGGGAGCTGGGACTTCATGCAGCAGAGAAAGGGGTTGAGTGGAAGAGTACTAAAGAATGAGAGTAAGTGTGGTTGTGTTGGAGACAATTGTCTATAGATTCTCATGATTGCCTACAGAGGCAAGTATGGAATGTGACCTATCTTGCCATCCCCAAAGTGGTAGGTAAAATACCCTGTGGGGTCAGTCCACGCCCCTCACTTTGGAAACTGCTAAACTAGAGCACACTTTTATCATTTCTTTGCTACTTGACTTTGAGGAGAAAGGGACAAATCACAAGAACATGATCTTATGACCAGGATTAAACAAATGAACAAACAAAAAAAACTTCAAAGTGTATCCTGGAATTTATTCTAGATTAGGCTATACTCAACATATTTATGATAGTGAATATTTAAATTAATGTTCATAATTATATCATTTATTCAGTGTAAGATTCTGAAACATTAAAGAAAAGATTGAATTATAGTTACAGGAAGCAGGCCAATATATTTCAGAATGATTTCTAACTATTACTTAAAAGCATCATCATCACAACTTGCTTCTATAGTGGTTAAAGATTTACAAAATAGTTTTCTCACAACAGTTCTAGGAGGGCTTTTAGATAGTTTATAACCATTCCCATTTTACTGATGAGAAACTGAGGTATCAAGGAAACTAAGTACTTTGCCTATAGACCCACAACTAGTTAATGAAAGTGCTGAGAACAAAAAATAAGCATCTTGATTTCCTTTCATTTCAGTTTGTTGCCTCCAATTCCATTTGCTAAGAATATTGGTTAAGTAATCCTGTTTGGTAGTTGTTGAAAACTAAGGAGATAGTTCTACCTGTTGCATTGTCCATTTGTGGAAAATTTTGCTAATATGTGCATTATTTATTGCCCAGAAGGTCAGCTCTCTGCACCTCTTATAGCCAGACAATCGCAAACAACATAATGAAGTAAACAAACAAAACTGCTACTTCCATTATCACAAACAAAGCTCCTTTCCTTCTGCAGATTTTTCAGATGAAAGAGCAAGCCTCCATCTACCAATATGTTTACAGGGTCATAGTCTTAGAATTGAAAAGGACCTTAAAGGTTAACTAGACCAATCCTTTCATTTTACATAAAAGGAATTAATGGCCCTGAATCATATTTCCCTGAAGAGAATATAGTTAATAAGTAAGAATTCTGCAGAAAAAAATTTCCTAGGCTGGTTTCAGAATCACAAAATTCGAGAATTAGAAAGGATCTCAACAGTAATCTAGTCCAACTCACATACAAAAGCAATTCTAACTATTCCATGCCTAACAAGTGGTCATGGAACCATAGCTTAAAGATTTAAAAAAAAATAAAGAAGCCACCACCTCTTGAGGCAGCCTGTTCTGCCTGTCACCAGCTCTAATTGTTAGGAAGCTTTTCTTGACATCAACCCGTAAGTGGCCTCATTGCAACTTCCACCCATGGGGCCAGCCAGAATAAATTCAATCCTTTTAGTGCATGTGAGTCCTTAAAATATTTAAAAACAGCTGTCAAATTTCCCCTAAAATATCTCTTCTCTTGGCTAAACATCCCCAGTTCCTTCAACCAATAAATAATTCCATATAAGTAGATACGCCATATAAGTAATTATAGGGTCCTATCATCATTCTAAAGGCATTAAATAATTCTGCTAATCTCAACAGTCATATAGCTGGCCACCTTGCAAAGACAAGAGGAAGTAGAGGTGAGTAGGGATGTAATAAGCTGAATGCTGCCCATTTTTCATTCTCTCTCCAAAAGAAATTTGTTTTTTTAAGAAAGTAGGGGACTATTTTGGCTCTGAAGAAAAGATGAAAAAATAAATACATATCACTCCCTTCATTACAGATATCAATAAAAATTGAAGAGTAGAGAGCCTTTGACTTTGAACTGTAATTGGTATAAGCTACAAGATCAACTGAGCAAATCAGGAGGTGCCACCCAAGTAGAATGTATAGAGCAGAGGGAAACATGAACAAAAGAAGCTATAGAAGTATTTGTGTAGAGAAGATATATAATCAGTCAGTCAATAAACATTTATAAAGCACTTGCTATGTGCCAGGCACTGTGCTAACTGTTGGGGATACAAAAAGAGGCAAAAGATAGTCCCCATAATCACAATCTAACTGGGGGAGACAATATACAAAAAAATACACAAAACAATCTATAAAAACAATAAATCAGAAATATTTAAGAGAGGGAAGGCACTAGAATTAAGAGGGGCTGGGAAAGGCATCCATGGTCTTTTAGGTGGGATTTGAAGGAAGTAAGAGTGGAGGAGGGGCAACATTCCAGGCAGGGGGACATCCAGAGAGAATGCTGGGAACCAAGAGAGATGAAGTGACTTGTTTATAGAAAAGCAAGGAGGTCAGTGTCCTGGATCAAAGAGTACGTGTAGGGGAGTAAGGGCAGCTAGGTGGAGTGGTGGAGTGCCATGCTGGAGTCAGAAAGATTCCTCTTCCTGAGTTCAGATCTGGGCACAGACACTTACTAATTGTATGACTAGGCAAGTCACTTGACAGTCTTTGCCCCAGTTTCCTCATTTGTAAAATGAGCTGGAGAAGGAAATGGCAAACCACTCCAGTATCTTTGCCAAGAAAACCCCACATGAGGTCACAAAGAGTTTGACACAACTAAAAATGATTGAACAATAACAGAAGGAAAAGGTGTAAGAAGACTGCAAGGGTAGAAGGGAGTGAGGATATGAATGGCTTTGGATGCCAAAGTATTTTGCATTTAATCCTAGAGGCAGTAGAGAGCCATTGAAGTTTACTGATTGGGGAAGGGGGTGGGGAACATGACCTAATCTGATCTTTAAGAAAATCACTTTTGTGGTTGAATGGAGTAGAAAGAGACTTGAAGCAAGCAAACCCACTAGCAGGTTATTGCAAAAATCCAGGTGTGAGGTGATAAGGGTCTACACTAGAGAGGTAACATTGTCAGAGGAGAGAATAGGACTTATTCAAAAGATATTGCAAAGGTGAAATTGACAGCCCTTGACAACATACTGAATATGGGGGGCAGATGGAAATCCAGGGTTGCAAGTCTGAGGGACTGGGAGGATGGCATTGCCCTCTACAGTAATAGTGAAGGTGTGGGGGGGAGGGGGATTAAGGGAGAAATAGTACTTAGGGGGAAAGATAATGAGTTCCTTTTTGGACATGATGAGTTTAAAGTGTCCACTTGGACATCCAGTTTGAGATGTCTTAGAGGTCAGCAGAAAGGTTGTGTCAGGATAGGCAGGTTTGAGAATTGTCAGCATAGAGATAATAATTAAGTCCATGGGAGCCATTGAGATCACCAAGGGAATTAGTATAGAGGGGGAAAAGAAAAGGACTCAGGACGGTACCTTGTGGGACACCTATGGTTAGAAGTTGTGATCAGGATGAGGATGTAGCAAAGGAGACTGGGAAGAAGTAGGCAGATAGGTAGGAGGAAAACCAGGATAAAGTGGTGTATCAAAAACAAAGAAAGAGAAAAAATATTGAAGGGGAGAGGGTGATTGACGTATCAATGGCTACAGAGAGGTTAAGGACAATCAAGACTGAGAAAAGGACCATTGGATTTGGCAGCTAAGAGCTAATTGGTAATTTCACAGAGAGCAGTCTTAGTGAAATGATGAGGTCAGAAGATAGATTGTAAGGCATTGAGAAGGGAGTAAGAACAGAGAAAATAGAGTCACCTTTTGTAGATGATCTTTTCAAGGAGGTCATCCACAAAGTACTGAAGAGATATAGGATGATAGAATAGTTCAGATGAAAGGAACAAGTGTGATTTTGGGGGTTTTTTGGGATGGAGCTAGGATAGGTGAGACCAGCATGTTTGTAGGCAGTAGGGAAGGAAACAGTAGGCAGAGAGATTGAAAACAAATTATAGATAACAATAGAGTGGGCAATTGGAGGACATAGGATAGAATAAGATTGCTTGAGAAGGTAGAGGAGTTAGCCTTGGTAAGGACTAAGGCCACTTCATCATATGAGAAAGGGGCAAAGTAGGAAATAATGGCAGAAGACATATGAGTGAGGTGAGATGAGGAAGAGAATAAAAGAGGGAGCTCACAGTGAATTAGGAGGTTTGAGGAGGGTTGAAAAGATTTGAAAGAGCCACTGTGGAGAGTAAGATAGTGAGTTAATCAGGGAGGTATGGTGGGATTGCCTGGAAGCAGTGGGGATCCAGTTGAGGGTGTTTAACAAATTTGTAGTGGACTGGTTGCATGATTTTCTCTACCTTCCTTCAGGAGCAGATGTGTAGGAACAAAGGAGGCAGATCATCATCTAGAGTGATCCAAGGCTGAGGCCTGGCAGAATACAACTGGTGAAAAACAAAGGGACTAGGGACTCAAGAGAAGGGGACAGTATAGAGTTAAATTGGTTCAACAAGTGGTCAAAATGGGGAAAGGATGAGATTGTGGCTAGTGCACAGGTGATGGCCTGAGAGAGAATTGAGAGTTTAGGGAACTGGAGGTTGTAGCATGGATGAAGTAGTTTAGTAAGGGAAAGCAGAGGGAAACGTGGAAAGCCAATTATGATTGGATAAAGGGATTTCCAAATTCTTGAACATGGAGGTGGTACATTTGTGGGTGATGGCAAGATCAAAGGAAGATCAAGTATCTTTGAGTGTAGCTGAGAAAGGGTAGAGGAATAGGACATGAGAACTGAATAGGTTGATGAATTAAGTGGCTAAAATATTGGAGGGAGATTCAATACGTTATGTTGAAATCCTTTAGCATGAGGTGAAGAAGGAGAGAAGCATGTGTCATGAAGAATCTCATTGTCAGTAAATGTTGATTGGTTATTTACTAGATACATGGTACTATAACAAGTGCTAAAAATGGGCACAAGTGATGTTGATCCTAGAGGTTATGGCAGGACTGAGAGAGAACTGAACTGGAAAATTCACTCTTCTGGCCAACAAAGGTACTATTTACTTATGGTAGTAGGAAGGGCCCTAAACTTGAAATCAGAAAACATGGCTGTTGGATTTTTTTTTTAATACTAGTTCTGCCACTTACAAGCTGTGTGACCTTGTGTGAATAATTTTAACCTCTGTGAACCGGTATTTCCTCTTCTATAAAGTGAGAACAATAATATTTGTTCTACCTGTCCCACAGAGTTGTTGGGAGGATGAAATGAGATCATCTACATGAAGACAAACAAAATCACTATAATGTAAGCTAGAATATGACCTATTTGGTGAGTAGGATACACAGGTGGCCAATTTGTATATTTTAAAATTGCATCTTAATGTTTGGTATAGTGCATAGAGTGCAGGACATGGAGTTAGGAAGACCTGAGTTAAAATTTTGTCTCAGACACTAACTGTGTGGCCTTGGCTCAAATGAGATAATATTTGTAAAGCACTTAAAATAGTGCCTGGCACATAATAGGCACTTAATAAATGTTTGTTCCCTTTTCCCTCCACCCCCTCACCTTGAATAAGTAGCTTAAGCTTTTTCCAACTCGGTTTTCTCATTTGTAAAAGGGGGCTGATAATAGCACCTACTTAGGAGGGCTGTTGTGGGGATCAAATGAAAATACTACATAAATGCTGTTTTATTATTTTTTCTGTAATAGTTTTGCTAGTAATAACATACTTCCCAGGCCCATAATTCATATCAATAAACTATTCAATAAGCATTAATGTCTTTAATCTGCATTGAACACTACACCAAGTGCTAGTCATACAAAGACAAAATGATCTCAAGGAGCTGATTTTCTACTGAGGGAACGATAAGTGTAGATATCAGTATATGCAGAATCCATACAAGACAAATAAAGTATAATTTAGGGAGGGAGAGAATGTGTAGCTAAGGAGATTAGAAAAGGCTTTGTGTCCAAGGTAATATTTAAGCTATGTCTTGAAGGGAATAAGGGATCTGAGAGAAGAGAGTGTATTCCATGCATGGGGGATACCCAGAAAAGGAATGGACATGAGAGACAGAGTCTTGAGTATGAGAAAAAGCAAGAAGAACACTTTGGCCCATATTTGATGGGAAGGAGAATTATGTATAAATAAGACCAGAAAAAAAGGCTAGGGCCAGGTTGCAAAGGGTTTTAAATGCTAAACAGGAATTTATATTTGATCCTAGAGGCAATAGGAAACTACTGGAGTTTATTGAGTAGAGCAGTAACATGATCAGACCTGTACTTTACGGAAACCACATTGGCAGCTGCATAGAGAATGGATTAGAGTGGTGAAAGACTTGAGGTTGAAACAACAGTGAGTAGTCAATAGCAATAGTCCAGGTGAGAGATGATGAGGGCCTGAGCTAAAGTGATAGCTGTAGGAGCAGTGAGAAGGGTCTAATGTGAGAGATATTGTGGAGGTAAAAATGACAAGATTTGGAGAGGCAGAGCCAAGATGGCAGAGAGAAACAAGGAAGTTGCCTGATCTCTCCCCAGTTTCCCTCATAAATAATGTTAAATCAAACCTCTAAATGAATTCTAGAGCAACAGAACCTACAAAAACATGGAGTGAAACAATTTTCCAGCTTAAAATAACTTAGAAGGACTTCAGGAAAGCTCTGCCTCACTTGGATAAAAGAAGAGCACAGATGGTGTCTGGGCAAGCCAGCAGGAGGCGCTTATCCTCAGCACACATCAGCAACCAAGGCCACTTGGTCCTGGCTCAGCAGACCAGTGGCACAACAGGCTGGCTGTGAGGCCATTATCCCCAGTTCAAAAGGCAAGTTACCAGCCCTGGAAACCAGGTAACTAGGAAAGGCCATCCCAGTGCAGTCAGCAAGCCACCAGCACCTGAGACCCCACACAAAGACAATGATCAGGCACCTGGACCCCAGGACAAAAAGATTGGGACAATGCCCCATGTGCCCCAGGAGGACCGCTCAACTTTAAAAGCTACCAAATAGGCAAAAAAAAAAAACGAGCAAGAAGCAAAAAAGAACCTTGACCATAGAAAATTGCAATGGTGACAGAGATGAAAACACAAACTCAGAAGAAGACAACATTGTCAATATACTTACATCCAAAACCTCAAAGGGGAATATGAATTAGGCTCTAGACTAGCCTAAAAAACCTTGGAAGAGCTCATAATGGATTTTTAAAGTCAAATAAGAGAAGTAGAAGAAAAATTGGGAAAAGAAATGAGAGGTACAAGAAAGAGAGTCAACAACGTGGAAAAGTAGGGAAAAAGACTAACTGGAGAAAACAATACCTTAAAGAATAAAATTGCCCAAATGGAAAAAAATCCACTGAACAAAACAACTCCTTGGAAAGTAGAATTGGCCAAATGGAAAGGGAGGTACAAAAGCTAACTTACAAAGTTTAATTCCTTGAAAATTAGAATTGGGAAAGTGGAAGCTAATTACTCTATGAGACATCAAAATCAATCAAAGTCAAAGGAATGAAAAAATAGAAGAAAATGTGAAATACCTCATTGGAGAAACAACTGACCTGGAAAACAGATCCAGGAGATATAATTTAAGAATTATTGGCCTACATGAAAGTCATGATAAAAAAAAAAAAGAGCCTGGACAGCATCTTTCAAGAAATTATCAAGGAAAACTGTCCTGATATCCTAAAACCAGAGGGTATACTATAAGCAAATTAAGAGAGCAAGGAATAGTTTACCTGTCAAGATCAATGGAGAAGGGAGGAATTTATGAACAAATAAGAGACAGAGAACTTTATGAAATGTAAAATGGATAATTTTGATTACATCAAATTAAGAAGATTTTGCACAGACAAAACCAATGGAACCAAGATTAGAATGAAAGCAAAAAGCTGGGAAACACTTTTTACAGCCAGTGTCTCTGATAAAGTCCTCATTTCTCAAATATATAGAGAACTGAGTCAAACTTATAAGAATACAAGTCATTCCCCAATTGACAAATGGTCAAGGGATATGAACAGGCACTTTTCAGATGAAGAAATTAAAGCTATCTATATTCATACAGAAAATGCTCTAAATCACTATTGATTAGAGATATGCAAATTAAAACAATTCTGAGATACCACCTCACACCTATCTGATTGGCTAATATGACAAAACAGGAAAATGATAAATGTTGGAGAAGATGTAGGAAAATTGGAACACTAATGCATTGTTGGTGGAGTTGTGAACTGATCCAACCATTCTGAAGAACAATTTGGAACTATGCCCAAAAGTCATAATAACTGTGAATACCCTTTGATACAGAAATACCACTACTAGGTCTGTGCCCTAAAGAGATCATAAAAAAAATGGAAAAGGACCTACATGTACAAAAATATTTATAGTAGCTCTTTTCATGGTAGAAAAGAATTGAAAATTGAGGAAATGTACATCAATTAGGGAATGGCTGAACAAGCTGTGGTATATGAATGTGATGGAATACTATTATGGAATAAGAAATGATGAACAGGTGGATTTCAAAAAAACCTTGAAAGATTTACATGAACTGATGCTGAGTGAAGTGGTCAGAACCTAGAGAACATTGTACCTAGTAACAACAACATTGATGATCAACTTTGATAGACTTAACTCTTCTCAGCAATGCAATGATCTAAGACAATTCCAAAAGACTCATGATGGGAAATGCTATCCACATCCAGAGAAAGAACTATGGATCCTGAATGCAGATCAAAGCATATTATTTTCTCTTTGTTTTTTCTTTCTCGTGGTTTTTCCCTTTTGTTCTGATTCTTCTTTCATAATGTGACTAACATGGAAATGTGTTTAATATGATTGTACATATGTAACCTATATCAGATTACTTGCTATCTTGGGTAGGGGAATGGTAGAGAGGGACAGAGAAAAAATTTGGAACTCAAAATCTTATAAAAATAAATATTGACAACTAAAAATAAATAAACTAATAAATTAAAACAAAAGAAATTACAAGATGTGGCAACTGATTAAATATGTGGGGTGAGGGATAATGTGGATAAATGGAGAGTAGAGAATAATGGTAAGGTTATTAAGTTGGAAGACTAGAAGGATAGTGGTGTCCTGAATAGAAAAAGGGAGTTTCAAAGACAGGTGGGTTTGGGGAGAAAGATAATGAGTTCAATTTTGGACATGTTGAGTTAGAAATGTCTACAAAACATACCATTTGAAATATTCACTAGGTCATACGAAAACTAGAGTGCACAAGAGATGCTAAAGTTTGTTTTATTACAAATTATGGTGACTGCACCAGTAGGTCATTCTCACACATTTCTCAAGGAGACAAGCACCTGGCTCACTACCTTCTCCTCTCCAAATTCTGTCCTTATACTAATTTTCACATCAATCCTTCCTCAAATTCCTTAACTCTCAATTCTTCAGCCTTCTTAAATCCCATGATCTCAAATCTACCACATAAGGATGGTCATATGCCTTGGAGTTAGGGTCTTCTATTACCGATAAGTGCTCTACTTCCCTAATAGAAAAATCTTACATTCCAATACCTAATTATAGTCTTCTATCATTTCACTTCTCCCTATACCTCACTGAGTCTTTATCCTAATACATACATCCAACCTCTCTATTCCTCAGAATTTTCTTAGTACTTATGTGCTAACTTCAATTTCCTTCCTCAATAATTTCAATCTAATAGTTAGCCATTTTGGTTCTATATTGTTTTCTGCCTTCAAATCCCTTGCCCCCTTGACTTGTTGCCACTCCTCTCTTGCCAAACCTCAGCCCTGGGTTATCCCTGCCATTCACCTCTTCTAATCCTACTCATTAATTGTTAAATAGAATTGGTGAAAGTCTGACCACCATAACTGGGTAGTTTATAAATTCATGTTATCCAATCTCAATGGGCTCCTAATTTTGGCAAGGCAGTCCTTTCATTCCTCTCTAGTTGATTCCATATCCCATTTCTTGCAGAAGCTATTTCAAAACTCCTCCCTTCCCAAGCCTCCATACCTTCCCTCTGCTCTCTCTCAACTGAGGACTTTGTTATTTTTATTAAGAAAATAGTCTATTCAATATGATCTCCCTCTTCTCTCATTCCTTTTTTTGTCAAACTCCCTTGATATCCTCTTCCACTCCATCCTTCTTTCCTCCAATTTTAATAAAAAGGAGTCCATTATCTTTGCGAAGACTATGACCTTTACATGTACCCTTGTACCTAACCATTCCCATCTTCTCAAGCAGACTGTATCCTCAATTATCTCCTCTCTCTTTCAAATCAAATCTAATCTCTTTTTCATATCTCTTTCAAGTCTTTCCCTATCTACTAGTTCTTTCTTTAGCATACCTTCAAACATATCCAAGTCTCCTCCATCCTTAAAAAAATAAAATCTCCACTAGTCCCTACCATTCTCCCAAACTGTATATAGCTCTCCTTTTTTCTCAAATTCCTTGAAAAATCTCTTTATATTTTGTGCCTCTACTTCCTCTCCTCTGACTCATTCCTCTACCCTTTGTAGTCTTGGTTTTAAACCTCATCACTCACCTCAAATTGATCTCTAAGTTGCCAATGATCTATCTAAACTGCCAAATCTGATTATCTTTTCTCAGTCCTCAACTCTCTCAACTTACAGACTGCATTTGACCTACTAACTATGCTCTCCACCTTGATATTCTCAAATCTCAGGATTTGTGTGACACCACACTCCCTGGTTCTCCTCCTACTTGTCTAACTGTTCCTTTCTCAGTCTCCTTTGAAGGCTCTTCATTCATATCATGCCACCTAACTGTGGGTGGTCCCTAAGGTTGTCTCCTAAGCTTTCTTCACTTCTTCCTCTCAGTAACCTTATGGGTTCAACTATCATCTCTATGCTTATGACTCACAAATACAATTATATGTGTATGCATGTGTATATATGTTGATGTTTTATTTAATATTTAATATTTTAATGTTGTATGTGTTGTGCATCCAGTGGTTTGAATATTTCAGACTGGATGTCTCCAAAACAACTCAAACTCAACATGTCTAAAATTCAACTCATCATTTCCCCCCAAAACTTCCCTTCTTCTGAACTTTCCTATTTCTATCAAAAGCACTGTTATCCTCCCATTTTCTCTGGCTGCCCTTCATACCAGTAATTCCCTCCCTCCTCATCTCCAACCTCCTGGCTTTCATTTTCAAGTCCCAACTAAAATCCTATCTAGTATAGGAGCCTTCCTCAGTCTCCCTTAAGTCTAGTGCCTTTTCCCTGTTGGTTATCTTCTTTATCCTGTATGTATCTTCTTTTACATAATTTGCTTGCATGACATCTCCTCCATTAGACTGTAAGCATCTTAAAAGCAGGGACTGATTTTTTGTTTGGTTGGGTTGGCTGTTGGGTTTCTTGTTTTGGTTTGTTTTTTTGCAGTTCTTTGTATCCCTAGCACTTAGCACATTGTCTGACACATAGGAGGACTTTTATAAATGTTTTATTGATTGATAATTATTGTTTATGGATTCAGAGACAGTAGAGTTGAAAGAGGCTTAGGATCTATCTAGACCAACCTACTTGCCACTTAGTAAAAGAACTCCCTAACAGCTTCTACTTTAGTGTTTCTGGTGGACACTGAAGTGGGCATGAAATAGCCTGCTTAGGTGTTAGGTTATATTTGTATATATCATTAACTCTGGTCTTACTTCCAGACTCATACTGGCATAGCAGGCTAAGCCCTCAGAGGACAGTTACACTTCTCCCATAAGAAGTCACAAAGTCAGCATTGTGGCTTCTTTTAAGAGTCCCATTAAGGCTGGATAAGATGTGGGAAAATTGGAACACTAATGCATTGTTGGTGGAGTTGTGAACTGAACCGTTCTGGAGAGCAATTTGGAACTATGCACAAAGAGCTATAAAAATGTGCATATCCTTTGACCCAGCAATACCACTTCTAGGTCTGTATTCCAAAAAGATCATAAAAATGGGAAAAGGAACCATATGTACAAAAATATTAATAGCAACTCTTTTGTGGTGGCAAAGAATTGGAAATTGAGGGCATACCCATTGATTGAGGAATGACTGAACAAGTTGTGGTATATGAATGTATGGAATACACTGTTGTGCTATGAGAAATGATGAGCAGATGGACTTCAGAAAAACCTGGAAAGACTTATATGAACTGATGCTGTGTGAAGTGAGCAGAATCAGGAGAACATTGTACACAGTATCAGCCACAATGTGATGACTACCTTTGATAGACTCATCTCTTCTTAGCAATGCAAGGATCCAAGACAACTGCAAAGGACTCATTGGTCAAAAATGCTGTCCATATCCGGAAAAAGAACTATAGAGTCTGAACACAGATCAAGGCATGTTATTTGTTCTCTCTCTTTTTTTTCCTTTTTCTTTTCCTTTTTTGTTTCTTCTCTCTCATGGTTTCTGCCATTGGCTCTAATTCTTCTTTACAACATGACTAATGTGAAAATAGATTCAATGTGAATGTCTTTGGGGTGGGGGAGGGGAGAGATGGGGAGAAAATTTGGAACTCAAAATCTTATAGAAGTGAATGTTGAAAAACTAAAGATACATAAATAAGTTTTTAAAAAATTTAAAAGAGTCCCATTAAGGAGCTCCAAGCATTTCACTTCTTGCAAATTGATTGTGAACTTCTTCACCTCGAGTTTTTGACTGAGAGGGTTTGATTCTGTAACTAAATCAAAGAGGAAGGCCTTCTCACCTGATAAAGGTATCAGGGCAGAGAGCATTCTGTTAGTTACATTCATTGAGATTTGAGGTATGAAATCTCCCTCTATCATGGCCCTTCTGTTCTCTGCCCTGGTCAGACCACACCTAAGTATCATTCTATTCAAAGTACCATATTTTAGGTAGAACACTAGAAACATTGAGATTGCCCACAGTGGAACAGCCAGGATGGAAAGGGGGTATCAAATTGATTATGGCTACTGAAATCATGTATCATGCATAATGCATTATTACTATTATATTATGCATTATTACTATTATAACTATTCTCTAGGTTTCCACCTAGAGAAGACTTGAAAGGATCATTAAATTACAACCACTCACTGCAATAATTGGAGTGAGGGATCCCTGACTACAAGGAATTTAAAAGTGGGTAGGAGACCTGAGCAGTTTCTCCTACTCATTTGGTTCCTTCATTTGGCAATAAATGTCTCTGCAAATGAGTGATTATGTGGTAGCCCAAGCATCCACTAGGAAAGGGGAAAGGAAACCCACATATAACTGCATGACCAAAGGAGATTTATTAAAGGATATATTTTGTAGCAGCCAGAGATGAAAATAGAATGTTGTGGGCCCCAAATCTGTGTCTGTGTTAGGGGTGATGATGCAGCAATTCCACAGATTGGAGTGATGAAATAGCTCCAAAGATGACTTCCCAGCTTTCCCTTTAAAAAAATGTTTTCAGGTTTTTTTCATTATTATAGTTATCCTCAGTATCCTCTCTCAGAGGATACCTTCCTCTCCCAGAGAGCCATTCCATGTAACAAAAAGTATTTTTTAAAGAGCAAAAAAATTCACACAACTGATTGATAACTTGAAATAAGTCCCTTTGGACCTCCCACCTCCATGAAGGGGTGGATTAGGGGTATCTTCTCATGTCTTTTCATTTGAGACATTCTTGAACTTGATAATTTTGTTACATTCACTTCTGAATTTTTTGGTGTGTAGTTGTCCTTTCCATTTCCACTGTTGCAGTTATTGACTGTATTGTTCCTTGAGTGCTTACTTCACTCTGCATTAGTTCATGTAATTCTTTCCATGTTTCTCTGTATTTACCTCTGTCTCTCTGTGTACATTTAGAAAGAATTCTCTTACTGGCCTCTCTGCTGTCACCTTCTGTTGCTGCTGCTGTCCTTGGCTGCTGCATTTATTCACCACATCTACGTTTCTTCCAGAATATTCAAAAAGCAAACAATTTCTTCAGGTTTGGTTTTCTTCCTAAGAATGTTTCAAGTGCCTCTTCATTATTGAATATCCCTTTTTTTTTCCATTTATGCCCAATCTCAGATTTACAGGGTAGGTAACTTTGGGCTATAGTCTAAGCTCCATTTCTCTTCGATACACATTATTCCATTCCCTGTTGAGATTTCTAGCGGGTGCTGAAGAGTCTTGTGTCACTCTAATTTCCTTTCTTTTGTATTTTAAGGCCTTTATCCTGATTGTTTGCTGAAATTGTTTCTGGATTGAGTTATTAAATTGAACTACTATATATTTTGGAGTTTGCAGCCTTAGTTTCTTTTCTGTAGGAAATCTATGAATTCTTTCAATTGTTATTTCATTTTTTATGATCAGAAGTTCTGGGTAGATACCAATCAAACTACCTAAATTGTTTTATGGAACTAGAAAAATAATAACAAAATTCATTTGGAAGAACAAAAGTGTTGAGGGCCAGAGCTGAAGAGTCTAATATGGGATAAGGAATTTAGGTGAGAGCTTGACTCTTTTCTTTTCCTACCCATAAGGGCTTAATTATTCAGAACATTTGGGGAGCCAACTTCCCCTGCCTACGAGCTCAGAACACTGACCCTTAGACCTTGATAGTAAGCAGGTGTGAACAATTAAGGATACCCATAAGGGCTGGGGTTAGTCACCTAAGAATGGTGAGAATGCCTCAGGGATGATTTGTTAGCTTTATAATCCTGACCCTCAGAATAATAAATTGGCTCAGTCTTTCACTGACCCACCTGGCCCACGTTTCTTCATTTCCTCCATTAGTCTCAGGTGACACAAAAGGTCAAGATTATCAAGAGAATTCATGAAAAAAAGTTCAAAGGAAGGTGGCATAGCAGTAGCAGATCTAAAACTACATTATAAAGTGGCAATCATCAAAACTATTTGGTAAAGTCTAAGAAATGGAGTAGTGGATAAGTGCAATAGATTAGGTACACAAGACATGGTAATAAATTACTACAGCAATATACTTTTTGATAAACCCAAAGAGTCCAGTTTCTGGGATAAGAACTCACTATTGAAAAAAAACTCAATATTTGACAAAAACTGCTGGGAAAACTGGAAAATTGTATGGCAGAAACTAGGCATAGAACAACATATTACATCAGATACCAATATAAGATCAAAATGAATACATGATTTAGACATAAAGGGTGATAGCATAAGCAAATTAGGAGAGCAAAGAATAGTTTATCTGTCAGATCTATGGAGAAGAGAAGAAATTATGACCAAACAAGAGATAGAGAAAGGTTTTGCACAAACAAAACCAATGCAACCAAGATTAGAAGGAAAGTAGAGAGCTGTGAAACAATTTTAATTGCCCATATTTCTGATAAAGCCCTCATTTCTCAAATATGTAGAGAACTGAGCCAAATTTATAAGAATATAAGTCATTCCTCAATTGAAAAATGGTCAAAGGATATGAATAATTTCAGATGAATAAATTAAAGCTATCTATAATCATATGAAAAGATGCTCTAAATCACTATTGATTAGAGAAATCCAAATTAAAACAACTCTGAGGTAGCACCTTACATCTATCAGATTGGCTAATATGATAGAAAAGAAAAATGATAAATGTTGGAGAAGATGTGGGAAAATTGGTACCCTAGTGCACTGTTGGTGGAGTTGTGAGCTGATCCAACCATTATGTAGAGCAATTTGGAACTATGCATTAAGGCATATAAAAGTGTGTATACTCTTTGATCTGGCAATACCACTTCTGGGCTGTATCCCAAAGAGATAATAAAAAAGGGAAAAGGATCCATGTATACAAAAATGTTTATAGCAGTTCTTTTTGTGGTGTCAAAGAATTGGAAATTGAGGGGATGCCCATGAACTGGGGAATGGCTGAACAAGATGTGATATATGAAAGTAATGGAATACTATTGTGCTATAAGAAATGATGAGGCAGTTGCTGCTTGGAAGTTTCTCTTCCTTTATCTCCTGTCCCCCATGGCTTCACAGAACCGCGACTTGGCCACTGCTGGTTCTGCCGCCACCCATAAAGGGGCAGAGCAGGGGGGGGGGCATTGCCCACAGGTCTGTGGGCAAGATGGGAATTGATGTGCCTAATGATGTTTGGAGACAAAGGAATTTCTGCCTTCCCAGAGTCAGACAATCTCTTCAGGTGGATTGGGATCATCTATGGGGCAGCTGGGACAGTGTATGAAGACCTAAGGTACAAGCTGTCCCTGGAATTCCCCAGTGCCTACTCATATAATGCTCCCACTGTGAAATTTGTCACATCTGGTTACCATCCTAATGTGGACACCCAAGGCAATATCTGTTTGGGTATCCTCAAGGACGAGTGATCAGCTCTGTATGATGTCAGGACCATCCTATATCTATCCAGAGCCTGCTGGGAGAACCCAACATTGACAGCCCATTGAACACACATACTGCCGAACTTTGGACAAACCCTACAGCTTTTAAAAAGTACCTGGAAACCTCATGAAGCAGGTGACTAGCCAAGAGCCCTGACTCTGGCTACATCTTGTGTATATGTGTATGTGTGTGTATCTATCTTTTCCCCTTCCTTGTAACCTGTCTTCTCCTCTTTTCTGTACAGGATTCTGTTTCATACACTGTTTTTCTTTTCTTCTTTTTTCTTAAACTCTAGTACAGCCCTCAACATCAATGTGTAAATAAATAAAGTTTTGTTGTTTAAAAAAAAAAGAAATGATGAACAGGAAGATTTCAGAAAAGCCTGGAAAGACTTATATGAACTGATGCTAACTGAAGCAAGCAGAACCAGGAGAACATTGTACGTATTAACAGTAACACTGTACTGTGATCAATTTAGCTCTTCTCAGCAAGACAATTCCAGAAGTCACGTGATGGAAAATGCTATCCACATTCAGAGAAAAACTGATGGAGGCTGAATGCAGATTGAAACATATTGGGGGGGAAGAGTTTTGCTTTTTTCCTTTTATTCTGTTTCTTCTTTCACAACATGACTAACGTGGAAATATTTTTTTTATTAATGTGCATGTATAACCAATATCAGATTGCTTTGCCATCTTGGAAAGGGTAAAGGAGAAGAAGGGAGAAAGAAAAATCTGGAACTCACAAGCTTTCAAAAAATGAATATTGGAATTGTCTTCATATGTAATTGGAAAAAATAAATACCGCTTAAAAAAAGAAGTTCCAGGCAGTCCTCTTCTATTATTTACTACATTGTTGTATTAAAAGTTTTTTGTCATATTTTACTTTTCTGGAAGACCTTATGTTGTCTCATTGCAGCCTGTCTTCAAGATCAATATGTTTTGCTTGAATAGTGAGTATAGTTTCTTTTAATGTTACTGGGCTTTTTTTGTTTGTTTTTTCCTTTTCCTCTTCTAGATTGTCCTTCATTTCTATGTATTTAGCATCCCTAATCCAGTGTTCTTTCTGTTGTTTCTTTGGTGAGACTTCCAGTTTTTCTGTTCTGACCACTATTTTTGCTATGTAAGTCACAAATTCTGCTCTCATAATTTTCATTTTTCTTTTAAACTATTTAGGAACAGTACATTATGGCTTGATGTTCTCACATTGCACAGGATACTCTGTCTCATTAAGTGTTATATAATTTTCCTTTGTTTTTTACTGAAAAACTATATGTGTGTGTGTATTATACATACATAATAACAATAATGATAATGAAAATGATAATAGCTAACACTTTCATAGCACTTACTAAGTGCCAGGCACTGTGCTAAGTATTTTACAATTACTATCTCATTTCATCCTCACAATAACCCTGAGATACAGGTGCTAGTATTATCTCCATTTTACAGAAGGGGAAACTGAAACAAACACAGGTTGAGTGACTTGCTCAGGGTCACAAAGCTAATAAGTGTCTGAGGATAGATTTAAACTTGGGTCTTCCTGACTCCAGGCCCAGCATTCTATCCAATCTACCAGGATGCCTAACATAATTCATTAGATCTGAAGGCCGTATTTCTTGTAGTTATTAGGTTTCTTTTTCTGTCTTGATTTATCTGCTTATGTTTAAGGTCTTTGAAATTTCTTCTTCCTGACATCTTTGGTAACTTCAATCTCCCTCCTACCCTCTTTTTTCCCTTATTGCTCACTTTTTTACTCTCTTCTCTCTGATGGTGATGATCGGGAGCTATATTTCAAAGCATCTTAGCCTCCTCCTATCCTGAGCAATTTATGGTTCACCAGCCTAAGTCTCCCACCAGTGATTTTTTTTTTGTGGGACAGAACTTGCCCCAGCTGGATGCTGAAGTCTTTCCTAATTGAGTGCTACATAACCCTGCTTTCTTCCCCTATGCCAGCCCCCAAAGACTCCTGCCTAGTGTTCTGCCTGCCTTAATGTTCTATCCTGCTTCTTCTGCTCCTCAGTTCACTGGACCCATAGGGGTAGTCCAGAGGGTTAAAGCCCTGGTGCCATGGCACTGGTTTCTGTAGTCTGTTTCTCTGAGGCTCTGGGAGGTATATGCGTTTGTGGAAGTGGATTTTGAGCTTTATTTCTATCCCAGACAAGTGTCCTGTCACTTTCCCTCACTGATAGCTCTCCTTCAGAGATCCTTTGGAGCACAGATGTTGATGCCATGGCCCTGGGTTTCTTAGCCCCTATAAGCTTCCACAGATTTCAGCACTACTGCAGGGCTGGCTGTATAAGCCCAGCAAGCTTCTGTCCCAGAGCTGCTACAGCTCTGGCTTTGGCATAGCCCAAGCAAATTTCCACAGCCTGGATCCAGGATTACCAGGTCAATGGTGAGACGGTGGAGATGGGTGTACCTCAGTGTAAGGTTGGGTTTTGTTGTGAGCCCATATGTTGGATCTTTATGGTGACTTTGGCAGCCTTGTTGCCCACACGAGAAGTGAGAGGGCCCTGAGTGAGCTCAGGGTAGGCATCAATCTGTGGGGGCTTTTTAAAAACCTATTTTTGGATTCCAAATATCCTAAATCATGAGGAAAGTGGAAGTTGCTTTTTCTTTGGCACATGATTTCTGTTTTGGAGTGGTTTGAGAAGTCAAAAGGATCAGAACGTCTATCCCACATTTTGTTGTCTTATGATCCAAAAGTCCAGCTCTCCCTTTTTTGTATAAGAAAAATCCCATCTCTGGTTATATCAGATATGCTCCCTCTTTTCCCAGGTGAGGTAGATTCCAGGATGGTGACTGGTAGGGAGCAAGATATTATCTGCTCCCTCCTGCTATCTATGCTTTGGGATGTTTGAGTACGGTAATTGGTTGAGGGTGATGAAGGGATGGGACTAGAATGTTTCCTGTTTTATCCAAGATTAGCCAAGAAAGAGGAAATGAAGGGTCATATCTATGCTGCAAGATGCTATGCGGTTGTCCAGGCCCAGATGGATACTTTTTCTATGAAGTTATCATTGATAAAAGAGGGGGAGACCTTCTTAGCCAGTTTTAGGGGTAAAAATAGAAAGCAAAGGACAATTAACACCAAAGTGTCAGGAGAATGGTCATGAGCTACTCTCTCAAGAAGGGGATGAAAAGTCCACAAAGAGATGTTTATAAGAGTTTGAGAGGGAAGTAGAACCCCTTGGGATTCTACCTGTGAAATGCTAACTCAGATTCCATAGAAGAGAGGGGGATAAACTCCGAACAGCAAATATACTAACTGGACTGATAGTAATGTATAAATGTGTGTACATGCTTATATTTTATAGCAATATTGATTCATTTACTTCTTCAGAGTGAGGGAGGATAACACTTGAAGTTACAAAAAAAGTAAAACCATATTCTCATATTCATAGAAATAGAGATATCAGACATTATGGTCAGCATTTCAAAAGGTTTTTTTGGCTCTGTCACAGATATGATGACAATTATAAAAATAATAATAATACATGACCTGGTGGCTAGAATCATAAGTTAATAGCTCACTGTCTTTCATGAAATGATAGATGACAAATCCCCATACCACGTAAATACAAAATGTTCTAGAGATCTCAACCAATAGACTCCACTGTTATCAGAGGATTATTACAGAAAAACTGTTGCCTAGAATCGCCCAGATACATAAAAAGAATTTATTTGATTTACAAAAACTCAAGATAGATATTTAATAGTATTTGCTATACGAAACAATCATAATCTCACAACTACAATAAAACAAAAGACTTTTGAAGCATAGAGACCTGGCAGAGAAGATCAAAATCATGTCAGAGCAGGATGAGGTGCATAAAACTGTTGTCCTACCTGCTACAGGAGCTGTCCTAAGGATGCCTTGTGTGAGCCTATAGACATGTAAGCTGTTACATGGGAAGACTTGTATTCAGTTACAAAAAGCAGCTTCTTTCCTCACCAGTGTAATAACCCACAAAGCATCAACTACAAAGCAATAACAGAAAAATAAAGACTTGTTCTTGGTCTGTTTCTATTTGAACCCCCATCAAAAAAGAGATGAAAATGAGGTAATGATAATAATAATGATGATGGTGAGAATAATGAGCATGTAACATCATCACCTGCAACAGTCTGTGCTGCAAAGGATCTCTGCAGGAAAGCCAGGAACAGAGGTGGTGATGTAATACGGGTTTATGTGGAGAATGTGCCCAGAATTCCCCTAGAAAGCTTCAGAGGCTTCAAAGACAAGGTGACTCATTGCTTGGACCTTTGGGGATGACAAATTTCTTGGCTGCTTCTGGCTATGTGAGGGCTCAGCATAGTATAGTATACTGTACCCTGCCCCTCTGTTACAGTAGGGGAATGGAGGAAATGACCAAGGGAACACTTAGGGTATATCATGTCATTCTAACATGCCAAGAACTTTCAGCACTGGGCCCCCACATGGTCCAATCAATGAGTCAGCTTGTCCTTGGAATCCCTAGAAGTTTCTAGGGGGACTTCAGGCACATAATCTATAAAAACACACAATAATAACAATATTACCTCCCTCAAAGCCATATCATGGGAGGGTTAGAGAAAATGGCAAAGTGAGGGATTGCCTGTCAGTGGGGACTCTGTACCCTTAGAATACTATAGTAACTTTGAAGGTCTGGTAGGAATTCTGAAATGCTGGCCAATTAGGCTATGGTGATATTACCAATTGGGTTAGCAACCTAGCCAGTGTGAGGAAAATGTTTCTATGAATCTAAGATATAGACGGGGTAACAAAGGAATACAGATTGGCCTTTCTCAAAACCATTGTGATGATTACTTTGACATGGAACAGAAAAGAGTCAAAAGTACTCCTTTCAGCACTGGTACTACCAAAACACAAGATACATTTGGAACGAATTAGAAATGTCAATACCCCATATACTGTAAATGCTTTGGTGTAGGTGATACTAACCACTAATGTGGGTGGACCACAAGCAGACATGAAATGAAATTATCATATCCACATTTTTATTGTATACTAATACTATATCATAACAGAACTGGAACCACCTTGCCAGTTAC
Organism: Phascolarctos cinereus; assembly: GCF_003287225.1. Classification (NCBI taxonomy): domain Eukaryota; kingdom Metazoa; phylum Chordata; class Mammalia; order Diprotodontia; family Phascolarctidae; genus Phascolarctos; species Phascolarctos cinereus. The sequence continues at coordinate 208,386,218 of NW_027555514.1, forward strand.
AGGCAAAGACTTTATCCCAAATTTTGTCATCTAAATACTCAGCTCCACATAGTGGAGATCAATGCAGGGCAATAATAAGAAATAACTTTATTCCTAAGTTCAGAATAGCTGAAATAAGAACAAAAATTGAGAAATTACTTAAATCTGAAGAGGGGAAAGTGGAAGAACCTGAAGGCTTTCAATCTAAACTTTTTGAAAATGTCAAATGTCAAATTTTAAATTTCAAATGAATAAAATAGATGGCAGAAATAATGATGGTTTCAAATTATTTTGAAAAGGACATGGGCATACTTATACTGGACTTTTGAAAGCCCTTCTTCAGTTTAATGGCACGAATTTTACTAATTAAAATAACCATCACCAAACAGAGTAATGTAAAAAAACCATGGTATCTCCTAAAACCATCATGAATTAATAAATTTCCCCACAATATTCGACAGAGACCCTAAAAATGTTTCAGGACAAAATATGCTGTAACCATTGCAACCTTAAGGATCATAGGAAGAGAAGTAGAGCTAGGGTGCCTGTCTTAAGGACTTAAGGTTTAAGAAAACTACTGAAGACATGTGGAAAGACATTGAAAGATTACAAGGTGTATAATTAAATGTTTAGCAACTGTGTGCATGACATGCCTTTTAAATTTCTGCATTATTAACATCTTCTCTATCACTTTCTTAGGTCTAGACAATCAACAAAGCAATAAATCAAGACCTGATTTGTAGCTTTGCCAATTTCCAAGGTATAAATGCTCACACTGAAAATTTAGCAATCAATTTTCCCAGCACACTCCTGGAAGATTATACACACATCAAACCACTATACATATCTTTTTTAAAAAATCACTGCCATATTTCTAGACAACAAAAAGAAATATGAAATGGAATACAGAAAATAAAAGTACATTTAAAATTCTTGATACCCTTAATCAACAAGGAAAAGCCAAAAGATTAAGGCAATAAAATAAGTCATAGCAGCATAAAGAAAAAATTAAACAATTCATATCAATCAAAAATTATACTTCAGAAGCCTAAGAAGCAAAGAAATTCCTGAAGGAAGATATGGAAAATCTTTGATTGTCTATATAGATGAAAGAATCTTAACAGAAGAAAAGGGAAGTTAGATCAAGTGTGAAATAATTTGCCCTCTAGGGCTACTTCCTTACTCCCATTGGAACTGATAAATTGGTCCCCAGAGGGTAGTTGATAATACTCAGTGATGTCCAGATGATATCAATTAGCCATCCAAAGTTAATTAGCTTTTAGTTAAGAATACACTCAAAACTCTGGGACATGCTCCCCGACAAGTATACAGAGTCTAGAGGAATATGGGCTCAAGCTTAGAGAGCACATGCGGTCAAAAGGATATCTCACAAATTCTGGTTATATGAAATTATTTTCTCCTTTCCTGGCATTCTCGTGAAGTTATATAGTTTCCCTGCTGAACCCTGAGAGTTAGATCCCTCTGGAGTTCTGAGGTTGCCCATCTTCGGAGTCTGTGTAATTTGTCCTTGGCTCCCAATACAGATGTTGCCATCAGCCAGTGCTGTTCTGTTGACACTGCTAATAATGCCAATAGGAAGTCAAAATCTTCTTGCATTTCGAAGATCACAAAATTTTTCTCTGCTCATGGGGCAGAGACAGTGGGAAGTGTAACACTCGCTAAGGGTTCATTCCTCCTTCTTTATTGCCTTCTGATATAGGTGAAAGGCATCTCCTCAAAACTCTCTTAAGTTGGACTCCCCATATATTTGTTGTAATCCCCCTGATGGAATATCTTTTTTTATTTGTTTGTTTTGGTGAGGCTATTGGGGTAAGTGACTTGCCTAGGATCACATAGCTAGTGAGCATCAAGCGTCTGGTCTAAGACCCAATTTGAACTCTCACCCTCCTGACTCCAGGGCCAGTGCTCTATCCACTGCACCACCTAGTTGCCCCTAGAATATCTTTTGATATACACAGCCTTAAAAGTGTATCTCATTTCATTCAAGGACCCCAAGCACTTCTTTCCTTCCCAATTGTGTTAACTAGCTTATTAGTACCTAATTTAGGACTTTGATTGATCACTGATTCAACAGAGGTATCTAAGAATTGTTCACACCTATTTTAAACATTTATTTGATTCTATAACTCAAAGAGACATTCTCACCTGATAAAGTTTGTTAGGGCATAGAGTATTAGATATATTAATAGGAGCTAGGAGTGTGGGAAACATCCATCTTAGACAAAGTACTTTATCAGCTTCCTCTCTGATGGAAACTTCCTTCTTCTTGATATAATACATTACATATTTACTATCAAAAGATAAGAAAACCAGTTACCCTTCCAAATACAGACCAATTAGAATATTTATGTATTGTATACAATGCAGTCACAGCTTATATTGCTCAAAAAAAAGTTATTTACACTTAGTGGAAAACACCAACATATTGGCTGAGAAACAGAAAAGATGAAACAAAAAGTCCCAGTAATATAAAGAGCAACTCATCACCCAATTTGGTGATACTGACTACCCTTCCTGATTGTGTAAATCCTGCAGTTCATTCTACATTCACAGTTTTTTAAACTTATTGCACCTTTCCAAGCACCAAGGTTTGCAGCCTCACTCATCCTCGTCTTTTCTCTGTTGTACCCTCATATAGCCAAAAAAATCACCAAATTTTGTCATTTCTTTCTCTACAATGTCTAGGTGATGCAGAGGATAGAGTGCTGGGCATAGAGTAAGGAAGATGGAGGTCCAAATCCAGCCTCAGACACTAGCTGTGCAACTTTGAGCAACTTTGTCTGCCTCAATTTCCTCAACTGTAAAGTGGGGATAATAATAGCACCTACCTTCCAGAGTTGTCATGAATATCAAATGAGATAATATTTGTAATATTATCTGGCACATAGAAGACAATTAATAAATGCTTATTTTCTTTCTTTCTTCCTATATACTTTTCTCTCAACTCACATAGTGACCACATTTGTTTAGGATCTCATCACTTCTCACCTGGACTATTGCAATAGCCTTCTATTTGAATTCCCTGACTCATTACTCCCCATTCCAATCCATCCTGTACCCTGCTACTGAAGTGATTTTCCTAAAGTGTTGGTCTGACCATGTCACCCGTACCCCTCCCTAGCCAATTAACTCTAATGGCTCCATATTACCTCTAGGATCAAATATACATTCCTCCATCTGAAATTTAATTCTGGATGTGGGCCCAGGATAGTCATGATTCAGTTCCTTCTTGTCTATGCTTTTGACTCTCCCAGACTTTACCACCATGACTCAGCTGCTTTCTCACCCTGGCACTTCCCTTAGCACCTGGTTTTTTCTTACCTGGTACATACCTCCACCACGCAGGCAGCCTTCTCCCATCGTTGAGTTCTTTTTGAAGCCTCCATTTTGGGAACAGGCCAAGATTAGCTAAGCTTCATTACCTTTCCAGCTATTATTATCTGTAGACTTCACCACCATGCCTTTGTGCAGATATCTTCTCTCCTTCTTCATCTCTCTTTAGTTTGTTGTTGTTGTTGTTACTTGTTTTGAGTCATGTCTGACTCTTCAAGATCCTGGTAAATATATTTCCATTTCCAGCTCATTTTGACAGATGAGAAAACTGAGGCAAACAGGGTTAAGTGACTTGCCCATGATTACACAGCTAATAAGTGTCTGAGGCCAGATTTGAACTCAGGTCTACCTGACTTTAGGCCCAGCACTCTATCCACTGCACCACTTAGCTGCCCTCCCTAGTTTAGCCCTTTATTATGTGTTGTTTTTTCTCGTTAGAATGTAAGCTTCTTGAGAGCAAGGACAGCATTTCTTTTTGCTTTTACTTGTTATCTCCCAATGCTAGACACATAGTACGAACTTAATAAATGCTTGATGACTGATTGATTGATACATTGAAAATATATAAAAATAGATCTAAGCATTGTGAGAACATAAGAATATTTGATTGAAACCTCTTCTCTATTTAAAACATGCCACCAATACAAAAAATGGCAAGAACAATGTAATTAAGACATGACCTCTTCCAGGAAGACAATTTTAACCTGATGTAGTCATCATATACTATGGTATTAATGATAAGTATTTACAAAAACCCTACCATGAAAATAACTTCCTCTTATGTACCAACATTAGTTGCCAAGGATAAAGTGGTAGAGCAATTCTATAAAGAACTTGATAAGATCCTCCAAATCAAATCAACATATATTCTCATACTTGATGGTTTGGGAGCAAAAGTAGAAAAAGGTGAGAATGGCTGGAAATATATGGGAGAATATGATTCAAGAAAGAGAAACGAGAAAGGTTTATAGATTATATAGAATCCTCATGCCTCTATATCACAAACACTTTCTAAAAAAAAAGAAAAAAAACTGGTGGGCTTTTGATATAAAAGCACCAAATAACACCAAAAAGAATGAGAAAATTTTTGTTTTAAAAGACAAAAAGGATTTATTATTGATATGGAAGTTGGTCAGTGGTCTGTATACAATCAGACCATCAACTTGTCAGAGCTTAGATCAGAATTTGAAAAAAAACCAAGAATGAACAATAATGGGTAAAAAAAAAAATAAGGATTTAATTAAAATGATTGAACCTTGAATGACTTAAGCAAGTAATTGAAAATCAGAAATGGGAAATGGGCAGCAAAAATGACATTGACATTGATTAATAGTAACATGGAGTTTCACCAGGGTAAGTTAATTGCTAAAAGGAGATCAAAAGAACCCAGAAAGCACCTTAGTGAAAACAAAAAGCTGCCAGAGATATCCCTGGGTTAGAAAGAAGGGTGATGGACAATTATATGCAATATCATTTCATAAAAATAGGAAGAAAAAGAGAAAAGTCAAACCAGTTTAAAGAAAGTGTGACAAGATATATAAGGCGAGCCAGGTCATTCCATGGACATTCAAGGAAACAAGGGAAGGCCTACAAACAGAAGAGAAATTGAAAAAAAATTTGCAAAAACACATTTAACTATTTTCTCCATTCAAGATAGTGGAACCATTAGCCTTGGAGCCTAATATCAGACCTACATATGTTTTCTGAGGAGATAGAAATGTCACTAAAAAGAGCAAAAATGGGAAAAGCAACCAGATTGGACCAAGTTACAAAAAAAAAAATGAAGAATAATAGAATTAAAAATATGGAACTTGATTTAAATGATTGAACCCTAAATTATTTAAACAAGTAATTGCAAATATATCAATACTTTGAAATTATATTAAAAGTATATATCTACCATTCTGCAAATCATTGGGCATTAGTTTGTTTCCAGATATTTGCTATTATAAATGTTGCTGTTATGAATATTGCATTCCTCATGGCTCTTTTTTTTTTCCTGTCACAGACTTCCTTGGGATATAAGACCAGAATTGAGACTGTTAAGTTCTAGATATACAAATACAAAAGGCAAATCACTCCTTGACCTCGAGGATCTTACATTTTAATAGAGGATGACATCAGATATAATGCAAAGAAGAAGCTTGGAGAGTCATATTAATTTTTCTGAGTAAGTTACCCTTGGTCTTAACCCCAACTCTTTTACTCTACAGAATACAGTATTCAGAGACCCAGGGGTCCATGATATTTAAATTGTTTTTTTCTTGTTGCTTCCAATATTTTCTCCTTAACCTGGGAGCTTTGAAACTTGGCTATGATATTATTCCTGCAAGTTTTCCTCCTGGGATCTCTTTCAGGTGGTAATTGGTGGATTTTTTCTATTTCTACTTTGCCTTCTTGTTCTAGAACTTCAGGGCAATTTTCCTTTATGATTTCTTATAATATTGTATCAAGATTCTTTTATTTATCATAATTTTCAGGTAGTCTGATTATTCTTATATTTTTTCTCTTTGATCTGTTCTCCAGATTAGTTGTTTTTTCTGATAAGATGTTCCACTTTCTCTTCTAATTTTTTTCATTTTTTAAATTATATTTTATGGTTTCTTAGTGTCTTAGTACATCTTTACCTTACTCTTGTCCAATTCTAGTTTTCAAGGAATTATTTTCTTCCTCAAGTTTTTGATTCTCTATTTCCAATTGGTTGACTTTCTTTCCATAATTTTCTTGATTTTCTTGGATTGTTCTTATTTTTTTCTAATTTTTCCTTGATCTGTCTTATTTGATTCTTAAAGTTCTTTTTAAGTTCTTCCAAGAATTCTTTTTGTGCTTGGGACCATTTAACATTTCTCATTGAAAACTAAGTGGCTTTTTTAGCTCCATTATCTTCCTATGAATATGAACCCAGATCTTCTCTATCCTCATAGTTACTATCTATAGTTGGATTCTTTCTCCTTCACTTACTCACTTTTATTTATTTATTTTTGCTTTATTTTGTTTTTAGCAGCTATTAGTGTAATTGAGTTGTAATCCCGCGGTATGGGGAATGATGCCCCAAACCTTCTTACTGTTATTTTCTGAAGTCTGTTTTGGGGCCCAACTTTGGGCTCTCCTCTACTCCTAAGCCATGCTGTCCTACAAATGATCTTGCTCCTTTCAGTCCCTGCAGTGGCTGCAAACTACAGCTGTCCTCTTGGCCCCAGAACTGAAGCCAGGAAATCTGCTCTCCTGCAAGTGCCCACAGCCAACAGCATCCCTGCCCCTCACTACTGAACCCATCAGGTGTGTGCTAGCTCCTTCTGCCTGGAGCCACAGCCCAAGATGCATCTGGTCAGCACAGCTGTGCTTTGCATCCCTCAACAGTTACAGGTCCTTCAATCTTCTGCTCAGCCACCAGACCCCCTCAACACTGTCTTCCAGATGTAAGTTTCTTAGGCTGCTCTGAGGAGATATTCTGGGGTTTTTTTGTGGAGGAAATTTGGAGAGCCAAAAGTTTTCTGACCTATTCTACCATCTTCCCAGAATCCTCTCTGACAAGAGAAGTTGAAAACCACAGTCCTGAAGAACCACCATAAATTAGACATGTGGAAAGAGATTTCAACTCAACTTTTGCCTTCTTAGAAATCAGGTCTTCTTGACTCCAAGGGTGACCCTCTATCTACTACATTATTCTGCCTTTCAAATGGGGCAATACTAGCGTAAAATTGGTTCTAAAATGAACTACTTTGCTTTTTGGGATATTTGGCAGACTTAATAGTTGCTCTCTCTTTTTGAAGTAAGTTACATGTAATGCTGACAGTTTGTTCAATGGTTATGATTGAAGTATATACTATTGGCTGTTTAGAAACACTGCATTCAGACAGAAACTTACCTTTTCTTGCAAAAAAAAAGTAAGTGATACCATGTAACATATCAATGGTATGCTTTAATTTTTAATGTATAACAGCAACCATCACCTCAATGCAAGATGCCCTAAGGATTAATAATCACCTTACCATAGTCTATCAGCTGTTTCCAAATGGATATTTCTTTTTCCCTTCCTATACTCTTAAATGTTACCATTTTCCTCTATACAAAAAATGAGTTGTCCTTTGACCCTTCTTGTTTCATTATTAAAAGGTTTTGTATTTTTAGCTATGCTATCATTCACTAAGAAGATAGACTCATGTAACTAAGCTACTCATTCTAAAAGACAGGCAGCTCATTCAACTACCTGGTTCATTTTAACACTAAAGAAAAAAAATTAACCTATTTGGTTATATTTCACAATTTTTTTAACACTCTTTACCATTTAGATGCCATCAAATAAAAAGAAAACTAAATCCAGGTTCAGAATATTCCTACATGAATGGATGGAGGAAAAGACAGTCAGAAAGATGACTGGTTGGTTGTTGTCCTTTGTTCTTGAAGAGGACCAAAATAACATCACTATGTTGAGATCAAGGTACAATGTGTCCAGCTGTGGCTGATCAGACCAATAGGAGCTTGGAAGGCCGTAGATGGCACAAGCATGGATTGTCAAAAATTTAAAACATGTAACTATAAACAAAAGCTCCTATGATACATACTTTCCCAGTAGATTGATAATTAAAACTTTGAAACTTGAAACTTTGTGCTAAATAGCCATTAAGATGGTTTTTGGCAAGCCAGGCCAGGGCTTGGACTCATTGTGTGCGTGTGTGTGTGTGTGTGTGTGTGTGTGTGTATATGTAGTATTGCAATTGGTCAGCTCTCAGAGATCCAGGAGTTCTTGAACTCAAATTTATAAGGTTGCTCCCAAGCTGGAAATGTCCATTTCGGCATCGCTGCTCAGTCACCATAGGTAAAGAAACACAAAACAAAAAATGCAGCCAGAAGACCTTAGACTGACATGGGCAATATATTGTATACATTGCAATGTGAAAGCAGCCACCATAGCTGCCAGGGAGAGAAGAGCCACAAACATTCAAGAGAAAAGAAGAAAGCAAGAATAGATGTCATTCCTTTAGAGTACACTGAGTGGGTCCTTCATTTTTTGACAGCTCAAAATCCTCTTTTGACAAATCCCTTTTCTCTGGCTACCATCGCAAGGATTGAGGGGTTTCTGGGTTACCCCAAGTGCCAAGGCTTCAGCAGTGAACTCAGGCAGATCTGTTATACTGGAAGGTACCCAGATCTCAGCTCAACTCTATGCATGTTCCAATAAAGTGTGCTCTAGTGAGAACAGATTAGGGGGAAGGGAGAGAAAAGACTCAATTACCCCCATTACACTATGATCCTGTAGACTTATAGTCTTAAGAAAGCTGCCTGAGGACTCTGAGAGGTTGATGTCTATTGATATATCATTACGACATTTCATAGGCAGGAACTGAACCCAGGGGTTCCTCACTCTGAATTCAGTCCTGTCTCCATTATTCAACATTGCCTTTCATGCATCTTACTAGGTAGAACAAATCTAATTTAAAATCTAATAGTATTTTTATGTTCTTTCATATTATAAAAATTGCAGGGAGATAGAAGGAGGAGGGAAAGAATTGGAAAAGTAAAGCCCAAACAATACTTCTGTAACTCAACTTTGTTTTACTAGGTAAATTGAAGATATCTTAAGGGTTTGAAAGATTAAATATCATTTTCCATGTGCAAAGGAAATAACTTACTTGATACCTGGCAATTAAACCTTTGCCAACTTGTGAGGTGACATGTTTTATTCCATTTACACCAAAATGAAAGTAGAAAGTATTATAGTATGTTTTGCAATGTAAGTAAAATTCCAAGAAAACTTAATCTTCTGTAAGCCCTGAACTACCTACTTTAGTCAGAGTGAAAGATGAGGAAGTCCATTCATGGTGCTTTATGTTTCAGAATGACAAGGATTAAAACTTTAATATTGTTAAATAGAAAACCTTCATAGTCCTTTCAAAGGAGCTGCAACTATAAATAAAAATTAATAGCTGGGAGAACAAATGCTTAGTCAGGGCACAGTCTTGCTTCCAGCCAGCAGTTTGGGGTAGTCACATGAAATTAACAAGGCCATGATTTCTACCCCCAGCAACATGAGGCTCTCATAAAAAGAATGTTGAATTGTAGTTCCATCTCCCATGGAAAAAGCTGGTGGTAAGCACCTGATTATTTTAACAGTTAACATAGGCCCTAAGTTCCCTAAAGTCCCACTGGCAAGAATAATAAAAATCACAAACACAGAATCATCAAACTTTACAGCTGGAAATGATCATCCAGGGCAACCACTCATCTTACCAATGAGAAAACAGACCCAGAGGGGGTGAAATGACATAGTCAAAGGCAGAGCCAGAAGGAGAGCTCAAATCTCTTGACTCCTAGGCCTGTGCTCTTTCCACCACTTCATGTAGCATCTAATAATAGATGTTTAAGAAGCCAAGAGTCCTAAGTACCTCACAAGAGGAAACAGGATTTCTCAGTAAGCTAAACTGGCATACGACTGTATGGTTGAAGCATGTTCTAGTTCCAGGAAAAATTATAAATCAAAATGAGGAACTGTATACAATGTGCACCCAAAATATCAGGAGGAACAACTGAAAGTTAAAGTTATCCATCAGGCATCTCATCAGTGTTTCTGAGAGGCTATAATCCATTTATCTATGCCTACCTAATAATGGAACTGTTTGTCCATTACTGTAACAAATGAGACTATAAACTGGGGGGACACTAAGTACCGCTGTTTCTGCAGTCTCACTCCCTGCGGCCACTTCCAAAGCTCTCTGGCTTTAATGAAGGAGAATCTCTATGGTGCTCTGTAAAGCCAGAGAGAAGCAAAAATAGCACTGGAACAATCTCTGGTCACTAGGGACTGCTTTATATAGCATGGGAACAATAATACATGTTAACAGTAATTATCCCTGTCCAAATTCTTGTGCTGAAGTGAGAAGTTAGGGAGAAACGGCCAATTTCTCCTTGTCTTTTGTACAGACGAATTAAAATTACTCCAGTTATGCATTCTAAGTACCTAGGTGGAAAGATACACGTAGTCAACAGAGTACAGAAAGACCTAAGTTATTACTTTCTCAGACAATTACTAGCTGTGTGTTCCTAGGCAAGTTAGTTAACCTCCCACATCTTCCCTTTTCCCATCTATAAAATGAGGATAACAATAGCACCTTCCTCCCTAAGGTGGTTGTGAGGATCCAAAGAGATGACATATTGAAAGGATTTTGTAAATCTTAAAGTACCATATACATGCTGGCTGCTATGGGGTATGCATGTTTTACAAAATCATTTAAGGACTGTGACCTACAACAAAGAGAAAATTATGCCTGGTACATATTAAAACATCTTCACAGTGGGGGAAAATCTATGTTCTGCCAACTCTAATTAGCAGAGAAAAACAATGAAATTTCAATAAGCTTTTAAAATCTGAGATGAAAATCAGCATAGACAATCATTTGATCTATTCCAGGAAATTTTAATTCAAAAAACTGCAAATAATGAGGTATGTGAAACTTTCAAATGGACATCAGGCATCTGTAAAAAATAGGCACATCCCAACCCCTTCAGATCCAAACAGCATTTTATGGAAGGAAAGAAGGAAGTGTAACACTGACTATTAAATACCCTTTGGCTGAAGCCACAGGGGCTAGAGTCCAGAGCCAATCCTTGTCCTTTGCCTGCCAACAAAGTGTGCCTTGGGTTCACTGCTCTTGTATTGCCTCTCTTCTCAATAGGGAAATTAGACTCCCCAGTGTTTCATTCTATTACTCTCCCTTTCCTAGGCAAAGTTGCTGCTTATACATTTGTTAATTACAGAAATGGTTATAAGCTGAAAGTCTAGGATTTTCCCGAGCAAGGTGGGTGGAAGGAAGGAAAAAGATACCCCATATATAAACACATCTCAGATATGGAAACGGCAGTTTGTTCCCACCCAGAGAAAAGGAAATGCTAAGCGATACCAAGTGATAGATGATTAAAACAGAATTATCACTACTAGGACAATCAGTTGGAAAGCTAATATTCAAATCCCATGGGAAAACAATTTATTTATAAGACTGCTAATTGGCCATTTTACATTTCACCAAGTACAAGCCCTGCTAGTTCAGTCCCTTATTTCATCTGGATAACAGTAGCCCCACCCAACCCCCATTATTTGGGGGTAGAAAAGGGCCTTCTTTTCTACTCCAACTCAAATTGTTACTTTCCACCTAGTATACAGAATCCAGGAAGCCCATCAGTTAGAAGCTGCTTCTTTTTCTATCCAGTGTGGCACCCCTCAGTCATCAGCTTTTCATGCTCAGCAAACTAGAGACTCAAAACGGTATGAGTCACACATATCCAGAAGCAGGCAGAGGATGTCTGTGCATGCTCCAATTTCTATGGGTCCTTCTGGAGCCAGGTATAACATTTTTGTGCATACTTCAAAAAGATGAGGGAAATGAGGGAGTCCATTTACTTGACAACAATGCCCTAAGTAGGGTACCACTAAGGGATAACTCAGTGGGAAGGAAGAAAGGAAGGAAGGAAGGAAGGAAGGAAGGAAGGAAGGAAGGAAGGAAGGAAGGAAGGAAGGAAGGACGGACTTGGTATTTTTTGTAGAGTCTTGAAACTTTTCCATGTTTCCATTCATTTTCCTTTCCCACACAAGATCTAATAAATGGTCATCCTTCCTAACATCACATGGTTATAACAGTTGGGCCTGTCATTCTATTGCAATTTCAAGTCCTCTTCATCTGCAAATACAAGTGAAAAAAGTAGGCTTAGGTGGTTTGATTGGGAATGTAAGGATGCTTCTGATTCAGTAGGGCTTCCTTTATCTGAGACTGGGAGCCTGAATGTTAAGATAAACAACTGCTTTACTAAATAGAAGGATAAGTGAGCGCAGCTTCCCTCTGCCTTCTATCAAGTCTGCTGTGACCCCCAGGCAAAAGGTAAGAGGAGCAGTGGATAGAACATGGGACTACAAGTTCAAGAAAATCTGTGTTCAAATCCTTCCTGAAACCTTTATTAGCTGTGTGACTCTGAGCACATCACTCACCCTCTCTGGGCCTCAGTTTCCTCATTTGTAATATGAGGGGTTGACTTGATTGCCTCTAAGATCTTCCAGCTCTATATCAATGATCCTATTAGCCTCCCTGGAAGGACTAACTCCTGATTTCCAGGTCAATACACCTGGAACGGGAATGAATTCAAGCTGTATAATGTCTACCTCACAGCATCCTCTCCTACAAATAGTCTCACTGGACCAAATGCCTTCCTCATCTGGGTTCTGCAGTGTCTGAAATTCCTCCATTAGAGATTCATTCTTTGGATTAAACATTGCCCTCTTAATCAATGAGCATCTACTATGATATTTTGCTATGTGCTGTAGGATGTATAGAAATATAAGATATACTTCCTTTTATAAAGGAAACTTGGTCTATCTCCGGGTTGGGCTAGGGCACTTGACCCAAAACAAATCACATTATGCGCTCCTCCATTTTTTCATGCCCGACATCAAGGACACATCTATACAGGTAAAATCAGATTAAGCTGAACATCGTGAGCAACTTTGGAACAGAAAAGAAGTCACAAAGGGACAATATGTAACCTTCGGGCGGAGGAGCTCAGGAAGTTTACATTCAAGCAGAAAATAAGCTCCTTAAAGTTAGGTGCTACTTTCTACTATTCCATCTCTAGGGCCTAGCCCAGCATCTTACTTAATGTTTGTTGGATTGAATTGGACTAAATTAGATTAGTCCCAAGGGGAGGAATTTTGATTTGGTAATGATGAGAGAGTTTGTCATCGACTGCCATATAATAATAATTCAGATCTGCTAATTCAGCATTGACTCCCTGAGTCAGGCATGCCCCAGGGACAGCTTTTGGGGTAGGCAAGATACATTAAAGAGCAGGGAAAAACACAAGACAGTGTACAATTGTTGAATTAAATGGTGCAGAGGGTAAAGAGTTTAGAAATGGCAGAGGGCTCAGCCAGAACCAGAGAAGACAGGGAAGAATTCATAGAAGGGGTAGATTTGCAGTTTCTCTGGCCTTAAAGAACAGGTAGGATTTAGCTACGCTGTTAGGAAAGAGGAGGCCATTCCAAAGGAGGGGAACAAGGTAAGCAAAGGAGCTGAACACCACCTTCTAGTGGGTTCAAATGGGAAGCCAAACACAATGTGTCTCTGATACCTTGGGTTGACTAGGTTTATTAAATCTCTTTTATGATAGGAGAAATAGGGAATCGGGATCACTGGGTGATTTTGGAGTAAAGGAACCACAGGGAGACACTGCCTTGTAGAAGGAAAGCAGTGCTATTCTTGGAGTTAACGAAGAATCCTGTCTTTAAATTCTGCCTGTGGCATTTATTAGTTATGTTACCAGTGGCAAATCATTTAACCACCCAGAATCTCAGTTTACTAATCTATAAAATGGGGATAATAATACTTGTACCACCTACCTTACAGGGTGGATGTATGGAAAGCATTTTGCCTATAAATATAAAGGTGACATTATTGGGAAGGGGAGTTAGCAAGCACTGAAGAAGACAAACTTCGCTTGCTTTACAATTTTGCCCTAGGCTACTCTTGACACTGGTAACAACTTTTAGCAGTCACAAAGAATCACCTGGGAAAACCAAATTTCACCATATAGCTTTCTTTTCATTGAAAAATGTCTGGAAAACACCCAACATGCAGTAATTATTAACTCCATCCTTCTCCCAATATACACACATACACACAGCTAGAGGCTGTTCTAGTCCAGTTTCTGTAAGAAAGTGAAGACAAGATGGGTTCCTAGGAATTTTGTTTAGTTCCTAGGAACTAAGCTCTAGAATCCTAGGATTTAGAGTTAGAATATCAAAGGGTCATCAGAGATCATCCAGCACTGGGCCTGGTACATAGTAGGCACTTCGTTAATGTAGTGACTTGCTAAAGATTACACAGTTGACAAACTGAGCTCAGATTTGAATCTCAGTCCTCTGCCTCTAAATCTAGAGAGCTGTTTCCACGAAGCCACATGGCCTCTCCAGGAATATACAAGCCACAATTTCATAAAATTAAAGAATTTCATGCTAGAAGGCAATTCAGAGATGACCTAGGGCCCAGTCCCTAAGGCAATTGTCTTCATCATAAGAATAAAGAAACTTAGTTAGCCCTTTTTGTTCAGTCATATCTGACTCTTTGTGACCTCACTTGGGATTTTCTTGGCAAAGATGCTGGAGTAGTTTGCTGTTTCCTTCTCCAGCATATGTTACAGATGAGGAACTGAGGCAAACAAGGTAAGAGACCTGCCCAAGGTCACACAGCCAGTAATGTGTCTGAGGCCAGATTTGAGCTCATGAATGAATCTTCCCCATTCCAAGCCCAGTGCTCTATCCACTGTCTGCCATAGGTTATATCCAATCTGCAGTAGAGTGTATGTATATCCAGATATTGGGTTACTTTCTAAGGCAGGCCTCAAGTTGCCTCTAGTCTCCACTGAAACTTCTAGATTTCTCCCAATCTCCCTCTAGGAGGAAGACCCAGGACCAGCAAGAATCATAAAGAACTTTAAAAAGTAAAAAGTGCATTATTTCATGGAACCTCCCAACAGTTCTGGGAAGCAAGACTCACATGTAACAGGTTAGTCAGTGCCAAAGACAAGATTTAAACCCAGGTCTTCTTGATTCTTATATTCTATTTCTTCTATATGGCTAGCTCATACTGGAAAAGATAAAGGGGAGGGGAGGCAGGGAATGGGAAAAAATGCTCTTGTGGAATTGGAGAAAGATTATATGCATGACATGCAGACATGCCTAAATGGATTCTCTTCCAGATTGGACTTCAGTATCTGCCTCAATGTTTTCCTGGCTCTGGGGGAAAACATAATCCTTGGCTGAGATTGTTCAGAAGTCTTAAAGAATAATTAATGGTTACAACTAGAGCTCAATTCTGGGTTCAGAATCTAATGTGAAATGAAAAAAAATCTTCATTTCTGGAAATTTGATCATGTGTTATATTTAAAGGGAATATTAAAATAAAAACAGTTCTCATTTCGGTTTTTCCTCTCTCTCTAGTTTAATAGTGTTATTAAACATATATGGAGGGAAAAAGACCTTGAGTTTGATTTAAAAATATGGAATAGGAGAGAGGAGGGGAGGGGAATGCTGTAAATAACTTTTAAAATGTTTCCTAAAACAGGTTCATGATTTATTGGTTTATTTTACCTACCCTAAGCCAGTTAATTCACAGATTTCTTTTGAGTGGAGCCTCAGAGCAAACCCCAGACTTGGATCTACTTGCTCAAGTAAGGTGCTACCTTATAGCAAGTGTTCACCAGGTGGGAGGTGGGAGTAGAGGAGAATACAAGGATTCATTGGGGAATGGGAGGTTGATAATAAAGGCAGGCACAGAATAAAGCCCTAGGCCAAATCCCAAACAGCCTTCCTAGTAAGGCTGGGAAAATTATTCACATTTTTATTTGATTCTTCAAACATACATAGACATTATGGTCAACACAACATTTAAACCAGTAGTCTTGCTCTCTATTTTACTGCAATGTAAAAGGTCTGGTTGAAGCAGGTACAGTTGAGATATTCTATATTTGCAGATCACCTTCCTTTGGGAGACAATTGTTATATGGATAGGGAGGTCAGGAAAACTGGGTTTGAACACTGACTCTGACCCTTAACTAGCTACCCTGCTATGAACAAATCACTTGACCTCACCAAACCTCAGTTTCCTCACCTACAAAATGGAGATGATAATCCATGACTTACCTACTGAGTAGGATTGTTGTGGGAAAAACCGTTTGTATTATGTAAATGTGAGTTATCTCCTCTTTTGTAATGAAAATTTTGTAATGAAAAGAAATACCTAGGTATTTTCATATCTGTTTTATGGGTGAAGAAACTGTTGTTAAATTCAGTGGCTTATCTTGATTCTTTTCCATCGGTGAAGACATGGACTACACATGAACCAATTCTCAAGAACCAATCATCTATAAAAAGAGGGGGTTAGACTATTTCAAAGGTCTCTTCCAACTCTAAATCTTATAACTTCCTCAACTCTATTTAATGATAATGTTGTTTGCCCTTCATTTTCAAAGAGGACCAATGATATCACAGAGTGATGTCTTGACTTGCCAATGAATTGGATTTAAGTGAGGCAGAGTCATCTAAGTCCAGTGGCAAGACAAAAGTCAGGAAAACTAGTGGTGGCCCAGGATGCAGTGGATGACCTTGGCATCTTCACTGTCTGACCAAGCTCTAAGTGCTCCACAGTACCTACTTTAGCCACCTTTGTGGCTGTCAAAACAAATTGTTTTCATCTGCCCATTCTCCCAAGGGAAATCTTTATATGCTTGGAGCAGACATCCCTCTAACTCACGGACAGGTTTAAGGCCTGTTGGTTACTCTCAACTTGGTTTAGCCCATCTGATGAGGGCGGGTTTACTGGGGTATGGTCTCTGCACACAATACAGTTTCTTGGAGCCACAGGTGAGAGCTGGGTGACTGGTTGGACACCAAAAGTGGATGAACAACCCTGAAAAGGGCTCGATAAGTCCTCAAACAAGAGGTGCTAGTCCTCCTTTATACCCCATTTAATAATATATATTTACATAGTGCTTTAAGGTTTGCAAAATACTTTATAAATATTATCTCATTTGATCCTCATAACAACCCTGTGAGGTAGTTATTATTATCTTTTCCATTTTACAGATGAAGAAATTGAGGCAAACAGGCATTATGTGACTTGGCCAGGGTCACAACAACTAGTAAATGTTTGAAGCTAGATTTGAAAGCTGGTCTTCCTAACTCCAGGGATAGAGTTTCATACAACTTTCTTATGTCATTAGCAGAAGAATTTCCCTAATTAAACTAATTTCTTAATTGTGTATTATATATTATTATATGTTATATGTAATTTTGAATTATATATTATATCATATATAATGGAAGTAAACTGGGAGCCTGCTGATCTGCTCTCTACAGAACAGACTCTATTAGAAAATTTGGGCTCCCTTAGGCCAGATGGGCTCTGGCTCATCTCTACCCAGAGCAGATCCAAGGCTCCTCATGATCCCCATTACATATATTTAAGAAAAACACATGAACAGTAAACATAGAGGGGAAAAAAGTCAATATAGGATCCCAGAACACTTATATATTGAATTAAATTTTGTTCATTTCCTGGTCACCAGTGCAATAATTGTCTCAAACAAAAGGGGCCTTGAGATTTTTCTATTCCCTTTATCCCCTATCTCCTTAACTAGAATGAATGTGTGTCTTGTTCTTTTATGAAAAACATAAAGATGAAATTTCTACTCTGAATGAACAAATGGGATCGTTCCCACTGTCTAGACAGGGATGGCTTTTTTCCACAAACTTTGAAAAGCTTTCAGGATGATTATGTTAAATTATATCAACTCTATCAGTACATGTAAGTATACCAAACCATCATAATAAAGGCAACAAATGAACAGGTATTATTCTAGCTGTCTCCTCCAAAATTATTGGATCATAAAGTGTACAATCTAAAAAATTGCAAAGCAAATACATATATTTGTAACATGTTATAAAGATATTTATGGCATATTTAATACATAAATATATTTTATATAAATTTTATATTATAAATATATAAAAAGTTATATACGTATATATAATCTTGAATCTAAATAAAAATATATAACTTAATACAGAAAAGTAATCTCATTATTGCATTCTATAGTAAACTGTTACTCCCTTAAATTTAAGAAAATAGAATAAAGATTAATCAAATAATTTATACGGTATTTTAAAGCTACAAGAGTTTTCCTAACAAAAATGCAGTGAGGCAGAATCATACAAGTGTTATCATTTCCATTATACATCTAGCAGTGGTAGTGATAGGCTTCTAGCAGAGTTGTTGTTTGTCTTGAAGAGAACCATGACATCAGGGACCATGGCATCACCTCTAGCAGAGTGAAGGGAAGGTACACAGTCAAAACAAAATCCTAATACTCTCTTTTCCATCCCCTATCCTCTGGCAGTATACTTAGTTCCTAGCTTTTCCTATAATTCCCTTCAGAGAGATGGACTTCTCATTAAACTATCTTTTGAGTACAGAACAGCAAAAAAGAGAAAAATTGCTTAAGGTACCACCATGATTACTAGATTTTTGGACCTGAGGTACCACCTCCATCAAACTATTGGACTCATCCTATGTCCAGTACAATACCATCTCCCCTCCACATCATTCCCTGCTCCCACTCCAGCTGTCTATATCTCTCTTTCTCTCTTTGTCTCTCCCTCCATGGCTTCACTTTCATATTCATTTAATCCCTCAGGGATATCCACAAACAATGAAAAATATTTTAGAGAAAGAGTTTCTTTTAAAACATGGCAATACAGAAAGCAAAATAAACTGTAAAAGGAAATAAGGATGAGGAAATAGATGGGGAAGTACTGAACCAGCTGTTTTTGTCCTCAGGAGCATAGTTGGATATAGCCACTCTGTACCAAATCTGCGTGCTTCCATATACCTCAATTTTCATTCTTTGTCTCAATGCCTTGCATTCTATCTCCCTGCTGTTGTTGTTGTTGCTTGTCCTTCTTCTTAAAGAGGACCATGGTATAAGGAAGGTGATGCCACGACTTGCAAGCAAATTGGATTTAAGTGAGGGAGGGTTGTGCAAAGTCAACAGCCTCACTTCTCCTCCAGAGTCATCTGGGTCCAGTGGCAAGATATAAATCAGGATGACTGGAGATGGCCCTGGATGCAGTGGGAGCCTTGGCCTTTTTAAGCTAAGGTCTTTCTCAAGTTTCAGTTTGACTGAGGCAATGTGCATTCAGTGATTAAGGCTAGGTAAGAAGTGAGGCAAAGAATGACCTCTTTTATCTACTCAAAAAATATCGATCTGGGAGGGGAAGACCCTCAGGGTTTCTGGACAAAACAAACAATTGCTATTTACATTTACTCTGAGCCATCTGGGCCCAAACAATGACCATTAAGAGGGGCTTTGGCTGGGACCTGTTGTTGGCCAATCAATGACAGCCTGAGTGAATTGGGTTTAAGGCATGGGCCTTAAGAAAAAAAATCTAGCCCATAGGACAAAGGACAAAGCAGTGTCAGTTGGCATAGCAAGGAGGTCTTCCAGCTTCCCTTGGCACAGGCTTCCACTGTTCTTTTATACTTTCTGATGTCATTGACCTTCTTGAAGCTTCTCAGGAGTGAGAGCTGCTTTTTCCTGCAGGTAAATAAATACTATACCATTCTCCAACAACCTGCCCCATGAATGTATGTATGTCTGTGTGTGTATGTGTAGGGTCCCAAAGTATTTATATTTTGAATAGCAGTTTGTTTGTTTCCTAATTATCAGAGCAATAAATGTTTCTAATTGGGGGCAGCTAGGTGGCACAGATTCAGGAGCTCAGGAGGACCTGAGTTCAAATCCGGCCTCAGATATATAACACTTACTTGCTGTGTGACCCTGGGCAAGTCACTTAATCCCATTGCCTAACCAAAAACCAATAAAAATAAATGTTCCTAACAAGTGACATTGAAATTGTCTATTTCTGTATCCTATTATATCCTTAACTAAAAACAATACATTCTTGTAAATATACATGATCTATATGCATATAATATATATGCACACACATAAGTACAATATATGTGTCCATATATACAATATACATATATATATATATATATATATATATATATATAATATATATATATATATAAATACGTGTCTATATATGTATATGTGTGTGTGTGTGTATGGATATATAACGATGGATATACAAGTGACTTGGCTATGGTCGGATAATTAATAAATAATTAGAGTTGGGTTCCAAACCTAGGTCACATGAAAGAGGGCTTTCTTTTTTATTGCAACTTAAAAAGGAAACTATCAGGTTGACAGATAAAATGATTTATTTAATCCCAAAGGAGGCAGATTTATTTGGTAAAAGAAGAAAAGATGGAAAATCTTCAGAATTTCCACCTACCAGGTTTTGCTCTCCAGTCAGTAAACTCTGTCTTCTGAGACATTTTTATTTAATTTTTAGGAGAGCTGGAGTTAATGTTTCACCTATGAGGAAATAAGAGGTCAAGGGGAAGGTTATTAATACCCAATATATGAAGTACCCATTAAAGTAACCTATTTGTTGTGATAATAGCTGGCATTTATATAATGCTTTAAGGTTTCCAAGCATTTTACATTCATTATCCTAATTGAGTTTAACAGCCTTGTGAGGTAAGTACTATGTAGCTATCAGGTTGTATTATCTCCATTTTGCAAATAAGAAAATGAATGCTCAAAGAGGATGTGGTAAGAAGATGGTTACACAGCTTGTTACACCAGAGGTAACCTTTGAACGCAGGTATTTCTAATTCCAAGACTAATGCTCAGTCCAAAATGTTATGCCCTACTGACTCTCCCAAAATAGTCACAACCACCAGTTACTATTTGGAACCTACCTAATTCTAAAGGCCCACCAAGAATACTTCCCCATGAATAACTGGATCTCTCTTTTCTCCTTCCATTTAGCTCTTAGATAAGCAGAAAGAGAAAGGGGGAGCTTGAAAAGGTCAGTGGGGGAAAAAATAAAGAAACAGTGCCCACTCCCCATCATTTAGGGATACCTCTCTTGATGATGTTGGCCTTTTTGCTTCAATTGCTTTTGATCCTGGATAGCATTTAGCACACACAAAACTATGAAATATTGAGGAGTGATACCAGTAACTGGGAGGACCAGGAAAGACCCCAAAAGGGTGTGATATGTGGGCTGTGGAAAACAGGAATTTTAAAAGGCAGAGGTGAGTAGGGACTGCATTCCAAGCATGGGTCACATACTATGCAAAGGGACAGAGATGGGAGATGGACTGTCAGTGAGCAAGAGCAAGAAGGCCATTTTGACTGAACTGGAGAGGGGAATAATGCATAATGAAACTGGAAGGTAGGTTTGAACCAATTAGTGCTCCAGGTTCACTTTCAATGACATAGGGAGTTTATATTATATCCTAGAGGTGATAGAGAGTCATGTAAGTTATAGTTTACTCATCAGGAAAGTGACATTGTTAGACGTAATTTGGTGATATCATTCAGGAATCTATGTAGAGATAGATTGGAGAGGTGAAAGACTTGAAATGTGGAAAGCACTTGGGTGACTATTGGAATGGTCCAGGAGAGAGGGCATAAAAGGACTGAACTAGGCAGTGGCCATGTAAATGGAGAGAAAAGTTTAAACGTGAGATTTTATGGTGATAGAATCAACAAGACTTGTTGGAGGAAAACCTTTAAGGCAATATTTTGTCCTACCAAATAAAATATTCTTTTAGAGTCAACAAACTAAGTACAGTGGGATCTTATATTTTCTGTACCTTTCAGTCTTTCCAGATTTATCTGAAACCATCCCTTTTGTTATTTCTATGGCACAATAGTATTCCATTACATTCATATACCATAATTTGCTCATTCATTCCTCAATTGATGGACATTTCCACAATTTTCAGTCCCTTGCTATTACAGAAAGAACTGCTATAAATATTTTTGTACACATAGGACTTTTTCATCTTTCCTTGATCTCTTTGGGTTATAGTCTTAATTGAGGTCTTGCTGGGTCAAACACATAGTTTAGTGACTTTTTGAGCGTAATTCCAAATTTGCTTTCCAGAATGTCTGGACCAGTTCACAGCTCCATCTATGGTACCACAATGTGTTTGTTTTCCCAAAGCCCCTCCGACACTTGTCATTTATTTCATTGTTTACTTTGTCAATTTGATGGGAGGGACTGTAGACTTACTTTAATTTTCATTTATCTAATTATTATTGATTTGTAGCATTTTTTCATGTGGCTATAGATAGCTTGGATTTCTTTCCTTGAGAACTGCATATTCATATCCTTTGTCCATTTATCAATTGGCAAGTGGCTTTTACTTTTATAAATTTGAGTCAATTTCTATGTATCATGGAAATGTAATTTTGTTATAGATTTTGATCTTCATTCTAACTAGTCAATGGTCTTGGAAACAATTCCTACATCAATAACCAACCACTTCCTTTCTATTAAAATATATTTCCTCTCTGTGATATTTATTTGATGTTTGGCATGTCCACCTCTTCTGCGAAAGGAGAATTGGGAGATGATGGACATGGCAAACACAACAGATAACATCTATGATGATGATGATGATGATGGTGGTGGGGTGTGTGTGTGTGTGTGTGTGTGTGTGTGTGCGTGCATGCGTAATCTTCATAAGCTACAGATAGGCAAGCAGCTTTTATATATTCTATAATTCTATAGTTTCTCATTTAATACTCCTGGACCATACTTTCTGACACATTTTTTCTCATCTTTGCCTGTGCCCACCTTTGCACTGAAGTCCTCCAGCATTAAAGCATATATGTATATTTGACGTAATATTGGTTTCTTCATAGAACTTCTCTCTATTCTTAGGAATATATGTTATTTGATAAACTACAATTATCTTCATGGTGTTTTTTCTTCAGCACTGCAATATGAGATGATAAAATGACCCCATAAAGTTATATTTCTTGTTGCCTTTGAACATACAATAAAATTGACTTCTTAAACTTGTTTATTTCCCCTCCAAGGAAAAATAGTGAGTGATCTTTCTATTTAGCGACTACTGTCTTTTGTCTTCTGGCTTAATTTATGGAAAGAATATCAAGATTTGTATGTTTCAGCTTCTCCATTGCAATGTCACTGGAGAAGGAACTCAAATTTAAAGTACCAAAAAGTAACCAAAGTTAATGTGTATATGTAATTCACTACTCTGCAACTATTATTGCTAAAGTGTAAAGAGGTTAGGGGGGATTGGTGACCAAATAATACTCAATTGTTTGTTTTATGGATTGTCATGGTCAAAGTGCTCATATCCATCACCTAGTGGTCACCCTGCTGGTGAAAAGCATCTCCAAACTTAGCAAAGCAGGATCGTGCATAATCTGTTGCTAGACCATACCCCAAGCCTTTCTAGCATGAGAAAAGTTGACAAAAGCTTGCTGTTATGTCAAGATAGCCTTCAAGATCTCAAGGTCACTTTCACCCCACATTGAGACATTGGAGTCAGATTTTTGTGCAGTACAACTTATTATACCTGTCTCTCTGAAGGAGTGTTAGTATAAAGTGAAAAGATTCTTCTCAGCTACTGCAAAAAAGGAAAGTTGAGGATACTTTCTCCCACTCCTGCTGGCACCCACCTTTGAAATGTGGGCTTTGCATGTCTTTTCCATCCACTCCCCTTCTCCTTCCATGGAGCATGACTTTTCTTCTAGACTAGTGGTTCTCAAACTTTTTTGTCCCAAGATCATTTTACATTCTTAAAAATTATTGAGGGCCCCTTACAAAGAGATTTTGTTTATGTGAGCTATATCAATATTTATAATACTAGACAGTAAAATACATTAGAACTATTACGAAAAGAGCTTTGCTTCACAGACTTCCTGAAAGGATCTTGGAGACCTCCAAGGATCCCTGGATCACACTTTGAGAACCACTGCTCTAGATATTGCAGGGAAGGCCAAGTTGTCCACCTCAGTGTGTCTCCCAATCCTCCACCATACAGAAACCACTGCTAATTTTTCCACATTTTACAGATGTGGAAATGTAGGCTAAAGGTCAAGTAACATGCTCAGAGTCATACAGGTATAAGCTTGCTTTTTGCCTAGAGAAAAACCATATTCAAGCTTCTATCCTGCTTTGGGAACTTATGAAACATCAATCAATAAGATTATCTTCCCCACATTGGTCTAGAGCCTTAAGTGGGAAAATGTTGACAGTCTCTGACAGAGTGTATCTCCTCTTTCTCAGTATTCTCTCTACATGTGCCATGCCTGTCACTGTCCCATCTCTCATATTGCATTCCAATAATGAAGCACATGCAAATCAAAATTGCCAAGGTGATCCACATTTTTATCTTATGGTGGCTTTCTATACTAATTGAACAGAAGTATAATAATACTTTAAAGGTTAGGAAAGCTTTGAACTTAATATATGCCCTGTGTTCAGGAAAAAATGGAGAGGGATAAGAACTAGACTTTTGCTATTATTGGTATAGGGACCTTCCAAGTCAGAAACTCTACTTACAAAAATAGGTTGGCACCTTCCTTACCACTTAAGAGTCTTAGAGTTGCCCATAGTATTGGGAAACTTAGTCATTTGTATAGGTTCACAGCCAGTATGTGTCAGAAATAGGACTTAGATAACAGGTTTTTCTGTTTTAAGTCTGTTTTTCTATCCACTACACCATGATGTTTCTAACAAGAAAATCAACTTTGGGTATCAATTCCCCCAAATGATAAGTTCAGCAGCAACTAGTCCTTCTACACACTTCTCATCTGTCTCAGGCTGCACTCCAAAGCTCCAGTGAATGGAGGTAGTGGTGACAAATGAAAGGCTCCAGGGGCTACTCAAATGCTTGCCTCTCAGCCAGCTCCATTATCATTCAAAAATGCTTCCCAATGCCTTACAGACTCACCCCATGCCCATGGACATCTTGCCTCTTCTTTAGGACAAGGGGAAGATAGTACTGTCTCTTTAATGCTCTTTGTTCAGTGATTCAAAAGCAACCCGAAGATTTCCTTTCTGTCCAACAACCTTCATCTTAAGTGCTCTGAATCCTTTTGTACTGAGGGCACTACAAAGATAAGAATATTAAAAGTAAAATAAAGTGGGAGTGAACATTGACCACTGGGATAATCAGGTAAGGCTTCTCATGAACCAACCCTTAATGAAAAACAAAGATTCTGAGAGGCAAAGTTTTCCTACATTTTACAGATATGAAAACAGAGGCTCAAGGTCAAGTAACATGTCCAGAATTATTAAGGTATTAAGTAGCAGAACTGGGCCTCACACTCTGGTCTTCTAACTCCTGCTTCACTGCCCTTTCTACCATATGCCACACATCTCCTTGAAAATACATGCATTTGAAATTGAAAATACATACATTTGAAATTGAAAATAGAGCAAGTTCTTCATGTGCACTGTTGTTGTTGTTGTTCAGTCCTTTCAGTCATGTCCAATTCTTCATGACCCTTTTTGAGGTGTTCTCAGCAGAGATACTAGAGTGGTTTGCCGCATCCTTCTCCAGTTCATTTTACAGATAAAAAACTAAGGCAAACAGAGTTAGGTATCCAGCCCAGGGTCACAGAGCTAGTAAGGTCTGAGGCCAGCTTTGAACTCAGGAAGGTGAATCTTCCTGACACCAAGTCCAGCACTTTATCCACCATGCCACCTAGCTGCCCTATGTGTGAATTATCTTGTGTTTTGCGGGTGAACTGAACATATGTCCCAAATTTTATAGGATATTTCTAATTTCAAAAAAAGGAAGAGCTCTTTTCATGAGGCTTCACAGAATTAATATCCTTCATCAGAAAATGCAGCCTCATTTTGGGTTAGGAAAAATGTGCTCACTCTTTTTATAAGGGGCACCACCATTTGAATCCCTGTTTATCTCTAATCAAATAAGCAGAAACTTTCCATCTATGAAGATTAAAAGTAATAAATTAGAAAAAAGCATTAAAAAAAAGAGAAAAGAGATGCAATTAGGAAGCAATTCACAAGCAAAAGAGTTCAAATTTCAGGTTCATAAAAAATGTTTTAAACATTTAAGAAAAAAGCAAAGCATTATAGTACAGTTGCAAGTGGGTGGGCCCTCAGCATTCACTGTCCATCTCTACCTTGATTCGCTCTTCTCAAAGGGATGTGAGCTATTCTGAAAGCAAATAAATACTTTGGCATATTTTTGGAGGCAGGACATAAATCAAGCGTAGGCATGTTCAAATTGACCCAGTCTTTAAAACTTTTGCAATAAACATTGTGTGACTAAGCCTATTTAATGTTTAATTTCTTTTTATTCTCAATACAGAACCTAAATTTAACTAGTGCAACTATGATGATTTTGTAAAATGGTCAGGTTTCTTAGAAACAATGCGGGGCAATTTATTACTAAGTGAATCACAGGGCAACAATTTGGGTTGGGCAAACCCTGCAGATTTTAAGACAACCATTTTAACTCGTTGAAACTTTAGGCAAACCATTTTCCTTTTTACAATTATGGAATCCCACAATTTCCAAGTTGGAAGGTATTTTGGAGGCCAGTTAGCCCAACTTCTATCTGCATAAATCCCCTCTATATCATCCTTAACAAGTAATTGATCATCCAGCCTTTCCTTGAGGATCCCCAATAAGGAGAAATCTACTACCTTCTGTGCCAACTCATTCTATTTTTGAACAGCTTTAGTTGTTATAAGTTTATTCATCCAGTGAGCCTAAATCTGCTTTCTCCTGACTTTCATCCATTATTTCTAGCTCTGTCCTCTGGGGTTAAGAAGTGCAAGTCTAGTTTCTCTTGCTGTCAGAAACTACTGGAAAGCAGCTATCATGGCCTTCTGTTTCTTAGGAGGCATCTAGATGGCACAGGGAGTAAAATGCTCACCTTCGAGTAAGGAAGACCTGATTTCAAATACTGCCTCAGAAACACTAGCTGTGTGAACCTAGGTTCATTTAACTTCTTTCAGTTTCCTTACTTATAAAATGGCAATAATAATAGTATCTCCTTGTCATGCTTATTATGAGGATCAAATGAGAAACAATATATAAAGTTTTTTGAAAACTTAAACATCCTATGTAAATGCTAGCTATCATATTATTATTCCCTTCATCAAGATAAACATCCCCATTTCCTTCAACCAATACTTATGTATCACCCACACTCTCTAGCTTTCCTGCCATCCTGATCATGTTCCTCTGGATACTCTCCAGTTTGTCAATGTTCTTAAAATGTTCTGTGTAGAACCAAACGCAGTACTGTAGAGTGGACTGCCTCTAGAAGAATACAATGGGAAGTAAACCCTGTCTTTCTCCCTTTTCTCTTCAGCAAATATAAATCAGAAAAGAAATGTATGCCTGAGAAGACATTAGCTAGCAAAGAAATTTCTTGAAGATTTCTAGTAAATTTTTAAAGACTTCTTTCAATTTTCAAAAACTAATAGTTCTAAATTCAGGTGATAGAGTGGGGAAAGTGTTGGGCTTACAGTAAGGACACCTGGGTTTGAATCCTGGCTTATGAGGAACAGAATAGGAGCGTGGTCCCCCCAGCTGCTGCAGCTGCTGAGGCCCTCAGCTTTATACATCTGGCAACTTGAACTATAAAAAGAATAGTCTGGGAGATGGGGGAGGCAGACAGTATTCTTTTTTTTCCTGAGCTCTAACAGCCTACAAGTCACTTGCTTGAGTCCCTAATTTGGGAACCATAGAAAGGGAATTACATTTTTTTTTACCCTTTTTAATTCTTGGCTTCTGTGTTTTTAATGATTATGTATTAGAACCATTCTAAATTGGATTTCATGAATGTTTTAAAACCTTAAACCTAATGAACTAAACAAAATTTAGGCTTATGCCACAATATGATTCTAGTGTTTACTTATGTGATAACAGATAACTTACTGGACCTCCCTGAACTTCCATTTCCTCATCCATAAAATGATGATAATCATATCTATAGTTCTTACTTCCCAGGTTTGTTTTGAAGGAATACGCTTTGTAAACCTTTAAATTGTACAGGGTTTGACCAGGAGGGGATTGATCAAGATAGATGTCTTTAAAAGATGAGGCCTTTGTGCTGGCTTTAAAGATTTCTCCTTGTACATGTGACCATCTTATCCTTATTAATAGTGAGGGTAGTACAACACATTTAGGACTTTGATCATTTTCCTTTATTAGGAGAGAATAGTAACCTTACTCATTGTTGGCCCATGAAGGGGTCATTGAGGATGACTAAATCATGACATTTGGGGATGATTGAGTCATAGCTGTCTTGAATCTGAACCTCACAATTGGACTCTGGAGACAGAGCTTAGCATGGACACAGACGAGAGCTGAAAGAGAGGCTGCACACATAAAGTTGGATCAGGTCCTGAAGCAATGGTGGTAGGGGAGGCCTGCACATCCACGGAGCCCCACAAAGAACTTTTAGTTCTGACATGGCAGGAGCTGAGAGGCATTGATAGTGCAATGAAAGCCAAACATCTGACCCTCATAAAAGAGAGATCCACAAGGCCTGAGAGACAGCTGTGATTTGTATGTGTCAGGGGAGGTGGGGGGTGGGGGGGGAGGTGGACAGTAGTAGAGTAGTGAGAATCCCTCAGTCCAGCCTTCTTCAGAGAAAATGGGAAAGTTCCTGGACAATGACAGGTACTAGGACCAAGTAGAGTTCTAAGACTGACCAAGGATGAGTAAGGGACAGATCTATTTTGTGGAGCAGCAAACTTGTACTTTTCCCTCCACTACCATAGTGAGTAATGCTTATCAATTGAAAGGATGGCTCTCTAGTAACCACAGGTACAAAATCTCCTTGTGGGAGGAGCCCACATCCTTGGATTAGTACTATAAGTCTACCCTTCTGTATAAATCCTCTGGAAAGTTGGGCTCACTGAAAGGCAAGGGGTTGACTCAAGCAATTCCAAATGGCTTCCTTTTCAAAGATGAATTTTATTTCAGGGTATTCTTAATTTAAGAGTAAACAGGTCTAGAGGGTAATATAGATACTGGAGAGAAGATGGGCTTCATTGAAAAAGGGAAGAAAGATTACCTTACCTTAGATGTATACATAGTATATTTTCTATATGGTGGAATAAAGGCTGTCCTACATTAATACATACTTAGCTCAACTGCTTTCATGGCGGACTGAGAGACCTTTTACCTTCTCTATAGAGACCTAGCTGTCATTTATATTTTGAAATACTTATCAGAGAAAAATCTGAAAGGAGTCATGAGTCAAAAAGTACTTAGTAAAAGGCTCCAAAATTAAACCAAATTTGTACAAACCTACAGAAGAATATTGGATTCCTGGCCATGCATTATCAAGTGATATATAAATGTGAGGTTTTTCTTTTATTCTGTTAAATGAGCTCTGAAATGGACAAACAAGATTTATGATGTGAGATATGTCATAATAGAGAATATTTTTTCTTCATTTATGCAATAGATAGAAGACTGGCCTGGCCTTAGGAAGACCTGAGTTCAAATACTGCCTTAGATACTTACTATCTGTGTGACCCTGGGGCAAGTCGCTTAACCTCTGCTTGATTCAGTTTTCTCATCTGTAAAATGAGGATAATAACAGTGGCAACCTTGCAGGGCTGTTGTGAGGATTTAATGAGATTAATCACTGTAAAGTGCTTAATAGTGCCTGGCACATAGTAGGTATCACATAAATATTAGCTAATTATCATTATTATTATTATTATTATTATTACTTAAGCCACATTTTACAGAATCATAAATTCTCTTAAATTTAAGAGTGGGATGGACTTCAGTCATGACAAATTATCTGAATGGAAAACAAAATCCATACAACATAGTACACAATCTTGGAATGCCTTCAAACCATTTAAGGAAACAGAATGCAGGGAGGTTTTTGGAGAGATAGCTTTTAATCATTCTTTCCCAAGCAAGGAGTTTGTTTTGCTTTGTTTTTATTCACACTGAAAAGCACCTCAAGCCTCATTGATTTTCAAGATCAATGTTTTGTTGGACATACCATGCTGGTTTCATAAACCTATATCTCTGCCTTGAGAAAGACAGCTGCAGATGCTGCCTTCCAGGCATTTCCAAATAAGTACATCAAGGTACTCTCCCAACTACAAAAAGGTGAACCTCTAGAAATTTGCAGGTGCAAATCTATTTTTGTATACATAATGATGCCCTTTATATCTGGGTATTCACAAAAGCAGTCATCTGCTTGTGCTGATGATACTACTGATGCAATTGGAATAGGATATATGCTTTTAAATGTTTTTCCCATCTCAATACATGGAAAGTATTCTGTAACCTTCAAGTATTACAAAGATAGAGATATACATATCCATCAACCTGAGTACAAATTGAGCCACCGACACAGACTAGCTATGTGCCTATGGACAAGTCAAGATTATAAGTCATAGATGCTTGAGGATCTGTGCTAATTGAGAGAGTTTCCACACTGGAAGTCCCCTGAATCAATGAGATCAAAGTTACAACATATACACATGTACATATTTAGGAATTCACATGCAATGTGGACCATTAGTTATAACAAATATCCTCTAAGCAAGGTTCCCACAGTTTTTTAAGCAATCCCCTTTGTGACCAAATGCAACCAGGTCCATGAAAGCCTACTAGATCTAAAAAACGAAAAGAAAAATGGGCTCCCCTGGGGTTTTCTGCCAGTTGATGCCACTATTGCCATATAGGTGATAAAGTAGTTCCAATCTTGAAGAACTCTTCCAGCATAATGAGTTATTGGAATCATGACATAGGAGAATCCCTAGGTGGAGGCAAGAACCAAAGAATGATTAGTGGGAAGTCTCCAGGATTGGACCCAGTTTATGTAAGCCTATACAGCAGGGTCTTGGATTCTGTGTTATGCATTACAAGGTATGCATAAGATGCATGTTTGACAGGGAATTTCTTTTTTGGTCACTTGGTTTTTAGAGGACAATGGTCCATATTTGAAATGAAATGCCATTATAGAAATTTAAATACTTTGGCCAGCACTCCATGCCATGCTGTCCCATCTGTCCCAATTTCTACCCCATGAGACAATCTCATGATATAAGCTACATATAAGTAGACAAATAATAATTAAATAGACTCATTTCTTAAAGCAACTTCACACTAACTCCCCTTTATATAGGGTGTTAAAGCTTACAAAATGCTTTCTTTTGATATTTCACTAAACCTGCTAAAGGTAAGTATACTCCAAGACTCTATCCTGGGTCCTCTTCCCTTCTCCCTTTGTAATTATTTCACTTGATGATCTTGGTGATCATCTCCCATGCTTTCCATTATCACATCTATACTGATGATTCTCAGATCTACTATTCCAGTCTCTCTCCTAACCTCCAGACTTAACCAGTAACCTTTCTCCAAACCTCCAGAATTGCATCTCCACCCATTATACATCTCAAATTGGATGTCACATAGACATCTTCAATTCAACATGCCACAAACAAAGCTCATTATCTTTCCCCAAAACTCTTCCTCTTTCTGGACTTCCTTATTTTCATTGAGGACCCAACCATTGTGCTAGTCACCCAAGTATACAACCTAGATGCCCTCTTCAACTCCTCAATCTTCCTCATTCTCCTCTCTACTCTTTTGTGGTGTATTGGGTGTTAATGGAGGACTAGTACCTCTGGTGTGTGGATTTGCTGAGCCCTTTTCAAAGCTGCTTATCCAACTGATTACTCCATTCTCACCTGTGGCTCCAAGAAACTGTAGCATAAGCAGTGGCCACACACTGGTAAAACCATCTTGGCAGATGGGTTAAACCTGGTTGATATTAACCAACAGGCTTCAAACCCATCAGTGAGTTAGGGGGTTGTCTACCCCAATCATGTAAAGACTTCCTCTGGTAGAATGAGCAGATGAGATGGTGGCTGAAGCAGGTATTGTGGAGCACTTAGAGCTTGGACAGACATTGAAGATGCCAAGGTCATACACCACATCCTGAGCCATTGCCAGTCACCCTGACTTTGTCTTGCCACTGGACTGTGATGACTCTGGAAGGGAGAGTGAGGCTAATGACTTTGTGCAACTCTGCCCTGCTTAAATCCAATTCATGTAGAAGTCAAGATACCACCTTATGATGTCACTGGTCTTCAAAAACAAAGGACAGTGCCCAAAGGGCTATAAAACTGTACATATCCTTCAATCCATCAATACCACTCTAGGTCTGTATCCCAAAGAAATTTTTTTAAAAAGGGAAAAGGATTATTTATACAAAAATATTGATAGCAGCTCTTTTTATGGTTGCAAAGAATTAGAGACTGAAGGGACGCCCATCAATTGGGGAGTGGCTGAACAAGCTGTAGTGTATGATTGCAATGAAATACTATTGTGTTATAAGAAATGACAAGCAGGATCATTTCAGAAAAATCTGGAAAGACTTACATGAACTGATGCAAAGTGAAGTGAGCAGAACCAGGAGAACATTGTACATAGTAATAGCAATATTGTACAATAATCAACTGTGAATGACTTAACTATTCTCAGCAATAAATGATCTAAGACATTCTAAAGAACTTATGATGAAAATTGCCATCCACATCCAGAGAAAGAACAAATGGAGTAGGAATGCAGATTGAGGCATACTCATTTCATTTTGGGGGTTTTTTTTGTTCTGTATCTTCTTTCACAACATGACTAATATGGGAATATGATTCACATGATTCCGCATGTATCACCGATATCAAATTGCTTGCCATCTCAGGGAGCGAGAGAATTTGCAACTCAAAATTTTAAAAAATTAAATATTATCTATACATGTAATTGGGGGAAAATAAAATATTATTTTTAAAAAGTGAAGGACAAACAAGAACATCTAATCTTTTTACCAAGTCCTATTGATTTTTCCTTCATAACATTTCTCTCATATACCACCTCATCACTTCACATCTGAACAATTGCAAAAGCCTTTTTGTTGTTCTCCCTGCCACAAGTCTCTCCCTAGTCCACTCCATCCTCCATTCAGTTGTCAAAGGGATCTCCCTAAAGCACAGTCTGACCTTGTCACTACCTTATTCAATAAACTCTAGTGGTTTCTTATTACCTCCAAGATAAAATATAAAATTCTCTTGACATTCAAAGTGTTTCATAACTTGCCTTTCCAATCTTCCAGTATCTTATGGCACTTTACCTACTCTGCAATCCAGTAACACCAGTTTTTTTGCTGTCCTTCAACAAGCACTCTATTTCCAGACTCCAGGCATTTCACTGGCATTTTCACCCCATGCCTGGAAAACTCTCTCTTCTTACCTCCACCTCCTAGCTTCTTTCTAATCTTAGCTAAAATCCCAACTTCTACAGGAAGCCTTTCCTGATCCCCCTTAATTCTAGTGTCTTCCCTCTATTGGTTACCTTTAATGTGTCCTATAAATAGATAGATACATATCTTTTATAGTACATAATTGTTTGCATTTTGTCTCCCCCATTAGAATGTGAACTCCTTGAGGGCAAGGACTATGTCTTGCCTTTCTTTGTATCCTCAGCACTTAACACAGTGCCTGGAATATAGTCGATGCTTAATAAATGCTTACTGACAACTGATCAGTATCCACCAATACCTTTACGTAGTAAGTAATGCAAGGATCATTAATCCCATCCACCATAGGAAAAATTGAGAATCAGAACTGTTAAGTGACCTACACAAGGTCACACAGCTAGTAAGTGGGACAGCCAATACCCAAACCACGATCTTACTAAATATTGAGTGGTCTTTCCTATCTACTACAAATTATCAGGCTCACAGTTGCCTTTCTATTTCATGCCCAGGCTGGCCAGCTCACAGTTCACCCTATTCTTAGGACACTGTTCTTTATTGCTGGATATCAGCTAGCATCATCTGAGTTTCAAATCAAAACTGATTCTCCTATCTTTCTGGTAGTTTTAACCTGGATTCTGGATTCTGCCTGGTACCTTTGTTTAAAACCAAATCTGTATTCTCTGGACATTTTCTCTTTCTGTACCTGAAGAAATCATCATGTAGTCAGTTAATAAATCCCTTCTTGGCTGCTCTTAGCACCTTCTCGAACTTGGATCAAGCCATTCCTGATCTATAGGTTCACTCACCATAGTCTCCATACTGTATGCTATGTCTCCTAAAGCTCTGCCATCCCTCATTCTCTACAATCTCTCTTGGAAAGTTCATCACCTCTCTTGTGTTCAAGCATCATTTCTTCATATATAACAATCAAATATAGCATCCAGCTGCAATCCTTTCCTGGATTTCAGTAATGTATTGTCAACTGCCTTCCCTGAAGCCCCACAAACTTCTAAAACTATTTATGAAATTATTATTACAATGTAAATGGAGAGAACACAACACTTACATGAAATTGAATGCTGTGTAAGTATAAGGGAGTGAGTTTGGCCCTGAAGAAAAAATGGGAAAAAATTGACCTCTATTCTTGGAAAATGTGGGGTGACTCTGAATGTACAATACTGACTCAGTTGATGTGCTGGTTAGTTTTGCTGATATACCTTTTTTCTCTTATTTTTAAATTCTTTGTTATAATTCCTTGTTCATAGTTTTGTTAGGGGAGAGGAATAGGCTCAGAGATAAAATATGATATAAAAATGAAAGTTGTCAACAAAAATGTTTTAAAAATGAAAAAACAAATCCATTTCTGTGAAATAGATATTTCATTTCAATGCAACAAAAATATTTCTAACTTGTCTGGAGACTATTCAAGGCACTGAAGAGATTAAAATGTTAATTCAAATGTTCTTGTCCTCATGGAGCTCACCAACTAAAAGAAGGTTACAATACATATACAAATAACTATAATATAAAATAACTAATAATTACATAAAAGTGCTACAAACTAGATGTTTTCAAGACCCAAAGGAGGAGAAAGAATCAGAAGGGGTAGGGAAAGAAGACAGGCATTAATGAGCAGTTTTCACATTTGATTTGATGACCCTAACAAACATTCTAGTGAGGTAGGCAGGGAAGTTATTTATTAAGGGACAGATAGTTCACAATAAAAAAAAAAGTTTTGTTTCAGGAATTCTTTACCTATGAACTCTCCAAAGGGCACCCACAATGTTTGTCTACAGTCAGGATCTGGAATTTCATCAGTGTAGAGAACTTCCAGTGTGAGAAATATCCTCCTTTGTATGCAGATTATCAACTCATTTGACGGCAGGAACTATATTACATTTGTCTTTGTGTTCCCAGCAACAAATACGGTCCCTGGCTACTGCATAAAGTAGTGCCTAATAAACACTTGTTGATTTATGAGTGATTACAGTCTTAGAGAGCAGCCTGAGGGCACCAAGAGGTTAAGTTGCTTGCCAGGAACATGCAGCTAGTATGTGTCAGAGGAAGAACTAAAATTCAGGTCTGCCTGACTTCAAGGCCATCATCCACTATGTCATATTGTCTCTCATATTTTTTAGTTCTTGTGTATGGTTGCTTTTTTTTTGTTTTGTTTTGGTCTGGACTTACTATTTCATTTGTGTTTATAGATCATTAATTATCTGATGGAGATAGAAATCTGAAAGATAAACTGTTAACAGTATGAGAAAGTCATTCTAAAATGTCTCCCATGACAATGCAGAAATTATTTTATAGATAACTTTCCCAGAATACAGTGCATATATATAAGTAGTCAATTATCTATGTAAATGGAGAACTAGGGCATACTCTTTTTTACTTGGAAGGATAATAACAATAATAATAATGATAATATACCATAGTTTCGGTATTGATAATAACTGTGCTTTTGTACTGTTCCTGGTTTAGAGAATGTGTTTATATGGATTATGTGCTTTGAAAGTTTATTACCTCTTTGTTACTTATATATTCCCCTTTTCCCAGAGAAACTAAAACTTATAATTGCATGTCTATTTCCCAGATTATTACTTGTTTGTGCCTTGTGCCTTTTTGGAGGTATAATCAATAAAGAATCTGAGAATTGAAGAAAAAATCCTAGAGGTTATCTAGTCCAATCCATTCCCAAACAGGGATCTCCTTTACTATTTGTCTTCCAAGTAGTCATCAAACCTTTTCTGGAAAAAAAGGACAGGAGAATCCACAACCTCACCAAGCATGTATTATCCAAAGTTGCTTCTCTTTGAGAGTCTATCGTACTGTTTTGTACATATTATTCATTCAATAAGTATTTAGTAGAAGAGTACAGTTCTTGTAAATATCAAATGAGAATGTATGTGCAAAAACTTTTTAAAGATTAAGTGATCTTCAGGCAAAAAAAAATGGTAAGAGACAAAGCCTGAATGCAATTCTTTCTTACAAGAGTTAAAGACAAAGACAAGATGAAATTAAAGGATCATTCTGCTTCTCCTTACTGATTTGGCTTAAGTAAGAAATTAGTAAGTTCTGACTTCTCTCTGATACTGTCAAACTTTCTCCCAATTTTTCTCCCTCCTGCTCCCTCAGCTGAGGATGCAATAAATATTCTCTGTCCTACAATGTGCCTCCAATATTATGTGATAATCTGGTTTCCTGTTACTTCTTTTTAAGGACCAAAGTTGTTCCCACAGCTACTAATAACTCTTTAACAATGACCTAAGATATTTCAGATTGTTACACAAGCTATCTTTCGAAAATAGCCTGAATATACTCTCTCCCCTTTATAGAACACACCCATTCTTATCCTGCCCCACCAGGACTGATTAATGAGACCCTAAGGTTGTGGATCTATTCTTCCTTTTTCTCCAAGGTTGGCTAGCTCACTATACTATTAAGCCTCTTCTTCCTCTTTGGCTGATCCACAATTCATTTACTGACTGTCATCACCCTTAGTTGGGCATCATGCTTGCTTGCACCCCTTGAGGCAGATACCACTTCTTTTCAGCTGGTCTGCCCACTTGCTCAAACTTGTTTCCCTCCTTGGCCTACTGCCCCCAATTACACACTGACATGCCTGGGGTGGGGGTGGGAGGAAGAACATATATGCATATATGTATATATTGATATGTACATATACATATATGCATGTATATGTGTGTATATATTTATATGTACACATATCTACATGTGTATATATACATATACATATACATATACATATATGTATACCTATACATACCATACAAAGATGATTCATGCTTTACATGAGTGGAACTGTCTGCAGATCACTAGGAAAAGTGATTTTATGTATTGCAAATTTGCCTGCAGACATGGGGATGGGAGGGAGAGAAGTATGAAGGAGCCCCAGCCTGTGGAGGGAGGGGCCAAAATAGGTTCAAGGACACATTGGGGCTGGGACAGAAAAGCCAGAGCAAGAAGACGAACAGAAGCTATGTGAGGGCCTGGCCAGAACTAAGGGGGGGGGGAGTGGATGGCAAACACACGGGGGCCAAATAGACAATTGAAGATGGGCTATAAGAGGGGGTGAAATGGGGTAAAGATTTCCTCTCTCATTTCGGGAAGTCTCAAGCCATGCTCCCAGTCCTGGGTGGCAGTGATGGTGGTCTCTCCACCATTCTTCTGCCATTTTTCTGCTTTCACTTGGAAGGGTTTTTGGGGGGGTTCTTTTTGGTGGGAGCATGGGAACCACAGAGCACTGAGCTAAGGGACAGAAGCAGAGAGAGAGAGAGAGCACAGTACCTTACAGTAAAGTTAACATAAGTATTTTTTGGGAATGTGGATTTCTTTCAGAATTTTTTAAGTTGAATTTGCCTATTACAAATTTAAATATAAAGTGAGAACTGACTGTATATAGAAATGCATCCTGAAAATTTTACAAAATCTATAATCCCAGATACCTGTGAAGTTACTTCCACCTCCACCCATAAATCTATGTGATTCTCTTTCCACATAATTTGTCCCTTGATTAGCTTTTCTCCATAAGATTCTTTATACCCTTGGAACAATTAGAGTCATTGCTAGGCCCATAGAGCTGGGGTACTGCATTCCCTCCATCATCCTAAGGAGTCTCTCTACACATTTACACACTCTTTTCTCACACTCTTCAGCTCATTAAATCCCCCACCCTGGCAATTAAGGCTTAGGTTTTGACTCATGTCTAGGGAAAAGTATAAAGGTACTCAAATATAATTAAATCGGGTATAGGTAGGATTTTTTTTCTTACACACAAAAGAAATGCAAATGGACACAAAAGACTTACAATATACGATGGCAGAATAACTTAAAATAGGGTTTAATAACTTAAATAACTTAAAGCTGCTGTTACAATCTCTTAGGAGGCTGATATTTAACAGTTTGTGAGAAAATGGCCACATTTCATCTTGCTTCTGCACTGTCTAAACAATTTCCAGTCATTCCCCTGCTGTTGTCATCTTCATCAATGAAGAAGACCTCCTGACTAACAGTCACCCTTCCTCATTTGAACCAGTATATCTGGACCTCTGGAATTCAAAAGGTCACCTCCAAGTCCGGACACAGAAACCTTGAGAACAATATTGCAACATCTACTTAGGAAATAAAACACAAAACAGAAAATGCAGCCAGGGACCAAGGTGCAAACCTGTCTAGTTGAGTCTCTTGATAAAGCTGCCATATGGGGTGTGGTTATTGTGATGCCAAGGCAGAGTTATATAATGCTATCTTTGTGGAGTAGGGGGGATTTTGAATATATTTGAGCTGGAAATTTTCTCTCCCTTTTTTTTTAGTGCTTTTTTTTTTGGCTAGGGAATGGGGTTAAAGTGACTTGTCCAAGGTCACACAGTTAGTAAATGTCAAGTGTCTGAGGCAAGATTTAAACTCAGTACCTTCTGACTCCAGAGCCTGTACTCTATCCACTGCACCATCTAGATGCCCCCTCCCTTTTTTAAAAAAATTGGTCTACTATTCTGCCACTTGCTGCTATCATGGAAAGGGGAAGAACCAAAGGACCATTTGAGGTTTTCAAACCAAAGTAACAAGTCCTTTCAATACTTAACCATTATATGGCCAGAAATAACTGGAATTCAATAACCGAACAGGAGACAGAGAATATTATGAAAAGCAAAATGGATAACTTTAATTACATTAAATTGAAGTTTTTGCATAAACAAAGCCGATGCAACCAAGATTAGAAGAAAAGTAGAACACTGGGAAAGAATTTTTACAACCAGTGTCTCTGATAAGGACCTCATTTCTAAAATATAGAGAGAATTAAGTCAAATTTATAAGAATACAAGTTATTCCTCAATTGATAAATGTCCAAAGGATATGAACAGGCTGTTTTCAGATGAAGAAATTAAAGCCATCTATAGTCATATGAAAAATGCACTAAATCACTATTGATTAGAGAAATGCAAATCAAAACAACTCTGAGGTACCACATCATACCTGTCAGATTAGCCAAGATAACAAAACAAGAATTGGAACACTAATGCATTGTTGGTGGAGTTACAAAATGATCCAACCATTTTGGAGAGCAATTTGGAACTATGCCCAAAGGGCTATAAAAATGTGCATACCCTTTGACCCAGCAATAGCACTTCTAGGGCTATATCCCAGAGATATCATACAAATGAGGAAAGGACCCACATGTACAAAAATTTTTATAGCAGCTCTTTTTGTGGTGGCAAAGAATTGGAAATTGAGAGGATGCCCATCAATTGGGGAATGGCTGAACAAGTTGTGGTATGGGAATGTAATGGAATACTATTGTGCTATAAGAAATGAGGGGCAAGCTGACTTCAGAAAAACCTGGAAAGACTTATATGGTCTGATGCTGAGTGAAATGAGCAGAACCAGGAGAATGCGCTGTACACAGTAACAGCCACATTGTGTGATGACTAATATTGACAGACTTAACCCTTCTCAGCAATACAAGGATCTAAGACATCTCCAAAGGCCTCGTGCTGGAAAATGCTATCTAGATCCAAAGAAAGCACTATGGAGTTTGAATGCAGATTGAAGATTACTATTTGCTATTTTTTTTCTTCTATTGTGTTTTGTTTCCTCTTTCTGGTAGTTCCTCCTATTTGTTCTAATTCTTACCTACAACATCACTAATGTGAAAATATGTTTAATAGGAATATTTATGTATAGCCTATATCAGATTGTGTGCCCTCTTGCGGAGGGAGATGGGGAGGGAGGGGGATAAAAATTTAAAACTCAAAAGCTTATGGAAGTGATTGTTGATAATTCAAAATAAATTAATTAAAAACTAAAAAAAAATACCTGAAATTCCATCATCAGAAAGGACCTAAAGTGCTAAGTCACACGTGGTAAACTGAAAACAGGCAAGGAATATCTGTACATATCCTGTACAATCTATATAATACACTTAAACCCTCTTACCCTCGATCCTTATTCCCTTTTATTGTCCCATAACTATCTACCTGTTTTCTCTGGTATTTTGCATCCAGTTCTAATCTATGTTTTTGTCACATTAATTAGTCAGAGTAACAAGAATGGGCATCTAATAAATAACTAATTAACTGAAGTAGCATCTCCTTTCAAACACTAAACGGAAAAAGATAAAATCACCAGCCATGAAATTCTGGAACTTACTAGAGTGTAAGCAACACTTACTAAAATGCAATTCCATTGCACCAAATATATATGAGTGCAAGATACCCAAGCAGGCAGCTGAAATCACTCAGCTGTAAAGTATAATGAACAATTCTGTGTATGATTTAAAGCTCTGAGATGCAGCTAAGACATTAGATGACCTCAAAAAGACCTCAAGTCAAATCTAACAAAGAGAAGTTTCCTAGAAACAAAGTTTATTTATAAAAAAAGTTTATAAATAAAAGTTTATTTATATTATGCAAAAATCTGTAAAGCTTTATGCTTAGGTTCAAAAAATCAACTGTGCAGTTACAAGATGGGGAGGTAGGACTAACCAATGGAATCAGACCTAAGACAGTTAGCCTGTATTCTAGTTCCAGTTCCAAATCTTACTAGCTTTAGGATGTCATTTCATCTTTTTAAGGCTATTTTTTTTCACATGTAAAATGGGGATCTTCAACTTACTCTGATATCTCATTACAATGTAAATGAAACAGTAAATTCCTAAACACTATATGAATAGAACTTAACTGCTTCATACCCAGCTGGAAAGGTTTTGAGTCCAGGTCTGATGACAGACTATAGTTGTCCCCTGGGAGCAGCCTAGCTAAATTCAGAGAAGTTCATCACCAATCTGGCCTCAGGGTAATGCATTTTTTAAGGCACAGTAAATATGAAAGAAAATCTGACAAGATCAGAGGGGTAAGTTATCTGGGACATTTGTGAAATCAGGTATCTTGGAAGTGTTGAAAAATGGAGAAAATAAAATTGTACTATCTACCTTAAGATATATATGGTATAGATTGTGTATGCATATAAAAGAAATTTGTTGATATGTAAATATATATGTAATATATACATTAATAGGAGAGAAAGTATGCACCAGTGTGATGTTATGTTTTTAATTTATTGAAAATAGAAACTATACTATCGCACTCTTGATCCCAGTACTTCCTTTTGCAAGTATATCTTTTCAGGTTCATAGCTGCAACTCTTGAATTGAATAAATTCAGCTCTTCCAGTTCAGATGCAACCTTTGACCTGATCCATTTTTCCTTGCTCTCGGACTTAATTTCAATTTTTCATAGTATGGAATAATAATAATTACTTGAAGGTAGAAGAGAGAAGAAAACAAAGAGACAAAGAAGAAAAGGCTGTGTTAATAACACTTCATTATACTGAAGATTGGCAGATATGAACATGTCTCCTTCCTCATCTTTTCTAAACCTCAAGCCTTCTTGATTTTACTGCCAGAGGCTGAGGGGAAAGACAAGGAATGGCAAAAAGGTTGGCACACATATTCACAGGAATTGGATAATAGCATATGGGGAATATGTCAAGCTAAAAGCTAAATCTATGGATGGAAAAACTATTTTCATCTGTAGAAATTCTTACAGGAAATAGAACGCAGCACCAGTTTAGTAAAAGTTATAATTAATTCTCTAGTATAAGCAAAAAGGAGAAATTTCATAAGGGGAATAATTTCATTTGAAAACAAAAAAAATATTTTGAATGTAGAATCCCTCAGGAACATTCTTAAGTGTCTTCATTCCCCTAAGAATATCCTGAATCTCATGATATGCTGAAAACCAAAATGGACATGTCATTTTCCTTTTTTATATACCAAGTATGGATTCCTGATCTCATGAAACCTTACCAGTCTTATTCAGACTCCTGAGGTAGTCCTGAGGCATTCTAAAACCATCTGAGAGTTAGGGAACATATGTAGCCAACCTGTCGTGTCTTTGGCTAAAAAGTTCTTACATCATATACTGACACATTGGCACTCCTGGTGTCACAGAGCTAATTTAAAGGTAAGATATCAATTGCCCAAAGAAAGAAAAAAAGTCCCAAAGTCAATACTTTGAATTCACATTCTCTAGAGAAAAAAACTAGACTGCCAATATTAGATGTATGCCTTACTCTTACTATGCATATGGGAGTATCAGTCCTCAAACATTTATTAAGTGATTACTACATACTAGACACTAAGATAAACACTGGTAAGGAAAATTACAAATAGTCCTTGTCCTCAAGGAGTATACATCTAATGAAGGAGATGACAAGTAAATAACTAGGTACATACAGACTTATACAGAGAATGTGGAAGGTAATCTGAGAAGGAAAGGCCTTAACATCTGGGAGGACAAGAGAAGGCCTCTTGCAGATGGTTGGAGTTGAGCTGAGTCTTAATAAAGGAAGCCAGGGAAACCAAGAAGGAGGTTGAAGGGGGTGAGCATGCAAAGACATGTTATGTTTAAAGGATTTCAAGTAGACCTGTTTAACTGAATCATAAAATACGTGGAGAAGAAAAAAGTGCAAGAAGACTGGAAATGTAGGAAGGATTCATGTTTTGAAGAATTTTAAATTCCAGCCACAGAAATTTTATGATGTTGGAGGTAATAGGGAGTCCTTGGAGCTGACTGAGTATGAGGGTGGCATGGCAAGACTTACACTTTGGAAAATCACTTTCAGAACAAAGTAAAGAATAGATTTGAGTGAGCAGAGACTTGAGGCAGGGAGGTGACTTAGAAGGTTATTGAAATACCTGAGGTGAGAAGTAATGAGACCCTGAACTGGGGTAGGGACTGTGTGAGTGGAGAGAAGGTAACATATATGAGTGATGTGAAAGTAGAAGTGCCAAGATAAAACACATTAGATAGGTGGGCTGAGTGAGAGTGAAGATTTAAGGATAACACCAAGGTTGCAAGCCTGAGTGACTGGGAGAATGGAAGTGCTCTTAACAATAAAAGGGAAGCTTGGAAAGGGGAAGGTTTTAGGGGTAAAGATAATGAGTTCTGTTTTGACATGTTGGGTTTGATTTCCTTATTAAACACTCAGTTTGAGATGTCGAAGAGGCAGTTGATGATAATACAGGACTAGGGCTCAGGAAAGAAGCTAAACTAGGGCTGTTTTAGAGGAACTAAACAACATCTGAGGAACATTTGCATACAAATGATCATTTTACCCATGGGGTCTGATAAGATCATCAAGTGTGGTAATATAAATGGAAAAGGGAAGAGAGCCAAAACAGATCATTTCAGGATGCCTAAAATTGGTAGCAATTACATGGATGAAAAATCAGCAAAGGAGGTGCCCACCATTGACTTCACATTTGTATGGATCACAATATTTGAGAAACAAATGACAGAAAATATAGTGAATCAATGTAAATTGTATTAGTGTGTTATTTAATATTTGCAATACTGAGAAAACTTCAGAAATTTCTCTTCAAAACAATACACTTAACTGAATTTCCTCTTATGAAGTATAGCAAAAAAATTATCAGATAGTTCTGGTTTGTTTTCTTCTAATGACTGTTTTGGCTGCATTCCAAAAGTTTTTTTTTTAAATTAAATCATATATTTTGAAATTTATCCCTTAACTCAGTTCTTTTGTATTAAAATTTAAATTCCATTTAAATTTGAAACCTTTTTAAATGCTCTTTATTGATTATAATTTTATTGCAGGTAGTAAATTTTAGTACAATTTAGTAAAAGTTGGTATAATTTTATTGTGGTTACTAAATG
Organism: Phascolarctos cinereus; assembly: GCF_003287225.1. Lineage (NCBI taxonomy): Eukaryota > Metazoa > Chordata > Mammalia > Diprotodontia > Phascolarctidae > Phascolarctos > Phascolarctos cinereus. Next base: position 208,429,974 of record NW_027555514.1, read on the forward strand.
ATGTTTAATGTTTCTGTTTTTCTGAATTTGGTTATAAGGTCTACATGCTTTAAAACATGGTCAATTTTTTAAAAGGATAAAGTTCTATATATAGCCTAGAATTAAGCATGTTTCTTTGTATTCCATTAATTAACCACCAGAGAGTTACCATATTGTATTTTATTAAAGTCTATTTAGGTCATTGACTTTTTATTTGTCTTTTTTTTTTACATTTGTTTAGGTCTGAAAGGGGGCATATTGATTGTGATGGAGTACTATTTATTGTGCTATAAGAAATGAGAAGGAAGATGGTTTCAGAAAAACCTGGGAAGACTTATATAAATTCATGCAAAGTGAAGTAAGAAGAACCAGGGAAAAATGTACACAGTAATAGTAATATGATAAGGATGAAAGACCTAGCTATTCTAATCAGGACAATGATCCAAGACAATTTCAAAGGATCTATGATGAAAAATGTTATCAACCTCCAAAAAGAGAACTGAGGAACTACAAATGCAGATAGAAGCATATTTTTTTTAACCTTTTATAGTCTTTTTTAATTCTTTTTTTGTCTGTATTTTCTTTTGCAACATGGTTAATATGGAAATGTTTTGCATGATTTTCACATGTATAATTGATCACCACACACCAGAAGGTGAATATGTATATACATACACACACATATGAAATCCTGGGAAAACTTTAAGGCACTATATAAAAAAACAATGATACATATTTTTTAAAAAATAATTTATGTGAACTAGGGTAGTGACAGGGTGAGTAGAGATATACAGATGGGTTTGAGAAATATTTCAGAGTATCAAAGTGAGAATGGCAGAATGGAAACAAATCAAACCATTTTGCTACTTATAAGCAATGCAACTAAAAAATAAAGACACATAGAGAATGAAAAGAGAAAGGTGTATTGTAAGACCATTGTAATATTTCTTATTAGATAATGAGGCTAGCATGGTCACATTGGGAATAAAGAAGAAATATCATAGAGGTGGAACTGATAGTACTTGTAACCACCTCTGTAAGAAAAAGAAAAGAAAGAAAAAAATTGATGATAATTTATAGGTATCCAATATGGAGTAGTAGGTGAATGGTGATATCACAGACAGAAACAAGGACATCAAAAGGGAAGCATATTTGAGATGAAATACAAGCTTGGTTTGGGTCATGAATGAGTTGTGATTCTAGTTTTTCTCTTAATTTTAGTTATATACATATTAATTTGGGGGAGGAGTCAAGATGGTGGAGAAAAGGCAGGGACTTGCCTGAGCTCTCCCAAATTTCCCTCCAAATACCTTTAAGATATTGCCTCAAAACAAATTCTGGAGTGGCAAAACCCACAAAAGGATGAAACAATTTTCCAGCCCAAGGCATCTTAGAAGGTTGCCAGGAAAGGCCTGTCAAACCAGGATAAGAGTGGAGCCCAGTCCAGTGCAAGCTGTGATGGCACAGATCGGGCCCCAGTAAACCCAGAGCAGGCCTTGGGAGCAACTGAATAAGCAGTGGCAGTGGCTGCTTGCAGAATTCTCAGCCCACAGTTGGTAAGAGAAGTCAGACAACTGGTCAGAAGGAATAGAACAGGGGTCCCTTTGCTGGCACTGGGGGACAGGACTCTGTTGCATTGCCCAAACTCACATCTGTTTCACACTCCTGGGCCTCAGTCCCAGGTCTATGAGGAGCACTAACACACCAGAGCTTGCAGCCAGAGTGGAGCAGAGACTCTGGTCACAGTTACAGGGTAGAAAACAGTGCTTGTGGTCACTCACAGACCAGAGCACAAGCCAGGAGAATAGTAAACACACCTCTCCTTAAATCATAGCACCTTGGAAGAATGGAAAGCTTACAGGCCCCTAGAACTGGCTCTGAAAACAGCTTCACAAAAATCCTGAAGCTTGGGTAAGTGAATGCTCTGCCTTGGAAGCAGAGCCCCACTTTATTTTTAATAGTATTTTTTTTCTAATTATATGTAAACACAATTTTTAGCATTCAGTTATATAAGATTTTGAGTTCCAAATTTTTCTCCCTGTCTCTTTTCCCTCCCTCCTCCCTAAGACAGTAAGCAATTTCATGTAGGTTATATAGGTGCACTCATGTAAAACATGTCCATATTAGTCATGTTGTGAAAAAATAAAAAAAATAAAGAAAGTAAAAATAAGGAAGAGAAATTAGAAAGTAGAAGCTAATAACTTTATGAGACATTAAGAAAAAATAAAACAAATAAAAAGAATGAAAAAACAAAAGAAAATGTAAAATATCTCATTGAAAAAAACAACTGACCTGGAAAATAGATCCAGGAGAGATAATTTAAGAATTATTGGACTACCTGAAAAAAGAACCTGGATGCCATATTTCAAGAACTTATCAAGGAAGGATACCCTGATGTTCTAGAGCCAGAGAGTAAAATAGAAATTGAAAGAATCCACTGATCACCTTCTGAAAGAAATCCCAAAATGAAACCTCCCAGGGATATTATAGCCAAATTCCAGGTTGAGGAGAAAATATTGCAAGCAGCAAAAAAGAAACAATTCAGATATTGGGAAGGCACAGTCAGAATAAGGCAGTTTCTACATTAAATGATAGGAGGACTTAGAATAGGATATTCTAGAGGGCAAGGGAACCAGGATTACAACCAAAAATCATCTACACTATAAAACTGAGTCTAATTCTCCAGGGGGAAAATAGACATTCTATGAAATAGAAGACTTTCAAGCATTCCTGATGAAAAAAAACAAAGCTGAATAGAAAATTTGACTTCCAAATACAAAACTCAAGAGAAGCATAAAAAAGTAAACAGAAAAGAGAAATCATAAGGATTTCAATAAGGCTAAACTGTTTATATTCCTATATGGGAAAATGATACTTGTAACTCATATGAACTTTCTCATTATTAGGGCAGTTAGAAGGAGTATATATAGACAGAGGGTATATGTGTGTGTTGAATATGAAGAAATGATTATCTAAAAAAATAAAATTTAGAGGTGAAAAGAGAATTGCATTGGGAGAAAGGGAAAGGGAGAGGTAGAGTGGGGTAAATTTTGTCAAATAAAAGAGATGAAAAAGAGCTTTTTAAAAATAATTTAGTGGAGAGAGCAAATGAACATTACTCTCATCATAATTGGCTCTGAGAGGGAATAACATACATAGTCAGTTAGGTATAGAAATCTATCTTACCTTACAGGAAAGCAGGAAGGAAAGGGGATAAGAGAAGGCAGAGGAGGTGATAGAAGGGAAGGTAGATTGGGGATAGGTAAAAGACAGAAGCAAAACATTTTTGAGGATGGACAGAGTCAAAGGAGAGAAAGCAGGATAAATGGAGGGAAATAGGATATGGGGAAATACACAGTGATCATAACTGTGAAAAAAAAATCACAGCAAGTTTCTCTGATAAAGACTTCATTTCTCAAATATATAGAAAACTGAGTTAAACTTAGAAAAATAAGAGTCATTCCTCAATTGATAAATGGTCAAAGGATATGGACAGGCTGTTTTCAAACAAAGTAATTAAAGCTATCTATAATCATGTGAAAATGTTGTAAATCACTACTGATTAAAGAAATGCAAAATAAACAACTCTGAGCTACCACCCCAGAACCATCGAATTGATTGATACTACAGGAAAGGAAAATGACAAATGTTGAAGTGGAAATGGTAAAACTGAAACGCTAATGCACTGTTGGTGAAGTTGTATACTGATGTAGAGCAATTTGGAACTATACCCAAAGGACTATATAATCATGCATACCCCTTTGACCAAGTAACACCATTACTTGGTATGTATCCCAAAGAGATTTAAAAAAAAAAAAGGAAAAGGAACTATATGTACAAAAATTTTAAAGCAGCTGTTTTAATGGAGCTAACAAATTGGAAATTGAGGAGATTTCTGTCACTTGGTGAATGGCTGAACAAGTTGTGGTATATGATTGTGGTGGAATATGATTATGCTTTAAGAAATGATGAACAGGATGTTCTCAGAAAAAAAAACAAAAAAAGACTTACATGAACTGATGCAAAATGAAATGAGCAGAACCAGGAGAACATTGTACACAGTAACAGCAATATTTTACAATGATCAGCTGTGAATGATTTAGCTATTCTCAGCAATACAATGATCCAAGGCAATTTCAAAGGACTTAGGATGAAAAATGCTATCCATTTCCAGAGAAAGAATTAATAAAATTTGAAGGCAGATCAAAGCACATTTTTCTTTGCTTTTTTAATCTTTATTTTTGGACTGTGTTTTTCTTGTACAACATGACTAATGTGGAAATATGTTTAGCATGACTACGTGTGTATAACCTATATCAAATTGCTTGCCTTCTCAATGGAGGTAGGTGAGAGAATTTGGAACTCATAATTTTAAAAAACTGAATGTTAAAGATTGTTTGGCACATAATTGGGGGAGAGGATAAAAATATTAAATCATAAAAAAACTGGTTCAAGTTTGTTCTTGTTAAGTTGTTTCAGTTGGGTTCAACTCTTCATGATCTTATTTGGGATTTTCTTTTTTTAAATTAATTTATTTTGATTTATCAACAATCACTTCCATATGCTTTTGAGTTTTAAATTTTTCTCCCCCTCCCTCCCTACCACCCTTCCCAAGACAGTGCACAATCTGATACAGGCTATATATATGCATTTCTATTAGACATATTTTCATATTTGTGATGTTGTAAGTAAGAATTAGACCCAATAGGAGGAACCACCTGAAAGAGGAAACAAAACACAACAGAAGAAAAAAAAATTAGCCAATACTATGCTTGGATCTGCATTCAAATTCCAGAATTCTTTCTTTGGATGTGGATAGTATTTTCCATCACAAGGCTTTTGGAAATGTCTTAGATCCTTGTTTTGCAGGGAAGGGTAAGTTTATCAATGTAAGTCATTATACAATGTGGCTGTTATTGTGTACAACGTTCTCTTGGTTCTACTTATTTCACTCAGCATCAGACCATACAAGTCTTTCCAGGTTTTTCTGAAGTCAGCCTGCCCCTCATTTTTTATAGCAAAATAGTATTCCATTACATTCACATATCACAACTTGTTCAGCCATTCCCCAATTGATGGGCATCCTTTCAATTTCCAATTCTTTGCCACCACAAAAAGAGTTGCTATGAATATTTTTGTACATGTGGGTCCTTTTCTCATTTGTATGATCTCTTTGGATATAGCCCTAGAACTGCTAATGCTGGGTCAAAGGGTATGCACATTTTTATAGCCCTTTGGGCATAGTTCCAAATTGCTCTCCAGAATGGTTGGATCATTTCACAACTCCACCAACAATGCATTACTGTTCCAATTTTCCCACATCTTCTCCAACGTTTATCATTTTCTTGCTTTGTCATCTTGGCCAACCTGATAGGTGTGATATGGTACCTCAGAGTTGTTTTGATTTGCATTTTTCTAATCAATAGTGATTTAGAGCATTTTTTCATATGACTATACATGGCTTTAATTTCTTCATCTGAGAACTGACTGTTCATATCCTTTGACCATTTATCAATTGGGGAATGACTTGTACTTAATTCTCTATATATTTTAGAAATGAGGCCCTTATCAGAGACACTGGTTGTAAAAATTCTTTCCCAGTTTTCTACCTTCCTTCTAATCTTAGTTGCATTGGCTTGGTAGGTTCTTATCCCAGAATCTGGGGTCTTTGGGTTTATCAAATAATAGATTACTGTAGTCATTGACTACTGTGTCTTGCATACTTAACCTATTCCGCTGATCCACCACTCTATTTCTTAGCCAGTACCAAGTAGTTTTGGTGATTGCTGCTTTATAATACAATTTAATATCAGGAATGGCTAGGCCACCTTCCCTTGCATTTCTTTTCATTACTTCCCTTGATATTCTGGACCTTCTGTTCTTTCAAATGAATCTTGTTATTGTTTTTTCTAACTCTATAAAATAATTTTTTGGCAATTTGATTGCTATGGCACTGAATAAGTAAATTAGCTTAGGTAGAATTGTCATTTTTATTATATTAGCTCGGCCTGCCCATGAGCAACTGATGTTTTTGCAATTATTTAGATCTGATTTTATTTGTGTGAAAAGTGTTTTGTAACTGTGTTCATAGAGTTCCTGGGTGTGTTTCAGTAGGTAGACTCCTAAATAGTTTATAATGTCTACAATGAGTTCAAATGGGATTTCTCTTTCTATCTCTTGCTCTTGGGCTTTGTTGGTAATACATAGAAATGCTGATGATTTATGTGGGCTTATTTTATAGCCCACAACTTTACTAAAGTTATTTATTATTTCAAGTAGTTTTTTACTTGATTCTCTATGATTCTCTAAGTATATCATTGTGTCATCTGCTAAGAGTGATAGCTTTGTTTCTTCTTTGCCTGTTCTAATACCTTCAATTTCTTTTTCTTCTCTTATTGCTAAAGCTAATGTTTCCAGATGATATGAACAACAGTGGTAATAATGGACATCCCTGTTTCACCCTTGGAAATGCTTTAAGCTTGTCCCATTACATATGATGCTTGCTGAAGGTTTTAGGTAGATGTTATTTATTATTTTAAGGAAGACTCCATTTATTCCTATGCTTTCTAGTGTTTTTAATAGGAGTGGGTGTTGTATTTTGTCAAAAGCTTTTTCTGCATCTATTGAGAAGATCGTGTGGTTTCTGTTAGTTTTGGTGTTGATATGATCAATTATGCTAATAGTTTTCCTAATATTAAACCAGCCTTGCATTCCTGGTATAAATCCTACCTGGTCATAGTGCATTATTCTTGTGATAAGTTGCTGTAATCTATTTGACAATATTTTATTTAAAATTTTTGCATCTATTTTTGTTAGAGAAATTGGTGTGTAATTTTCTTTCTCTATTTTGACTCTTCCTGGTTTAGGTATCAGCACCATGTTTGTATCATAGAAAGAATTTGGTAAGACTCCTTCTTCACCTATTTTCCCAAATAGTCTTTATGGGAATTGTTCTTTAAATGTTTCATGAAATTCGCATGTAAATCCATCTGGCCCTGGAGATTTTTTCTTAGAGAGTTCATCAATGGCTTGTTCAATTTCTTTTTCTGCGATGGAGTTATTTAAGTATTTTACTTCCTCTTCTGTTAATCTGGGCAATTTATATTTTTGTAAATATGTATCCATTTCACTAAGATTGTCAAATTTATTGGCATGCAGTTGGGCAAAATAACTCCTAATTATTGTTTTGACTTCCTCTTCCTTGGTGGTGGATTAACGCTTTTCATTCTTGATACTAGTAATTTGGTTTTCTTCTTTCTTTTTTTCAACTAAATTAACCAAAGGTTTATCTATTTTATTGGTTTTTTCATAAAACCAGCTCTTAGTTTTATTTATTAGTTCAACAGTTTTCTTAATTTCAATTTCATTAATTTTTCCTTTGGTTTTCAATATTTCTAATTTGGTGTTTAATTGAGGATTTTTAATTTGTTCTTTTTCTAGTTTTTTTAGTTGTATGCCCAATTCATTGATCTCCTCTTTTTCTATTTTATTTACCTAAGCATTTAGAGATATAAAACTTCCCCTAAGAACTGCTTTCACTGCATCCCATAAGTTTTGGTATGTTGTCTCATTATTGTCATTCTCTTGAATGAAATTATTGATTGTTTCTATGATTTGTTGTTTGACCCAATCATTTTTTAGGATTAGATTATTTAGTTTCCAATTATTTTTTAGTCTATCTTTCCATGGCCCTTTATTACATATAATTTTTATTGCATTGTGATCTGAAAAGAATGCATTTAATATTTCTGCCTTTCTGCATTGGATTGTGAGGTTTTTATGCCCTAGTACATGGTCAATTTTTGTGTATGTGCCATGTACCACTGAGAAAAAAGTATATTCCTTTCTATCCCCATTCAGTTTTCTCCAGAGGTCTATCATACCTAACTTTTCTAATGTTCTATTCACCTCCTTAACTTCTTTCTTGTTTATTTTGTGGTTAGATTTATCTAGTGCAGAGGGGAGGTTGAGGTCCCCCACTAGTATAGTTTTGCTGTCTATTTCTTCCTGTAACTCCCTGAACTTCTCCTCTAAGAATTTGGATGCTATACCATTTGGTGCATATATTTAGTAATGATATTACTTCATTGTCTATGGTGCCTTTTAGCAGGATGTAGTTTCCTTCCTTATCTCTTTTGATTAGATCTATTTTTGCTTTTGCTTTGTCTGAGATCAGGATTGCTACCCCTGCTTTTTTACTTCAGCTGAAGCATAATATATTCTGCTCCAGCCTTTTACCTTTACCCTGTATGTGTCACTCTTTTTCAAATGTGTTTCCTGTAAACAACATATTGTAGGATTATGGTTTTTAATCCATTCTGCTATATTCTTCCATTTTATGGAGAGTTCATCCCATTCACATTCACAGTTATGATTACTATCTGTCTTTTTCTCCATCCTTCCTCCCCCCATTTATGCTTTTCTTTCTCCTTTTCCTTTTCCCCCTCACTAGTGTTTTGCTTTTGACACCACCTCCTTCAGTCTCCTCCCTTTATTATCCCTTTCCCTTTTCTTCCCCTTTACCCTTACTACTTCTTCTTCCCTTCTCCCCCCTCCCTTTTCTTTCCCCTTTTCCCTCCTACTGCCTATAGGGCAAGTTAGATTTCTATACCTAACTGATTATGTTATTCCCTTCTTGAGCCAAATCTGATGAGAGTAAGGTTCAAACAATGCTCATCCCCCTCCCTTCTTTCCCTCTGTGTAATAGGTTTTGTGTCTTTTCCTGTAATGTAATTTACCCTTGTCTGCCTCCTCCTTTCTCAGTACATTTGCTTAGATCAGATTAATCCACTTACTTGGATCAATTTAACCCCTTGATTAGATTTGTTTTTATCATTACATCAAAGTCAACTTATATCCACCCCCTTTATGTATACTCCTTTAACATGGTGTAATAACAATACAGTTCTCAAGGGTTACAAGTGTCATCTTCCCTTGTAGGGATGTAAACAGTTTGCTCTTATTAACATATTGTACCTTTTTGTCCTATTTACCTTTTTATGTCTTTCTTGAGTCTTGTATTTGAAGATCAAATTTTCTGTTGCACTCTGGTCTTTTTATCAGGAAGGTTTGGAAGTCCCCTGTTTCATTGAATAGCCATCTCATCCCCTGAAAGATCATGTTCATTTTCACTAGATAGTTGATTCTTGGTTGTAATCCAAGCTCCTTTGCCATACAGAATATCATGTTCCATGCTCTAAGGTCTTTTAATGTAAATGCTGCAAGGTTCTGTGTAGTCCTGACTGTGGTTCCATGATATTTAACTCATTACTCTCTGGCTGCTTGCAGTATTTTCTCTTTGACCTGGTAATTTTGGAATTTGGCTACTATATTCCTTGGTGTTTTCAATTTGGGATCTCTTTCAGGGGGTGATCAGTGGATTCTTTCTATGGCTATTTTATCCTCTGCTTCTAGGACCTCAGGGCAGTTTTCTTTTTTGATTTCCTGAAAGATACTGTCCAGCCTCTTTTTTACATTGCGATTTTCAGGTAGACCAATAATTTTTAAGTTGTCTCTTCTGGATTGATTTTCCAGGTCAGAAGTTTTACCAATGAGGTATTTTATGTTTTCTTCTATTTTTCTTTTTTTTTTTTTTGTTTCTGTTCGAATGATTCTTGATATCTCATAGAGCCATTAGCTTCCACTTGCCTGATTCTAATTTTTAACAAATTGTTTCCTTCTATTAGATTTTGTACCTCCTTCCCCATTTAACCAATTGTATTTTTTAGGAATTTGTTTTCTTCAGTGTACTTTTTTTCCATTTGGCCAATTGTATATTTAAGGGACTTGTTTTCTTCAGCGTACTTTTTTTCCAGTTGGCCAACTATATTTTTTTAAGGACTCTTCTACCTCTCTCATTTGATTTTTAAAATCTTTCATGAGCTCTTCTAAGAAGGCTTTTTGGGCTTCAGACTAGTTCATATTCCCTGATATGGGTTTGTTGACAATGTTGTCCTCTTCAGAATTTCTGCCTTGATCTTCACCGTTCTCTTAATATGAATCTATGGTACGTTTCTTTTTTGCTCATGCTATTTGCTTATTCCCTGGCCTTTAAAGAGATTGAGCTGTCCTGCTGGGGAGCAGAGTGCACTGACCCAAGCTGCTTGTGTTGGGAGCCTAGGTCTCGGTCATTGGTTTGTGTGCTTGGGCCTGTTATGTTGGCAATTGGAGGCTGTAGGGCTCTGGCAGCTTACCTGGTGTTGGGCTGGAATCAGCAAAACTGGAACTCTAGGGCAACTGTAGGTTGCCTATTTTTCCTTTCCTTTCACTTTCTTCAGCTCCTTTCAGATGGATGTTGCAGGGTGTTTATCCACCTGTGGCCCTTTGTAGTGCTTCTTCCCTTATTTTTGCTGAGGCACTGAGAGACCCATTTGCTGTAGATTGCTGAGGCACCTGGTGGTTTTCTGAGCTGGTTTCCACCAGTTCTCCCACCCTCACTGAGGCACTCAAAAGCCCAGGTGTTGGTGTTTGCCTGCTCCACCACTTGGGTTTCAGGATCTCCTTCTGGTGAGCTAAAGTGGGGCTTTCCGCCAGCTTGCTGACACACCTCCTCTTCTGTACTGTTCCCCTTCCCCCAGGGCAAGAGGGGCCTTTCCCGTTAATCCCTCAAGCTACCTGGGCTACTGGAATGCTGCTCCCCATCTTTCTTCTCATTCAGCTGTTCCAGGGTTTTTCCTGGGGTGATATTTTCTGGGCTTTCATAGGTTGATAGGGGAGGGAGAGAGCGACTACCTTTTTACTCTGCCATCTTGGCTCCTATTTGGGATTTTCTTGACAAAGATACTGGAATGGTTTGCCACTACCTTTTCCAGCTCATTTTTTAGATGAAGAAACTGAGGAAAACAGGATTAAGTGACTTGCCCATGGTTACACAGCTAGTAAGTATGTGAGGCTAACAATGAACTCAGGAAGATGAGTCTTTCAGACTCCAGGCTCAGCACTCTATCCACTGTTCCACTAGCTGCCCATAATTCAGGGACTCATAAGATTATGATTTAATATCCAGTATCTCCTGTCAGTTAAAATGAAGCCAGTTTCATTCTTTGTGATGTTAGTTGGTGCTCACCACATCCAAGGCTTACCAATTCTTCTTTCCCAAATGGTTTGATGATATAGAGGCATGGTTTTGTTGACATCCACAGGTCTTGCCTCATTTCTTTCACATCTTTTTATTGTAAATACCAAGTATCATAGTGTATATCAATTTGATTTGGAGGGTATTAACAACAACAACAACATTTTGTCCTGAAAGATCTGCAAAATGCTATATTTTTTGATCCTCACAATAACTTTGAGGTATAGGTGTTATTGAACAATCTCAATTCACTAAATCATTTTCCTTTAATTTTTCCTTCAATCCCCAATTTTTCCTAACTCTTAAAGAAGCAATGGAAAATTCTTCCAAAGCCAGGGTTTTTTTCTCTCTGGGAGGACAAATCTACTATGGAGATGAAAGATACAGGAATTCATAGACTGACCAAAATCTAAGTTTTTTGGATGACTTAGGTAGAATATGCTACTTAGGTATGGTGTGGTGATCTATAACCTATTTTTATTTTCTGATATTCATTCTACTACTGTTTTAAGCATTTATGGTATTAATAAAGAACCATGTTAACATTTTCCCTCAGTTTTAGCAGCAGGTATAGTATAAGACCTTAACTAAAGGTCCAATTCTAAAATAATGAGGTTATATCGACACCCAGCTGTCAAATCCTGCTGGAATCATGTATTCATTTGAATCAATTAGCTTTGCCAATCTGTAGGGTTCTATGCTTGGAATAAACTGGTGCTTCTGGCTTACTGTTTATCTTGGAGCCATGAAAGTATTAGTGGCTGCTGGTCTGCAACTAAGTCAAACCCACAGTTGGGCTCTGGTTGGATTTGGTGGTTGCCTGTGTACTTAACCTAGAGGAAAGTTATGCATGAGGACCACAGTGTCTATTCAGCTCAATCCAGGAAAATTAACCCATTAATTAAAGACTTACTACCGAAGATATCATTAAGAGTTAAAAAGATAAGTGTTCTTCAGTACTTCAAAGATGTGCGATATGATTCTCTCTCCATTGACACAATTCACAATCCCCCTGTCTCTTAGCAGATAGTCTCCTGAGTTGCTGTGGCTAAAAGTACTGATATATTTTCTCATAAATGCATATCCTTTGCACATGTAAATACCAATTTATTTTAGAATAGATACATAGCATATGTATCCTGATTTGGCAAATTTCTTCATGCCAACCTCACACCTATTATTACTTCCTATCAATAACTTAAAGTGTTACAAAGCTAAATATCAAATTAAGCAATAAATCTTTTTAAAATTCCAAATAATGTTTAGATAAACATTCTGAAGTAAATTGTTTTTGCCACCAAATTATAGTTATCCTTACATGCACATATCACAGTTATCCATTATCAGATGTTGAAGCCTAAGTACAGAGTTTTATTTTATCATAACCTGTGTCAAGTATTCATATTTAGTAGGAAATAATACCTATTGCACTTTTGGTGATTAAAAATTGTAACTGAATTATTAATCAACTAAAATGTTAGGCAATGTTGTACACATACTCCTTCTCTGTCCCTCCCATTCAAGTAAAAAAAAAATTTATTGTAAAGTAGAATAAATTGGGTAGACTAGCATGATACCTGAGTCGACTCCAAACTCTCTTAACAACCTGCCATTGTCATTTTACCATGATGGTAATAAGGGGATTTTTGGCAAGAAAATGTTTTCCACTCAACTGATCTAGTCCTAGGTGTGATTTGTGTTACTTTCAAATTTTTTTTCTTTGTCTTCTCTTCAATAATCACAGGAAAATTTTTTTTCTAAAATACACTATTTGTAGTTCCTAACACTTTTCATAAAGTTGCTTTATAATACTACATAGTTAAAACAGTTGCAATGAAGAAGAAATTTCTCCTTATCCTCTTCCTTTCTATGTTTTCATGTGTTCCTCATAGGTCTTCATGAATCACAAATAAGACACATACCTGCAAGACTCCATAGGAAGAATTACTTCACATTAAATTATTTTTCTCAACGTATTTTTAAACTTCTGACACAAAGTATTTTTCTCAATATTCTATTTGAGCTTTTAAATCTTCAGTAATCATATTGATAGCATCTGTGACATAGATGTTGGAAACAGGTGGTTATAATAAGAAAGCTAGTATTTGTACTCAGTTTCTCTGACTCCAAAGGGTAAGTTAGTGCTCTTTCTCTACTCCTCCCTGCTCATGGACATATGAACCAAACATCAGTAGTCATTAACCTAGTTTCCTATCCAGTCTACCAATTTATTTGTATTGCAGTTATTCTAAGGATTTGTCTAGACCTGAAAGGAACTTCACAAGAAGCCTAGCATAACCTCTTCATTTTAATGATGAGGAAATTTAACCCCAGAGAGATAAAATGGCTTGTCCAAGGAATCATCTGTGTTAAGTATCAGAGTTAGGATTAAAATCTATCTCCTCTGATTTCAAATCCAGTGTTACTTTCCAATCTACAACAATATGCTGGTAAGAATTTCCAGAATTTGCAATTATGTTAAGTGCTAAGATGATCTATAACAATTTGCATATAAATGTGTGTGAAACTATTAACGTTTAAATAGTTTGCTTGTAATTTAAGGGGAAAGGTTGTTCTTTTGTTTACACTTTTTCTGAATTTGATGTTTATTCTGAAAATTATAGGAGTAATGAATCTCTCATGAGCATGTAGTCCATTTGGAATAATAGACATTGTCTATAGATGTCTATGTCAAACTTTTCCAATGCTGGAAGCATCTAAGCCTGCTATGGTACTTAGCTTTCACATTTTCATAACAGGACCAATAATCTTATTTGTTAAAAGCAACTCAAAGTATTATAATTTAACCATGAACTTGGCTTAGTTATGCCAGATAAAACACAAGTACCTTATTTCAGGCTCTGAATTGGACTCAGTGGTTCTATCCACACAATCAGCAGTAGATCTATGGATACTTTACATTACTTAGCAAATAAGCAAAGCCTTCTCAACTGTTGCAAAGAGTAGGAAAGGTCTTACAGATCTGTGTTTGCTTATAGATCTGATGCTGCCGTTTCCCCCTAGTATATTCAGACTCTTTCCTCATACCTTGTTTCCTTGGTTTTGCCACAATGGGACTGGAAAAAGTTGAAGGAAACATGCAGTTCACAGAACTTCAGGATCATAGCTCAAGGACAAGAAGGGCCTTTTGAGGCTATGTTGTCCACTCCTCCCTCCTCATTTAATAGTTGAGAGCATTTAGCAGCATAATCCACAGTTAGAAAAAAAATATAGTATTCATTAGTTAGAAAACATAAAAAGTAGGCCATAAACTCAGGTCTTTTGTCTCTAGAGTCAATGCTTTTGGTTGAGCTTTTTATAGACTTGGTGCACATTGACAATGAAACTCTCTTAAACATCTGATTTTTTTTGGAAACCTTTCAACCATACTTGAGCTTCTATCATAAGCTAGCTCCACTTAAGGCTACCATAGATCTTTTAAAATTACAATTTAAATTACATAGACGTGTACATTTTTGCCCATTAAGAACCACTTTACAAAGAACGTGACCTATATTTATAGGGCAAAGCTATTTCTTTTAAACTCTTCCACAGAATGCCGTTTTTAACCATTAAAAACACCTTGGCAGTTCTATGTATAATTAACAGCTTAGTGGGATGAGCACAAAACTATAAAGTGCATCAGGTATCCAACCATGTCAGACTTAATTTGGAGGTGGACAGGGAAGAAACATACAACAGGAGAGTTTGGTTGTTCTGTTGCACAACATAAATTCATCTAGTGTTTTCTGTTTTTATGTCCATTGGAGTGGACACAAATCAAGTGCAGGAAATGTTCCTAGAGGAATAATGGAATCAAATATATTAGACAGCAGGGAGACACATTAACATATAAGACCCTTTGACATAGAGGTATGGCAGTCATTATCATCTAAAAAAAGTCAAGTTTCACACATGTTCCTGGCAGCTGGCTTAAATTCTTTATAAATTAATTGGAGCTGTTAAAAATTAAAGGAAAAGCTTTGATTCCTGAAAAGCAAGGAAACTGGTGGAAGTATTTGAAATGGTACCCAAGTCTATCTCTGTATATACCCTTCTTTCCCCCCTCTTCTCTCCTAGGAATTCATGCCTGATCAAGAAAATCAATGGAGGCAGGACTGGACATAACTACATTCTCCCCCAGTTAAAAAAAAATGTAATTGAATTGTGGATTTAAATCACAATTGCCTGGATTTATGATCCCACCTCTATTATTTACTTGAGGAATGACCTTGGGAAAATCACTTAATCTCTGTGTGCCTCAGGCAATCCCCTAGAGATTAACTAGCATTTATACAGAGCTTTAAAGTTTACAAAGCTCTTTATAAATATGATTTAATTTGATTTTCACAAAAGCCCTGTGAGAGTACTATGATTATCTTCATTTTACAGATGAGGAAACTGAGGCTAACAGTTTCAGTTACTTGCCCAGGATCTCACAGCTAGTAGGTATCTGAGGCAGGATTTTGATTCAGGTCTTGACTCCAGCACTAGCCACTGTACCACCAAGTAGACTTATCTACTTAGTCAAAGACTTAGCATTTGGCTTTGTTGGGGAAAAGTCCCTATTCCTCCCTACATCCTTAAAGATTTTTCTGTTATGGAACTAGAAAGATTGAAGGTGAAAGAAACCAGTGAAATATTAATGGATGTCATATCTTGCAACCAAGCACCATGGAAGTTATGAATAAGCAAAAGACCAGTAAAAAGACCAAGTAGGATTAAAAATGAATATTTACAAAACTTCCAGAAGAATGAGGAACAAGATAGTAAAGGTGATCTTCCAAATTTTAGTCTTCTACAAAAACAAACAGCAAAACACTTAAGCATATTAGGTGTTAATGTTCCAGAATATAAAAGTGGCTTGTTTGGGCAGACAGAAATAGAAGTGCCTGGAGATACACAATAGATATGGAAAACAAATTATCAAAGGAAATTAAAAGATAACAAAGAGGTGAGAATTTTTAAAAAGCAGCTAAACATCTTCCCCATGAGCATGTAAAGGAGCTTAGATATATTTCTAACTATTATATAATAGGGGACTGTCAGAAGTCCAGTGCAGATCTCTATTTCACTGGGAAGAAAAGCACATCTTAAGAAAATGGATGCAATTAAATTTTCTTTGTTTCTATATTTACTCAGAATGGTCAGTAGGTACTTAGTACATGACTAAGAGCCAGAAACACTGTCTTAAATAGGAAGAGGTGAACACTGGAGCTAGATTTGCAGCTCTACCACAAATAGGAACAAACCAGAATTCCTTGGATAAATGATAAGTCTTTTCTGCATCAGTTACCAGACCCTATAAAGGAGACTACTCTTTAAATAATCAGAACAATGCCAGACCACACCAACCCCTCAAAAAAAAGTAGAATGGGCAATTTGTGGATGCTTAAAAAAACAATTTAAGAAGCAGTACCGCAGCATGAAGCCACTCTGATCTCTCATCAACAAATCCAAGATATGGAAGAGCAGCACTGTTTGGTTTGGGGGATGAGGTGAAGAGGGGAGAGGCATTTCCTCAAAACCCAAGAAATATTGACCAAAAAAGAAAGAG
Organism: Phascolarctos cinereus; assembly: GCF_003287225.1. Taxonomy (NCBI): domain Eukaryota; kingdom Metazoa; phylum Chordata; class Mammalia; order Diprotodontia; family Phascolarctidae; genus Phascolarctos; species Phascolarctos cinereus. Next base: position 208,446,584 of record NW_027555514.1, read on the forward strand.
GAAGGAAATGGAAACCCACAATCTGGAATATCTGGAATTTTTCTTTTCTTTCCAACTTTGAAGGTCCACTTTCGTTGAATTTGAGTCATAGAGCTTCCCAAATGAACAATGTCCAACTCTCAGATGCTCTGCTCTCAAACTGCTCTTGCCCTCAGCAAGTTCCAGGATCAGGGTGTTGCTAGCACCTAGGGGAGGGGTGGTCTGTGCCTTGTTTGAAGAAAACTGACATCCAGAAATTGTTAACCACCATGGACAGCTCACTAGAGTTACCCAGCCAGTCCAGCTCCGTTTACAAAATCCATCAGTGCCACAACCGAATTTGTTTTTATGCTTTGGAGAGAGTCCATGGATTCCACAGTCTACACCACCAGAGAATGCCAACTGCAGCCACTATGCAACTATATATAGAAAAAAACAGGCATTGTGAATTAATAACTGACAACTTGCCCTCAAATATGGTGTCTGCTGGATTCTATGAAACAGAGTAAGGGAGGTGGCTTTAATAAAAAAAAAATTAAGTATTATTTGTTTTTTTTCTTTTTCTATCTCTTTCCTCATCCTACCCCTACCAATAACCTAAACTTTAAATGAATTAAAGAAATAATGATGGATGCTGCTAGTCTGCCAGGAGCTGGGATAAATAGAAGCCAGGTAAATGAGGGAGTAGGTGGAATTCTCTGAGCCCTGGATTTTCAAGTTGGTGGGTCAGGGACAGAGACTGGAGGTTAGGGCAGGGAGACTCTAATTTCACACTGTTTAAAAGGGAACTTATCTTCCTTTTTTAAATCATGCATTGGCATGAAGGAGAAGGGAAGGTACAGTTGTAGTATAAGGAAGTTCCTTTTCTTGTCTATATTCTCTTGTCAGACTTTTTCCCCTTAGCTTTCCTGCCAGTAGACAGAAAGCAAATAGGACATCATGTTGAGCCAGCATGATTTTTTATAAGAGAGTTTCAAAAGTGTTCACCAAAGAGGGTGAGGAGATCAAAGAAGATGAGGAAATTGTGGGAGGAAGAGAAGGTGGAAAAGACACAAGGGGAGGTAGGAGGAGGAGAAAAAAACAGGTTATCTTCAATCTTGCCCTCTAAAAATCCATTTTGCAGCAGCCAGTACTTACTGCATTGAATTCATAAAACAAATAGACCAAGAAATTGACCTTAAAGTTCATAAAATGTCAGAAACAATGCAGCTATCATTAATGATCCTCCCCCTACCCATCCCTGCCCTTTCCATTTATGGAACTCAGCTATTTTCCTCTGCTGTCTCACAAGTGCTAAAGAGAATCCTCTCACCCCATGTATCCCAATCTCTGCCCAGAAAAACAAAGGAAAATTGAGCAACTAACTGTTTGTAGCTCCCAATGTCCATCCTAAGCTCTGGAAGTGGGAATATTCTTGCCTCACTGAAGAGCTGGGCACTTGAAAATATAGCAAGGTGAAATGTGGAGGCAAGAGGGTAAAAAGAAACAGTAGGAGTAAGAAACTGGCCTTTTCACAAGAAGACAAAGAAACGTTTGAAACCCTTCTTCCATCCCCACAAAGACCAAAAAGAGCATAAGGAAGGAAACCCAAGAACTATAAAATGTTATGGCTCATTTTTATGCTTTGGAGAGAGTTCATGGAGGAGATTTTAGGAATTAGTAAAATCCCTTTACCTTACAAGTAAGGAAACTGAGGCTCAAAAATGTCAAAGTGTAGTTATAATGAGTTCAAAAATAAGAGAATGGCTTCCTCTTTGTCTCACTGAAATTTAGATACCTGGATTACACCCAGAAAAAATACCATCCCTTACCCTGCACCCTGACCCCCCATCCCTAAAAAAAAATTAGCTTCTCTTTGTAGTATCTAATATGGGTTGAATTTGTCCAGGAAATACTGCTCTGGACCAACTTTAAGTTCCCTGAATCCTCTGTTGAGCCAGATGAGATTTTTAGCTTTTCTGACCTGTTTTCTAGAATACAACTTCCCCCCAGTTGCCTCCTCCTTTTTGGAGCAAGGCAAATCTACCCAGCCAAGGGTGATTACTGATGGGCAGTCTTCCAGAAGTTAATTGTCTCTGACATGGAAACACTCTACACACACATGCATACACAGGGATAATAACTCAAGACTACAGGAGATGCTTTGATGGTTAAAGTTTTGGAAAGTGTTGGGGTTTGGAAGAGCAGTTACTAATGCCTTCCATTTCCTAAAGAGTGTCTCATCTTCACCTTAGCTTGAAGAGTTCAGTGGAAATTTACCATGTAAACTGCTTATCTGCATAGACTAGAAACTGCTGAAAGACTGTTAAGATCTAAGAGAGAGACAAAGAAAAAAGATAAGGAATTCCTTACACAATTTTTAGTTAATCTGGAAATCATCTAAGCCCTAATTAACACCTAAGGCATTTTCTCCTGATGTTAAAAAAGGTCTTATGCAAACACACACACACACACACACACACACACACACACAAAGAGAGAGAGAGAGAAAGAGAGGGAGAGAGTCCCCTATTCTTGAATATTTACTCTTCTAACTTTTGTGCAATTCAATAGTTAGATAATTCCTTTCCCTTGTATACCAGGTTGCTTTAAAAAAAATCATATTGCCTGTTTGCTATTTTGAATACAACTAACCAGTCTCAGCTGATCTACAACCTCAGTCTGGAAAATCAATCATACCACCTTTTACAAATCAAACCAACATGTCATTTTGAGTAAACAAAAATGGCTCAGGACTCCAAAAGAACTATAGGAAATGGGCAAAAAAAGGAGAGTTTAGTAGTTTAGGTTTTGTTGTGGCTATAGTATTTCCCAAAGACTTTCTATATCACTATGTAGGAGCTATAGATTGACAGGTAAAATTGTCATTTCTGAATCTGAATACACCTTTTCAAGAATGACAGGGTCATGTTGTGTTTGTTGTTCCTGCTATTACTTTGGGGGTGATAGGGGGAGGTGAGGGAAGAAGAAATACAAGAAACCGAAACTGAGGAAAGTTTTTTTTTTAATACTAAAGCAGTCACCTTCAGAGTATCAAACATTTCTATCTTAATTTGATGTAAGATGAAACAAATGTAGGGAACCTCTTCCAAAGTGCAGCTTGTTTATAGAACTGCCACTGGATATAAGAAGATGGGAGAGCTGGAGCTTGCTCATGTGCTAGGTATTCATGTAGGTGTAGATCATTCAGTGAATGCCAAGTTGACTTTGCATGAAAATAGTTCTAGTTAAATGCAAGCTCTCAAATCTTCTCTTTTGCTAGGTTGCATTTATGTGATAAGCAAGTCATAAGTAAACATCTGACCATTATTGGCTCTTGTTCCTTTCTCAAACTTAAGAAGGGGGGGAGGTAAAGGGAGGTGAATTATACCTAGTACTTCTGTTTAGTCATGTGTCTGAGCATCACCCATGGTTACTCAGCTAAATGGAAGGTGGATTATGATGTCACTGTATTCTTTCCAAAAGGGGGAGGGGGAAACAGAATGTCCCAGTCTATATATTAAGAGAAGAATCTTCTACTGCAGGATAATAAAAAAGGCAGCTTAGGAGAAGGCACCTACCTTGCCAAAACTTCCTTTGGTGGGAGCAAGAAAGTTTCCTTACAGGAAAAGTATGTAAGATTTGTTTATTCTAATTCATCTGAAACTTGATTTCATTTTTCTAAAGTAGAAAAAAAATACTTTTGGAAGAGACTGCTGAATCTCCCTCATTTGACCAGAAAGACAGAGAAGACTGTAAATCAAGGAAAAGGTGAAGTAATAAATTATAAGGAAACTTCAGTATTCCAAGTATATAAAGACTATTTATTTTTCCTGAGTATATTTTTTTCTTTTTGTGGAAGAGAGGAAATTCTAAAAAGATTTGATAGATGTGTTGCCATTAACACCAGTAAGGAGTGTGTGGGTAAAGCAAAGTGAGAAGAGAAAGAGGTAAATTTTTTAATTAGTTGAAAAATCAGCGTAGATCAAAGTTTACTGATGATACCTCTTAAATTAAGGAGTACTGAAGTGTTTCACTGTATGGTGAATTTGTTTACAAGAAAAATGAGTTAATGTCTCCTATCTGATTTGAATTTCAATCTTCCTTCTTCAGGGTTTTGTTTATTTATTTTGCTTATGTAGTTTTAAATTTCGCTAAGTGCTTTGGTTTATTGTTGTAGAAGTTGTATTGTTGTAGGAGTAAATATAATACTGTTAATTTAAAACAATTCACAAGTATAAAGTGATCTGTTTGTAATTTGCTTTTCATAGATTCTAAGGGTTATGTTAAGGCTCGTCAATCTGTTTGGAAAGAAATTGTCAGGTGTCAGTAGTTTGATCAAGTGATAGATCCCTCTGTGGATCTGAATCTTGTCTCTTGTGTTGCTCTGACTGCTTTAATCTTTCATGAAAATTGTGGAGATCCTGAAAGGGTGATTTTAAAGAAGAAAAGTGATGTTCATTCTGTGAAAACTTGTGCAGAAGCAAGGAGTAGATGTGAATGGTGAATAGTGGCTGATACTGACACCTCCAGTGAAGGTCAAGCATATCATAATCATTTCAAACCTCAGCATCATTCCGGGTTTACTCAGAGAATAATGGAGCTACTACTGATCTTTTAAAAGATTATAGACATCCTTGAATGATTTCAATGAATTACATTCACTTCAAAAGTTAGATATAGGTCCAGGATGTCCAAAATTTACTGGTGATTAAATACATAAACTTGTTATTCTTCCATAGTTAACTCGATCGGAAGATGCTCTTTGAGAAAAACACTTCTGCTTTCCTCTGATTTCCCCAAGAGGATAACTTTACAGAAAGGTTGTCGAATTGCGTTTGTTGAACTGGAGAGGTCTTTTGACGCAGTTATTCCAGGATACATTTTTTTTTTGGAAGTAGGGTTTGTAGTGCCGGGAGAGGGTGGGAGTAGTGTTAGGGTAACTGGGAAAAGGGTGGGGGACATTATTGTTGTTGGGAGTGATGGTAAGCTGAGCACACTAACAAGACTGTCACTCCTTCAGCGGAGAAAGAAAGTTTGCATGAAGTTTCTTGGACCAGCTCCAGATGTCCCCAGCTGTTCTCCAGGCAGAAACAGCTAGAAATTCTATCTCAGCCTGAAGGCTGAAACCGTTTTTCTTGTATAAATGGAGGCTTCTCCACCCTCTCCTAGTGCCCTTAGCCCTGTACGCTTCCTAGCAAACTCATTGGGGGCAGGGTGGGGGAGGCAGGGAGAGTTACCTGCTAATACCATAAAGCTAGAGCCTAAAGAAGATAGCAAAACTTTCTGGAACCTGATGTTGCTGGTTCCTCAGAGGTTTGCTCCATCCCCCTCTAATCCATCCCTGCTCCTCTCCTCCAGAGTACGCTATCAGAAGCATCACCCTTCTGGTAGGGCACTGGACTCTGCTGGGCCTGGGAAGGAAAAGGGGAGAAGACTGTGGGCAGCCTCAGCGCCACACCTGAAAGTGACGGTATTCAAACTACCTCCTACCTCTAGGGAATGAAGTTTCCCAAAGGAGCTTAAAATGATACCCTCACCTACCCCACCCCCCAGCCTAACGCGGGGAACCGAAAGTTACCCCTTCTTTCATCCCGCCTCTTTCCCTTTGCCTCCGAGCCCCCTAGACCATCTTGGAGTCCTAAAATCGGAGAGACTTTTAGAGGATAAGCATATATATGTGCCTTTGGGCGTGCGTGCCTGCCTGCCTATTTGTGCTCTCTCTCTCCTCTATTTCTCCCTCTCCTCTCCCTCTTCTTCTCCAAGTCTCTCTGTCTCTGTCTCTAGCTCTCTCACAATCCACAGCCTCCTCCTTCCTACCCCCTTCCCCCATCCCCCCAACCCTCCCCCTAGCTTCATCTGTGCTCTAGGCTTGCATTCTCCCAGCACATGTTCCTAGGGCGCCACCTCTTTGCGAGTCGCTCACTTCTCCAGCAGGTTTTGCCTCCAGAGCGTGTGAACATTCCAGTCCCAGTTCAGCTTCTAGCCCTGCTCCAACCTGCACAACCAAAGCATGCTTTCCAGCTTCTAGAGCGGACCCCATCATTGCAGCTGCCGCTGCCGCTGCCACTGCCTATACCTCCTGCCTCCGCTGCTGCCTCAGCTGCTTTTTAGATCCGTCTGCAACCTGGTTCTCTAGATAAAGACAACGACATACGCCTTTTCCAAAAGTGTGTGTGGAATCGACTTTCTGTCTGCATCCAAGAAGGTATATAAACGTGTGTGTGTGTCTACATGTGTCTCTCAAACGAGAGGTCTGGTCCTTCAGACGTTCAGGAAGGCTGACTTATCTGGGGAACTTTTCTTCACCTAAAAAAAAGTGGGGACTTGCCTAGCTCCATAGACCCATGAGAGAGCTGTTTGCCAGATTAATTAAGCATTGCTATGGGAGACGTGTAAACACACTCCTTGCCCTGATGCATATATAAACTATTTCATTGTCGTTATTTCAGAGGCAGTGTCTCTGATTTGCCTATGTGTATGTGTGTGCGGGGTGTGTGTGTGTGTGTGTGTGTGTGTGTGTGTGTGTGTGTGTGTGTGTGTGTGTGTACGCGCAGTGCGCGTGCACGATCCCAGTTGCAGGAGCTGATTTCTGTAGAAGTGAGTGCTCAAAGAGGTTCTAGAGAACACTTCTCTTTTACAACTTTGGAGATGCCCCTAATGTAAAAGAGGCTTTTTCTCTTCTTTTCTTTTTTTTTTTTTAAAGACAGTGAAGTGGGGGGAGTACGGAGTGACTCTTTGGACCCATTTTTTTCTTTTCTTTCTTTTTTTCCTTTTTTTTCTTTTTCTTTCTTTCTTTTTTCTTTTTCATTTCATTGCAGGTTCCGAGACCAAGATACAATGTTCAGGAGATTGTTTCAGCAATGGAGCTTTGCGGTGTTTCTGCTGAGTTACTCTGTTCCTTCTTGTGGGAGATCGGTGGAGGGGCTCAGCCGCCGACTGTAAGTCTCTCTTCTCTTCTTGTGTGATTCCTGGACAAATACGGAGCGGGATGAGAAGGGAAAGTTTGTGGCCGCCTTGGAGCTGGCAGTAGTACGGCTCCAGGAATTCTCCCAACTTTCCACTGATGTGTGAATGTTGCTACCCACTTCAGTTTTGAACAGGATGAGTTTCAGGCTACCTGCTGAAGCCTGCTAGTTGAGACCAAGTCTATGAAGTGGACTTAATAACAGGTTGAGGATTTTTTAAATAGGATTTCTATGAAAGGTAGTTTTTTTCACCTAATCTCTTTATTCTTTCCCTTAATGGATAATAAGAGTCTCATTTTAATATCCGAAAACTGTAAGAGAATGGGATAAACTAGAGGAAGCATAGGAAGTATGAGGGAAGTAAACATGTGCTTTCTTATATCACATATATGCATATGTTTAAGAATTATAAATATGTATATTAATTATGAATGGCATAACCATGCCAAATAATGACAAAATTTTATTTAAAATAATTAAAACTTCTCACTGGCAAAATTCAAAGAAACTCCAAAAAGGTTACGGTGATTAGTTCCATAATGAACATTAAGTGTAGAACGCCTTTTCTTTGGATTATTGCCACTTTGAAATATTTTTTCAAGTGAAATCATATATTTTATCCCGTCTACTGAAGGACTTGGATAGCCTCTCCTTTGGAGATCTTCTAAGGATGAACTTTGGATCCAAAATAATCAGCCATCCACCCACACTAAAGAAATAACATCACTTCAATTAAAAGCATGTTACTGAAAAGTTAGAAGAGGGGCCCAGATCAATAACTAACCCGATCACAAAAGGAAAAGATTGAATTTGAACGTGTGCTTCGTGCTCTTTGTGCAGTCATTTTAATTGTATACTGAATGCCCAGGCGAAAGAACACTCAAAGTACTACAAAAGTTTTATTTGAAACTGCAAAGGGAATGAGACTCTGGAGAAGGAATTAATGGAAGAAACCTACACATTAAGGGTAGTCATATCCAATATTTACAACCACTGTTCAGTAGGGTTTACTTGTCAGTTCTCCAGGGAATACACAAAAGCAACTGTTTCATATATTTTCTTATTTTATTATTTTATTAATAATTATTGTTAGTATACGAATAGAAAATTCCTAAATGAAATTACTTTAGATGTGTCTGAGCCTTGGCACTAAATGAAAATCTATTATGAATCTCCTAAGGCAAATTGTGTAGAACATTGTACTAAAGATAAAGCTACATTGTTTTCTTCAAATTAACAGCTTTACTGGTGCATTTTTGAAAATTGTCTTCAGATTTTTTTTTCTTGAGTTTGAAACTGCTCAGTTTGAGCATAAAGAGAAGTTATGTTTAGGTGTATGTAAATAAGAAAATGTGACACACAATTAATACAATTTACAGTCTTGGAGAGTCACCTGGGCCAAGAAACACTGAATTGGAATGGAGCCAATTTTTTTTCTTTAAAGTTTTATAACAAATATCTGTTTTCTGTTTTGAGGAACCACTTGTGAATCATGATTGCTTCTCCCTCTCCACAATTACTGCAGAAAATTGTGCTGTTTTTTGCAATGCTATTTTAACTCTTTTTTGGCCATAATATGCAAAACACATCAGAAATCAGTTAGCAGCCAGTAACACTGTTACAGTTTTGTTTGTGGGTGAAACACAATCTCATACTTAAATACTCACACTCTGTAGACAGTTATAAAACTACCACAAAACATTGCTTTAGTCAATGATTAATCATCACATTACATTACAGCCAGGCTTTTTCATGGAAGCTTAAATCATCAGTAGACAAAAATATTACACCAAATTACTACTGCCAGATGGAGTTAAAAACAAGTCATTAGATCTGCAGTGTCACCAAGTAACAACAGTCAACTGCATGTTAGACAAAACACGAGTCTATTAAAAATATGAAATAAGTCAATTTCTTGAAAGAACTTTTATTAACATATAATCAAGCCATATTACTCCCCAATCACTCTTCAAACCAAATTCTAGGAAAACTGCTTAACCTCAACTACATAAATATTTCAGTACCCCTTAGAAATTCCTTAGTGCTTTAGGGTGTTAATACATAGAAGTATTGCTTTTAACATGTAGTGGGCAGTTCTATAATAAAACAGAACTTAGCAAAACTTCCTAAAGCAGGTGAACAGGAAAAAGATTAGAAATGTTGCAAGTTCTGGAGTTTGGGGACTTGATATAAAATATATTTAATGAGAGAGAGAAAAAGGCAGTATCCATTAATGAATATAGGGCCAATTTTAATATCAGGAACATGTGGGTTCAAATTCTGCCTCTGGAATATACTATGTGACTATGGTCAAGCAGTTTAACCCAGGTGACTCTTCAAGACTGTAAATTGTAGAAAAGTTACCCGACTGCAATGTTAGTTGAAATTTCTATACTAGGAGTTGCCCTACACTGTTGAAATTGCAGGTCCTGACTGAAAAACAAATATTTAATGAGGCAAGAGGGTGAATGAGACAAAGACCAAGATGCAAGCAGCAGATTATTCTAAGTTAAAATACTTTGGGCAAGTAGATGGGTACCTTTTGCATTCAGATTGTAAAGGGACTCTCTCCAGTATATTCGTAAACTTAAAACATCATTGGCTGCATTTGCTTTGGAGTCAGACTTGGTCTATTCCACTTAATAAAAAGCATTACTTTTGACTGAGTCATTTGAGTTGGAAGGGACTTCTAGTGAGTCATCCTAATTCTAACACCCTAACCCTGTCTCTTCCATGGACCACAGAACTTTTCTTCTCCATGTTTCCTTAAGAGCCAAGCTTCTGCTCCAGTGGCCTGCTTCATTCTGTACTTAAGAAAAAAATTTCTATCACAGTGTTTACTCTCCGTACTTGACAGCTCTTTAGAAATGTAATGTATTTCCATGATAATTCACCCAGAAAGATATTTCCCTCTGAATTAAAGCAGAACAGTGGACCAGATAAATGTGGAGAGGTACCTTTGTTAAGAATTCTTTCCTACATTTTTGTTTAAAAAAAATAATAATAATGTTTAAGGAAAACAATGAAGCATATTATGGTAAGGATTTATTGTTTTCTTTTTAATATTAAACCCTGAATAATAAATGTCATATGAAACATAAAACTATCTAATCTTGTATGGAAATATAGAATACTGGAGTGTTATTGGGAGACAGATATGTCTCTCAAATACTATATAGATACTTAAATGGAAAGCTCCTTAATTCTTTCTTATTCTTTCCAAACAATGTGTATGTACACATCTTTTAAAAGGCAAGTCGTTTACTCACTATAAAGAGAACTAGAACTTAATCCATATGCCTAAGACAAAAACCTAGTGGGGGGGGGGAGTTCTGATGATCATTTTTATTTTTAGCCACATTTTCAAGGCTAAAGTCCTTGAAACACTAGGTGAACTGCCTGACAGCATTGTCTGTGAAGATTACAATCAGCTCCTAATAATTTTGTCAAAGACAAAAGGAAAACTTTGCTCCTTGCAAGAGACATACGATTTTAAACTGAGCGAAGTCATACAAATCTGAATGCTTTTTATAAAGTAGAAGCGTAGAATGATAACTGCATTTCCCATGAGCAGTATCCTGGGAACGTCTGGAGCTTAAGTTAGGAAAGCTATGTGACTCACATATGACAGAAGCACTATATGCCAGTGAGAATGGACATGAGCAAAACTGATTTGATTAGAAGAAACCAACTGCTTTTAAAAGTTAGCTTGTAGCTAATAGAATGGATCGGTCTGTGTTATAAAATTGGAAAACAGGAGAGATGAAATGAGCTTCTGTTGGAGCGACAAGGGAGTGAAATAATCCAGAATATGTTATGAATGATTAATGGCTAAGATACTTTTGTGTTTATGTGTTTGGCATTTTGCCAAAGGATGCTTTCTAAATTGTAATAACTATGAGATATGTAATTATACTAGACCTATTTTTGAAAGAAAAATACAAAACTGCTGCATTTAGAATATGTAGTCATAGTATAACTAACTTTCAAGTATGCAGATTATTAAAAGTTTCCAAGATATTAAAAGTTCCCACGGACTAAGTGAATTTTAATCTAGTCACATGTGGCACCTTCAAAAAGGAAAAGAGACTACTGCATGGTTCATTTAAATCAGGCTCCTTTTAAATTCCTTTCCATTAAGTAATGTCTTCAAGTCAGTCAGCACTTTAAAATACACAAGGGTAGTTTGAATGTTAAGCATAATATCCACGGAAATTACCATTAAAATCTAAAATCTCATTGTGCACTTTCACTTAGAAAGTTACTGAATAAGCACCTCTCTTCCAGAGAAAAACTCTAGGAACCATAGTTATTTATTTTGTGATGAAGAGATAGATAGCAATAGCAATAATAATATCTCTAAGTCATAAAATGATGCCTATGCTCCAGATGCCAGAGGTCTAAATTGCTCTCCTCACTGTTACAATGGCTCCCACTAGTCTTTATGTTACTCTTATTTCCTCCTCCCAGGAATCAAACTAAGGGATGCTTTAAATTTGTAAGGAGAAAAAAGGTGAGGAAATGGAAGCTATTTTCATTCCTGTGAGGGGAAAGTGTTACCCTGGGAGTCATAGTGAGTATGGATACAGTGCAACCACAGATAGATGTCAGGATATTTAGGGAATAGCCCTTCCAATTTTCCTCAGATGTGTTTGAGATTAGCCCATGGTTAATGATCATTCTAATGTTCTAGAATCTTTTCTTATGGTTCACTAGATATTATTTACCTTTACCCCTCAGAATTTTATTTATTCTTATTCCTTTTGAAGGCAACAAACCTAGTTCTCCAACCTGCATAAGGAGGCTGGATCACAGTAAACATAGTAGGGTTTAGTAAAAAATGGAAATGGAGGAAGGTTTCTCTGAAAGGTATATAATTGAAAATATGGCTGAGTAAACTAAAAGTTCACCTAAATAACCTCAGAATAACTTTAATAACTGGCACATAGAAGGGAGGAGTGGGGTAAGGAAAGGAAGAGATAAACAAATTTGTATAAGAGACTGGAGATCATTTAAAAGGACTTTGTAGGAAATGAGATAAGCAGGAGTACAGCGGAAATATGAAAGTCCTAGTAAAGATACGATGTGCCCTCATGGCCAGAAATCCATCAGATCACACCAATATATCTTTACTGGTGAAGTTTTAAAAATAAACAAACATGCCCTATAGGAAATTCTCAACTCCTTCCACTTTTATCTTTTTCACTGTCTTTGAATTAAAGTGATATTACACATATTAGATAATATTTGATGAACTGTACTTAAAAAAACACACCATCAGTGGGTACATCAAGGCATTTATTGCCTGCAGAGAAATATTGCAAGGCAAGCACAGACAGTAGAAAGTTGGATTTCTCATATTCAAGGGAGCACTCATTTCTTTTACTTGAAGCATACTTTTTTAAAGAGCAGAATTGTATTTAAACTACATACATTGGTGCCTGCTAGTTAGCTGACTGACTGTTTTGCTTTTCTTTGAATATTTGAAATGTTGTCATGTGGAAGACGAATGAAATCTGTTCTTTATGGCCACAAATCCAATGACAGAATTAGAACTAGAGTATGTAAGTTACAGAGCCAGACTTCTCTTCAGTATTAAAAAAAAAAAACCCCTAATGGGTTATTTGAAAAAGGAACACTCCATTTCCCACCTACATTGCTTTGTACAGGCTGTCCCCCTCATAACAGCTGCCTTGGGAGATAGTGAATTTTTCATTACTAGAGGTTTTCAAATTTGCTGAATGACTACTTGTCAGTTATAATGTAAATGAGATTCATGTTTTGAGTAGGAGTAGGAAGAGCTGGTATAGTTCATCTGCTATCCAATCAATCAGCATTTATTAAGTGTCTACTATGTGCTAGGCATTCTGGGAATACAAAGACAAAAATGAAAGTTTAGTCCCTGACTTTAAGAAACTTACATTTTTCTTCAGAGGAGATAATATATAAATATATAATACATAACAAAATATATACAGTACATAAGGAAGGGTATTAAGAAATGCCTTATATAGGAAGTGACATTTAACTGAGCTCTGAAAGTTACTAGCAATTCTTAGAGACAGAGGTGCAGAAGGAAAGCATTCCAGGCGCAGAGACAAAAGATGGACTATTGAGTGTGAGGCAAGAAGGCAGGCTAACTGGACTGCAGAAGGAGTGAAGAAGAGGAAGTCCCTTCTAAGTTTGGGATCCTATAGTCAGTGTGTGGGATAAGGGAGATGTGCTTAAAAAGGACCAGAAGCTACTTCTACATTTCTCATCTCAGGTTTATTGACTTATTCCAGGAACTAATTATAAGGGGTTTCCTCTCATAGAACCCTGAAAAAAATAGATACAAGCCTAATGATTCATGTTGAGTTAGTCAAACATTATTCCTTTTCTGATTCTACTCTCCTTATCTTTAGAAATAGTTATTCTAAGAGGTCCTGCTCTTATGGTCCTCTTCATAATGTGCAAAGTGGAAAATTAGTAGAATCAAGACATCTAGTAGTAACTAAATTGTAATTTTCTCCACTTCCTCTCCCCAACTTTTGGGTTTTTGTTTTTTTGTTTTTGTTTTTGTTTTTTGTTTTTAGCAAAAGAGCTGTATCAGAGCACCAGTTCCTCCATGACAAAGGGAAGGTTATTCAAGATTTACGACGAAGAATCTTTCTTCAAAATTTGATTGAAGGCATTAACACAGCTGAAATCCGAGCTACCTTAGAAGTTTCTCCTAATCCCAAGCCTGCTACTAACACAAAGAACTACCCTGTCCGGTTTGGAAGTGAAGATGAAGGGAAGTACCTAACTCAGGAGACCAACAAGGCACAGACATATAAAGAGCAGCCACTGAGGACATCTAACAAGAAAAAGAAAGGCAAGCCAGGGAAACGCAAGGAACAGGAAAAGAAAAAACGGCGAACTCGATCAGCTTGGTTAAACTCTGGAGTAGCTGGTAGTGGGGTTGAAGGGGTTCACCTATCAGACATCTCTGAGACCACGCTGGATCTCAACTTACGGTAATTAAACTTTTCCAGGCCTGTTGCCTGGCCTTCATCACCCTGAGATATTGTATACATTCTCTCTCCAGTTCACATAGTTCTTGAACTTTCTCCCTATTGATATGATACATAAATCACAACAAAGATGAAAATATAGTCTGCCCTGGAGCAATACTTTTTAAGATCTCTTATGATATTCTGTCAGAACCCTGCTAAAGTAATTGGAGATTCCCAACCCTTCTAAACATATTTTCCCAATTTAAATAGGGACTAGACTCATGATTTCACTGATAAAGGGAACTTCCAGGTAAAGAAATACCCACCAACATAAGTACTTTCTTTACAACTTAGAGGTTAGAGTAGGAACACTTAGAGGTTAAGTGAGTTGTCCAGGGTCACAAGAGCCAGGATGGGTAAAGATTAAGACTTGAATCCAGGTCTTTATGGGCAACACTCTAGCCATTATACCGTGTTATCTCTTCCTAGGCTCTTCCTCGGCTAAGTTGACCAATACTAAGATTGAATATCAATTGAGCTTCAGAGAAGTTAGTGGCTATGACTGTAATATAAAACAAATCAGTGTTCAAATGTTGTAGACATTTTATTTATGCTCTTTTCATCTTAAGGAAAAATTAGGAGAGTTTCTGCTTTCCCAATATCTATAAACACTACAGAACAATACATATTATTTTGTATATGTACAATATTGTATTATATATACAATACATATTATATTGTATATGTATTATATGTGTTCAATTGCATTATATATGTAAAACAATTTATGGGCAAACTGTAAATATTTCCAAGTCTTTAACATTTTAATTGTTTTATCTTTTTGATCAGAAATTTAATTCAATTTATTTCAACAAGCATTTAGTGTTCCAGGCACTGTGTTAGGTACTAGGGATTCAGGACAAAAACTAAACAGTCTTCCCTTGAGGAATTTATACTATACTATGGAATATGACTACCAAGAAAAATTTTGTGTATTAGCTTTCAAAGAATGTCTATTTCCCTGTATATCATGATATCATGAGTTACAATGGCCCACCAAAAGCACATTATTAGAAGAAAGGGAACATTACTGATGATGATAATATTACTATGAACTCTTATGGCAAATTTTATCCTAAATGCTAACAGTACTTTTGATATCTATTTACGATTACATTTGTCATGAAAATGTTTTTATAAGTCAGAAAGGTGCCAAATATCAACCCCATTTTACAAAGGGAAAAGCTAAGTCACAGAGTACTTCAGTGACTTGCCCAAGATCACAATTTGAATTTGGACTTGGACTTTATGCCAAAGTCTTCTGACTTTCAATCCAGTGCTCTATCCATTAGATAACAGTACCTTCCTATACATACTTTTCACTGATAGGATTTTTTTTTTACTTTTCAGTACAGAAATCCTATGGGGTTTGAAAGACAGATGAAAACAACACAAGAACACATCAGATGCAACCAATGATTTCTTACCATTCATACTCCCCCTTCATCCCACCAATCTTTTCCCAGTTCTCTGGCAAATAGTAATACAGAATGATTTGTTTTTAGTCAATTCTGAACTTGATAATCAGCATCACTTCCTGAGTTAATTGACTAAAATTTAGTGTGTATATCATATCAGATGTCAAATTATTTGGTGTTATTAGGATAACTTAAAGAGTAAGTGATGACATCACTGAAGACTGCTTGGATTCAATGAATGACCTAGCACAGATACTGAATGCATCTGTAAGTTATAGTGAGGTCTATATATCTTAGATCATTTGCTGATAATTAGTTAAATATCTTCAGCATGTTTTAAGATATATTCCTATATGCACATATGCATGAAAGTAAGTAATGAAAACCAGTAATTTTATTATTAGGCTCCATTTCTATTTTATTACTCCTACATATGCTGGAGATCTGAAAAAAGGCAACATAAATACTTTATTATGGATTTTATTGGCTGACAGTTTAAGTTTTCAGTGCCCTTGAATGTCTAGATAAATTATGAAAATAAGCACCATTTCTTGTACCAACAGCCCAAAAGAAACCAGAGTAGATCGAGTGAAAATTAGACATTGGCCTAATGCAATTAGGTCTCACACCCACACATGTCTGCCATGTGAAACTTTGCCCACAGGATTGGCAGTCAATCCAATGCCTAATGGGCTAAAAAGAAATAATCTGTTTCTTCTTTCTATTCTCTTATTGTTAGAAGCCTCATGGGACTATGTTTTTTGTGTTGTAGCCAGATATTTGTATTCTCTTTCTGTAGTATTATGACAAACTGTAGAAGAAAGTGGATTGGGTAGCAGGGTAAAGAAGTGTCATTAGTAAAAATGAATAGAACCATAGAAATTTTTTAAGTAGATGGAATAATAAGCCATATAAAATTTGTTTGGCTGATATACCTCTGCAGTTTATATTTAAGGAATGCAAATGTATTTTGTGTTCTTTTTCTACTTATTGAGATAAGCCAAATAAAATTTTTTTCAGATACAAGCATTTAAGAAAACTATACATAAGATCAACAAGGGGAAGAGGCATCTAGCCATTTCTTATTTCCCTGTCCTTTTTTGGGGGGTTGGGGGAAAGGCATTATTAACAATATTGTCTGAGAATGGAAAAAGTAGGAAATAGTAAAGTCATAAGCTTACATCTATAGAGTTTTTGTCTTTTAAAAACTATCCAGCTAATTTTTTTGTTTTCTTTCATATGGCATGCAGAGTAGGAAATGTATTGCTTTATTTTCTAAGAATTACATTATGATCATGTTTTTGATCTGACATCTGGCTGAAACGTCAGAATTCAGAAAAACATTTTAATTATAACTTTAAATCAGATATTTTTTGTCTCAGCAAATATTTATTCACAAAAAGACAAATAATATAGCAGAGTTCCTCAATAAATAAGAGAGCTCAGAACTATAGTGTGTTTGTATTTATATATTTGTAATAAAATACACCTGCTTACTGTACACATGGATTGTTTACTTAGATGTTCCCTATTTGGGTGTGTGCATATGCTACAGGTGAAATCATAGGTGAAGACAATGAGCAAATTGGCTGAGCATTTTTAAAAGCATTTTAAACGTTGGCTTTTGGTGTTTTCATTTTGATTTGGAAGGAAATTCAATACTCAGTCTTTATTCTTACTGATAATGTTCTCAACACATTTCATCAAATACTACCTAACATTGAAGACTTTTCAAAGTGCCTTGGTTTTGAAAACAATTGGTTCCCCTTCACTAAAAATCTTCAAGCTGGATGGCAACATGTGGGAAATGTTATAGAGAGAATTCTTGTTCAAGCAAAGGTTACACTAAACAGACTGAAGTCCCTTCCAACTCTGAGATACTGGGATTCTATGAAATTATTTCCTCTTTCAGTCATCTTCCTGACTTTACTCATAATGTACATTTGTACCCACTTTTTAGTCAAAATTGTAATCTGTAGCCTGTCATCTCTGCATTTTGGAATAATCCCAGTATAATTAGAAATGCTTATTCATAGGTCATATTCAAAGGGTCATGGTATCATTGCCTTAGAGCTAGAAAACAGTTATCTATTTCAATCTCCTCTTCTTACAGAGAAGCAAACTGAAGCTCAGAGAAGTGAGTGATTTCCCCAAGATCACAGAAGTAGTAAGTGGCCAGGTTGGGATTCACAGTAAAACTTCTCTAAATGTCCGGTATGCTTTTTGCCTCATACAACAAATAAAACCCCTAAATTGTCAAGAATTTGCTCTTTTTGTGTGTCTCACACCCACATGTCTGCCATGTGAAACTTTGCCCACAATCCTGGCAGTCAATCCAATGGCACAGCCAATCAAATTCCATTCTATATTGTTTCCCTAGCAACCAACACAGTAACTGAAATGAAGTAGGCCAAGAGGGAAAGGGGAGACAGGAAGACAGGGAAAAGCTTTGCTATATACTCTTAAAATATTATTGACCAGACCAGAGTGATTAAAGGTTCTCAATACCAAGTGTTAACTTAATACAAGTAGTAAAAGACACACAAGGAAGTAGCATGCTGCCATTTTTTTTAAAAGTCAGTTCACTTTATCCCCTAAATTTCAATAGGGTTTTTCCTTCCTTCCTAAATTAATATTCATTGCCTAGAAGAAAGAGGCAGAGAGATGCCTCAATCTCAGTCTTTTTTGGCTTTAAAGTTATAATCATTTGTAATTTTCATTTCCAAAACTATAATCCAATAATAAGTTTGTTCATTAGTGTTTTAAGTACAGCTAAAGATGAATCCTTTGTCTCTCCCCCAAATCATCAATAAAGAACACCATTTAAGTATGATTCATATATGCAACACAATATAAAACTGAATTCAGTAAATCAACGAATGTCAAAAGTTTTCACTCCAGCCTAAGTAATCTATTTTCATTGACAAAAGGGTAGGCCAAAAGAGACAGTGTCAGGAGAAAAACTGAGCAAAAAACAGTCAACATTTGGGTCACTCAATGGCAGCAGTCACAGAGGAAAGAAACCTGCCTGAAGCTTTGTCTAAAGCCAGGGGGTTTAGATGACATATTTTCCACTTCTACGTCACCTTCAAGTGCTCTTTTTTTTTTTCTTTCTTCCCCTATCCTTATCACCTAGAAGCTCCCTGCAAGTCTTCAGAGAACATGGTTTTTCTGACAGCCTTAGCAGAAATAGAGCAATATTTTCCCTGTGATAATTTTTATATAGACTTAAGCTTTAGTTTTTAGGGGCGCAGTTATTTTAAACTGGTTTGCCACAAACTTTACTTCTGCTTTGTCTGTCCCCAAACCTTGCGTGCAAAAGAGATTCTAAAGGGATATTTGAATTCTACTCCACTCAATGCTGTTCCTTAGCTCCTTTGGAAAAAATATTTAAGAGATAAAATGTCTTTTTTACCTTGTTATGTTATCTTCTTTAACTGTATACTTTTCATGTTCCATCATTTTGTGTGTGAAGAGAATTAATTGATTTCTCCCTTCTTTTCTTTCCTCTTCTTTGCAGGAGGCATTGAAATTTTCAGCTAAGGACTTCAGAAAGCATATTGCAGTATTCTGTAATAGTGAACATATGGAAAGTATTAGAAATATTTATTGTCTGTAAATACTGTAAATGCATTGGAATAAAATGGATCCCCTCCCCCATTGCTCAATGAAATGGCACATTGGTCATTGTGAATTTTCTTTTTTCCCCCCAGGCTAAGCCAATTATTATCATGTTTTATCATAATTTATTTTTGAACAATGTATTTATTTTGTAAATGTATCTTGGTGCTGCTGACTTTATTTTTTGTAACATAATGCACTTTAGATATACATATCAATTATGTGGATAACTGACACAATTAAGTGTTGCTATTTGTGGTTCATTTTAATGAATGCCTAAGTACAATTGTTCAAACTGATTTTCCTCTGTGCATGTAAAAATAGCAGTATTTCGAATTTGTAAAGAAAGTCTAATAAAAATATTATCTAATTATGCTGTGACTCAGGAGAAGTATGTCATTTAGAATTTTTAGGAGAAGGAACATAATGTAATTTTTTAAAACTACATTTGAAAATTGTCTCAACCTTAAGAAGATCATGTTAGTATAGTTTAAAACTACTTAGCCTACATTTTGTTCTAATTTATCATTTCAGATCAGTGGCATGACTAGACACCTAGACACCACCTTTTAAAAGTAGATCCTATTGAAAGTAGAGGCAGGATTGGCAGTGGGGAAATTCAGTTCAGATGCAAAAAGTAAAGGCATTTGACTATAGATTTAGCCTGAAGTAAGAGAAAGCTAGATTGTTTAGAAGCTTTATACCATTCAAAAGGCCTAACCAAAATAAAATATCTTTAGAATCTCAAAAAAAAAATAAAGAAGAAAAGGAGTAAATAGTATTTAGGTTGGTAGATACAACAGCAACAAGAGAAATCCTCAAGGGAAAGGGTTATTTAAAAAATAAAACATAGTAACTGTTTCTTGTCATAGTGACTACACATACCATATTTCTCCTTTTGACTATCATTCTACTTATGTTAATGCTATTTTGATGAGAAAATGCAAGATTTTGACTACAACAGATACAGTTTTCCCCTTAGTTAGTTATAGCTTATTAAGTATCAATGAATTACAGTTAAGAATTAAAAGCAATTAAAGAACAGCCAATGGGGGCAGCTAGGTGGCGCAATGGATAGAGCACCAGCCCTGAAGTCAGGAGTACCTGAGTTCAAATGTGACCTCAGACACATAATACTCACTAGCTGTGTACTCTGGGCAAGTCACTTAACCCCAACTGCCTCACTAAAAATAATAATAATAATAATTAATTAAAAAAATAAAGAACAGCCAATGGAGGGTGCAAATATAAAGTTCTTTTTTTTTCTGAGATTAATGCTGTGCTAAATGCTCTTGGAGAAAAAAAATACCTTGTTGTCAGAACCATATTCAAGATTCTTCAATCTTATTATTCAGTTGTTTGGGTTTTCTTGGCAAAGATACTAGAGTGGTTTGCCATTTCCTTCCCCAGCTCATTTTATAAATGAGGAAACTGAGGTAAACAGGATTATATGACTTACCCAGGATCACACAGCTAGTAAGTGTCTGAGGCCAGATTTGAACTCAGTAAGATGAGTCTTCCTGACTCCAGGCCTTGCACCTTAATCTACTGTGCCATCTAGCTGCCCCTAGTTACCGAGAAAAGATATATATGCATATGTAGACATATATACATAAATACAAGCATCCATACATATGTATGTGTTTTTGTGTGTTAGAGACAAGGAGAGAAAAAATGTCATAGTAGATAGAAAATAGGCCTTAGAGTCAAGAAGAACTCGGTTAAGAAAATCTGACATATGCTATGTGACCCTGGGCAAGTCACTTGATCTCTCACTGCCACTGTCACTGCCAGCTAGAGCTATGACTACAAGTTGCAAAGAAGTTTGAGATCTGCATTAGTTGAAGAAATTTCCTCAAGAGAAGTTCATTAAACTAATGAAATCACAGGCCCAGACTTTAAAAAAAAAGTGGAGAAGAGGGAACTAGGGAGGGAGTGCACACCCACACCCACATGTGGGGAGATGTGACATGAAATAATTGTCATTATTGGTGCTCTGTAGGTGGTAGAATGTGTGAGGCCAGAACTTGAACATTAACTAGACTTTTTAGGACAAGACAGGAGAATTGAAAATTTTCCTGAAGTCTACAGTAGGTCAAAATCTGAATAGGGAGATCAAACATCAGAGAAACAAAGCATTAGGCAATAGGTCTCAGTGGTCAAACATCACTCACTCACTCATCTAAAAAGCATTAGTAAGAATTTAGTGTGAGAAATTTTAGTCATAGGAACAAGCTTTGCCCTGGCAGGTAACTAGAGTATGATGTCCAGGTAGTGACAAGCAAGGAGAATTGATAGCAGAGAACATGAGGTTGTGCTTTGGGGTTAGGGCTCTGTTCTCTGGGAAGTCATATGAGAACAAGGCAGAATTCAATCCCGCTGAAACTCAGATATGAGGCTGAATACCAAGACAACTTTAGCCAAGGAAGAAAAAATGTAGCTATTAAATTATTGGGATTAGGACACATGTGGATTCCATCACAATAGATGAGGCAAAAATCTAATTACAAGAACTGTACCCAGTGAGAGTACGGTCAGCTGCAAGGCTGATAGTACCAAAACACCTCAACTATGGGTCTATAGGTCTTATATGTCTGCTTAGCAGCTAAAGGCTGCAGAGTGGCTAAAAATAATCCACTTAGAAGGATGCATGGGCAGGAAGCCAGTTTATTGTACACATAGGCAATGCATAATGAAGGAGAAATAATATGGTATAAATCATAAGTACTATAGGAATTTAGAGAATGAAAAAAATACTTGCGGCCAGAGATTAATCAGGATTTTGGCTGATTTCTGTTAGAATTGAATTTGAGAGGGAAACTGTAGCGTTGGCTTTAGTAATATTTTCTCTTAAGAAATGTGACCTTCAGAATAAGGCCAATTGAGTGATTAATTAAGCCACATCAATAAATAGATTACATAAAATGTTAGTTGAGATTGTATTGGGGGACTATTATTTGACATAATTCTACAGGGACTTTTTAACATATGTTTTAGTTACCCCACACACACATACTTAGCACTAGGCTTGGCAAGTAATAAATGCCTAATAAATGTTCATTGACTGATTTATTTAAGAAATGCTAACAGTAGCAATGACAAGAGAAAGAAATTAAAGGCATAAAAAGGCTTATCTGTATTTGCTGATAATAGAATGATTCATTTAGAAAACCTCAGAGAATCAGTAATTACTTGTAAAAGTACATTATTAGAATGGTACAAAATATACCTACAAAAATCATCAGCATTTCAACATAGCAATAAGAAAATCTAGAAAGAAGCAGTAGAAAGATAAAGTAAAATAACTACAAAATATGGAAAACATCTACCAAGATACACTAAAGAATTATAAAATTCTCTTTTAAAAATTAGGTAATTGAAGGGATTTTCACTACTTATGACTAGAATGTTTTATTTCCAATTATGTTGCCAGTAGAATAAAAATTATGATAGTCCTAAATTAATTTACAGATTTAGTGCTATGCCAATGTAATACAAAATTAATTTGGAGTTACAAAAGGTACAGAATATCAAAGAACGGGGTCAGCTAGGTGCCACAGTAAATAAAGCACTGGCCCATGGAGTCAGAAGGACCTGAGTTCAGATCCAGTCTCAGACACTTGACACTTGCTAGCTGTGTGACCCTGGGTGAGTCACTTAATCCTGATTGCCTCACCAAAAAAAAAAAAAGGAATATCAAAGAACATAACTTTTAAAAGCAGAAATGAAAGGGGAATAGTATTTCTGGGCCTAAAATTTTATTATAAAGCAGTAATCATCAAAACTGTTTGGTACTGGTTAAACAAAAATTTTAAGTCAATCAATGGAATGGAATAGAAAAGGAAGAATAAGAAATAATCAAATTCAATGGTAAAGAGAAACTAAATTACCTGTGGGAATAACTGTCTATTTGAAACAAACATCTAAGAAAACTGGAAACCAAAGTATAATCAATTTAGCACTAGAAAGGACTTTAAAAGCCACTGATTTGTCCCTCTAGTTTTTAATTATTAACTTAGCAAACATTTACAAACAAAATCTTGTCAATATAGGGACAAAAAAAGAAAAAAAAAAAAGACTGCACATGAACACAGCCATATCTATTATGTAGAATTTATGTTCATTTTTGAGGTTATATTAAATTTAACAATATAATACTAAAATTATCCTGATTGTCCAACAATTCTTCTTAACTTATTTCTACTCCCTCCTTTATATTTAAACATTTCATTGATATCTTTTTCTTTTCTTTCTCTTTTTTTGGTATTGCCATCAGTATCTGTCTACTTTCCCCTCCATAACTCAAGCCTTCCTTTCTAACAAATGAGTATAGTTAATCAAGACAAATAGTATGTTGGCTATGGTTGAAACTATGGGCTTCTGGCCCACCATCTTCCAGTAAAGACATGGGAACCATACTTAGCTATTAGACTTCTGGTGTCATGATTGGTCATTGCATTGATCAGAGTCCTTAAGTCTTTCAAAGTTATATTGCAGTCATTCTATAAATCATTCTGCTTCTACTTAATTTATACTGCATCAATTCGTAGAAGTCTTCTCTAGTTTCTCTGAACATACCCTTTTTATAATTTCTTATGCAATGATATATGTTCATAAAATTTGTTCAGCTAATTGATAAACACTTTTCCTTCCAGTTCTTTGCTACAGTAAAAAAAAAAAAGTATTGTTCTAAATATTTCTATACTTATGGGTCCTTCTCCTCTGCCTTTGACTTCTTTAGGTTATATGCCTAGTGGTGGGGTTGCTGGGCTCAAAGAGTATACAGAATTTAGTGACTTTTTAGCTAATACTTCCAAATAGCTTTCCAGAATCAACAGTACATTGGTGTGTCAATCTTCCCACAGGTCTTCTAACAACTGTCATTTTTAGACATTTTGGCCATACTGATAGATTGTGAGATGGGACAACAGAGTTGTTTTAATTTATATTTCTCTTATCACCAGTGATTTGGATAATTTTTTATAAGGTTGTTATTAGCTTATCTTTCTTCTTTTAAGAATTGTCTGTTCAACTAATGCATTGTTGGTGGAGTTGTGAATTGATGCAACAATTCTGGAGAACAATTTGGAACAATGCACAAAGGGCTGTAAAATTGTGCATACCCTTTGACCCAGCAATACCACTTCTAGGTCTGTATCCCAAAGAAATCATACAAATGAGAAAAGGACCCACATGTAGAAAAATATTTATAGTAGCTCTTTTTGTGGTGGCAAAGAATTGAAATTGAGTGGATGCCCATGAGTTGGGGAATGGCTGAACAAGTTGTGGTATGTGAATGTAATGGAACGCTATTGTGCTATAAGAAATGATGAACAGGCAGACTTCAGAAAAACCTGGAAAGACGTGTATGAATTGATGCTGGGTGTAGTGAGTAGAACTAAGAGAACATTGTACACAGTAACAGTCACATTACACAATGACTACCTTTGATAGACTTATCTCTTCTTAGCAATGCAAAGATCTAAGACAACTCCAAAAGACTCATGATGGAAAATGCTGTGCTGTCCATATCCAGAAAAAGAACTATGGAGTCTGAATGCAGGTCGAAGCATATTATTTGTTCTCTCTCTCTCAATCTCTCTCTCTCTCTCTTTCTCTGTCTGTCTCTCTCTCTCTCCTTCTGTTTCCTCTTTCTCATGGTTTCTCCCATTGGTTCTAATTCTTCTTTACAACATGACTAATATGAAAATAGGTTTACTATGAATATAAATGTTGAGCCTATATCAATTCACATGCCATCTTGGGGTAGGGGAGAGGAGAGATGGGGAGAAAATCTGGAACTCAAAATCTTATGGAAGTGGATGTTGAAAACTAAAAATAAATATATTTGTTTAACAAAAAGAATTGCCTGTTCATAACCTCCGATCATTAATTTATTGGGCAATGGTTCTTCTTCTTATATATCTGCATGATGTCTCTATATGATGATTTGGCATACTAAAAACTAAGAGTCAAATCTGGCCCACTGTCTGTTTTTGTGAGAGCCAAGAATGGTTTTTACATTTTAAAATACAATTTGTATTTTAAAATGTAAAAACCATTCTTAGCTCACTGGCAGTATAAAAATAGGTGGACAGCCAGAATTAGTCCTTGGGCTATAGTTTGCTGTATATCATCCTTGGATAATAGGTTTGTATCAGAAAAATACACCACAACAGCAACAACAAAGTATATATGCACAGATATTATACACACACAGAGATATGTATACATTTATATACATGTGTATATAGATATACTATGTCAGTATATCTCTTAAACAACCACTGTAGATACACAATGAATTGATCTAGAACTAAAGAGGAGAGTGGACTGGGTTGAATTAGATGAATAATACAGTGCTTTTAATGAGCCCAAGATTGTTGTTGAAATGAATAACAATTATATTTTAAATGCCAATATTTTTCAGGTGATACATGTGATTGTAAATCATGGAATACTTAAATATCCAATGAATAAACACTGCAGATCACCAGAAGGCAATAATGGAAAGAGAAGTGAATGATAAGAAGTGAATAAATAGGCTGAAGCATATTAATCAATTAATAAACATTTATCAAGCACTTAGATGCACCAAGCATTGTGCTAAGTACTGAGGATACAAAAAAAAACCAACGAAAGACGACCCCTGCCCTCAAGGATTTTACAGTCCAATGATGGAGATAACATGCAAACAAGTTTATACAAAGCAGGCTATATATAAAATAAACAGTAAATAGTTAACAGAAGGAAGACACTGGGGATCAGAGGGACTGGGAAAGGCTTTCAGTAAAAGATGAGATCTTAGGATTTAAAGGAAACTGGATAGGTCAGTAGCTACAACAGGGGAGGGAGAGTGTTCTATAGAGCAAGATGGCCATTTTGAATGGGAGGGGGAACAGAATTTAAGGTAATGAGGGTTTAAATTGCTATAAACTACCAGTAGGGTGGGATGCAATAGAGGTGTAAATGACCTTCCCTTGAATTGGCCAAGGTCTAGAAGCCAAGAAGAATTTTCCTAAAATTATGCAGATAAAATAAAATTCATTTCTGCAAACTCTTTGAACTTGACTCTGACCAAACACACACACACATACACAAACACAGAGAGAGAGAGAGAGAGAGAGAGAGAGAGAGAGAGAGGAGGAAATGAGAGTTGGCTAATGGTTTTATAGATATTGTTGAGTGTTTCTCAAAGAGGGTAAAGAGACCTAGATAATGAAGGGGTTTTCTCCATATAGTATTTTCTTAATATATAGCTCATGTTTGTTTTCTGTCTCCCTCTCTACCACCAACACCACCCCAACCCTCTCTCTGTCTCTCTCACTCTCTCTCTTTCTTCCTTTCTCCCTTTCCCCTTTTCCTCCCTCTCTCTCTCTGATTCTCTGTCTCTCTCTCTGTCTCTGTCTCTCTCTGTCAGTCTGTCTGTCTCTCACACACACACATAAAACCATACATTTTGAAACAGTAGGTTCATGCATTATAGAATGGAGGGAACCTTAATCTTATCTGGCTCTCATTTTATAGATAAGGAAAATAATAAAATGGCACTTTAAGGTTTGCCATGTGCTTTCCATATGTTGTCTCATTTGCTCCTTATGTCAGCTTGCAAAGTTGTAGCTATTATTAACCACATTAACAATTGAAGGAAACCAAGTCTAGGAGATGTTAAAGTGATTTGTGCAGACAGGGTCACAACTTTGCAGAGTTGACGTAAGGAGCAGCCAGACCAGCTCTGGTATTCCTGATTCCAGTGCCAATGCTCTAACCATTGTACTACCTAGCCCAGAGACATGAAATGGCTTGCCTCAGATCACAGAAGTGCCCTTTCCATTCTACTAGACTTCCTAATGAAACTAATACATTCAAGACAACATTAGGTCATATTCCATGATCAGCTCTGATGAGATTAGCCCTGAAAATCTCATGACCAACTTTGGCATCTTCTTCCTTTGTCCCAAAGGCTACTATGCAAATACAAATGCTATTACAATGAAAATCATGGAGGAGTTGAAGCATTTCCTGGGGAATAGTAATATGTTACACCTCTAATGCCAATGTTGCAGCTGTCCCTTTTTTCTCACTGCCACTTTGTACCCATTGTGCCTTATTTAGCCCATTGAATGAATGTGGGTGGAAGAACACACTTTTTGTTATGCTTTGTTCCTTTGTCCCCTCTACAAGTCACAGAGAACAAATGACATAAGATGTTTTAAAAAGCACCTTTAATACACTACACAGTGCCCACATTACAGAATTCAAAGAGAAGTCTATTGCAATATACTCCACTACTAATGCTTATTGAATGAACACAGAAATATGTTTTAATCTATATATAGCAATTAGATGACCACAAAAAGTGTTAGAAAAACATGTATTTTCGCCATTTCTAAAACAAAGAGGAAAAATAAAATAAACAGGTCACAAAGTACAAATGACTTAAGATGTTTTTAGAATAGTCTAAGCTATACAGTACCCCCATTGCAAAGACAAATTATAATACAGTTTGTAAAGATTCTTCTAGCATTCATTCTTTATAAATAATATGCCTTCGAGGTCTGAGTGCTCTAGAGATAAGAAGTATTCATTCCAGTGACATCAATCCACAATTTTACTTAATCTCTTCAAAGAGATTTGTGCTGTGAGAACTGTATAGATCTTCACTTTCTTCCATTTTATAATTCAAGTGCTTTAGAATAAATGTATAACATAATATATTATATTACAACAGGATTATATTATATTATATAACATATTACAATAGAATATTATATTATAACAAAATTAGTTCTATTTCTGTCAACGATCAATTATTCTGTTCATGCATTTCTATTTTTAGTTTTTATTTATTTTTAGTTTTCAGCATTCACTCATAAGATTTTGAGTTCTAAATTTTTCTCCCTTCTTCGCCTCTCCCCTCCCCAAGACAGCATGCAATCTGATATAGGCTATACATGTACAATCATATTAAACACACCTCCACATTAGTTATGTTGTAAAAGAAGAATCAGATCTATCCATGGATTTCAAGAAATTCTCCTTACTCTTCCCCCATCTGTTATTTCTGCTTTCTGTTACTCTCTTATTTCTACCTTCATAATAAGAGATATTATTAACCTGTTCCAATACATCCTCCACTCAGCCAGGTCTATTCATGTCAACAACCTATTCACTAAATAAAATATAAAATGCTCTATGTGGTTTTTAAAGCCTTTTATAACCTGACCCCTTCCTACCTTTCTACTCTTCTTACCACTTACTCCCCTCCGTATACTTTGGCATCCAATGACACTGGCTTCCTTACTGTTCTTCACACATGACACTGCATCCCCAAATCAGAATTTTCACTTTTTGTTCCCCATCCCTTTCTTTTCTGCCTCCTGTTTTCCCTGGCTTCCTTCAAGTCTCAGCTAACATTCCATCTTCTGCAAGAAGCTTTTGCTTTATTTTGGTGCCTTTTCTCTGAGACTAACCCCAATTAATCCAAATATAGCTTGTGTATACTAGTTTGAATGTTGTCTTTCCGATTACACTGTAAGCAATCCCCAGCACTTACTACAATGCCTAGCACATGGCATTTAGTAAATGCTTACTAACTGCTTGAATGCTTACTAACTGCTTGACCACCCTTCTTTCAAAAAAACATTAGACATGACCTCCAGTTGTTTTCATGTTATAGTGGAAAAAGCATTAGGCAAGGAAATAGGAGTCCTGGTTCTATCATGAACTCAGATGCAATTTTGGGAAAGTTACTTAACCTCTCTGGTTACAAAGCAGTTTCCTGTTCTATAAAACAAAACCATAATAGATTATCTCTATTATCTTCTAGCTATATTATTCTGTAAATCTTTGAGCCTACAATTTTGTTCCATTTTGCCTCATCTTAGTTCTAAACCATATCACAGTGTAACACATCTCATTAAGCTAAGACTCTAAGCAATATTGTGGCAAGACATTATTTATCCAACAGGCAAGGTTTGAAAATTGTACCTCTGGGTATATTTGCCCATCAGAAGGGTTGTGCCCTCACTGTAACACATTAGACCTGATATCACAAAATAAATGTCCAGGTACCATGGAAATAGAATTTTCTAACATTAAAATTATGTTTATTATACACATGTATCACCTACATCTAATCTTGGTTTTTCTAATACCTACTGAAAAATCTAAACTCAGTGGATAGAGCTCTGGCCTTGGAGTCAGGAGGACCTGGGTTCAAATCTGGCCTCAGGCACTTGACACTTACTTACTAGCTGTGTGACTCTGGCCAAGTCACTGAACCCCAATTACCAAAGCCTTACCAAAAAGCAAAAAAACAAAAAATTTAAACTCAATACTTGACATGCATTGTGTTTAATTAGGTACAATAATTAGCAAAACTGGGATTAGAAGCTCTATCTTCCAGTCTCAAATCAAGTACCCTTACTACTATATCCTAAAGGATTATTCATCCATCAGGCCTCACAGAACTAGAAACAGCAGGTAGAAGTTGCAGAAGGGAGATTTAGGATCAATATAAGGCAATACTGCCTAACATTTAGAGTTAGAAGGGACTGTCTCAGAAGTTAGTGAGTTTGCTGTCACTGGAGGTTATTAATTCAGCAGAAGATTCCTGTTTAATAACATGTTGAACTAGATGGCTCCAGATTGCTTCCAGTTCTGAGATTATGGGATCCTATGAGAAGGGAACAGCGCTCCCTTGAATCCTAAAACACCAAAAGTTGCCTCCTGGAAACCCTCAGAGGGTTTTGGCAGACCTCTGCCTTCCAATCACTTACCTTTTTTTATAAGTAGTAGCCTAACACAATTTCCCACATTAACCCTGTTATATATAGACACCATTTCTCTTTCGACATAGTTTCCAGTTCAAGTCTGTCTTTAGCAAAAGTTTCATTAGACCTTAAAAACGTCGAGCTTCTAATCACACCATCATCCATTAAATAATACTAATTCCTTATTCTAATAGACAGGAGGTGATCAACACAAAGAATATCCGAGCTGGGTTACAAACTCCTCACCAAAGTGCCCTTTGTTTTGCATAATCTGGTTTAATAGGAACTCTTTCAGCACTGGAAGCACAGAAGCGAAGGTTTGCATTGAGTGTACCAAATACTCCCAAAGGAAGGGAGGAGAGTTTAAAATATCAGGTTTTCTTCCTTTGAACATACTACACAGAAGTTTCCCACAGGGCCCAGGCATGAAAAAGAAACATGCTACTATTTGGACTGAAGATTAATGTACATAATTCCCATTAAAAGCTCTGCAGCATTAAGATGAGAACATTAGAATGCTGAGGTATGTTTTTACCTGTTCGTGCATACACAGAACATAAAACGTGAGGGGTATTTCACAAAGAAAAAGGAGTATATTTGTATTTGACTCCAAAAAAAAAACTCCCAGAGAGTTTCTTTTTTTAAATACAGAAAAGCACTTACAATTTGGAACAAATGCAGAAAAATAATGGATTGTTTTAATGAAGACTGCTCCCCTCTGCCAAATCTACATTGCTCTGACATGAGAAAAGAAAAAGATTCCATGACTCTACTAGTGGAATTAAAATAATTGATCATCATAATTCTCCATGCTTTTGTGGAAAGACAAGGGAAAAGAAGTGATGTTGAGTTTCATGTTCTGCACTAAAAC
This sequence comes from Phascolarctos cinereus, assembly GCF_003287225.1. Taxonomy (NCBI): domain Eukaryota; kingdom Metazoa; phylum Chordata; class Mammalia; order Diprotodontia; family Phascolarctidae; genus Phascolarctos; species Phascolarctos cinereus. Next base: position 208,477,232 of record NW_027555514.1, read on the forward strand.
AGCAAGTGACCACAGGCAGGAATTATACATTCTTGATTCACATTCCTGTTTCTTTCACTTCCTCAAGAATGCTAGCAAAGCTCTGGAGCCAGTATGAGGTGAAAAATCATACACCTGTGGTCTGTACTGAAGTTATCTCCAGGGGAACCAAGAAAATATGCACATTTTTTTAAAAACACAGCAAACCCCATTCCTTAGATGACACAGCAGGAGAGATTTAATAGTCATACTCTTCAAGAATCAAAACTCTCTTCCTGCCAATAGTACTTTGTCTAGTTCATAATTATTTCAGAAGGGGAAGGGAGTGGGTAAGGGAGGATAGATGAGTGTTGGTCTTCTACTAGACTACATTTTTATTTTGGGGAAAAGAAAGAGGAGAATATAATGCAATCTACACAATGAGTCCCCATGCATATTTGTCCTGATCACCTTCACATCCCATCTAGTCATCTACCCAGACCATCTTCATCTGCCAGACAACCTGTGCTCTTTTCCTCTTTCTCCACCAGTTTTCTGCCTCTTGCTCTGGACACAGCAATAAAAATAATAGGACCATTGATTCTGGAAAGGGTATGCCAATTGATTGCCTATGGACTAATTAACCAACCTTGTGACTCCCTAGATGGTTCCTTACCTGGTCACCATTTTCATATTTGAGCTGTCTTCCCCTATTAGAATGTGAGATTCTAGAATAAAGGAAGTGTTCCACTTTTTATATTTTTATCCTCAGTGCTCAGCAGAATGGCTGGCACATGGTAAGTGTTTAATAATAAATGCTTTTCATTCATTCCCTAATAGGAAATGAAGCTCCAGTGAGAATACACTAATCTAATGTTTCTTCATCAAGTAAGTAACCAGGGCAATATTACAACACTCCAGAAAATGTTGGAGTAAAGTATACATTATTTTCCTTAATTATTCCGATCTTCTCTTTTTAAAAGTCCAGTGAACTTACGCATCTGAGATAAATTAATTTTATTCTAACCTCCCTATGACAGTAACCAATGCTGTCCTATTCCAATTGCTTCAAGGCATCCATCTTTTATGTTTAAGTGCAGCTTCATATTCACCACAGCTCATAAAATGTGCACACGCATACATTGGCTGCTTTTCCCCCTCCTCCCTTTCCCTCTCCCCTCCTTCTGCCCTACCCCCTTAGCTTCCCCCTCTTCTCTCTCTGAGGTTAACACATCCAGGTGTTTGTACAAGATATATAGAATACAGTCACTCAAATGAGCAGCTGTGGCTTTAAAGGGAGAGTGGGAGGGGGAGGAGAAGAAAGAGGAGGAGGAGGCGGAGGAAAGAGATTCCTGGCAGCCAGGTATATAAAGTACACAGAGGACCACTTTCAGGGAAAAGACTCAACATTTTTGAAAATGGGACCACCTCAGAGATGAAATCGTTCCTCTCCTGTTACCTCTCAACCTGCTCCAAGACTTCAGCATTTGCTTCTTCCAAGAGTTGCTCCCCCACCCCACAACTCCCCTGATCTTTCCCTTGAGTATACTGATTTTCTATGTGAACATTTTGGCACATTGCAGAATGGCTTTTACTCATTCATTGACCAGTCACAAATAATTTAAGCAGCTAATGATTTCTCCAGCTAACTAACAGATGTCTGTGCCTACCCTGTGTATTCAGTGAGGACACTGGAGTGAGAGTGGACGTATGGGGTGGGAGTTGGGGGGGGGGGCTAAATTAATGAGCTGTAGTTTCTTCCTTTCAACAAGTTTTGTTCTCTGGGCAGACTTGTTTGTTTGTTTGCTTGCTTACTATTTATTTCCAACTATCTATTTATAAAATCTTAGAGGGAGGAAAAAAAAGTTTTCTAAGAATTCTGTTCAATTTAGGAAAGAACTGGAGCAAATATAGTCACTGGAGGGCGCTGTGGCAATGAATGAGAAAGACTGATTTCAATTTCAACTTCCTCTCCTGGAATAAGCCAGCTTGAGTAGGGACTGGAAGGTAGTGAATAGAGACTGGAAAAGGGTAAAGAGAGGCAGAACTTAATTGACACTCTCCACTCTAACTTTACTTGGTTTTCTAAATGTTGGCTCCCGAAATCAGTTGCCCAGCATGAAGTTCTGTCCACATCAATCACTTGAATTCTCCCGAGATTTTCCTCTAAACAATCTGAAACTTTTTTATCTCTTAGATATACTGACATATTTGTAGTCGTCCATCTAACAGAGAAGTGTCCTAGCCTGCTCTGGCATATCTGACTCCATTTTACTCTAAATGGACCTTTTAAAAGAGATACACAACACTATTATGTAAGGTCTGTTATTTTATTGACCAAGGGATAACCTAAGTCTAAGAGTGCACATACCTTATTGGAGCACTTCTTGGCACTGGATGCCCCACTGAGAAACTACACTATGTCCCTAAAATTGGCCCTATCCTGGTACAGTACTACTCATACTCAAATTTTCCAAATATCATAAAATGATCTGGTTACTACCTGAGAAGTAGATGTTAATCTATAGCTATATAAGACTAGATCAGAGACCCATCTCCCTCCTCAGTCAAATACTATACTCATTGTCTTCTAATGTAAGTTTTCAGTAGGTGCCCACAATCAAGAGGGCAAATGATAACGTATTCATAGCTGAATTTTAAAAGGCTCAGAATAATTTACAAAATTCAAGTCAAGTTAATCTGAAAAGAAAAGACCAAAATTCTCCACTTTGTAATTGGGCCTGTTGTTCTTCATACTAACTGTAAAGCCTATTTTCAAACATCTAGAGAAGGAAGAGACTAGGTAGGAATTACCCATCTGTAACAAAAGGATTATAACTTCCACTCACTACATAAAGGAACTGTTGAAGATCAAAATAATATAAATACAGAATTTCTCAGATGGTTGCAAGTTAGCGATTCCTTCCTGGCAAGGCATTTGTATGCATTTGTATATGTATAGACACATACGTAAAGCGATAAATAAAACTGCCTTTGCCTATTTCCGTCTAGCACATGGGCACCATGGGGATGATAGCGTCCCTGGTTACTTTCAGCCAAGTGGGTAACTTAGCCTTGAATGACCCAGACCACTTAGGGAATGATAAGCAGTTCCCATATTAGTCACTAAGCAAAATAATGCTTAATCAGTAGATCTTTAAAAGGTAGTAACTTATCTTTAGTTGTTTCTTCCCACCAATCCTCCTGAATATCAGATCAAGGCTACTTGAACCTCTTCTATGAGGTATGTGCGGAAGGGCAGTCTTTCACTCCACCCAGAAAAACAGCAACTGCTTCCATGTGGCAAGCTAGAGGAGGTACTCATCTGAGTGAAGTGATCCTGGACCTGGAAGCCCCTGGCTACCGTTTTCCCATTTCGCATTTCCTTTTTTGTTCGTAGGTGACTAAATATCATTCTCAAGAAAGCAAGTGTACTTCTATGACATGGTCTAGGCTTACGAGCTCAAGAGATTTGGAGATGCGAGTGCCAGTTGCACTTTTGGGAGGAGTCCCTGTCAGACTTCTTGGAGAAGATAACCACTGGCCAGAGGAGTCCCAAGCCCTGGCCTCACTCCCAGAGGACATAAACCAGGAAGGAATTATTTGGCAATACAGAGCTGGGGTGGAACAATACCTGTTCAGCAGTTCTTAAAACTGTTTCACGTCCCACTGTTTCAGTTTCATCATCCTGGAAGAGTATAACAGTAGCTATTGCTGCTGTTTATTTAAGTTTCTGTTAATGTTTATTGAATGAGACCTTTTTGTGTTTAGCATTTCTTTTGTGTAGAGGAAACAAAAGTGTCCCATATCCATGATCTACATTGTGCATTGAGTACCTTTCTACTTCCCTGCTTTGAAAAAACTCTAGTAGGGCAGCTAGGTGGCACAGTGGATAGAGCACCAGCCCTGAAGGCAGGAGAACCTGAGTTCAAATCCAGTCTCAGACCAAACACTTGACACTTACTAGCTGTGTGACTCTGGGCAAGTCACTTAACCCCAATTGCCTTAAAAAAAAAAAAAAGAAAGAAACTCTAGTAAATAAGAACTGAATCAAAATTTTAAAAGTTTTCTCCAGACCATAGATTGGGGATATAATGAACCAGAGTGTGAGAAAAAGGAATCCAACCTCTATTCAAGGTATTCTTCCTCACAACTAAACTCTGGATAAATGATATGAGCAGGTCCAAAGCATATGGTCCCTTTAGTGGAGAGTCCCTTATATGAAGTAGATGCTACTTGGGCTAGTGAGGAGAATGAGTCATTCCCTTTTTCTGGCCCCTACCCTTATGTGAGGGGTGTTACTGAATCCTAGCTTCTCCCTCTGGCTTTCTCTGGGTATAGTGTCCTCTCCAATCACTTTCTTGTCTACGTCCTTCAGGAAAAGTGTTTTCCTTTCAAGCCTGCTGTGGGAAGAGAAAGACAGAGAGACAGAGAGAAAGTACCTATGATGATTGTCCCAGAAAAGCTAAATCTCATCCCTTCTAGTCTTCCCCTACCAGAAACTGCTAAGCTTGCTTTGTATAGGACCAGTCTAGATCCACATTCTCTTTTTCTGCTTTTGAGAATTTATAAAATTATGAATCAGTAAAGTTCCATACATAAGAATGTATGGCTCTGAGCTCCCATTGTGTGAGGAAGGGTCCTAGAAGTTATAAAAATCTCTCTCCCCTTTCTGTACTTTACCAACAGTTGCCTTTCCCCGTATCACTATTGTGCAAATACACACACACACACACACACACACACACATACACACATAAACACACACACATGCAACAGAAAAACTGCAAAACAGAAAGCAAAACAAACTCTTAAGAAATAAAAATAAGCAAACAAGGTTGGGGAAGCATTTATTGAGCACCCATTATATGCTAGGCACTATAATAAGCACTTTACAAGTATTATTTCATTTGATCTTCACAACAACCCTAGGAGGTAGGCGCTATTATTAACCCCATTTTGCAGTTGAAGACCTCTTTGATATGGGAAATACTGAACAAGTGTTCTTCTATCATTAAGATGACATATTCACTACTCCAGGGGATTTTCCTCTCTTGCTTGGGGATACAGTGGATTTAAAAATTCACATGTATAAATGTAATTTTCTTTTATGTGCTTATTTGGTGGTCTTTGGACATTTGAAAGGGAAGCATAAAGCACATCTGAGAAACAGCAGTCCAGTTTGGTTGGAGTATAGAATGTGCAAAGGAGAGGGAAATAATAGAAGGCTGAAAAAGAGCTGGTAGGAACTTGAGAAATCACCTAGCTTGATCTCATCATTTTATAGATGAAGAAACATACCTAAAGCGGTTAAATGACTTGCCTGACACATCACACAAGTAGTAAGTAGTAGACCCAAGATTTGAACTCAAATTCACTGTCCAAGAAGTATTGTCACACTGCCTTCAGGTTTTGAAGAACATTGAATGCAAGGCAAACAAATACAAATTTTACATGGTAGACAGTAGGTAAAGAGGAATAAGATTGTTCTGGCAATGGTATGGAGGAGAGATTGGGCAAAGGATAGAGGGCAAAGAGTGGAGGCATTATGTTTCATTAGTGTTCATGAGGGTTGGCATTATGGTGGTATAAACAAATGCAAGAAATGTTGCTGAAATGATCAGTAGACTTATTTGACAATTGATTTAATATAAAAGATGAGAGAAAGGAGTGAAGGATAACCCCAAAGACTCAAACATGGGGTATGGGAAAGATTAAAAAATTCTCTTTTCAACATATTGAGTTCAAGATGTTGGCAAGACATCCAGATAGAAATGGGCAGCCAGAGATGTGAATCTAGAGCTTTAAAGGTCATACACAGAGACAAAGATTATAGGAGTCATATACATGCAGGTGAAGACATAGAAATGAGTGAGATTGTTGAAGTGGGGCTTGTAAAGACATTGGAGGAGAAAAGAGGGGCAAGGACAGACCTTTGGAGAACATCTTTATTAAGGAGTTAGAAAGGAATGAGGATGCAAACTGAGGAGTGGTTTTAAAAGAAGGAGGGGAACCAAAAGAATGTGGCATCTCTGAAGACAAGAGAGGAAAAAGAATCCAGTGGGAGAGGTGTGGGCAACAATATCAATGTCTAGGAAAATGTGTTTTGATTCAGTGATCAGAATAGTTTCATTGTGAGGGAAGTGAAAGCTAGATTAAAAGGGGTTAAAAGAAAGAGTGGGTAGTGAGGAAATAAAGATTGCAAATAGAGAAAACTTTTTCAAGAAGTTTAGCATGGAGAAAAAGGAGATGGAATGGTAACTAGATAGATTAGAAGATTTCAAGGGAAATGTTAAAAGTCAGAAAGGTTTGGCTATGTTTCAATTATTCAATTTTAAACACCTTAGTGCTGAAATGATTTTTTTTAAAAAAACACCCAACTATTAAAAGCTTATATTATAAGCTATTATAAACTAGATATGCTCAGCTTTTCAGAGTTTTTCACTCCAAAAGAATTTAAAAATAAAACCACAACTGAAAATTTTCAAAATTAGGTCATGGCAAATACATACATAAAAATTTCCAATTCATTCATTGATTTCTTTACTCATTCACCAATTATTTACTGAGCACCTTCTATTCACTTTATGCAAGGTTTGTCACTGTTCCATTTAGTATCACACAATTTTGTCAAAATATCTGTAACTTTACAGAATATGCAATATTCTTTGTTGATTCAGCCAAGACTAAACATCAAAAGGATTTCAAGCCTCAGTAAGCCTTAAAATGGGTATTGAATATTGCGAAGTCCCATTCATTTTCTTTCCTTTTTTTTCCCCCCAAGGCAATCGGGGTTAAGTGACTTGCTCAGTGTCACACAGCTAGTGAGTATCTGAGGTTGGTTTGAACTCAGATCCTCCTGGTTCCTGGGCCAGTGCTCTATCCATTGAACCACCTAGCTGCCCCTTTCATTTTCTTTCGTCAAAGAACTCCAAACTATGTCAGGGGCTAGGTACTTCTAATTCACCAGAGAATAATCTTCCTCAAACACTGTTTTCATTGTCATTCAAGTGCTCAAGAATCTACCATAGTTTCAGCAGTAATACAGGATCAGTTCAGATAAAGGTAATAATTTCCAGCTCTTTATCCAACTCTTTAATGTGCTCTTCGCTTGCCCTCTGATTCTTCATCTCATCAACCACATCTTCATAAAACTTTTTGGTTTTGAACTGCCAACCTTATTTATTTGCCACCCTCCAAAAATTTCTTATGTATCTCTTTGCCTTGTGTAGTAGGAGAACCATCTACTACCAATCTGGTCTGGAACCATTACAGTAATCCCCTTTGCACAACTGGAAATTGACCAAACATTTCCTAAGTTTCCTTAGAAGGCACTGAAGTTTTCTCAAGATTTGATTGGCCCAGGAGACTAAATTCCTTAGTGAGTAAGGCATAAAAGCCCAGTACAAGCATAGTTAGGGCATGTCAGGCTTGACAAGACTCCCCAATGCCATGTGAGGAAATATATCCTTCTGACCAATCACACCCCCATGAGGAATTGGTGGGGGGCATGGTGGTGCTGTGTCCAATTGAACCAGCACTACATTCTTTCCATGTTATTTTTGACTAACTTCTTTTATTAAATGTCATATAGTCTACAAGTGTTTCATTCCATTCCCATTGGAGCCTGAATCACTGAACTAGCCCGAATCAGAGCAGATCCTGCACATTTGGTGAAACTGACATGTTTGGTCTGGAATGGCCAGGTGACTGAAATGGGAACAGGATAATGTCCAAGGAAAGAAGCCCTGTATTATTGTGTAGCCTAATACAGGAATCTGGCATCTTGTGAGCACATGTCTAGCACATATGGCAAGTCCTATCACTGGGACTGGGAAGGTATCCTCACTGACCCTGAAGTATTAGCCTACTGTGGATCTAAAGAGGTTAACAAGGAGAATAAACTAACACCAGGTCTAGCATCCCCTGGCATTTTTTGGTGTCCCTAAAAAAGTTGGATCACCAGAATAAGGAAAATGAAAGCAAACAATCAGTATGTATACAGTAATTTGGAGACAAATGTGAATGTGTTCTTGGTTTTTAAGGACTCTCTCTCCTAGAAGAGGAAGGAAAACTGATGGTGTCAGTGACAAAGCAAATAAAGAGATATTCATAAAAGGGGCGATGGAGACAGACCAACCTCAAGCAGGCTCAGCTTTTAGCCCAAAAGTCCACCAAGAGGAAGCACTAGAACACACTGAAAACTGGATCAGGAGTGATGATTAAAACTGGGAATCCACCTAAGACATACTCAGACTTAGCTTATTTCTATTTTAGGGGCTGGAAGGGCTCCCTAAGAGGGAAATAAGAAGGCATAAGGGCTTTCATTATTGCAAGTGTTTAACAAATGGTTATTGATTGACTAACCATGAAGAAATTTGGGAATTAGCAGGACAAGTTTAAGCAGAGCCCAGACAAATTACTAGAACCAATCTAGAAATGCTCACAACTGATGAATTCCATCAGTTTGGGTGCCTTTGTTACTTTCTAGCTAACTAAACTGGGGATTTAGCATACACCTGGCCTTGGATTATGGAAAGACTGGGCTCAAGTCCTGTCACTGATACACGTGGGCTACATATGACCATGGGCAAATTACTGAACTCTTCAGGACACCCAGACAATTCTCCAAGTCTAAATTACAGATGAAGAGCCGATCTGCAGTAAATGTGGGAGTTTCCATACTGGAGCTCACCCACACTGATGAAATCACAGGTCAAATGCTAAAAAGAATTATTACTGTTATATTTGGAAGTGATTGCCAAAAGACCAGTACAAAATTCCCAGAATTATGAAAGTGATTCTAATCTAACAGTCTGAGAGATCTGAGTTTTCAAAAGGTCATTGAATTCCCCCACCTGCATCTAAGAAAGAATCTAAATGATATGTTTAAAGAAAGTTTGTTTTGATTGCACTCCCAGATTTTGCAGTGATTAATTGACATTGAGCAGTCTTTTTCTTTTTTTTTGCAAAGATCACAAAAGGGTAAGTCAGAATGGAACCTGCTTTTGAAAGAAAGCAAAAGAGATTGTTCAAAATTTAAAGCTAAAGTCCTTTACTTCATCAAGAGTTTGGTTCAATATGCATGTCAAATCAAAAGAACTCTGTCAAAAGAAAGGGATATTAGGGATACATTGAATTTGGCCAAGTCATATCACTAAACTACTCTCCTATTTAGTCTGCAAATTAGAGAACTTTGTAGATCACAGCATGGCAGCAGACTTTAAAGTGTTATATAAATGCCAGTTACTTAAGTTAAGATATACCTTTGAGGTCAGGAAGCTCAAGTCTCATGTCAAGGCATGCAGGCTGTGTGATCTTGGGCAAGTCAGAGTCCTAGACAATTCTCTAAAATTATAAGTTGCAAATAAGATGTCAACCTGCACTGGTAAAAAGAGTTTCCTCATCCAGGGGCTCCCTGGATTCATGAAATCACAGGTCTGTATCTCTTTCCCTGGGAAGTTGCAACTTAAACCCAGTATTGATAAATCTTTAATAACTGACTCTCCAGGTAAAAAATGTATACACCTGATACACTTTTAAGCTTAATCTGCAGTACTAACATTTTCTCCATCACGTTCTTAAGTCTAGACAATAAAAAAAAAATCAAGCCCTGATTTGTAGTTCCCCAATTTCTAAAGTGTAAATGCTTACACTGAAAATGTAATAATTGGCTTACAGGAGTGGGTTAGAGCTGGCTCCAGCACACCCCTGGTTATATCCTTAGGGTTAGCTAACAATCTTAGTTCAAAGAGATAAGACCAGTAGAGCATGCCTAGTTTATAGCTTCTTGAACCAAGACACAAATATCTTTGAATGATTTTTTTAAAAGCCAGCCTCTTCTTTCCCACCTCCCACATTCCCACTGCTCCCCATTCACTTGTAGTGAAGAAGCAAAGATCCTTTCAAATGAGCTGCATCAGGGATATGCTGGAGCCAGTTCTTATCATGTATCTAGAGCCAACTGCTGAGTTTTCAGAGTGAGCATTTACAACCCTGAAATCTGCAAATGCTACAAATCAGAGCTTGATTTATTGTCTTGTTAACTATCAAGACTTAAGAAAGTGATGGAGAAAATGTTAATTATGTGTGTCATACATATTTTTTTCTGGAGAGCTGGTCATTAAACATTCAAGAGCACACCCCTGACTATAGAGCATATTAAAATTTTGTCTGGCAGCAAGGGGCTACTCTTTTTTTCTAGTCTTCAAAATCTTGGTCTTTTCTCAGGCCTTGATGACCAATATTCTGACCTCCCCATTTAATTAAGCATATGCCCAATGCCTACACACTTTGAAGTCCTTCACATTGTCATACCCTAGGATGCTGATTGGCTGATAAAGTTGATTGCCTAACGCATCAACTACCAGTGTCAAGTTCTAGGTAAATACTACTTCTAGAACTAGCATAAATAGTTATGCACTGTCATTTAGGACACTCTTTCACTTCAGTACAGCCTTCAGTGGAGTTGAATGACAAGCTGGCTGTCTTGTTGCCTTTACTAAAGCCTAAAGTCAGAATCAATGCTTCCTGTAAAATATCTCATGTTGTAGTGGTAGCATTCATTGGAGGATTGAGACAAATGTTCTTCTTTATTATCAATTTCATCTTTCTGGGAAAACAAACCACAATAGAATGTGATAACAGGGCTCCAAACATCAGATGGTTTCTCAATAAAGTAAGATGGTAAGTTACAAAGAATAAGATATATATGACTTTCATCATAGTTTATTTTTCCACATTCATTTTCATCTCAAATTTAGTTCTTTACTGTTCTGTAAGTAAATACCAGTAAATAAGCAAGGGAAACAAAGGCTTCCAGCATGACTGATCTTTAATTGACACAGACAGCATTTTTGTTAATGGCTGCGTAGTTTGTCAGTGTGTATGCTAGGAATGTGTACATAATTGTATCCCATAGATTGCATTGTTCTTAAGTAGAAAGTGATTGCTTCTCAATGCATTCTGTAACTAAGCATACCTCCAGCACCATAAGGTGGGTTACATTAATTATATAGGTAGCCCCATGTCAGCAAAGAGGCTTATGGGAAATGTATTTTTCCTAGCTAGAGGGAGGGACTGAAGGTTCATGGGAAGGAAAAGGCACACAAGATTGGAAAATCCTAAGAACTTTTGAGCCTAAGGGAGAAGACAGTCACTCAATTCTATTACAGGAGAGATGCTAACCTGAATCACCTTGTCTGGCTAACTGACCTGCTGGAGTGATCTGTCTAGTCAGCATTTTGTAGTTACCTGGCTTGTTGCTATTACTAGGACCAAGCAAATTTATGTCCTCTTCCCTTCCTCTCCCACCCCTGACTCATCACTGCCCAGAAGACTTACCTTTGAGGGAATTTCCTACTCCTTAAACTTTCTTTTCTGTACATACTCTATACATATCTTTGCTTATTTTCTGTACATACTTTTTAAATGGGTTCCAACACTGCATTAAGATAAGCTGATATTCTTAAATCTTGAGCAATAGTTTGCTATAAAGGAATAGACCACAAAATAAGGATGGATAAAAGGGACTCCATAAACCAATAGCTCTGTGTGTGTGTGTGTCTCACTCCCTTTATCTCTCTCTCCCTCCCTCCCTCTCCTGCCTCCCTCCCTTTCTCTCTCCCACTCGATATTCCAGAAAGGGTCTTCATGATATTAATTCCAACTTTGGAGAAGACCTTTTTCTTAGTTAGTAGAGTAGTTTAGTAATGTTGATCTTTTATGGAAGAAAAACATTATAGAAATTGAGCAGCCCAGAGTCAAGAAGATCTGAGTTCCATTCCAGCCTCAAATACTTGCTAGCTGTGTGACCCTGGGTTGTTGTGAGGATAAAATCAGATAGGAACTTAAGGCATGGGAGTTGAAGTGTTCTATGTCTCATTTCCTCTCTATAGTCTTTTCTTTTACAAAGGTAACTAACCCCTGTCCCAAAGCCCATTGGTACAGAACTCTCTCCTTATTGATGAAGGCCTTGCCCTATGTGAGGGGTGGGGAAGAGTGTGAGAGGACAGAGAGCCCCTGCCTTCATCAGTCCCCCTTTGGGGCCTTACCAAGCAAGTCTTTTTTGAGCTTAGTATCAAATGGCCTTCCAACTTTGAAAGAAAAAATGGAAAGAGGTTACACAGGGCAGGTCCTTCATCTCTACCAATAAGAAAGGTATTCCATATTTATGGGCTTTGGGACAGGATTTACACAAGATTTTTTAAAAATTAATTTTTATACATCTGTAAATAGTCTTTCCAGCTGACAAGCAAAGTAGGCTGAGCTATCAATCATCTACAAGCAAAGGTACTTATGGGAGCATTTTCAAACTTGCTCCTCCTCCTTTCATGTGGGTGGATCATCCTCTCCTATAGGGGTATGACTTCCTTTTTCTGAAGGAGTCTTTCTGTATCCATTCTTTTGCAAGTGCATGGCTTTCTTTTGCCAAAATATGGTACCTTCCAGAGAAAAGGGAAAATGAAAGTAAAATATCATCCCTATATTTTAAGCCATTTTCTAAAAGTCTAAATCTCAGATACTACTGTTTACTTCCTAAATCAATGTTTCTCTTCAGCATCCCTTGCCTTCAATGGGCAACCATGAGGAAACACAACCCGAGTTCTTATGAAGTTCAGGTTTTTGTTTTGCTTTGTTTTTACCCAACACTTTGTAACCTTTGGTAGTCCTTATACATATTCCCAGAAGACCACAGATCTCTCCATTATTATTATTATTAGGTCAACAAATAGCTGCCTCATGCCTCTGAATACCAGGGAATCACCAGTCAGTTGGGTTGTTAGCATTTATTAAGTACTTACTATATGCTGGGCACTGTGCTAAATGCTAATGTTATAAAGAAAGATAAAAATAGACTCCTACTCTCAGGATCTCACAGTCTAGGGAAACAACGTGTAAATGACTGTGCATAAACAACAGAGAGAGAGAGAGAGAGAGAGAGATGGATGGATGGATGATAAATTCGGGGACTCTCAGAGGAAAGGCACTAAAGATTAACAAGTATTGAGAAAGGCTTCTTACATAAGGTGGGACTTTAGCTGAGACTTGAAGGAAGGCAGGGAAACTAGGAAGTGGAAATGAGAAGAGAAAGCATTTCAGGTATAGGGAACTGCCAGTGAAAACAATTGGATTTGGGAGATGGAGTGGCATGTTAGAGGAATGGCAAAGAACTCTGCTTCTTCCTTTGACCTTTACTCAATGATCTCTCACTTGACAGCTTCTGTGGATCTACTACTATATATCATTCCTTGATGGAAAAGTGGCTGCTTTTACCTCGAAATTATTATAACTTCCTATATTCTGGAGTAGATGACACTATATGTATATAGGCACCAGTCAGATTGAAGAAATTTAACTAGCAAAGTATGAAAAAAAATCTTGTTTCCTTATCTAACAAACAGTATATTCTCGGGTTAGATTTATGTTTTGTCAGCTGAGATCTCTAAGCACCTTCGACCAGATCCCATAAATTGCTTTCTTACACCAAGTTTAAATGGCCCTTGAGGTTGGAATATTAGCACTTCATTTCTCTTTTGACAACTCCAATTCTTCTCTTCCATTTCTAAGTCAAGGCAAACCTATTACATTCTCCTTTTTCCCCTCTAGTTTTCTTCTTCTCTCCACTCCTTCCATTTTTATTTTTCCTCTATCATCCTTCTGAAAAAAACTGAATAGATGGTCAGTGGGAGAACTGTAATAAGGTAGCACAGTTCTCACACTGGGACATTTGCTGATATCTAAGGCCTTAATTTCCTCTCCTTCCCTCTCTACCAGATATGCACATTTTGTGAACTGCATAACTAGTTTCTGAGGCCCCACTGGCATAACATTCCAACAAATATCCTTATCCATTCCAATTTATTTCTTCCCCCATCTTAAGTCCTGGATATATCTTCTTTCTAAGTATGGAGTGGGGCAAGATGGGGTTGGGGGTTCTGAGTACTATGGTTCCCATAGAACTTGTCTGTTGGTAGGGAATGTACTACATAAGGGCTTGAGCTATATTACTGAAAACATCCCATATCGAACCTAAGAGATAGTAAGGAGTTCTTAAGTTCATATGATAAAAGATTTCAAGCTGGAAAGAATCTTAGAGTCCAGTCTCTGACAGGCTACTCTCTGGCTATAGAATCCAATCCCCTTACTTTAAAGGTTAGGAAACTGAGACTGAGTGACTTGCCCATATTCTCAGAGCTAGAGTAGAATATTAGTCATGGAATGAGGAAGACCTATATTCAAACCTTGCTTCAGACACTTACTGGCTGTGTGACCCTAGACAGGTCACAACTTCTCTCATCCTCTTTTTTCATCTGTATAATGCCTTTGTGACATTTGTGGCATTCTCTAAGGTCCAATCTAGTTTTAAATTCATTATTCTATGAACTTTAGAACCCCTGACTACCACTCAGGTTCACATAAAGTATTTTAGAAATATGTCTCAAGCCCTCATGTAGTTCATGCTCTACCAACAGACCAGAAACTATTCATCAAATAGCATAGATTTTAATTAGGACAGTAAAAAATCCAAAGCCCTGATTTACACTTCTCCTTCTGAACTACTTGAAGCATTCATTGACACTTTCGGTTTTGGAGATCCAGGCACATAGATCATAGATTGAATGGGGAAAGGGGAAGATACAAAAAAAATCAAGTCATATATTCAGACACCCACTCAGAAGATAAAGAGATGGTGAGTGAACTTGGTGGTGGTTGGTATTGAATTGGGGATTTTCTGGAAGCCACTTCCTGTTTCAGGAGAGTAGATCATCTTTTCTGAAACTTGTGGTGTTCAACTGTATGAATGTTCACTTAGAATTTAGCTGGTTCATCTGTTCCTTGCTTCTAGTACCTCCTGGCCAAATTTATTGCCCATGGCTGAAGAAAGGATTTTTTTTTCACTAAGAAACTTGTTTTGGCTTGAAGCAAAGTTCAAATAATATTTACCAAGATTATTAAAAAACTCTAATTTTTTTTGCTTCAAAATTCGAGGATGGAATGTCAGAAAGTGTTGACATTTTTAAATTAATATTTTTGAAGGAATATTCTTTAATAGAAGACCAAATGGATGCCATAATACTGGAAGAAGGCCTTAGACCAGTGGAAATGCTTGTCAGCCACAGTACTAGGGATTTAATGGAAGCTCTGTTGGATTAACACAAAACAGAAATACAAAAAAAAATTAATGAAAGTTTTGAATTTCTATTCTAACTATATCCTTTGCACAATCTCATGTTTAATCCTAATAATGAACTTTTTGATTTTCTAAATAAAAATCTTTTGTATGTAAAAATCCACATACATTCTATATTGCCATTTGTTGAAGAATATTGAAATTGTTCACTAGGAAATTGGGAAAAGGTTGGAAAATGAACTGACAAACAATTCTATTTTATAACCTATTCTTTAACTTAGCATTCAGTTTAATTTCATTAGTTCAATATACATTTCAATTCAGTTCAGTTCAATTTAATTCAGCAAACATTTACTAAAAATACTTAAACAACATGGCCCCATGGGAAGAAAAACAATGGCCTTTGAGCTGTGCTCAACCTCCAGCTCCAGTACTTACTAGGTATGTGACCCTAGATCTCCCTGACCTCTGATTTCTTTGTCAGGAAAATGAAGATAATAATACTTGTACCTCCTAATAGACACTGCTATATATTTAAAAGCTTTAAGTGCTATAGAAATAAGTTGGTTTTGTTATTATTATTATTATGTATCCTGTTACATGTGTTAAGAATACAAAGACAAATGGTTCATACTCACAAGGAACTTAAAATTTAATTGGCTTACAGAGTAGGAAGTGGGGGGAGGGGTGTGTATCTAGAAATGACTGTGATGAAAACAAAAGCATCACTAAAAGGTCTGGGTTTCTTTTTTTTATTTCATGGCATGAAAGAGATAGATACGTACACAATTAAAAATGCAAGAAAGAATATGAGAAGTACAAAGACAGATCCTGATGGTCTTTATAATGACACCACTTTCCCAGCCTTGACACTCCCTGTTTCACAGTCTCCCATCCCAACTCCTGTCTTCATGCTAAGGGACTTCAAAATACAAATTGATTTTCCCTTAAATAGTCTAACTTCCTAGATCTCATAATATGCTCAAATTCTATAACCTACTTCCACTTCAGCTATTCACAGGGATGGTCATAGCATTGACCATGTCATCACCCACAAGTATCCCACTTCCACGTTTATGAATTCTGAAATAGTTTTATCCAGTCATAATCACTTATTATTTCATCTCTCCCAATACCTTATTTCCCCTTACACTATTCCTCATCCTGATTCCTCCCTCCATGCTCAGTACTTCCCCAGGCCATCACTCCTACTCAAGTTACATTCTCCTGTCTTGCTAATTTTGCCCCCTTGGTGAACCAGTTGAACTCTACACTATTCCTTTATTCTTGCCCTTTGAGCCCTTGCTGAATAAAGTACGACCTTGCATTACTCCCATCATCTTTCTCCTAACCCACATGCTGCTTAATAGAGCCACAGGGAGTTATGAAATCATGCAGACTGGGTCCATTACCAACTTAAGTTCCTCTACTCCTCCCTAATTAATTTTGTGTTCCACTCACAATAGTAGCTGTTCCAAACATTTCCTTTTTTCCTGAAGCAACTATGTCTCACCCTCACCCCACCCTCTCAGTTGAGGACCTTGACTCACACTTCCCTGAAAAAAAAAATGACTATTTGTCTCAAGTTTCCTCTTCTCCCCTTCTTTTCATTTCATATTTCTCTGACATCATCCTCCACTACCTCTTCCTTCATTCCAGTCTCTGATGAAGAGGTGGCTCTTTTCCTTAACAAAGACAATTCCTCTATGTTGATCAATTCCCTTACCATCATCTCCAGCAGATTGCCCCCACCATCATTCCCTCTCTCTAATCTTCAATCTGTTTCTACTGGTTCCTTCAATGCTGCCTACAAATGTCCAAGCCTCATTTATTCTTTAAAAACTCTCCCTACATTCTACCATATCTGCTAGCTGTTGTCCTAGGTTTATTCTCTAATTCTCAGCTAAAGTCCTTGAAAAAAATATCTATGCTCAGTGCCTCCACCTCCTCTACTCTCACTGTCTTCTAAACCCTCTGCAATTTATCTTCTGATCTCATCATTCCACTGAAACTCTTTTTTTTTTTAAGTTACCAATGATCTTTTGTCAAATTTCATGGCCTTTTCTCAGGCCTTTCATCTTTCTTGACCTGTCAATAGCAACTGATAGTGGTGACTTCTCCTTGAAACTCTTTATTCTATCTTGGTTCTTCTCTGACCTATATTTGACCACTCCTCAGTCTTTTTTTTGCTGGATCTCCATCCACATTATACTTATGTCATGCTTATTGTGTGTGTTCCTAAAACCTGTACCCCCTTGTCTCCTCCTTTTCCTCCTTCCCTCCTCTCTCTCTCTCTCTCTCTCTCTCTCTCTCTCTCTCTCTCTCTCTCTCTCTCTCTCTCTCTCTCCCAGCTTTCCTCCTTACCCCCTCACCCCTGGTCCCTGAATGTCCCAGAACCTACTCCCATATGGCTAAGTGGTTCTCTTCCCTCTTGACTTCCTTCCTTAAACCTCCCCCAAACCAAGGCAGTCTGGAACCCATTTGTATTGTTTTATTCTTCACAGAGCTTGAATGAGATGAGAGCCACTAATTCTATTCCTTCTGGTATGATGGAGGACTATCAGGCCTTACCAAGTATGTACCTATTTATAGGCACATGGTTCCCCCATTAGAACGTGAGGTCTTCAAGAGAAAGAGGTGGTTTTGGTCTTTTTTTTTTTAACATATCCTCAAAGCTTAGCACAATATGAATTAGCAGTTAGTGCTTAATACTTGTTGATTGATTGATTGGAAACCTGAGGAGGGAGAGATCACTTCTAAACTGGGAAAAATTACTTCCAGAGTCTCAAACAATTTACCTATTTAATTTATTTAGTTATATGATGTCTAGATGGGCACAGTATAAAAGTTTATTTTGCACTGCCTATTTTCTTCATATCTCTTCAGGTTAGTGTGTTTTCATGCAGCTATCTTTCACTGAGCTAGAGCACTCAATATTTTCTACACTTTCCAGCCTTATCTTCTGGTCTCTAATGATAGCCATTCTCTTTCCAGCAGCAGGGAACACCCAAGAGGATTGTAAACATTTCAGAAGATTGGTATAAATCCTGGCAGCTATTAAACCTAAGTATCCCCCATTGATTCTGTTTTCTCTGCCTCTATGTGGCAATGAATTTCCTTTTATTTTTTTTTAAAGCAGCATTTTTATTTTTGCAAGATGAAATTAAAGTTCTCATTATTGTTCTACAAACTCTCCAAAGTTAGCAATGATCTCTTGATTTCCAAATCCAATAATATTTTCTTAGTCCTAATCCTTCTTCATCTCTCTGTAGCATCTAATACTGCTAAGCACCCTCTCCTCTTGGCTACTAAGACCATATCTTATAGCAGATTGTTACAAAATGAATAGATTCCAACTACACATTCAGTATTGCATTGATCTGTATGACCACCAGTGAATATTACACCACCAACTGAGTTCTCATAGTTCCATATGTGATTCAACCATCAAAAAGTTTCAGTAATTTGAATGGGGGCCTACAGTGAATTCTGGGAAAGGACTGAGTATTTTAAATACCAATTGATGAGTAATGCAATGCCTTCCCCTATCACACCTAGCACTCCATAATGTGACTCGGATCAACCTGTAGGTGATTCTGTGATGTTTCTTTTAGGAAACACTTGATAACCCTAATTGCCTAAAAAGAAAAAAAAAAACACTTGAGACACATGTCAGAGGGAACAGAAGGATACAGGAGGAATTTATAAAGAAGCATCCCTCTGACTTTGAGGTCTTCATACTGAAGCTATTAGACCCCCTCTACTTTTCTATCTTTAAAGGCACAGTTATTCAAGGGTTTTCAGAAATCAATTTTGAAAAGTCAAAACTGAGCCCTTTACATTCCAATTTTTAGTGTCATTCCCTCTCCAAGTTTTCTTGATGCTTACTCAACTGTCATGAAAGTCTAATATTTTACTCAAGGACTTTGTGCCCAGGACTTAAATGGATCCCAGTGATGCCAGTCTTCCTTACAGTGATGTAGATTACAACTTATCTATGGCTGCCTTTCTATGCTTTACTCTTGTCCATGTTCTCCCACAAATTTGCTACAAAGATTTCATCCTAATATCCTCTTGCCATCTCAAGGATACCAATGGAGCACATAGGTTATATAGCAATTATTTCACACTCTATTCATACTTTTTCAATCATGAACATCTGTTACCCCAATCTTTTTTGTAATTTCTTATTTGCAAAGCATTTGCAACCTGCTTACATCCACCAAGAACCTCAACTTTGAGTTGGATACTCAACTTCAATTTTTCAGGTTCTGTCAGCTTTTCCCTAATATCTGTTCACGCAATTTATTGCCCAAAGATAAAGGCAGAGTAGCAAAGTGGACAGAATGCTGTATTTGGAGTCAGAAGACCTGGATTCACATCCCAGCTCTGCTATTTATGATATACTTTATGATAGGCAAGTCATTTTCCTTTTCTGGGGCTATTTCCTCCTCTGTAAAAATGAAAGTGTTGGATTAGATAACCTCTAAGGTCCCTTCTAATTCTAATTCTCTGGGCCTGTGTGCAGAGGATTTTTTCTTTTTATGATTTTACTGTTATTTGTAAAAAAAATAAAATAAAATATCATTGCATAACAAGAGAATAATTACTTAAAGTGATAATACTGGAGCCCTGGAATATAAACAAAATTTCAGTTGCAGGCACTGTGCCTCACAGTGCATAAGATAAGCTCTGTATCTTTTTGTACATCGTAGAGAACAATTTCACATGAAGTCTAAAACAGGAGTTCTTAACTTGGAGTCCATTAACTTTTTTAAAAATTTAATAGCTGTATTTCAATATAATTGGTTTCTTTTTTAATTCTACTTCTTTTATTTTATTAATTAAAAATATTATTTTAAGAAGGGGTCTGTAGGCTTCACTAGATTTCTGAAGCAGTCCATGACATACACACAATACACAAAGATTAAAAATCCCTGATCCCCAATTTCAGAAGGTAGAATATAACAACCTCACTTACAACCTAAGAGGTCTCCAATTTCCTACTGAGACCATGTTCACACAGATCCTAGCTACACATTCATTATTGCATTAGTCTATATGGACATCATTGAAGAAGCATGTCAAAGCATCAAAAAGTAAAATACAGATCTTTCTGAGGCAGCATTGCATAAGCAAAGCAGCTGAATACAAAGCTGCTAGAAGTGTGTACCTTCTTAACCAAGTTCACATTATAGCAAACCACTTTATAATTGGATTTTGCTTCACATGAAATAGAATATAGGTCAATGAGGAAGTAAATGTGTGGTGCCTGTATCCAATTCTCTTTTGGGTTTCTTCCACATAACAACACTACCACTTCTAGTCTCACATGGCCCTGTCTAATGTGGGCTCAAGTTCAAAGTAGTAGGGAAAACATTTGATAAGACTAGAATCAACTGGGCCATGTATGGTGAAGGGCAACACTAAGGGGAAAGGATATATTTACAGTATGGACAAGATAAGTTCTTTGACTAAGCTATGAGGAAATCTTGTCCACACTGTTCCTGAAGGCTCTGATCTATTTCCCTAAGTAGTAAATTCCTAAATAAAGTTGATATTGCCGTAAGAGTCATAATTAACAAAAAAAAAAGTTTGTCTGAATAGGGGGTTAAAATTAACTTATACCTTTTCAAATCTTCACATCGTAACACCCCACTCAGGGATCAAGATGTAAATCCATTAATAGCTCAATACTCAATATTCAAAGCAACTCCGGCTTCTCTTCTCTCTCAATCCAGATCCCAGAAGAGTTGAGGTATGGGGAGGTGGGAAGGGAAGACAAGGGTGATTTCTCCTCAACACTAAAACCAAGTGTGAGGGCCATGAAACCTGGTCAGATTCCTGTCACTCGACTCAGTAAAATGAAAACAACTCAGATCAGAGCAGTAATTACAAGAATGCAATGTTCGTTTCTGCACTAGGCACGGTGTCTGCCTGTCGGCAGTGCCTGGGAAGGACCCAAGATGCTTACAGAATTTATATTTTCCATGCTGTGGTGAATTTGGAACCTTTACATAGCTCAAGACAGAATAAATTTTATTCCAGCACAAATCTCTTGATCATTTCTCCTTCAAATGTGGGAAAACAGCACTGAGAATGTGGAAACTGTAGAGCACATCATAAATCCATGGACACAGGAACTCAGAAAGCTGCATAAGGCACATAAGGTCTCCTATAAAGGAAGCACTGTGCTCTAATATTATTTTCTGTTTAAAATCCACATGTGTGGTTCAGGACAAAGGTCTTTTAGTGTGGAAGAAAGAGGGTTCAGTGCTTTTCTATTTGAAAAGCCAAGGTATGTCTCTGGAGAGACAGTGAAGAGGTGTGCTCTCGGGTACAATACAGAGAAATCAAAAATAAAACTGCAGCACCTTCGAATAACTACACCGAGAAAATCAAACTATGTAGCCAACTGCCCAAGATTTGTACGCATTGCAATTGAATTTGAACAGGTGTCTCCTGATTGCCTCCCACCCACTCACCCCATCTCCCAATTTAAAAAAAGCATCATCCTGCATCTCCATGGCAGGTCTCCCTAAATTCCTCATGAATTCAAGTAACCCTGTTTCTTCCCTCCACCTGTCACCAAAATAAGCATATGTACATTAAAATTCCCTATTACATTCAAATTGTTCTTCCTTCATGAGAAAATTTAGGGACTTAGCAAGTGAACTACAATGAACACCCGAACTGATTATTCTTTCATCAGAAGACTGCCCCCAGGGTTTCATCAGAACACTGCCCCCAGGGTTCATCTGTACTTTCATTCTACAATACTAAAATGGACCTGTGATCTCACCAAAGTATCTATTTCCTATAACTATACAGATTGCAACTCATCTATGCCAGCCCATCGCTTGCTCATGCTTGCCAATACATTTGTTATAGACAAATTCAAATTATAATAAAATTGCCACCCTATGTGCTAGGTCCCTTCCTTACATTCTCTTGACATATAGTAGACACTAATGGATCACAAAGGTGATCTGTTGGTTAGCACTTTCCCTTGCCATGTGAACAGCCTATCTTTTTTTGTTATATCTTTTATGTTGCTTTTCCTGAGTACCACTTGATTTGTAAAGTGTTGCAGTCTGCCCATACCAACAAATCACCTCTGCATGGCTACTTAGGGGATCCTCAATTTCAATTCTTCAGAGACTATAGGGTTTTTGTTCAATTTGTTTTTACTAAGAAAACAAAAAATAATACAAAGGGATATTATCAGAAGGATGTATAACTGGAAATGGTAGAAGAGTCCAGTAGTAAGAGTGATAGATAATGCATGGTCAGCCAAACTACTTCACTGGCTTCTGCATAATGTCAAAAGAACTCTAAGAATGCCCCCAAGTTGCTTAGTGGACCTTCTGTGGAAGTTTTATGGAATGACATGAACAAGAGTCACACAGGATAAGAGGGAATAGATGGGCTATGATTTTGAGCATTAAAGAGAATATCTAAATTAGTAAAATTACAGGTCCATTGGAGTTTTATGGATTTTATAGATGAGAATGCAGAAAAATGAAAATCATACGCAGGAAGAATCAAGACTCGAATCCAGGTCTTTTGATTCCAAGTCAAGTGCTCCTTCCAATACAACCCATCTTAATATTGCTAGTAAGGTCATGCAAGATTATCAGGAAGAAAGAAGAAAAAAGAATTAGTTAGAAAGCCATGATTGAAAATTAATGGGATAGACTTCTGGGTTATGTGAGTAACAAGGTGGAGGACTAGACAGTTTCTCTGATCTCCACAACCTCTCAACCTCTTCAAATCATATGTCAAAGATAAAGCAACCTCAGCTATCTCCCTGGTCTAAAAAACTCAAAATTCAAAAGAAAGTTAAAAAAAAATTTCATGAAAATCATAATACACTCCACCTCACCCTTTTCTCCCAGAAGCTTGGAGACCCAAACAACAGAAATTAGCCCTGAAGCACCAATGTGTCAATGCTCTGAACCAAGCCAGAGAACAGAGAGCAGGTTAAAGACAAAAAGACAGAAAACTAAGGGGTAAGGAGGAAGCAGGCTGTGTAGCACTCTACTAAGCCTAAGGGAAAGAGTTCATCAATCCAGCAGGGGCCAATTCTGCCACTTCAAAAATCATTTGGGGCTAGAGAACCATGAATTACCCAACATGGGAGGAGGCTGAGATCCAATCCCCAAGAAAATCACCATCAGAGAGGAAAGAGTCAGAAAGTAAGCAATAAGGGAAAATAAGAGGGAAAATGCTAAAATTACCAAAGATTTCAGAAGAAGAAAACTCAAAGACCTTGAATATAAGCAGATAAATCAATAGGCAAAATATTAACAGTGTAAGGAAATAGGACTTCTAGATCAAGTAAATGAGTTCAGGAATCTATGAATAAATACTGAAAAACCAAGTAAAACTCTCCAGCCCTTAATGAGACAGAGGACAGACCCTGTAGAATATGAGGAGAACATGGAACCACAGGTCGCTGCTCCTGAGTGATTGAAAAGAGAGATGAGAATCATAAGAGCAGAATTCATGACCTGCACAGCAAAAATAATACACAAAACAAAAAACTGGAATCTCCAATGGCAAGGCTCAAAGAAATAAAAGAAAGAACAGTAGATTGGGAATACAGAAGTGAAGAACAGTACAGAAAAAGAGAAGCAAAAAACAAAGACATTAAAAGAAAATATACTCATTATTCGAGCAAAATGCACCAATCTCAAAGACAGGGTGCATAAAGACAACCTGAGAATTGTACTTCTCCCAGAGGAACACAATGGGACAAAAACCCTTGGCTATAATGCAGGAAATAATACAAGAAGACAGCCCATACCTTTAGAACACAGAAAATGAAATTTCAATTGAAAGAATTCATAGATTGTCTCCAGAAAAAAAAAATAAGGCTACAAACTACCAGAAACAGTGGTTAAATTGAATAATTCAATTCAGAAACAATAAGTCCTGCAAGTAATCAGAAGATTTTAATAACACAAGACTATTCTTCACCTACTAGAAAACACAGGAAGGAATGGAATACTGTATAAGAGCAGTGAAGCTCAAAATGAAGCCCATTCTACCCTGCAAATCTGAGCTTGGCCATAAATGAAAAAAGGACATTCAATAATAAAGAAGCATTTGAAAATTCTTAGAAAGAAAACCAAACCTGAAAAGATTATTTGCTTCTTAAACACCCTAGGAAACTGAAATCAGAAGGGGTAATGAATGCCTCAGCTAGGGACAGCAACAGCAAAGGGTGACAGTAGAGATCAATAAGAGAATCTTTTCTAAAGGCACACAAAGAGACAGGGGTGAAGGAGAAAATTAAGTGGAGGCAATGCTGAAGTTATGGGCCTGGAGCATTTTGGACAGAACCTGGTGATATTCAGCCTATAAATGAATCAAGATCATTTTGTGGGACTATATTACAAAGTAGGAAGGTATATGAAAGGGGAGAGTGAATCATGAGGATATAGAGAAATATATGATGTACCGTCAATTTGAGGGCTAGCAATGGTGATACCTGTAGTCTCTTGGGAAGAAAAGGCTTCAGGGGATTGGGTGAGAAGGAGGGAAACTAAAAAGATGGCAGTGGGACAGGGGTTTTGCTTTGGTGGTGGGAGCAAGTTCTACTAATGCAAGCTCCTATGCAAAGGAGATGAGGATCTTGTGCCAGGTGTAGTCTGAGGAATTTGGTACTTCAGAAGATCATTCTTTTTCCCTTCAGAGAGGGAGACTTGGAAGTACTGGGGGTAATTGGCTTCTGGGGGAGTGGAAGGGCATGGACTCAGTAAGGACATTTTTGAGACAAAAGTGGGGAAAGAAGGTAACCAAGGGGAAGATATGGAATGTTAGTGGGGAGACATACCTTGGTGCACTGTCTTCTCTTGACACCTCCAAGAATTGGTTTTATTCCAGGAATGAGGCACAAAGGAAAAGGGGCAAGCTTCTATAGGGCAATGCTTGAAATTGCCTAGAGAACAGATCCTAGAATGGATACCTTGAAAGTTTTGATTGCATGAAGAATACAGAGAATAGAAAGATAGACTAGATAATTACAGAGGTTATGAACTAAAGAATGAGGGTCAAGAGTAGACAGAGAGGATACATAATGAAGAGAGTGAGAAAAATCTTAGAAATCTAGAAAGGGGCACAAAATAATGGATTTTTTTCAAAAAACTAATGGATAGGACTAGTTGAAGCAAAAGAGAGGAAGGGGGAATCTGACTGAGAGGGAAAAGGGGGGCAGAGAATGAATTACATAACCAGATGAAAGCATGAAGGAAAAAGGAACTAATAAGTAAAACTCCAAAGGGAAAGGGGTAACAAATGAGAAAGGAGTGTCAAGAGTGAGGGGAAGAAAACCACTGGGAATAGGTCAACCTTTAAAAAGATTAAGCCAACATAACTGAAGGAGCATAGCACTGTGTTTACGGTAGAAGAGAGGGAGAAATCATAACTTGAAATGAAACCCCAATATTGGAGACAAATGAAAAAAAATACTAACTCACAACTTTAAATGTGAATGGATTACACAATGCAATAAAATGAAAAAGAATGACAGGATAAGAAAACAAAACCCTACCATCTGTTGCTTACAAGAAACATGTTTGAAAAACAAAGATATACATAAAAAGAAAAGGAGGGGATGGAAAAAAATTTACTATGTATCAAGTAAATCTAAAAAGGCAGGAGATGCAATCATGCTAATCCAGCAAAGCAAAAACAAACATTCCAAAAATAAAAAAGGATGAAGAAGGAAATTATATTATGCTGAAAAGAATCACAGAAAACAAAGCAACATCAGTAATAAAGTTATACATTCCAAATGCCTTAGCATTCAAATTCATAAAGGAAACATTATCTGAGCTACAAGAAGACATAGACAGCAAAACAATAGTGACAAGAGACTTCAATAGCCCTTTCTCAGTTTTGGATAACTATAACAGAAGATAAGTAAAAAGGAAAATATAGAAATGAACAAATTCTTGGAGAAACTAGACTTAAAAGACTTATGACATCTTCTAAATGAGTCTGCAAGAGAATATGTACACATGGAATTTTTACAACAATTTACACAGGGCACCTAGATATTGTGAACAATATAAAAGGGCAGAAATAGTTGATATATCTTTTACAGATTGTAACTGAGTAAAAATGATTATTGGTTTAGGGACCACAAAAGACCAAAATGGAGACTTAACAATGAAATCTTAACTATGAGTGGGTCAAAGAACAAGTAATAGGAACAATAACTATGTAAAAGAAAATAATAATGATAAAACAAGATACTAAAATAACTGGGATGCAGATAAGGCAGTATTCAGGGTGAAAATCATATCCCTACAAAGACACATTAACAAAATATAAAAAGAGATGATTAACAAGCTAAATAGTATTTTTAAAATTAGAAAGCCAAACAAATAAATAAACCTAAAATAAGCACTAAAGAAGAGATAATAAAATTAGAGACAAATTGGAAACAAAAAACCATAAAAATAATAAATAAAACTAAAAGCTGATTCTTTGAAAAGACTAGCACAATTGATATACCTTTACTAAACTGATTAAAATGAAGAGGGAAAATAAACCAATAAAATAGCAAATGAGCAAGATTACATCACAATAAAACCAGAGGAAATAAAAAGAATATATTATATACAGCTATATCATAATGAAACTGAGAAGACAAAAAAAAAGAAGTATACTTTCAAAAATATAAAATTCCCAAACAATCAGAAGACTAACTATAGATCTTGAATAACCCAGACTCAGAAAAGGAAATAGACACAGCTATAAAGAAACCATCAAAGAAATAAACTCTTGATCTTGATGGACTGACAGAATAATTCTATCAGATCTCTCAACAATTAGTACCCATTTCACAAATTATTCCAAAAGATTAAGAAAGTACCATATCAGAATCATTTTATGACACAAATGGCATTCTAACTAGGAAATAATGCCAGGGAAAGATAAAACAGAGAAAGAAAACTGCAGGCTGATATTATTAATGAATATTGACTCAGAATTTTTTTTAAATGTTGTCAGATTGTAGCAATTTATCCAAGAAATTATTCATTATGACCAAGTTAAATTCATACCAGGGATACAAAGATGGTTCAACATTAGGAAAATAATCAACATAATTAATTATATAAAAAATGAAAATATCCAACACCACATGATTATCACAATAGATGCAGAAAAAGCCTTTGACAAAGTATAGCACATTTTTAAGCTATATATATAAAGTGTAGGCTTAAAGGGACATTTTAAAAATTAATTTATCTTTAGTTTTCAACAATAACTTCCATATGCTTTTGAGTTTTAAATTTTTCTTCCCTTCCCTCCCCCCTCCCCAAGACATTGTGCAATCTGATATAGGCTATACATATACATTCCTCTTAAACATATTTTCACATTAGTTATGTTGTAAGGAAAAATTAGAACCACAAGGAAGAGGAAACAAAACAAAACAAGAGGAAAAAAGAGCAAACAGTATGCTTCAATCTGCATTCAAACTCCATAGTTCTTTCTCTGGATATGGATAGCATTTCCCATCATGAGACTTTCAGAGATGTCTTAGATATTTGCATTGCTGAGAAGGGCTGTCTATCAAAGTTAGTCATCGCACAATGTGGAAGTTACTGTATACAATGTTTCCCTGGTTCTGTTCATTTCACTCAGCATCAGTCCACACAAGTCTTTCCAGGTTTTTTTAAGTATGCCTGCTCATCATTTCTTATAGCACAATTTCTTATAGTATTCCATTATATTCATATACCACAACTTGTTCAGCCATTCCCCAATCGATGGGTATCCCCTCAGTTTCCAATTGCTTTGCCATCACAGAAAGAGTTACTATAAATATTTTTGTATACGTGGGTCCTTTCCTATTCATATGATCTCTTTGGAATACAGACCTAGAAGTTCTATTGCTGAGTCAAAGGGTATGCACATTTTTATAGCCCTTTGGGCATAGTTCCAAATTGTTCTCCAGAATAGTTGGATCAATTCACAACTCCACCAACAATGCATTAGTGTTCCAATTTTCCCACATCTTCTTCAGCATTTATCATTTTCCTGTTTTGTCATGATGGCCAATCAGATAGGTATGATGTGGTACCTCAGAGTTGTTTTGATTTGCATTTCCCTAGTCAATAGTGATTTAGAGCATTTTTTCATATGACTATACACGGCTTTAATTTCTTCATCTGAGAACTGCTTGTTCATATCCTTTGACCATTTATCAATTGGGTTATGACCAGTATTCTTATAAATTTGAGTTAGTTCTCTATATGTTTTAGAAATGAGGCCCTTATCAGAAATACTGATTGTAAAAATTCTTTCCCAGTTTTTTGCTTCCCTAATCTTTGTTGCATTGGCTTTGTTTGTGCAAAAACTTTTCAATTTGATATAATCAAAATTATCTATTTCCTGTTTGGTCATAAATTCTTCTGTTCTCCATAAATCTGACAGTTAAACTATTCCTTGCTCTCCTAGTTTGCTTATAGTATCAGCCTTTATATCTAAATCATGAACCCATTTTGACTTTATTTTGATATATAGTGTAAGATTTTGGTCTATGTCTAGCTTCTGCCACACCTTTTCCAGTTTTCTCAGCAGTTTTTGTCAAATAGTGAGTTTTTATCCAAGAAGCTGGGATCTTTGGGTTTATCAAATAATAGATTACTATAGTCACTGACTACTGTGTCTCGCATACCTAACCTATTCCAGTGATCCACCACTGTATTTCTTAGCCAGTACCAAGTAGTTTTGATGATTGTTGCTTTATAGTACAATTTGAGATCTAGAATGGCTAGGTCACCTTCCTCTGTATTTCTTTTCATTAGTTCTTTAAAGGGACATTTTTAACAGCATATAAAGCATCTATCTAAAATTGAAATTAAGCATCATATGCAACATGGATATACTAGAACCATTTCTAATAAATTCAGTAATGAAGCATGGATGCCCACTCTTCCCACTATTATTGGATATAGTTCTCAAAATGTTAGCAATGGTAATAAGATGAGAAAGAAATTAAAGGCATAAAGACAGGTAAAAAAAAGAGACAAAACTACCCCACTTGCTATTATCAATGGTATACTTAGAAAATCTTAGGGAATCAATAAAGATACTAATTGAGAAAATTAATAGCTTCAGCAAAGTTACAGGCTACAAAATAAACCCTCAGAAATCAACAGCCTTTCTATATAATAATAATGAAAACCAAGAAGTATAATAGAAAGAGAAATCCCATTCCAAATAACTACTAAGTATTCAAAATATCTGGGGATTGACCTGATAGAGTTCATAAAAGACTGGTAAAGATTTGATAACAAAGTGAACCTTAAATAAAAAAAGAACTTAAATAGAGGAATATTCAGTGTTCCTGGTAAGCCATGCCAATATCATTAAAATGACATAAAATGGTTAATTAAACAATTAATGTTATGCCAATCAAATTAGAGGAGGGTACTGTGTAGGACTTGATAAGATACTAACAAAATGTGTTTGAAAAAAACAAAAAATTGAGAATATCAAGAGAAATGATAAAAAGAACTAGCACTTTCAGACCTCAAACTATATTAGAAAGTAATAATCATCAAAACCGTCTGATATTGGGTTTTTTTTAAATGGGGAACTAGATCAATGGAATAGACTAGACAAGAGAAAATCAGAAATAATAGAACTCACTAATTCAGTTCTTGATAAACTGGAAAACATGAATCACCTAGGAAAAAAAAGCCCTTATTTGTTTTTTATAAATGCTAGAGAACCCAAAAAATAGTTTGATAGAAATTAGGCTTAGACCAACACCTTACGCCATATTCCACAATACATTCTAAATGTATACAAAACTGTAGTATTAAAGATCATACTACTTTAAAATTTAGAAGAGAAAGTAGATCACATATCTCTCAGCTATGTATAAGGGATATATTCTTAACCAGACAAAAGATAGAAGCAATTACAAAAGTTAAAATAGATAATTTTGAATACATGAATCTAAAAAACTTCACAAATAAAATTAATGCACCTAGAATAAAAAAGGAAGCAGTCAAGTGAGAAAAGAACTTTATCAAATTTCTCTGATAAGGGTCTGGTACCCAAAATATATAAACAATGAACAATTATTTATATAGCAATTGAACAGTGGTGGAAGGATATGAATTGTGAAGTATTCACAACTGTATGAAAGAACATTCTGAATCACTAATAATAAGATAAATGCACACCAAAACAATCCTGGGGTTTTCACCTCATACTATGTAAATTGGCAAATATGACATAAAATAACAATAGTCAGGACTGGAAAGGCTATGGAACAACAAGCATATTAATAGGATGTTGTACTTCATTCTCAAAGAGGACTAAAATGGCATCAGTATATTGGTGTCAAGGTACAGTGTGTCCGACTGTGGCTCCTCAAACCAATATGACCTTGGAAGGCTCTCCCACAGGTTAGGCACAAATAGTCCACATGAACATTTGGAGAGGAGATGTCTCTAAATTTGTGCATCTCACGTTTCTCTAGAGCTACTTCAATTCTGCTTTGCTTATAGAGCACAGTACCTTCTTTGACGTAGGCATACCATGATGTGTCAGTGTCTCCCATGTCTCACAATCAATTAGAGACTTTGAGAGTATCCTTGTATCACTTCCTTTGGCCTCCATGTGAGCACTTACCTTGTGTGAGTTCTCTGTAAAATAGTTTCAGGCAAATGTACTTTTGGCATTTGAACAATGTGGCCAGCCCATTGGAATTGTGCTCTCTGCAGTAGAGTTTGCATGCTGACCAGTTCAGCTTGAGAAAGGACCTCAGTGTTCAATATTTTATCTTGCCAGGTGATCTTCAGAATCTTCCTAAAGCAATTCAAATGAAAGCAATTCAGTTTCCTGACATGGCACTGGTATACTGTCCAGGTTTCACAGGCATACAACAATGAGATCAGCACAATGGCTCTCAAGACCTTCAGTTTGGTAGGCAGCCTAATACATCTTCTCTCACACACTTTCCTTTGGAGTTTCACAGACACCGAGCTAATTCTGGCAATGTATGCATCAACCTCATCTATGTTTATATTCCTGGAAAATATACTGCCAAGGTAAGTGAACATATCCACAGAATTCAAAATTTCTCCATTTGCTGTAATTGATGGTTCCATTTATGGATGATGTGGTTTTGGCTGGCATTTTTTGGTGTTAATTATTAGGCCAAAATTAGCACAAATAGCATAGAAGCAATCCATACTTTGTTGCATCTCAGCCTCAGAGGCTGCATTGAATGCACAGTCATCCTCAAACAAAACTCTCCCTCCACTTTAGTCTCACCTTGTAGCCTTTTCAAGTTAAATAATTTACTATCAGTGCAGTAGCTGCCCTTGAAACCATTTTTTTCCTCATTGAAGGCATCCAACAACATGGCTGAAAACATCATGCTTAAAAGGAAGGGAGCAAGCTTCATTCCACTGGTTACTTGGAAAGCAAGAGAGCATTGTCTATTACCCAGAACCTGCCAAGCATGCCATCATGAAACTTCTGTACAACACTCATGAACTGTTCTGGGCAAACAAATTTTGCCATAATTTTCTACAAGCCCTCATGACTGATAGTATCAAAGGCCTTGATCAGATCAATGAATGTTGTGTACAGACCTCTGTTCTGCTCCTGGCATTTTTCATGGAATTGTTGAGCAGTAAACACCTATTGATGATTTCTCAGCCCTTTCTGAAGTCACACTGGCTCTCAGGTAGATGACCATCTTCCAGGTGAAGGATCAGCCTGTTAAAGAATACTCTGGCAAGAATCTTGCCAACAATGACTAAATGACCTCCCCCCGTGACTGTCACAGGACAACATATTTCCCTTTCCTTTATAGAGATGGACAATGGAGGCATTTTTTAATTCCTGGGGAATAACCTCCGCTTGCCATATAACTTAGAAAATTTCAATTAGCTTTTGTATGAGCAGTGTAAATGTCCTACCTTACAAATTTCAGCTGGAATAAAATCAGCACCAGGTGCCTTGCCACATAAGAAGAGCTTAATGGCATTCAAAATCTCTTCTTCAGTTAAAGTTTGGCTAGAGAAAGATTAACTTCAACGTAATGTCTATGGTTAATGACTTTAGCATTGATTAATGATGGTCTCTTGAGAACACTATGTTCAGCCTATCTCTCCAAAGTCATGTCCTTATCACTAATCATTATGGCTTCATCAGCACTGAGTAGTTGAGATTCACCATAGGTCTTTGGCCCATAAGTAGCCTTCACCGCATCATAAAAGCACTTTGGGTTGTTTGTATCAGCATAAAACTGAATTTCACCTGCCTTCTTACTGAGCCAAGAATCCTACATCTCTCTAAGCTTTACTTGTACTTTACTTTCAATGGAATTAAACACTAGTACCTAGAGATGGATGAACTATCTTGCTGGTAAACCCTGTAGATTTCTCACTTTTCACTTAGCAGCTTCTGAATTTCGCCATTATTTTCATCAAACCAATCTTGATGTTTGTGAGTGTTCTGGTCCAGATAAGTAAATGCAGTGCTGTAGACCAAATCTGTAAAAACTGTGCACCCACATTCTCAGCTGTTTGTTGGCTCAGTTTTCCCTCCAAGTTAGCAATGATCTGTTCACACTTGAAGAAGTACTCTAATCTGTTGACATTAAGTCTTCTGGTAGCTGTCTTGCCTTGGAGCCACCACTTTTGTTGAATGTAAAGGTTTAGCTTAGAGATGATAAGTCTGTGATTGGTCCAGTACTCTGTACCACAGATTACCTTCATCATTCTCACATCCTGTCTATCTATGCTCCTTACAATAACATAATTTATTAAATGCCCATGTTTGCTGTGAGGGTACATCCGCAGAGTTTTATTGCATTTAGGTAAATGGAAGACAGGCTTGGTGATGAGGAGGTCATGAGAAACACAAGTCTTCAGTAGTAAATGACCATTGCTGTTGCTGTTCCCAACTTTATTCCTTCCAAGGACTCCCTATCATGTCTGATAGACTGTGCCTACTCTGGGATTAAAGTCACCCAGAATTTTAAGCTTGTCCTCTTTTGGCACATTGATGGTCTTCTCGTCTTCATAAAATCTTTCTTTTATTTTATCAGGGTTCATTATGGTGGGAACATATGAATTGATGATAGTGGTGTGGCACTTTCTTGCAAGAGGCAATCACATTGTCATGAGTCTGTCAGTCGCTCCTTTTGGGAGGCATACAAGGCTGTTGACTAAATAAATTTTGATTGCAAAAACTATGCAAGCTTCACTGTGCTCCCCTTCATTGTGGCCACTCCAGAAAAAAACATCTATCCAACTCCAACTTCGGTAAGCTGGCCTTCATTGGCCAGCCTTGTTTCACTCAGGGCTGCTATTTGGATTGATACCTGCTAAGTTCTCTTGCAACAACAGCTTTTCATCTTTCAGGTCTATTGGATTCCATGTTGTCCATAAGGGTGCACATATTCTGCGTACCAATGATGAGTTGAATCATCTTCACAAAAGTTTTTGTAGATTTTTTTATGTTTTGACTCCATGGGAGGATCCCCACCTGCCATGGCAAGCAGGCCAGGGCTGGATGAAGCAGACAATTTAGGGGGCATGTTTTCTAGCCCCTTCTTCATTCTAGAAGGTGAGTGGTGTGGTCCTTTAAAAAGCTCCCCATTTTTTAAAAACCAGTATCAAATGGTTTTGATGATTGCTGCTTTCTAATTATAGTTTGAGGTCTGAAAGTGCTAGTTCTTTTCATCATTTTTCTTGATATTCTCTATTTTTTGTTTTTCCAAACACATTTTGTTAGTTTCTTATCAAGTCCTACACAGTACCCTCCTCTAATTTGATTGGTATTAAATTAAATTGGATTAAATGTTTAATTAACCATTTTATGCCATTTTTATGATATTGGTATGGCTTACCAGGAGCACTGAATATTCTTCTATATAAGTTCTTTTTTTCTTTAAGGATTGCTTTGTCATCAAATCCTTACCACTCTTTTATACACTCTATCAGGTCAATCCCCAGATATTTTAAGCATTTAGTAGTTATTTGGAATGGGATTTCTCTTTCTATTATACTTCTTGGTTTTCATTATTGTTATATAGAAAGGCTGTTGATTTCTGAGGGTTTATTTTGTAGCCTGTAACTTTGCTGAACCTGTTAATTTTCTCAATCAGTATCTTTGTTGATTCCCTAAGATTTTCTAAGTATACCATGACAACAGCAAATGGGGTAGTTTTATCTCCTTTTCACCTGTCTTTATGCCTTTAATTTCTTTCTCATCTTATTACCATTGCTAACATTTTGAGAACTATATCCAATAATAGTGGGAAGAGTGGGCATCCATGCTTCATTCCTGAATTTATTAGAATTGGTTCTTGTATATCCATGTTGCATATGATGCTTGATTTCAATTTTAGATAGATGCTTTTTATGCTGTTAAAAATATCCCTTTAAGCCTATACCTTACATATAGCATAAAAAAGTGCTATACTTTGTCAAAGGCTTTTTCTGCATCTATTGTGATAATCATGTGGTGTTGGATGTCTATTTTAAATATTTGGAGAAATAATTGTTCATAGGTGGGCAGAGCCAATAATATAAAAATGACAATTTACCTAATCTAATATACCCATTCAATACCATCCCAATGAAATTACCAAAAAAAAATTATTTTATTGAGCTAGAAACAATAATAACAAAATTCTATTTGGAAGAAAAGATCAAGACTTTAAAAGTAATTAGTGAAAAAATGTAAAGGAAGGAGGTTTAGCAATACTAGATCTTAAACTATATTATAGGGAAGTAGTTATCAAAACTATCTTGTACTGGTTAAGAGATAGAAAGGTAGATCAATGGAACAGAGTAGAGACACAATATATGGTAGTGCATGATTATAGTAAACTCATGTTTGACAAATGCAAAGATTTAAGCTTTGGGGATAAGAATTCATTATTTGTTAAAAAATTGTTGGGAAAACTAGAAAGCAGTCTGGCAGAAATTAGGTATAGACCAGTATCTTCTACCATTTATCAATATCAGGTCACAATGGATAAATGACCTACATACAAGGGAAGGTATCATAAGTAAATTAGAAAAACATGGAATGTATTACCTATCAGACTCATGGATAGGAGAAGAAT
Organism: Phascolarctos cinereus; assembly: GCF_003287225.1. NCBI lineage: Eukaryota > Metazoa > Chordata > Mammalia > Diprotodontia > Phascolarctidae > Phascolarctos > Phascolarctos cinereus. Next base: position 208,512,451 of record NW_027555514.1, read on the forward strand.
TTGTGAATAATCAAGAGATAGAGAATGTTGTGAGATGTAAAATGGATAATTTTCATTACATTAAATTTAAAAGGTTTTGTACAAATAAAACCAACGTAACCAAGATTAGAATGAAAGCAGAAAATGGTTGAGGGGAAGGGGTGGATTGTATAGATGATTTCTCAGATAAAAGTTTCATATCTCAAATATATAGAGACCTTTAACAAATTTATAAGAATACAAGTCATTTTCCAATTGATAAATGGTCAAAGGATATGAATAGGCAGATTTTTGATGAAGAAATCAAACCTATATATAATTATATAAAAAATGCTGTAGCAATAAAAATTCCGTGACACTTTCATAACTCCTTCAAATTAGGAGTGGAGCAAGAATTTTTACCTCTCAAAAATAAGGTACAAAGGAAAAAAATGAAAATGCTCTGAATCACTATTGATTACAGAAATGCAAATTAAAACTTTGAGATATCACCTCACAACTATCAGATTAGCTAAAATGATAGAAGGAGAAAATGACAAATGTTGAAAGGGATGTGGGAAAATAGGGACACTAATATGCTGGTGGTGGAACTGTGAACTGATCCAACCACTTTGGAGAGCAATCTGGAATTATGGAGTTAGAAAACGGAGTATACCCTTTGACCCAGGTATACCACTATTAAGTCTCTTTCCCAGGGTGATCAAGGAAAAGGGAAAAGAACTTACATGTTCTAAAATATTTATAGCAGCTCTCTTTGGGGTAGCAAAGTGATGGAAATTGAGGGGATGCCCACTAATTTGGGAATGGCAAAACAAGTTGTGCTATATGATTATGATGGAATACTACTGTGCCATAAGAAATGATGAGTAGGTTGATTTTAGGAAGACATCAAAAGGTTTGCTCGAAATAATGAAGAGTGAAATGAGCAGAACCAAGAGAACATTGTATATGGTAAAAGCAATATTATTTGAAGAATAACCACAGATGACTAAGTTATTCTGAGCATTATAAACACTCAAATCAACTACAAAGGACCTATGAAGGAAGATGCTATCCACCTCCAGAGAAAGGACTGATAAATAGAAGTATGCATAGTATGGTTTTATATATGTGTGTGTGTGTATCTGTGTCAGATGGTGGCCTTCTCTAGTGTGGGATTGGGAAGGAGGGAAGAAGACAGTTTGGAATTTAAAATGTAACAAATAAAGCTAAATAAAAAACAATGTACATGGAAAGAACGACTACTCACCAAAAGAAATCAAAAGTAAATGTAACAAAATTATAAAGATCAAGAAGGTCTCAGATGAAGAAATATGAGAGAACACTTCCAAGCCAATCCTTTGAGGAAGTAAGAGGTCCACAGGTGGCACACATCTCAACATTTTTGAACTTTTTCAATATGTCGGCTATTTTTTCCTCTTTTAAAAAAATACTATTTGTTATATGGTATGGCTCTCTGGGAGGAAAAGGGAGAGAAATAATTGGGATGGCAATGATGATGTAAAAAACAGAAGATATTAGTAAAAACTTATTTTATAAAAAAGGAAGGGGAAGTTAGGTGGTGCAGTAGATAGAGCTCTGGCCTTGGAATCAGGAGGATCTGAGTTCAAATCTGGCCTCAGACAAATGACACTTACTAGCTGTGTGACCCTGGGCAAGTCACTTAACCCCAACCGCCTCACCAAAAAGCAAAAAATAAACAAATAAACAAATAGATAGATAGATAGATAGATAGATAGATAGATAGATAGATAGATAGATAGATGAAAGAAAAAAGGAAAATTGACAGAAGTAAAAATTGATGGGAGAAGTACATGTAGTAAAGGCTAGGAATATTGCCACAAAGATAAGATTTTTACCTGTCCTCCATTTTTTCCTTGATTTGGGTGAATTAAGGAAGATGAAAAATAGAACTAGGAAAAGAATAAAATGAGAAAAATGTGACTAACAAAGTGGGGAGATGGAAGAAAGAAGTAGAACAATAGAGGGCAAAGAATAGAGTAATTTAAAAACAGGAGGCAAAAACAGGAAGAAGCAAAGCATTTTAAAGATACATTTTAGTGGGTTTGAGTCCCATAGGCATATAGATTTTGAACAGATTTTATAAAGAGAAAGAAATTCACTATTAGTTACTATTAACAAAAACCCCTGTAAATTGCTAAAAATGCTTGATACAGAGATTTCTTAAATATTTCCATTAGAATTTATATTTATTCCACTTAGCACTGTCTAATGTTCTAGTGTTTCTGAAAACTGAAGGGAACTTTCAATCTCCCAAAAGTCTCTAAAACTGAACTTGGCATAAAATCAGAGACAAAGACCTAAAGTGAGGAATATAAGAAAAGTAACAGTTCAAAGAGCACAAACAGAGCAAGATTAATTAGAGGATACAGGTCTCCTCTCCAATTTCAGTCAAAGTCTGGTTCATGTAAAGAGCAGAAATAGCACCAATAGACTATAGCTATCAGGAAACAGAAATTCTTTTTTTGTTGTTTTTTTTTCCCTCAGAGTACAAATCCCCTACACTCAACAGTGTAAAGCATTGACTATAGAAAGCACTTCTAAGCTATCAATGACATATGTGGTGGTGACAGAAATATTTTTCATTTTCCCTTGGCTATACAAGGAACTTTGTAGTTGTCAATGACATGCATGGAGGAGAAATTGAAATATATTTGTTTTCGTCTCTGAAACTTATTATATGAATCAAATTGAGAGACTTTGAAATTTTCTGAAGATTAGGGGATGGAGAGGGAAAATGGAATCTTTCCAATGTCATACCTACTTTTAGTTTGAAAGTATTAGCCCTGTTTTAAAATATTCTACCTCAATTTCTTTTCACAGAAAAATAAATCTGCAAATAGTATGACATATAGCTTCCCCACCACCATGGCAAATAAATCTAATATATACTCCTAATAAAGAATCAAAAAATTCTGGAATAAGGCCAATTTTTGTTTTGTTAAATCATGGCTTTGTTACTTTAATAGAATACGCAAAAGTTTCACTTTTCAATAACAGCAACAAAAGATGTTTCTTCATTGGAACACTTCCCACGTTTTTTGTCTGGCTGATGAAAACCTGTAATTCACAATGTGAAACCAAATCAAAAGGCTGCAAATCTGCCTACCTCTGAACAGGTTTCAGTTAAGTCATCAGTGTTGGGTATCTATTCTGTTAAGATCATCACTACAGATCTAGTAAGATTCTCATTATGCTTTCTCAGTAACCCAAATTTTCATGTTTGGTTTTCATAAGGGTATGCCTTGATCCTAACTTAAATTAGTTCAACTTTGATTTAAAGATGATTTCTTCTTATTCTGTCCTATGAGTAAGTGGAGTAAAATTAAAAAAAAAAAAAAAAGAACACAGTATAAACCACTATCCTCTGTACCATAGCTTTTCATATACTGGAAAACAGATTAAATGACTCTCTAGTCTTTATGTATGGCTAAGTAAATAGTAAGATAAATAATTGTCTCTTTATTATTCAGGCAATAAAGTTTCCTCTTGAATTCTTTCAGTCTTTGGCCTATGCACCAAGAATGTATTGCCATTAATAGGCAGATCAGATCAGCATAAAAAATTATATTTGTTAAAATTGTAAATCCAAAATGTTATCAAACTGAATTGTAGACTTTCATTTAGATATTTATCTAGACTTTTCACTTAAAGTGAAAAAATAGAAAATGCATGTAAAATACTTTATAAACCCTAAAGACTATAGCAATGTCATATATTATGTTATTTTTGTTAAAAGATTTTAATATGTCTCTTAACCTGTACCATAATGAATCTCTTCCTGTCACTGAGGACACCTATTCCCGTTTTACTTCCCATAGCCCACAAGATTATCCATAGTTATATATGTTGTTTTTCTCAGTTAAAGACTCAGTTAAAGAATTCATATTATCAACATAAAACAGATCTACTGTGAAGTGTTGGAAATAGCATGTACTTATGCCACAATAAATTCAAAATGGACACACAACCTAATTATTAAAGACCATTCCACAAAAAATTTAGAATAAAAGCAGATTATGTATGCCTTTTTACAGCTATGAGTAGGAGATTGATTTTTAAACAAGCAAAGGGTGATGACAAATACAATAGATACAATCGTGATTTCATTAACTTAAAAAGGTTTTGCCAAACAAACAAAATTAACAAATCTAGGTTAATAAGGGAAGTGCTTAAATGGGAACAAATTTTTGTATTAAATTTCTCATTAAGGGTTTGGTATCAAAGATGTATAGACAACTAACAGAAACATATATGACAGATTGATCACCCCAACAGAAAAGTTATCAAAAGATAGGAACAAATAATTCTCAAGTTGCAAACTATTAACAACCACATGGAAGAATGTTCCATGTATTTTTACTCAGAGTAATCACTAATTATAAATCACTGGAAATACATGTTTTTGAGGGGAGTTCCTATACTGGGAGCTCCCTATGATACTGATATTCCAGATATATAATATATTTATATGGGGTTTTTTTAAACAGGAAGGACAAGTGAAATTTTGCAAAATGATAAGGCCAGATAATTTCTTGTATATATTTTAAAAATTGAAATACCCATAATTGAAGCATGTCTCTTTTGGGGAAAAAAAAAAACCAAAACAAAGCAATTGATATCCCCAGAATGTGCTGAAAACTGTGGAGGTGTCATAGTATGGAGGATGGAGGTTAAGGAGTTACAAACTATAAGTCCAGGAATACAAGACTAAATTATGTCCCATGGACAATAATTGCTAAAAAGTGTTCTAATAAAGGGGATATCCATAAGAATTAAAATGGCTACAGAAAGTTGGATGGAAGAGGTAGGATTTGACTTGGACCTTGAACATGGGCATGGAGAGAGTGACTATAGTGAAGTAAAAAGATGTATTCTTAATTTTTATTACCCTCTGTTAGGGCAGGGCCAAATACCAGTATTCCATTAGTTCAGGTTTGATGTTAGGACAAAATGAGACACTCACAAGTCATTGAATAATTAAAATACGAGGTTCTAATGCAGAAAGACTATTGCAACACAGACACAGCTACAATAGATGTAGTCTCATCTGTAAATGTATCGGGTCAGTGGGGAGAGGGTATGGTGACTTGTGTGGTCCTCAGATACCCACCAGCTCACAGGGCTCCTGACTCCATGAGAGTGAGACTTTTTATTCCATTAAGTGACCAGAAAGGTATATCAAAAAAGGAAAGGTGAATCAGGTCCAAAGGAGAGCTTTGTTGATTTTTACAGAAAACTATCACGAAGAAATGAGGGAACCCTGGTCCTACTATACCTTGTAACAGAAAAACAAGGATTTTGGTGGGTTATATCTCACTATACTAAATTCATACCTCATTACAATTTACAGGTAACTCCGGGATTTCTAGTGGTTATGCCAATAAGAAGGTAAGGGGCTTGTTCAGATCACTTAATATGGAGGCACTCTGTATCCCCTATCAAATGGATGAGGGTAGCCTACTTTGATTGGTTGTATAACCATAACAAGATGCATCTTTAAAACTGATCAGACTGAGACCGTCTCTCTCTTTCTGGCTCTCTCTCTCTTTCCTATGTGCTCATTCCTGCTGCATCCAGAGTGTGAGATTACTGTTCACCCACACTACATGTGCCATGAACTGAAACAGTGAGACAGGAAAGACTTCCTTCTCCTGCTCTCCCTCTCTCTTACATCAACTCCAAGAAATGGGTTTGGAGCATTTTTGTCTCTGTTCTGTCCCATTTGTTCTTTCCAAGTTTAGGTGCACATACTCTTCCCCACCAGGCCCACAGGACCTGGGAGTTCAAGGCATGGAAGTCAGAGAATTCAGTCTTTGAGTCAGGATTCCAGGTGAGAGGCTGCATTCAGACAACCAGCTAAGCAGGGAACCCCTGAGGAGCCAGGGTGGCTGATGAAGAGAGGAATTATGCCTCCCCTATGTTGGGGGAGTAAGATTGTAGATTTATAATTACACATTTTGAAGTAAACATTTCTTTGTAAAAGCTAATCTGATGTTAGTGGCTAAGTGGAACTGGGGTACTAGCATAATCAGTGGGTGTTAGAGCCTCTTTTTTTTTTAGTCTAGGCATCTCCCAATTCCCCTTAAAGGTACCAGTGGCAGGTCCCATTAACCTGAAAAGGTTTTAAGTTCTGATCTGCAAATTGACTGAGTATCTGATTTCTTAGCTAAATACAAAAAGGATCATTCTCAGAATATGGCTACCAAGTGATTAATTTTTTACTATATTCACTATGAATTCAATTCCATTTAAATAAAAATGAGACAACTCTTCCCTTAAGGAGATTACATTTTACTAGAATAGAAGTCCTTACCCTTTCTGTGTGTCATGGACCCTTTTGGTATCCCTTCTCAGAACAATGTTATAAAGTACATAGGGCTACAAAGGAAAACGATTGTATTGAAATCATTATCAAAACTTTTTTTAAGTTCATGAACCCCATTTTAGGGACAACTGTGCTAGAAGAATATAACATATACCCAAATATACAAGGAAAATCAAGAAAAAGAGAGAACTAGAAAACTGGGGAAAGTGGGGGTAGACTTCATGGAAGTGGCATGTGAGTTGAGCCTTGAAGGAAGAAAAGAATTCTGAGAGATTAAATACATCCCAAGCATGGGAAATGTTTTGTATAAATGCATTGAATCAAGAGATGGAGTGTGGGTAAACCTGAAGCCCAGTTTGGCTTAAATGTAGGGTTTGTAAGGGAGAATAATATGAATTAGGTCTAGAAGAGTTCTGGAGAAAGAATAACTTTGGTTATTTAGATTTGGAAGACTTCTGCACACAGATGATACTTGAATCCATGGTAGTTGATAAGGTCTCCAAGAGAGCATAGGTAGAGAAAGAAAAACCCCAGGATAGAGCCTGGGGCAGGGGTGGGGAACCTGCAGCCTTGAGGCCACATGTGGCCTTCTAGGTCCTTGGGTGCAGCTTTTGGACTGAGTCTAAATTTTACAGAACAAATCCTTTTATTAAGGGGATTTGTTTTGTGAATTTTGGATTCAGTCAAAGGGCTGTACTTGGGGACCTAGAGGGCCACATGTGGCTAAGGCCCAGGCCACAGGTTCCCTACCCCTGACCAGGGGGATCATCTCTGATGAGGGAACAGGAGACAGTGATCTAGTAAATAGGGCTGAAAGTTGTCAAAAGGGTAGGAGAAGAAAGGAGAAAGAACTGTCACAAAGCCAAAGAAGGAAAGAGTGTCCAAGATGAGGGAGTTGTGGTCATGATTTAAAAAATAATAATAAGTTTAGGAGGAGTGAATGATCACCTTAGTTCAGTAATATGAAAATCTGTAGAGAAGTCAAGGATGATGAGGGTTGAGAAAAGATCATCAGACTTAGCAGCTCAAATATGGTTGGTAACCTTGAAGAGAGAAGTTCAGTTGGGTGATAGGGTTGGAAAGGCAATGAACAGGTTGCTTTAGGAGTTTTAAAAATCAATCAATAAACATTTATTAAGTGTATACCATGTTGCCACGCACTATTCTCAGTTCTGATAATGAAAGGTTGAAGAATTCTAGAGTCAAGTGAAGATTTTTGCTTTGTTTATTTTGTCTTGTTTTCTGAAATAGGGCTAACACGAGCTACAGGGGGGAAAGCCAGTAGATATGGAAAGACTGAAGATGAGAATGGTGGTAGGGGATAAGGCAGGAATGTACAATGGAGCAAACTATTAGAAGAGACAAGAGAGGATGGGATTGAAGGGACAAATAGAGATGATTGATCTTGGCAAGGAAGCAGGTCACTTCTTCAGAATTAAGAGGAAAGGAGGAATGAATAAGTTAATAGGTAGAACAGTTTTGAGATAGAAGAGAGAGAGTTCATAGCAGGTGACCTCCATTTTCTCAGTAAAGTAGAAGACAAGAAAATCTGCTGAGAAGGTAGGGGATGGAGAAGTAGGGACTTTGGAGACAGAAGTGAAGATCTGGAACCACCACTGAGAAAAGTTAGAGAGGCCATAAGCTCATCATAGAGTTAAAGCTGGAAGGGACCTCAGAAGTCATCAAGTCTATCATTTTACAAATGATAGAACTGAAAGCCAGTGAATTTTAGTGAATTACCCAATGTTAAACAGATGGTAAAGACCGGAGTTGATCCCAGGATTCTAATTAGGAAGAATAAAAGTTTTGCCATGTGGTAGTGAGGGACCAAATGAAGTTCAGTACCATGAAACTATAAGGGAATCAGCCAGCACATTGATGCGATTTCTTGCAAAAGTGTTTTAAGTATACTGGATTTAGAATCAGAGAACTTGGGTTTAAACTTTGGGTCTTCTATTTTACTACCTAATAAATTTGGATACAGCTTCTCTGGGTCTCCATGGCCTTATTTCCATCTGTACTAGATAGCTTTAAGGTCTATTATACTACTAAATCTATGATCTTATGAAACCAAAGTGGAGGTAATCTAGAGTTAAACACTGGCAGGAAAGTATCATTTTAAGGGTTCCAACAGTGGGAGAAAATACCTTCCTTTATGAGTGGATGGTCTAACAGTATCTATTTTACACAATGTAATCTAAGTCTTCAATATAATTTCACAGGTTACTATCAGATTTTACTAAGACAAAAGGATGTTAACACATTCACATTCTAAGAGGAGGGGGTGGGGAAAGTTGTTTTCTCATAAGACAGACAAATTTACATCATTGGTATCATTTTCTTCTTTCACACCTTTTTATTATTTTGATTTGTTTCACTGAGTATCATTTTCCATTTTGAGCTTTATTTTCTATATTAATATAATTTGAGATCTTTTCCTAGTAATCTGTCAAATTTATCATGGTAGTTCTCTTCTTTTTCATAAGCATCCTCATTCCAGAATTTCATAATTGTGCTTAAATTTAAGGGTTAGATCCTTTAGGCTTGCAATAGTGATAAACAGGAGAAAGTAATTTGGTAATTTAAAAGTCTAATCTTCTTAGTTTGAGATGTCATCTATGTAAGCTCTTATCCATGACAAGCATTCCTCTACCACAGTTCTGATAAGTAGTCAGGCAACCTGTTCCATTATGAATGGAAGGGGCAATGTTCACTGGTGTGCTAGAGCCAGCTCAGAAGGACTCTTAAAAGTGAAATTTTTGGTGTGAGCATTTATGCCTCACAAATCAGCAAATGCTACAATTGGGGCTTGATTTATTATTCTGTTGATTGTCTAGAAATTAAGAAAGTGATGGAGAACTGCTAATAATGCTGATTATTGGAGACTAAAGTTAATATGCACATTAAAAATTTGTCAAGTATACATCTTGTTTTGAGACAGTCAGTTGTTAAACATTTGCCAGCACATCACTGGCTATGTTATTTTATTTATTTTTTTTAAGGCAATTGGGGTTAAGTGACTTGCCCAGGGTCACACAGCTAGTAAGTGTCAAGTGTTTAGTCTGAGGCCAGATTTGAACTCAGGTGCTCCTGACTTCAGGGCCAGTGCTCTATCCACCGCTCCACCTACCTGCCCCTTGGCTATGTTATTGTTTAGAGAGTCTGAACAATTCTCCAGGAGTTTAACTAGAGAGGGATACTGAAAGCCTCTGTCTGGCAGCAGACATTGTGTCCAGTGTCCTGGTACAGTAGTATTACTATGGTAGCTGCTTGAGTACTCTCAAAGCCCTTCATCTAAGCTAGTGGCATACTTGAGATCCTCACTCACATCCCTTCCTCAAGGGGCTAGCATTTGAAGTGAGGATGGAGGCAAGGTAGAGAGCTGCTACCCAAGCTTTTCTCCCCCATCACAGCTGCTTTTTTTCCTAGGTTGCTCTTTTTTTTTTTTAAACAAAGGAGATACAAAAAAGTTCTAAGGATGTTTTTCTATATTTAGTCTTACATACTTCTGTAAGGCTTATATTTTAAAAAGAGGCCTTTCTTCTGCTTGTGTATCTCTATATGATTCTACTCCCAGTCTAGTTTTGCTGAGCATCAATCTTTAAGAGGGGAAATTCTTCTTCTCTCCTTATCTAGATCTAGGCAAGTTCAAATCTAGCCTTGGACACTAGCTGTGTGACTCTGAGCAAGTCACTTAACCTCTGTTTGCCTCAGTTTCCTCATCTCTAAAGTGGGGATAATATGAAAAGATCAAATGAGAGAATAATTATAAAGTGTTTAGTACAGTGCCTACCACATAGCAAGTGCTGTATATAAATGTTAGCCATTTTTGTCTTTGCACTAAATAACACACAAAACATCTTGGTTTTGTTTGTTCAACAAGTTGTATAACATTTTAAATGGCTTAGAAATGAAAGAAAATGCTTAGGAAAGAAATCCAAGCTTCCAACTATCAGACCAAATACATGATAGGACACTGGAATCAGGAAATGAATAGATTAACCAATGACAGGAAATTTTGGTTGTTGGTTTTTCCCCCAGACAGGAGAAGGGAAAGAAAAAGAAGATTGCAGTCTCATGCTCCCAACTTACTCATTGGTCTGCATTTCAGGTCACCCAGCTGTTCTCCTATGTGATTGATCACTCCTTATCATTGCTCTGGGCCATGTTCAAACAAGGCTTTATCAGCTCCTATGATTTCACTACCACTGCATTACCATACTTCCTCCTCGCTCACACTCAAGTTCTTCTTCTTCCTAGAAGCCTATTCAACCTCGATACTAAGTACAAAACCTCAAGACCTTGGAAATATTGGGTAAAGTACCCAGGCTAGAGTTAGCTCCCCTCTCCCCAAGGGTCCTGAGTGAAATGCTCCTGTGAGTGGAGTTAAAAGATGGGCTATCTCCATAAAGATGAAATGATAACTACCATCTGTCTAAATGGTTTAGGTGAAAGGGAATGGATTAGATGTCTCTTGGAGATTTGAACTTGGTGATTCTAAAAACCATAAAGAAAGGAAAGAGTTTATTCCATAGGGCTTTTTAAAAAATAATATCTGCCAAACCTATTGAAACTCTACCTCACAAATCTATATGGGAAACATTCACTTTTAGGCAAAGCAAATAATTATCATCTATTGATTTGTAACACTACATAAGCTTCCCAAACCACATCTATATAGAGACAAGAACCCATCTTGCAAGGTCCCAGAGAGCTCTGCCAGACAATTTAGTGACTAGGTAGGTCAGATAAATTATTGCTGGCTTTAATTATCACTACCAGGGCTGCCACATTCTTTACCTGCAGCAGAGAAACAGTGAGAAATTCCTTTCTTTTGGGAAACACTCAAGGAAGAAGCCAAAGGAAGCACTGCCAAAGTGAACTTTTAAAGTTGAAACTGCCCTGGTCACTAGAACCATGTAAGTGAAAGGAAAAACAAACTTACACAAGAAAACACAGACAAAACTTATTGGAAAGTAAAAGTTGATCTTCATATTAGCTTCATCTAGAAATCACTTACCAATATGCCCAAGGCAGTTAAATTAATTTGAGAAGCATTTATTTAGCATTGTACTAGGCACTCTTCAAGTCACTGGGGAAAGAAAGACAGAAATAAAACAATCTCTACCCTGAAGGAGTTTACATTCTACTGGAGGGGGTGGGGTGTATAACATGTTCATATGAAATGTATTCAAAGTAATTTTGCAGGTTGACCACAAATTTCGCTGGAGGGAAAACTATCATGACATTACACATACACACACACACACACACACACACACACACAAGCAAAAAGTAACAGAAATCAGAGCATGCGTGCTCAATCACTTAGGTAATTTTCCTAAGTACATGTATATTCAAATCAATTCAATATTTATTAAGACTCAATTAATTAATAATTATATGCAAGATTAAAATAGATATAGTCACTACCCTTAAGGAGCTTGCATTCTATGGCCTAACCATATGTGAGAATGAACAATTCTTGTTTTGTAAACAGAAAACATTCTGATGGTTAATGTGAACAAGTTAATGTTATAAGGAGATAAGATCTGAGTGTATTTCTAAATTTGTACTGAGATTTTTGTTTACACTTCACCCTTACTTCCAAATATGCCCCTCCCTACATCCCCAACCCAACAAGCTATCCCTTGTAATAAAGAGTAAAAAGAGAGGGAAAAGCAGTTCATCAAAACTTTCATAATCTTGGTATATTTTAACTGGGTTAAGGCATTATATTATTTGGACCAGTTTAAATAAACTCTTAGTCTATCAGGGCCTAAAGGAACAAGAGAGATTAATCTGTATAACTGATTTTAAAGATGAGGAAACTGAATACTACCACTATCTCCTTCATTGAATTGAGTGAAGTTGAATGTCCTTAGGAAAAGTATGCATAGGCAGGGCAGTTGATGTGTGGGGCAGAAATACAGTAACTGATGCCAATAGCCCTTAATGAGGGTACCAGCCTTCCTTCCACTCTGTGGCTTCCTGTAGGCATTAGATAAAAGCAGGGAAAGCCCAGGTTTCTGGGCTGGTTTAAGCTGGTCCATTATACTGTGGTGATTAAGCAGTTGTGTGTGTTTTGGAAGAAGAAACTGCTAAATAGCCAGGTAAGACCTTTTTGTGGCAGAGCAACACAGCTCTGGGGAGTCTGGTTGTCTAGGAGCCTTTTCCTGTGTGTCTGTGTTGGTGTTCTCCTATGTTATGTATGTCCCTTGGGAAAGTCTGCCCTGGCCTGTGCTATAAATTGCTTGTGGTTTAAAAATAGACTATACCAAAAAGCTAGAAGGTAAGGACTCTATGTCCCAAGAGTGATGGCTATACCCTTGATAATACCTTCTAAACCCTTCTCTAGTTTCTTGAATGTGCTTACATCAATATTTGCTGATCCCTGGTAGTCAGTAGCTGTGGGACCCTGACACTGAGGTTCAAAGGGGTAAATGACTTGCCCAAGGTCACACAACACTGGCAAAACCAAGATTCTTCCAATTCCCAGTCTTCTCAGTATTCTCTTTCCACTATGCTTTGCTGGTATATAAATATAGAACACTTAACCTGGAATTCTCCTTTTTAATTATCATACATTCTCCCTTGCTTTACTATTTGTTTACATCTTTGCCTCTCTATTAAATTTCAAGTACTTTGAAAGTAATATTTGTGTTATATCTTTGATTCCAAAATGCCAACAAAGTGTTTTGCATATAGTTGGTGTTTCATATCTGTTGCATTGCACTATTATGTCGAAATGAATCGCGTGTGGACATTGTAGATATGTGTGCTGAGGAGAATTCTCAGGAAACTTAGAATCAGAATTAAACAATAGAGGAAAGCAATCATTCAAAATGAAAGGGGCATATCAGAAGAAGGTGACCTTTTTCCTTTCCACGTTTTCTAGAATAGAGATGTCAAACTTGCTACCAGAGCCAGCTATCAGCTTGCTACCATAAGCAGACTCTCCCAAGTACAGCTTGAATGATATTAAAATGTAATTGGGAAATGTTTAACAAAATAAATAAAAATATAAGCAGCACAGATGTATTTGTGGTTTTTCTCGATCAACATGCAGCCAAAGCCTCTGTATCTATTGGCATTTGATACCACTCTTCTATAACGTGAAAGAAGATACTCAGCAGCTGACCCCAAAGTCATTGGATCACAAGATGACATATTTAAAGTTGGAAGAGATCTCAAAGATCATCTCATCCAACCCCCCCCTTTATACAGATGAGGAAACTGAGAGCTAGAATGGTAAAGTGATTTGTCCAAGGTCACACAGTCTACTTTGAAAACAGGAATACTTTGTAATATTGTGAATATTATACTAGTAACAAGAAGCAATGTAAAGTAGTAGAGATGGCCTCAAAGACAGGAAGACCTAGGTTCAAATCTTATCTCTAATAACTCTAATTACTTTAATATTTAACACACTTAACTCTCAGTGCCTCAGATAACTCTCTAAAACTATAACTTGAATTGGTAAAGGAAGTTTCCCCACTGGAAATTCCCTATACTGATGAAATCATGGAGACAAGTGACTCAAAATTTCCTTCTTGGTAAATTTTTAGTGGGAATGTAAACTGCCCATTTGCCCTGTCAGCATTTACAGTACTTAGAACAAGCACCTGGCTCAGAACCAGGCAGAGAACAATGTTGGATAAGGAGATTAAGTTATGGAAAACAGCACCAACTGATTGGCTCTTTATAGTGGAAGTAGATATCCGTGGGAGCAGATTTTTTCCAGCTGCAACTTTCTTGTTGCACAATTTCCCAAATAGAGCACCCCAGTGCTGTGCTACAATTTTCAAAGAAGACTTCTGATTCACAGGAAACCTGAGCCAGCGTGTTGCCAATTTCATTTTTGGAGTAATATTTAAGGTTATTATGAGGTCACCTCTTGTTTTAACTTTCCTGAGTTTAGCAAAATTGTGCACAGTCACATAGAAATGCAGTGATTGTTTACTGATGAATTGTGTTCTGTTATTGTTTTGTCTTAGGGGGAATTTTGCAGAGAGGCTGGCCGTCTCTGAATATCATGTTCCTTATTGAACATGGGAGGAAAAACTGTAACTTTCCTAAAAGCCACTTATCTCTTAATTACACATGTTCCTAGGTGTGACCATGAAGAGGAACTAGGAAAAAGAACAGCCAGAAACAATTTAGTAAACTGTGAGGCTGTAATTTTTAAAGGGCCAAGTACTGGTAAATCAGATAGAAAGGGATTAACTCGAATGTTAAATTTAAATCCCAGGCTGAAAGTTAGGGTCACTTTTAATGGATACCACAAACTAGAATTATCCCAGACTATATTCTCAGAAAGACTCCTAATACTTTCACTGTTGCTATGCAAAGAGTCAGAAAGTGAACAACCTCCACCCTATCCCTATTTACCCACTGGGTGTCAATGTTGATGAAAATCTCAGCTTTTGTTCCTAGCTTCTTCAGTCATGGTATACATTGATGAATAACCTCTTAGGCTAAAAAGATATCAGAGAAAATCCAAAATTCAGGCACACATTCCATATTTTTATTTTTCTTAATTAAATTTTATTTTTTCAATTAATACGCATTTCTCTCAGCCCCCCATTTCCCCAAGGGGGAAAAAACAAATCTACTTTTTATTTTCTTTTTTACATTTTCAAGAATGAGAAAGGAAAATATGCAATAGTTGACCTCAGTTATAGGATCACACATTTTAGAGCTGGAAGGGACCTAAGATCATCTAGGCCAGGGGTGGGAAACCTGTGGGCT
This sequence comes from Phascolarctos cinereus, assembly GCF_003287225.1. NCBI lineage: Eukaryota > Metazoa > Chordata > Mammalia > Diprotodontia > Phascolarctidae > Phascolarctos > Phascolarctos cinereus. The sequence continues at coordinate 208,527,530 of NW_027555514.1, forward strand.
CAAGGCCACACGTGGCCTTCTAGGTCTTTGAGTGCGGCCTTTTGACTGAGTCCAAGTTTTACAGAACAAATCCTTTTACTAAGGGGATTTGTTCTGTGAAGTTTGGATTCAGTCAAAGGGCTGCACTTGAGGACCTAGAGGGCCACATGTGCCCTTGAGGCCACAGGTTCCCCACCCCTTATCTAGTCCAATTCTCTCATTTTACAGATGAGGAAGTTGAGATTCAGAAAAGTAAAGTAACTTACCCAAGGCAGATTCATTTAAAAACAATGGGAAGGTTTGGTTAATAATTAAGGGAAAAATCATCAAAGGGACAAAGAAGAAGCTAGCTGTTGTACTCCTTGGCAGGATGAATGATGTGAGGCAGTTAAACAAATCCTCAACATGCATGTCAATTTTTATATACATGTTAGTTTGATTATATGACATTTTTATTTCTTCATGTTTATTGACTATATTTTTTAAAATTATGGAATAAAAATATTAAATATGTAAAGCTAGCTGGCATCAGCTGAACAAAAGATCAGAACACTGTACCATTTAGCCCAGAAAAATTTTCAGCAGAGATCAGTATCTGATACAACAGGAAAGGAAAACTGTTCCTGTCTTTTTGCAGCCTCCCTTTTCCCTTTCAAAGCACCTGACCAACTCTTCAGTTTCATATCCTAGGAGGAATTCTTTCCTAACTTTAACTGACACTCTGATTCTAAGCTTAAACAGACTACTGGATAATCTCTAAAATAGAGGCACAGTGACTCTGACACCAGGGAGGATTATTGACTTAGCTCACAGACCTGGGATGAAATAACCAGGGCAGGAACAACTCTGTAACTCTGAGCTTGCAAAGTTTACAAGCTAGCTGATAAGGCCTGAGGTCAGCAATGGCCCATTAGAGCACCAACCAGGGCAAGCATGCAATTGACCCAAACTGGGACAAATTGGTAAAGCTCAGATCAGAAAGGCATATCATACTTATCAGACCACTTAGGGACTACTCAAAGTTTGCAGCTCTGTGGCTTAATCTACTCTTGAGATCCTCGAAGAACATAGCACTGAAATCTAGAAAAGGTAAATGAAGAGTTTCAGATGATACAGATAAGGACCATACACGGCTCCAGCATTCATTATCTCCAGAAATGAGCAGAACTTGACTCTAACAAAAAGTTTCTATTTGGGAAGTGAGGTTGAAAGAATGAGTAAACAAACAAAAAAGACTCCCACAATAAGACATTTTCTGGAGTCAGGGTTGCCCCAGACCCAAACCCAGAAGAAAAGAATAACTCCACAAAATCTACAATCAAAGCCCCAAAGAAAAACACAGCACTACCACAAAGTCAACTAGATTCTTGGAAGAAATGAAGGAAAAGTTTGCAAATAATAAGTGAAATAAAAGTTCTATAGAAAAAAATTGGAAAAGAAATTAAAACTCTGGAAGAAAGACTTGGAAGAGGAACTAATAGATTACTATAAGAGGTACAAAAGTTTACCTTAGAGTGAAAATTAGAATGTTTCTGATAATTGGAATAAAGCAAGCAGAAATCAATGATTCCATGAGATAATGAGAAAAATGTTTTAAAGTCAAAAGATGGGAAAAATAGAAGAAAATGTAAGGTCTTTTAGATCAAAAAGAGCTCATCTGGAAAATAGTCAATGAAGAAAAAAATCTAAGAAACATTGGAATTCCCAAAAGCCAAAAGATCTCAAGTTTCAAAAAATCATAAATGAAAATTGCCCAGTCCTATTAAACTAGAAAGCAAAGTGAAAATTGAAAGAATATGCCAGTCACCTCATGAAAGGAAATCCAAAATGAAAACTGTCAGGAATGACAGGCAAAATCCAGAGCTTCCAGATCAAAGGAAGAAAATACTGTCGGCACTCAGGAAGGGAACATTCAAGTAACAAAGAGCTACAAGCAGAATCACAGTATTTGGCAGCTACTACTGTAAAGGAGCAGAGAGTTTATAATGTTATCCAAGAGACAAAAGATACAAGTTTAAACCAAGAATTACTTGTTAAAAAGAGAAATAGACAGTTAAACTCTAATTGTTTGGAATGTCAGTGTACTCCATTCAGACTCAGCAAAACAGTGTAATCTTACGGGCTGGAAACAGACTTTTAATGAAATAAAAGACTTCCAAACATTCCTGATAAAAGGGCCAGAGCTGAATAGAAACTTTGAAATGCAAACTCATCAGGCAAGAGAAACATAAAATAGAAAATTGCATGAGCGATTGAAAGGCACCACACAAAGATGATGTGTTTACTTTTTAATAAGGGGACATATAATAAGAATGCCACCAGAATCCTAACATCATCAGAAGAAATATATAATTAAGACAGAGGAACTGGGAATGGCTTAGCCATGTTTTGATGATACTGAAAGAAAAAAAGGAAAGGGGGGGAAGGAACGCAGTAGGGAAGAAAGGAGGAACAAGGATAAAGGAACTTATTACTTCATAATATTGGAGTACATAAGAAGACTATAAAAATTGTAAGTAGAAAGGAGTGTGGGGTGTAGACATTGCTTTAACTTCATTTTGATCAAAGCAAAGTCAAACACTCAGTTTGGTGACAGAAATACATTTAATTCAACAAGGAAACAGGAGAGAATGGGTAAATAGAATAAGAGGAAGAACAGATTCAGGCAGTGATTAGATGTGAATCATGAAAAGGAGTTTAAAAGGAAAGAGGAAAAAAGATAAGAACCTATTACTGAGATAAAGAAGGGAAGAGAAGAATGGTAGGGGAACAGAAGCAAATTGTATCAATCACAGACCACTGAGCACATACCAGTGTGAGTCAAGGGATGGCCCCCTTAATAAAAAAAAAAAGTCAAACTAGGAGGGAAAGACCCTCAGAGTTGCTGGCCAAAAGAGAAACAATTACTCTTTGCATTCACTCTGAGCTATCTGGGCCCAAAAAATAACCATTAAGTGGTACTTGGGCAGGGACCTATTATTGGCCAATCAATGAGAGCCAGAGTGAACTGGGTTTAAGGCATGGTGTTTAAGGAAGAAATCTAGCCAGTAAACCCCAAGATAACTAGGTAGCTTTCAGCCATCAAAATTTACCTTCCTTTGGGCAAAACACCCTCAGGTAAGGGCATGATACCCTATGTAGGGAGAGGAGAGGAGAGGAAAAGAGAAGAAAGGAGAAAAAAGGAGAAGAGAGAGGAAAGAGCAAAGTCACCAGTCTCACTTTTTCCTCCACAGCCATCTGGGTCCAGTAGCCAGATATAGATTAGGACAACTGAAGATGGCCCAGGATATAGTGGGAATAGTAGCCTATTGGTTGATAAACCCAAAGACCCCAGCCACTAGGGTCAGGATTGACTATTTGACAAATTCTGGAAAGCAATATGGCAGGAATTAGGTTTAGATCAACTTTTTATACCATATAACAAAGTATACTACGAATGAATACATGATGTAGATATAAAAGGTCACATCATAAACAAATTAGGGGAGCAAAGAAGAAATTGCCTTTAGGATCTATGGATAGAGGAATAATTCATGGCCAAACAAGAAACAGAAAGGATCACAAAAGACAAAATAATTTTGATTGCATCACATTAAAAAAGGTTTTGTACAAATCCAATGCTGCTAAGACTAGGAAAGAAAAGGTTAACTGGGGGAAATATCTGCTGTGAATTTCTCTGATAAAGGTCTAATTTCCAAGCTATATAAGGAACTGGTTTAAATATGTAAGAATAAGAGCCACTTCCCAACTGATATTCTTAAGCAATTCTCTAGGCAAAACATATGAGCCTGTTACAGTCATATAAAAAAATGTTCTAATCACTAATAAATAGAGAAATGCAAATTAGGCAGCTTTCAAATTCTACCTCTCACCCATCAGATTGGCAAAGTAAACAAAAAAAGGAAAATGTGAAATGTTGAAGGGGCTACAGAAAAACAAGCACATCAAAGGACTGTAGGTGAAGCTATAAATTGGTGCAGCCATTCTGGTGGTATGGGAGGGGGGTGCAACTTGAGACTATGCCAAAAAAGAAATTACTAAACTACATATATCTTTTGATTCCAAGCTATCTTTCCAGATTTATTTCACATTATCCCCTAAACACACACACACGTGCATGCATGCACACGCACACATACACATACATAGAATCTATATTCCAGTAGACCCAGACTACTTGCTGTCCTTCACACTTGACATTCCATCTCCCACCACCATGCATTTGCACAGACTTTCCTACACTCCTTAGATGCTCTCCTTCCTCAGTTATTCCTCTTAGAATATCTAGTTTACTTTGGATACACTTTGTGGTATATTTTTAAATCTTGTATGCTGTATCTTCCCATGTAGAATGTAAGTTTCTTGAAAGCAGGGAGTAACTGCTAGGTCTGCATCCCAAAGAGATCAAAGAAAAGGGGATAAAAACTATTTGTACAAAAAAAAAATATTTATAGCTGTTCTTTTTGTGATGAAAAAGAATTGGAAATTGAGGGAATGCCCATCATCTGGGGAACGGCTGAACAAGTTTTGGGAATTAAGTACCATGGAATTCTATTACAATAGAAGAAATGACAAGCAGGATGGTGTCTGAAAAACTTGGGAAGACTTATATGAGCTAAAGCAGAGTGAGTGAGTAGAACCAGGAGAATATTGCACATAGTAATGATGATCATTATGAAAAAATTAGCTACTCTGATCAAGGCAATGATCCAAGACAATTTCAAAAGATCCATGATGAAAACTGCTATCTACTTCCAGAAAGAGAACTGATGAACTCTGAGTATAGAATGAACGTACTTTTTATTTTTCCTGTTTGTGTGTGTGTTTCTTTTGCAACATGGCTAATACGGAAATACAGTTTTTTATGACTTCATATATATAACTGATATATTCCTTGCCTTCTCCATAGGTGGGGGTGGGGCAGGAGTGAAAAAGAGAATTAGGGACTCAAAGTTTTTAATACATAATGTTAAAAAAATTTACATGTAAGTGGGAAATATTTAATGAAATAAAAATATTTAAAAATTAAAAATAGAAAGGAATGGTTTCCCTTTTCTCTTTGTAGCTTCATACCTCAGTACAAGGTACTGCTCCTTTTTCATGAGGACATGCTATTTCCCCAGTGCCTGGCACAGAGCAGGTCCTTAATAAGTGCTTGTTGAAAGTTCTGAGAACCTGAGAAAAAACAGCTTTTCAGACAAATGGACTTGTTTGAAAGTGTCTAAGAGGGAAAAGCTCTAGTTTTCCTTCAGCTAATCTAAACGCTAATGTTTTCAGAACTTTTGAATTTTTTTCAAGGACACTCTGCATCAAAGAACAGTTTGGAGACTGGGACCATTGAATAACAATCTGTGTTCTATCTGATAGAAAGATAGTTTTGGACTTTCTCATCATAAGGTAGAGGTGGATCATTTCTCACCAGGAGACACTGTTTTGAAGAATAGCAAGGAAAAACCAAACAGGAAGAGAAGAGAAGAGAAGAGAAGAGAAGAGAAGAGAAGAGAAGAGAAGAGAAGAGAAGAGAAGAGAAGAGAAGAGAAGAGACGAGAAGAGAAGAGAAGAGAAGAGACGAGAAGAGACGAGACGAGACGAGACGAGACGAGACGAGACGAGACGAGACGAGACGAGACGAGAAGAGAAGAGAAGAGAAGAGAAGAGAAAGAGAAGAGAAGAGAAGAGAAGAGAAGAGAAGAGAAGAGAAGAGAAGAGAGGAGAGGAGAAGAGAAGAGAAGAGAGGAGAGGAGAAGAGAAGAGAGAGAGAGAGGAGAAGAGAAGAGAGGAGAGGAGAGGCCACAGATGGAAAAAGCACAAAAGTTCAGTTAAGTGGAGCCAGAAGAAGAGAAGATAACCTGAGCTCAAGAGCCTTCCTTCTCCCCTCCCTGCACCCTGACACTGAGCTGAGAAGAGAGAATACAAGCTTTGTTGCTGGGAACTGTTTGAAGGAAAGAAGATTCCTCTGCTGTGGTTGAAGAGCTGGCTGAGTTCATCTGCCTTGTTCTTTAGTGCCATCTACAGCTTGAGCGAAGGGAAACCCAGGAGAGTTAGTTTCATTGCTTCCTACTGTCCATTCTGGCTAGAGGGGAAGAAACCCTTTATAGCCTACAGTGCAGACCTGCATAATTTTAAAGAATCTAGGTTTGGGAGCTTAGGCTTGTCATTGAACAAGTGTAACACTACTGTTCTACTACTTGAAAAAAAATCTTAAGGTTGCAGAGAAGTAGCTTCATTCTTGAAAGTGGAGAAGCTCAGAGGAGTAGTTCTGTCCAAGAGGTGACATATAGTACAGTGTTCCCTAAAAAAGCCAAGGAAATCAAATCTTATGTTCCAGAGCCATGAGCTGCTATGGACATATGGCTTTGCCAATTCATATGTCTTACTAATAGGTTTTTCACAAGCTTGTGCTCACTTTTTCCACCATAGACATTAGACACTATGTACATCGGTAGGACGGTGTGACTTAGTTGCATGAGCAGACTTTTTTATTCCTACTTTTGTCTTCTATTGAGTAAGTACTACATTACTATAATGCATGTTTCTGATTTCTTGCTTAGCAAATATTCCATGATTAAAACTTAATGGTGTCATTGTGACTGGTTTGTATAAAGGAGAAGCACACTGGTGTGGGCTCAGGAGCTATTTTTGTGAGTATAAACATGTAATTCCTCCACATAAGGCTTACCTCTAGATCTCTGGGAGTGAATTGTAGTCATGTGGTCACCTTTCTCGGGAACCACTTTGACCTTCCAATATGAATGCATATTAGGGATCAGTAAGCCAGTCTTAGCCCAGGAACATAGAAAGTCAGCCTGAAGAGAGTAATGAATCAGTGCATCTCCATTAAAGTCCTCTATAACAATATAGTACTTTGCACATAACAGGTGCTTAATAAATTTTTACTAAATTAAAAAGACCTGGTACAGACTAGACTCCCACCATCTTTGTGCCTTTGATCAAGCTGTTCTCTATGTTGACATGCCATCCCTTCTTCTTTGCCTGTTAAACCCACTTGTGCTTTAAAATAAAATATCATCTCTTCCAGGAAAACCTTCTCTGTTGCACCCAATCTCCCATAGGACCTCAAATTGCAATTCATTTTCTGAATGAAGTTCACACCTAATAAGTTACCATCTAATGATGTTTATTAAAGCAATTTATGTTGGTGTCTCCTCCTTGCTCCCCAAGGGACACTCAAAACTCTTCTCCACCACCCCCGAAGTCTCAATTCTGTAGTGCTCAGGTTTTCTTTTTTGTAATCCAACTCTTACAATCATATATTACTACTGAAGAAAACACTTAGCTTTGACTATGGGCCTTTGTTGGCAAGGTGATATCTCACAGCTTTCCTTCCAAGAAGCAAGCATCTTTTCATCTCATGGCCGCAGTCACTGTCTACAGTGATCTTTGAGCCCAAGAACATAAAATCTGATATTGCTTCCATTTCTTCTCCCTTTATTTTCCAGAAAGTAATAGGACCAGTTGCCAAAATCATAGGGTTGTTTTTTTATGTAAAGCTTCAAGCCAGATTTTACACTCTCCTCTTTTACCCTTATCAAAAGGCTTCTTAATTCTTCTTCACTTTTTGCCATCAGAGTGTTATCATCTTCATATCTGATAGTACTGATATTTCCCCCAGCAACCTTAATTCCAACTTTTGATTCATCCAGCCCGGCATTTCATATGAGATACTCTGCATATAAGTTAAATAAATAAGGTGACAATATATAGCCTTGTTGTACTCCTTTTCCAATCTTAAACTAATCAGCTGTTCCCTGTTTAGTTCTAACTGTTGCTTCTTGGCCCACATACAGCTTCCTCAGGAGACAAGTAAGATGATCTACTACTTGTGATCCACACAGTCAAAGGCTTTCATGTAGTCAATGAAACAGAAGTATGTATTTCTCTGGAACTCCCTTACTTTCACAATAATCCAGCAAATGTTGGCAATTTGGTCTCTATTTCCTTTGCCTCTTTGAAAACCACCCTGCTCTTCTGGTAATTCTCAGTTCACATATTGCTGAAGCCTAGTTTGCAGAATCTTAAGCATAACTTTGCTGGCATGTGAAAGGAATGCAATTGTTCAGTAATTTGAACATTCCTTGGCGTTGCCCTTCTTTAGGATTAGACACAAATTAATCTTTCCCAATCCGGCAGCCACTGTTGAATTTTCCGAATTTGTTAGTATATTGATTGCAATTCTTTAACAACATCATATTTTAGGATTTGAAATAGCTCAGCTGAAATTCCATCACCTCCACTAGCCTTATTGTTAGCAATGCTTCTTAGGACCCACTTAGCTTCATTCTCTAGGATGCCTGGCTCTAGATCAGTATCCACACCATTGTGGTTATTGGTGATGTTAAGATCTTTCTCATAAAGTTCTTGTGTGTATTTTTGCCATCTCTTCTTAATTCCTTCTGCCTCTCTTAAGTCTCTATGATTTTTGTCTTTTATCATGCCCATTTTTGCATGAAACATTCCCTTAATATCATTAATTTTCCTGAAGAGATTTCTTGTCTTTCTCATTCTATTGTTCTCTTCTATCTCTTCGCATTGTTCAGTTAAAAAAACTTTCTTATCTCTCCTTGCTATTCTCTGGAATTTTCATTCAGTTGAGTATATCTTTACTTTTCTCCTTTACCTTTTGCTTTCCTTCTTTCCTCAGTTATTTATAAAGCCTCATCAGACAGCCATTTTGCTTTCTTGCTCTTCTTTTTCTTTGGAATGTTTTTTTGTTGCTGCCTCCTGTACAATATTGTGGACCTCTGTCCATATTCTTCAGGCACTCTATCTACCCAATATAATCCCTTAAATCTATTTATCACCTCTACTTCATATCCATAAGGGATGTTATTTAGGTTATACCTGTATGATCTGATGGTTTTCCTTACTCTCTTCAATTTAAGTGTGAATTTTGCAATAAGAAGCTCATAATCTGAGCCACAGTCAGTTCTAAATCTTGTTTTAACTGATAGAGCTTCTCCACCTTTGGCTGCAAAACATACAATCAATCTGATTTCTATATTGACTGGTGAGGTCCATGAGTTATTGAAAAACAGTGTTTGCTATGACCAGCAAGTTATCTTGACAAAAATCTATTTTTACTCCAAGACCAAACTTGACTGTTATTCCATTTCTCTTTTGATTTTCTTCTTAAGAGCTAGTATGCTAGTTTTTTTTAATGTGGAATAGTAAGTTTTTTGTACTTTAGTGCAAGATTGTATCAGTCTCACAAAACCTGAGGAATGTAATTTTTTCTTAATAGTAGCAACTCAACCAGATTACCAAGTTGAAGTTTCATTGTCTGATCTCATCATCAAGATGCCCCATTAATGGCATTTAAATTTATTTACTTAGAAGAATAAAAATTGCAATTGATTATTTCAAGTTCATTGTTTTGAGTTTTTCCTTGCTGCAATATCTGTAATAAGTCATAATATAAAGTGAGCATTTGCTTTCCCCCATTGTACACCATGTCACTCAAGATATTATTTCTGATTCAAAATATCCAGAGGAACAAGTTCTTAGCACAATGCCTGGAACATAGTAGGACTTTAATAAATGCTTGCTGACTATTAGCTGACAGGACCTCTTAGTGTGGTAGGAACAGAACCAACCACACTTAGCCTGGCAATCAAGAAACTGATATTTTAGTTCGACCTCTATTACTAATTAGCTATATAACCTTGGTCAAATCATTTAACTTGATTCAATCAACAAGCATTTAACAAGTGTCTACTATGTCGTACGTACAATATTGGGTGAAAGATACCAAGAAAGAATGAGCAATTCTTGTCTTCAAGCTCACATACTATCAGGGGAGATAATGTGTCTACATACAAGTTTGTAAATATACATATATATACATATATATATATATATACTTACATGAAATATAAGTATATATATGTACATATATATACTTATATGAAATATAAGTATATATATATTATATACATATATGTACTATATATGAAATATACCTGAGGTATATTTCTGAGATAATATGAGGCAGTGGGAGGCATTAGCAGCAGGGGGCATCAAGAAAGGCTTCCTATAGGAGGTGAAGCTGAGCTGATCTTTAAAGCAAAGTAGGTTGAGGAGAAGGTCTGTTCCGGGCATGAGACAACCTATGCAAGGATACAGAAAAGGGGAAATGGAATATTGTGTATTAGGCAGAGCAAAAAGTCCAGTTTAGCCAGACTATGGTAATTTTCTATTAAATAAGAGGGCTGAACAAGGTGGTTTTTCAAATCTACTCAACCCTCCAATCTAAAAATCTTTTAGTATATGCAAAACAACTTATTTTACTGTTGGAAGTCTAGGATTTAACACATGGAATTATAGAGTATAATTTTCTCTTTACTTGACTTTTGGCCATCCCATTTTCCATAACTGCTTATTGAGGTTAATGATACTTCATACTAGCAGGATGCTGGATAGATTAATATTGCTATAAAGCTTTGTATAAATGTAAAATCATGACTAAAATAGAGCTATAAATGCAAAGGTAATAACTCTGTAACCCTTAGGCTAGAACCAAAATTTTGGGTTTTCTTGGACTATATTCAATCTTGGAGACTTCTCAGTAAAAACTTTTTTTGGCTCTTTCCCCTGAAAACATCTGAATGTAGCTTATATCTATCTAGGTCTCCTCAAAAAGAGAAGAGACTCAGGTTTAATGGAACAATTCAGGCTAATAATACATCCTATATAGAAGAAGCTTTATTTTACCTGAGAAATGAAAGGGCTTACGCTTTTCATAAGCAATGAAGACAACTCTCATTCACTCTTCAGTGGCCCCCCACTTCTCCAGCTAACCTTTATAGCCTTCTTGGGTTGAGATTGCCTTCCTGAGATTAAGCATTTGGGGTACTATGATGTCAAACAACCCTTCTTTCTGGTGAGCCCCACTTTAACTACAACTAGCACTTATATAGCACTTTAAGGTTTCCAAGACACTTTTCAAATATTCTCTCATTTATCCTCACAAGAACTCTAGAAGGTGGGTGTTATTGTTATCCCCATTGTACAGATGATGAAACTAAAGCAGATAGAAGTTAAGTGACTTGTCCAGTGTCACACAGCTAGTAAATGTCTGAAGCTAGATCTGAACTCATGTCTTGCTGATGTCAGGATCCACTGTACCACCTAACTGCTTCCTCAGTCCTTTAGACTTATATTAATACTGTGGTTAACTCCATCCCTCTTCCTCTCTTCCCCATAATTAGTCTAGACCAGCATAGTTTACTTAATTCATATTACTAGAGGGAGGGAAAGTATAGATTTGCTCCTCTATGTAATGTCTCTGTTCCCTGCTGCTATAGCTTTGGCTGCTGTTTGGCCTAGTAATTCTTATTCTCTTCAACAGATAAGGTCCAGTAATATCTATGTTTGTTTAGGAAGCTCCTGGTTTGGCTTTAATGTTTCACCATTGCTTCTCTGGAACACATGGTTCCCTTTTTATCTGGGGCCTAGTGGTTGGTTCCCCAATATGTCTATTTAACTGAGTGCTCTTTGACTGTCTCAGCTCTGGTTTTCTCTGTGTTTGTCTTTGGTCTCCCTTTAAAGGCCAGATCCATGGGTTTGCCCATTAATCAATAGTTACCACACTTCAATGTCTTGTCAATGCACCAAGAAGTATTCAGAGCAAAGTAAGTTTAAACCCTATCAAGGATACATCTCCAATGCCAGAACATATTCTTAGAACCTTGACCAGACTCCACCTGGATAAATGCTATACAAAAAAAGGCTTTGGGTTTATAGAATGTCCTTCCCCCCACCAACATCATTTCAACAGTATTATTTCACTAATCCTTCCAACTCAATTAAATTTTCAAGGTACATAAGATATTTGGGAGAAACTGAGACCCACTGAGGTGAAGAGACTTGGTAAAAGTTCCATACTCAGTAAATATTAGGTTCAAAAATCAAACTTTTTTGCTTCCTACTACTCTTTTCTATTAGATCTAAGTTTCTGATGCCATTTTGGAAATAATGAACTATCTTCATAAGCCCTTAGTTCCTTAAGCTGTCATTTTACACAGTCTCAAAAATTGGCCAATGTCTCCATACTTCATTGAACAACATCACAGCAGCTTCCCTTGCCCCGGGCTCAGAACTGACTCAGAACAGAAAGACATAACATTGCAGGCATCAATTCTATTCTCCACAGCACTTGAATCCTCCCCTAAAGGTTTATAATTTCATTACAAACCTGTTCAAGTCACATTCTGGTATAGTGGGATCCTTTTCTTTTTCATAAAAAGAGTGAGATTGTTTTTGCAATAGATATTTGGGCTATAGTTTTCAGCAATGGTGATGATGCCCTGCAACTTCACAACAGTGCTTTGCTTTAAATATAAAAATCAAGTTCTTGTGCTTCTGTTTATGGGGAAAGGCCCAACTGCCTTCTGATTCAATAGTTCAAAACTGTTACAAAATGGAGAAATACAACTTGGTACATCATTCTAAAGAATATATGGGAGAAATGATTCCAACAAGAGAAAAGTCAAGGCTAAGGTTGAGAGGAAATCAAATTTTTACAACTTTGCAAAATGTTTTATTTTCACATTATTATTTTGTTGCAAAAAAAAATCCAGCAATGTTTATATGAATGGTGTCAAGAAGAAGGAATATCACTTCATCCAAAAGAATAGTTTATTGCTGTGAAAGGGGAAATTTCTTTATTCTTGGCCATTTTCATTTCCATGAAGTGAATTATGGCATCCTCAATTTGGAAAGTGGTATTCACCAGCAGTGGAAAATGACAGCACTTCATCTTGGAGTGAGCTCTTGAACCATCCTCAAAATATCATCTTTCACATTTGGGCATTCTCAAAAAAAATTAGTAGGTCCAAAACACAGCTTAGGATAAAAAGCAGGGTCCATTTTGCTATATGGTAACAAGTACTGCATATGCAGATTGAATATGCATGGAATTATCGCATTCCAGAACTACAAGGGATCTTAACAGGCTATCTAATATAGCTCCCTTCCCATGGCTAGATCCCCTCTATAATGCCCAACCAATTTTCCTTCAGTCTCTACATTAAAATAAGGATAAGGATAAGTGATAAGAAAACTACCTCATGGTTTCAATGTTCTTCCACATCTGAGTGGATTAAACTACCACCTATTAATCCTACTTTTCCCTTTTGGATCTTAACAAAAATGGCTTTCTTTTACCAAATTTTAAAACAGCTATCATGTTTCAATTAGGTCTTCCCCTTTCCTGGAAAACAACCCCAGACAAATCTTTACTAAAACTTAGACACATAATAAGAAAAGAAAAATAAACATATTGTAAACTTGGATATTGAAATTTAAATACAAAATAAGAAAAGAAAAAAAGCATGTCATGTGCACAGAAATCTTTATATAACATAATTTCTCTTACCCTAGTCATAATTCTCCGGACATATCCTAATCTGTCATCATCCTCTAGGGTTCTCTAAGTATAACATCATGTAATGTGCAAAAAGTGATAGTTTTATTTCTTCATTGCCTATTCTAATTCACTTTCTTTTCCTTCTCTTATTGCTGTAGCTGACATTTTCAGCACAATATTGAATAATAGTGGTGATAATGGACTTCCTTGCTTCACCTCTGATCTTATTGGGAAGGCTTCTAGTTTATTCCCATTACAGACAATACTTGCTAATGGTTTTAGATAAATATCACTTGTCATTTTAAGGTAAGCTCCATTTATATCTATGTTCTCTAGTATTTTTACAGGAATGAGTGTTACATTTTGTCTGATCTTCTGAATATCAAATGATAAAACAGCACTTTGGTATATCGTGAGTCCAGTTTCTCACTTGAGACAAATCTTAAGAGAGAGCTCTATGGCACGGGCCAAAGGAAATTTCAGTTATCTCCCCATTTTTTAACCTATAGTGTGGCCAAAAAAAAAAACTATTAGAGGACAAATAGAGAATCTATAAACTCAATAGAAAATCTATAAACCAATTCGTAATTGATTTCCTGTCAGATCTATTGATAAGGAAAGGCTAGTGCAAAATAGGTAATTTTGATTTTATATAAAAATGTGAAAGTTTTTACACAAAGCCCAGCAGCAAGAGATAGAATGAGAAATTCCATTTAAAATAACTGGAGACTGGGGGGAAGGGGGGGCCAGAGCCAAGATGGTGGAATGAAAGCAGTGACTTGCTTGAGCTGTCCCCCAAACCCCTCCAAATACTCATAAAAAATGCCTCTAAACAAATTCTGAAGCAGCAGAATCCACAAAAAAGACAGAGTGAAGCAAATTTCCAGCCCAAGACAACCTGGATGATTGATCAGAAAGGAGTATCGCGCCAGGCTGGGCAGTGCAGTGCAGCGTTGGTGCGCAGGCCTCAGCGAACCTGAAGTAGGCCTCAGAGGACTGAATCGTGGGCAGCTGTAGACGTTTCCAGACTCCTCAATCCACTAATACCAAAGACAACTTAGAAGGTCAGTGGGAAAAGTCTGTTTCTCTCAGTGCTGAGAAAGGAAGGTGGGGTTTCACCTTCATTCCCAAGAGCGTGGCCCGGGGCGGGGAGGCAGCTGCTTCCCGAGCTTCCAGCCCACAGACTGAGGGGGAATGCAGTGGCTGATCAGAGAGGGATTGCAGGGATCTCTTTGCCAGTGCTGAGGCAGGAATCTCTTGCTTTGCCCGTGTTTGGATTTGGGTCACAGTTCTGGGTGGTGGTGCTGGGGTGAGGAGGAACGCTGGTGTGGTGGAGCTTGTAGTGGCTGTGGAGAGGAACCCCTCCTCACAGTCATGGGACAGAAAGGAATACTTGTGGTCACAGGCCAGGAAAGGAGTAAACACCTCGCCCCTTATCATACCACCTTGTGAGAACTGAAAATTTACAGGTACCTACAAGTATCTCTGAAAACAGCTGTACAAACCCCTGAAGCTTGGGACAGTACATTCTCCACATTGGAAGCAGACTCTTACCTTAACAAAGTGTTTAATACTCAAGTAATTGGCCGGGATCATGAGCAAGCAGCGCAAAAAGAGTAAGACTATATTATCTTACTTTGGTGAAAAAGAAGATCAAAATATACAACCAGAAGAAGACAACAAAATCAAAGCTCCTGCATCCAAAGCCTCCAAGAAAAATAGGAAATCAGTCCCAGGCCTTGGAAGAGCTCAAAAGGGATTTTGAGAAGCAAGTAAGGGAAGTAGAGGAAAAACTGGGAGAAGAAATGAGAGTGATGCAAGAAAACATGAAAAACAAGTCAACAGCTTGCTAAAGGAGACCCAAAAAAATACTGAAGAAATAACACCTTAAAAAATAGCCTAACCCAAATGGCAAAAGAGGTCCAAAAAGCCAATGAGGAGAAAAATGCCCTAAAAAGAAAAATTGGCCAAATGGAAAAGGAAGTCCAAAAGACTTACTGAAGAAAATACTTCCTTAAAAATTAGAATAGCAATTGGAAGCAGTGACTTTATGAGAAATCAAGACACTGTAAAACAAATCCAAAAGAATGAAAAATTAGAAAACAATGTGAAATATCTCATTGGAAAAACAACTGACCTGGAAAATAGATCCAGGAGAGAGAATTTAAAAATTATTGGACTATCTGAAAGCCATGATCAAAAAAAGAGCCTAGACATCATCTTTCAAGAAATTATCAAGGAAAACTGCCCTGATATAGTAGAACCAGAGGCAAAATAGAAATTGAAAGAATCCACAGATCTCCTCCTGAAAGAGATCCCCAAAGGAAAACTCCTAGGAATATAGCCAAATTCCAGAGTTCCCAGGTCAAGGAGAAAATATTACAAGCTGCCAGAAGGAAACAATTCAAGTACTGTGGAAACACAATCAGGATAACACAAGATTTAGCAGCTTCTACATTAAAGGACCGCAGGGCATGGAATATAATATTCCAGAGGGCAAAGGAGATAGGATTACAACCAAGAATCACCTACCCAGCAAAACTGAGTATAATCCTTCAGGGGAAAAAATGGTCATTCAGTGAAATAGAGGACTTTCAAACATTCCTGATGAAAAGACCAGAGCTGAATAGAAAATTTGACTTTCAAATACAGGACTCAAGTGGAACATGAAGAGGTAAACAGGAAAGAGAAATCATAAGAGACTTATTAAGATTGAACTGTTTACATTCCTGCATGGAAAGATGATATTTGTAACTCATGAGACCTTTGTCAGTATTAGGGTAGTTGAGGAAAAAAATTATATGTATGTATAGATAGATAGATAGATAGATAGATAGATAGATAGATAGATAGATAGATAGATAGATGGCACAGGGTGAGTTGAAGATTAAGGGGTCATATCTGGAGAATAAAATTAAGGGATGAGAGAATTATACTCGGAGAAGAAAGGGAGAGGTAGAATGGGGTAAATTATTCACAAAAAAAAAACAGAAAAAAAGTCTCTCACAGTGGAGGGGAAACAGGGGAAGGTGAAGGAATGAGTAATCTTATTCTCATAGGATTTGGCTTAAGGAGAGAATAACATACACATTCAATTGGGTATGGAAATCTGTCTTACCCTACAGGAAAATAGGAGGAGAAGGGGACAAGAGAGCAGGAGGATGGTAGAGAGGAGGGCAGATTGGGAAAGAGGGTAATCAGAAGTAAATACTTCTGAGGAGGGACAGGGTCAAAAGAAAGAATAGAATAAATGGGAGGGCAGGATAGGATTAAGGGAAATAGAGTTAGTTTTTTACAACATGACTACTATGGAAGTGTTTTGCATAACTACACATGTATAACCTATATTGAGTTGCTTGCCTTTTCAATGAGGGTGGGTAGGGAGGGAGAAAGAGAGAAAATTTGAAACCTAAAGTTTTTAAAATATATGTTTAAAAAAAAGTTTTCACATGCTATCGGGAAATAAAAAATATAGGAAATGGGGTACAGAAGTCTATCCTGCTCTACAGGAAAATAGAAGGGGAAGGGGATAAGGGAAGGGAGGGGGGGAGAGATAGAAGAGAAGGCAGACCAGGGGAAGGGGTATTCAGAATACATGCCATCTTGGGGTGGGGGGGGGGGAGAAATTTGGAACTCAAAAACTTGTGGAAGTGAATATTGAAAACTAAAAATAAATTTATATTAAAAAAAATTAAAAAGAAAAATAAATAAAAAGAAAAAGAAAAAAAGAAAAAGAAAAAGAAATTTAAAAAAATTAAAAAATAAAATAACTGGAGACAATATATTTGGGAGTCTACCTGTCAAGACAAACCCAGTAACTATAGGAACACAATTACAAAACATCATTCACACAAATAAAGTCAGATCTAAACAATTTGGGAAATATTAATTCCTCATGGATAGGCTGAGCCAATATATTAAAAATTAAAGTCTACCAATTAATCTATTTATTCAGTGCTATAGCAATCAAACTACCAATTCAATAACTGTGGCAAAGGCTACCTATGTCAGAAAAGATTGTGGGAAAAATAGAAAGCAGTTCAGCAGAATTTAGGCCTAGACCAACCTTTTGTACACCATATACCAAAATGAGTTCCAAATGAACACATGCCAAATACAAAAGGTCACATTTCACAACTTCATTCCCCTTATACAATGAACTCTAGGATCTTCCTATTGACTCTTAAATACTTTTTCTTCTTTATTTTCTTCTTTATAATTTCTATTTTTGTTTAAGTTTTATAATGCACATTATTACTCATACAGTAAAATATGGATAAAGGAGAGAACTTCTCCCCTCCACTTCAACTGATGTAGACACAGAAGGTCTGAAATGCAATTGTGAGGTATTAATGAGTTTTTAAACTGACTGTGGAGAGATCTATTCCCTATCCCCTTTATCAAGCATGAATGCTTCTCTGATTAGGTCAAGGAAAGAAAAGCAAAAGTAGCTGAACAAACAGGTTAGCTATGCTCTTGGAGGCTCTAAATGGTTGGGTCCTGGATGAGTTTCAGATTTAGAAAGTTGAAGGCAGTTGGGGTGGAGGTCCCTACGCCTATATCAGACAGATTCGAGAGCAGAGTCAAGGAGACCTATTCAGAGACTGAGTAATGACTGTATGAGTATAGAGAAGGATTTAGGTGTGAGATGTAGAAACAGAACTAACAAGGTTTAGCAACTGATAAGATGGAGGAGTAGGGTTTGAGGAAAAATGAGGATTTGAAGATGACAGCAAAATTATAAAAAAGCTTGAGAACTGGAAAAACTATGGGGCCCTCAATAGTAGCAGGGAAATTTGGAAGAGGGTTATATTTGGGGTACCCACAATGAAAGAGGGAAGGGTAGGACCCTTACTTTCCAGTCACAATCTTCAAACAAATGCTTCTCTGAGGGGCAGCTGTCACAGCCTTGATGCTATCAAAATGCCTGGGAGTTCCAAGGAGCAGCATTCCAAGGCCTCTGAACAGAGGAGACTGGGTACTTGCACAGCAAAGGAAGAGGGGAAATTGATAGAGTGTTGGAGAGATAAAGTTAAGTGTGTTTGTGTTGAAGAAAAGCCCAGATTGGTTATTTTGGAAGGTTTGGGAATCAATCCATTTCCAACCCTCTGATTGTTTAATGATCACATACTCCTTGGTAGGGGGAGGAGGGAAAGTGTATAGCATCCCCTTAAGAATGAGCTTTGCACACCTCTGGGCTAAAGTTCCAATTCTATGATTAAGCTAGTTAACTATAGAGAAAGTTTTTACACATACAAAAATATTTGTAGCAGCACTATTGTGATAGCAGGGAACTGGAAATGAAGTGGGTGCCCATTAATTGGGGAATGACTGGATAAAATGTGGCATATTAAATGAATAGAATATTACTATACTGTAAGTGACAGGAAATATGCAAAATTCAAGGAGATAAGATGATATTTATAAAATTAAGAAAAACAATATAAGCAGAACCAAAATAAGGACCACAGTAATTAAAGGAAGACAACACTAAAAGACATCAAAACCAAAACTAATATGCAGTAATTGATCTTGTTTCCAGAAACCTGATAATAAAGCATAACTCTGTCCTCTCAATAAAGTTGAAAAATGAGGCATGTGTTGTCAGACATGGTAAATGCATCAGTTTTGCTTAACTGTACTTCTTTGTTACAAGTTGGGGATCTAATAAGGTTAGTCAGCAAATATTTATTAAGTGCCTAGTATGTGCCAGGCACTATGTTAAGTGTTAAGGATACAAAGAAAGGCAAAAGAAAGTATCTGCCTTCAAGGAGCTCAAAGCAAAATGTTGGGGAAGAGTGTGGTACTGAGAAATAATGGCAATGAAAAAATCAACAGAATATTAAAGAATATTTTCTTTATATCCACATCATTGGTACCTTATGTAAAGCCATAAAACTGTATTTTCTTTAACTAACATGATCTTAAATTTAATTAGATTGTAATCACTCGTATCATACTTAGCACCAGCAGGCAAACAGGATCCATTTTAGTGGGTTTGATTTTTTGGACATTTAAATAACTTGCTAAAATTGTGTTGTGTTTATACAATTTTAAAGGGTAGAAAGACCACACACTTAGAGTTGTAAGGGGCTTTAGAGGCCACATAGACTAACTTCCACATTTTAAAGAAAACAGGCAAGAAAGGTTAAGAGACCCGCCCAAGGTCACATAGGAAGTTGAAAAGATTGAACTTTAATCTGAGTGTTGTGACTCCAAATCCAGCACTTTTTAGAGTTTCTTTTTGCCTAGACAGGGGAAAGATCAGAATGGAGATGGGGAGAGGACATAGTTAACTTGAGAAAATATTCTGAGACTTAGATGAAATTAAACCAAAGACCAGATCCAGGCCTGGAGATTTCTAACACTGATATTTCTAACACAGATATAGTTAGAACCAAATCTCCATTGTGTAATTTGGAGTACAGGAATAAAAGATTAAGGCATATAATAGAGGTATTTCTGGTTATTTATAGTGGTTATTTAGGGGAAGGATTCATTGACACAATTTGTTTGAGAGTTCCAATTGGATTGATCTTCAGGTCTTTAAAAATCAAATGAACTGTTGCTTAATCAAAAGATCAATTTATTTCTATTAATAATTTTATTTTGGGGGCAGCTAGGTGGTACAGTGGATAGAGCACCGGCCCTGGATACAGGAGGACCTGAGTTTAAATCAGGCCTCAGACACATAACACTTACTAGCTGTGTGACCCTGGGCAAGTTACTTAGTCCCACTGCCTAACCAAAAAATAATAATAATAATAATAATTTTATTTTGTCTATTTTATATTCCATTTGGAGGTCTTAATCTATAAATTCATCAGTGTGGGGAATTCCCGGTATGAAACCCCTTCAACTGATGCTGATGGGCAAGTCATCTATAATTTTTAGTCTTAGAGAGCCAGTTTGTGTGAGGTAAGGCATGACCCAGGTCTCCCTGACTCTAAGGTTGTATCTGTCTCAAAAGTCTCTTTACAATACTCTCCCTACTACTCCCTTTACAAACCTGTAAATGTTTTATAACAAGCATTGTAAATGAAACTAATTTTTTCCTCTCCCATACACATCTCAACCTTTTGCCAAAATTGTAATACTGATTACTTTTGGTATTGTTTTGTCAACCACTTAATCACAAGTCCTGTTTAATTAATGATAAAAGTAGAATGTTTTCAGGAAAAAAAAAAAATATATATATATATATACATATACAATAAATGTACATATATAAAAAGTTGATTTTAATCTTTGAATTTTATTTTATACATGTGTATCTATAAAATTAAATTATATTTAAACTATCTTTAAATACAGGGTTGTTTTTGTTTTTTTTTAAAAAGCCTTTGGGAGTAAGATTAGCTCTAAGTCTATCAATTTCTTTCACTAAGATAAATTTTAGAGCTCCTTTCATTTGACATAGTTAATTTCTTTGCACTTAGAAGAAGCCATCATTCTATCCTCTTTCTTCTCTCAGGACTCTTGAGTGTGAGAATTCTAGCCAACTACATCCCCACTGGCAAGTTAACTCACACTTGATAATCTCTTAATCCTAGTAGTGCAGAATCTCCAACAGTCTAAATGAAAATCACCTCTCCCAACCACACAACTTTGCTACAACTTCTTATTCTCTCATGCCTATCTACCTCAATCCTTCTCCTCCCAAGTCCAAATCCAGCTCTTCCTGTCCCTTCCACTGTGCCCTCTGTGGCCTTTAATAGTGTTATATAACATTAATAAACTTTCCTTCATCTGACTTGTACATTTTACTTTTACATTCCCTTCATAATTTGCCAATCAAAGAGACCTGACTCCGTCCCTACCAAGACAATGCATCCCTGGACATCATCTCTAGACGTGGATATACCTTCTCTTGTGCTACCCAATACATCAGACCAGAAGGAGGAATAGGTATTCTCCCTGCTGCCTCTTCCTGCCTTCCTTCTGCCACTATCATTTGGCAATATCTTCCCCTTCATAGTTCATTCTATCAAAATTTGTCCCCCAATCTGGGTCCCATTGACAGTTATTTACAAGTCTCCAAGTCATTCCTTTCCTTTCTCAAGTTCACTACTTGCATCACAGTCTTCCTTTCTACTTCAAAAGCTACCATCATGCTAGGAGATTTTGGCATACATGTAGATATTCCCTCAAATATTCTGGTCTCTTATTTCAACAATCTCCTCAACAGACATGACCTTAACTCCACTTCAGCCACACTCAGGAGTGAACATATCCTTTATCTCACAAGTATTCCACTTCCATGATCAAGAACTTTGAGGTTCTTCTATCTATAACCTCCTACTAGTCCATTTCCCCCATGTCTCTTTCCTCCTAAACCTATAATCTTCATAATGACCTCCAGTCCTTCTATTCATCAGTGTTCTCCAAGCTATCTCCTCTTCTCTGGCTTTGCTTTCTTTCTTTCCTAACTTGACCCTGTAGTTAATAAGTCCAACTCTGCGCTATCTTCTCCTCTCAAAACCCTTGCCCCCTAGACCTATCCTCATTCATGCCTTACTAAACTCTGACTTTGGAATAGGGAAAGGAATAAGGATTTATATAGTACCTACTATGTGCCATACACTATACTAAGCACTTTACAAATATTATCTCATTTGAAGATCTCACCACTGCTCGTACGCACATGATACTAACTGATATTGGTAGCATTCACTCAACTCTGCTGCACATAAATTTGTCTAAATGTAACTGGACCATCACTGACACAAGGCAATCCTTTTGTTCATCTCTGAGCTATAGTCTAGGACTCAAGAACTTCCTGAGTCTTCTACCTGGGGGGAAAAAATCTACTTAACATTTGAAGAAGATGTGGAATAGAGTTGACATCTAATTGGAGGGTGAGTACCCCAAATATGCTTCTTCAACTAACCAGGCCCTGATCACTGGGAAAAAATAGGGTTGAGTACTATTCCCCTTTCCATGTCTTGTTCAGGGCCTAATAATCAAATCAACATTGCTACTGTGAAAAGCATAACAACTTATTGCCCAGTGGCTCCACAATGAGTACATATGATTTTGAGTCTTTGGCTGACTAGACCCACGTTCCCTAACCTGACCACCACTCCACACATCTTCATACTCATCCATGTGGAAGTACATGCTCTGAAGCTACTATCTCACAAGTATCATTATCTTTGCCTCTCAACCCACCCTTTCTTCCTAACTTCTCTATTTTTAAAAGAACCACCAGAGTCATCCTTAACTTTTCCCTCTTCTTCATATTCCTTTCACTTCTTTTTAGAGATTTGCCACCATGGATTCAAGCTTTTCTATTCTGCTAATATTTGTGCATGTGCAGACCATAAATTCTGCCTTTCCTTCCCTTCTAACTTCTCTTGAGATTCTAATTTATTTCTTGAGCCATTCTGGAGCAACCTGCTCTTCCATGCATCCATTTTCTTGGGAATACAGAGGACCCTGTATTTCATCAGGTGTAGGTTCAATTTCTTTTGCCTTGCAATATTTATTTTGAGACATTTGCAGTCTTCCCTTATAATTTTAGTATCTTCCCTCTTGATTTATATGCATGTGCTCTCAGTTTTTTAATGAATTTTCTTCTGCAGATCTTCAGTGGTATTAGTCTTTTTTTCCTTATATTCCTCTGCCATTCAATTTCTGAATTCTCCTCCTTTAATGTTGAATTTACCCCTGGGGCTGGACCTCAAAGCTACCTTAACCTTCAACCACATGGTCGAATTTACATTTAACCAACCTCAGTCCCCACTCCAAATAGACTCCAGGTGAAGAAGTCTGGCCCTAACTAGATTCCAGTACCTTTTCCTTTATACCTGCTAGAGCCTCACATGCTGGCAAGCACCCTTCTTCATTTCCCTCCACCCTTTATTTCTTTGGTGATGTGAGTGTCTGCTGGTCTTTACAGGCTTGAAGGAGGGTGGAATGAGTGTTCCATGTTGGAGTTCCCTAATGTAAGGGAAGCATGGTCACTCCCTTCTATTTCTTCCCTCCTATGCACTGTCTAGGCAAAGTTGAGGTCTGTCACTTGTTGCAGCTAGATGCTGGAGGGAAAGGCAGGGGTAGCATGAGCCAAAAGAGCCTGCAACAGAGGGAAATCCATGGGTGCACTATAAAATTCATTTTGCGTATCCTGCCAGAGCATGGAGGTTAGTGAGGAAGGGGTATTTAGTGAACAGGTTAAGCATTAGCATATTTCACTATTCATTCATAAGGCTGTTACCTTGTTGGGAGTCTTTTTTTCTTATCCTGTGAAACATCTGTAATTGCTCTATCTCTGGCACATAATTTCTCTTTGGTGGAGTGGGGATTAGGAATTCACAGAGGTTGGAGAAAATGCCCAGTCTTCCATCTTGTTGGTTAAATCTCTCCCTTACATACAATCAGATTCCAAATCTTTTCAAGTTGATCTCCATACTTTTTTGTCTCTTCTCCCCACTCACACACAGCACACTAGTCACCTTTTATCACCTCTTGCCTGGAATATAGCCTCCTAATTCATCACCTTGCTTTCAGTCTCTCACCTCTCCATTTCATTTTTCCCACAGCTGCTAAAGTGATTTTCCTAAAGTACAAGTCTGACCCTATTATTCCTTTGCTCAAGACTCTCCCTATTGCCTCTAGGATAAAATGCAGACTTATCTGCTTGGCTCTTAAAGCCCTTCACAATCTGGCTGCAACCTTCCTTTCTAGGCTTATTACATATTACTCCCTTACACACATTTTATCATCCATAAAATTAGAAGGCATATTTCTCTGAACCACTTCCCTTAACCCTCCCTAATCCTAGCATCTCTGGTGGCTGCCCACACATAGGATCAAGAACATATGTTGATTTAGGCAAGTCTGAGATTGGAACTCAAGTCTCTGACTTCCTATATTATTGACGTCTTTCCTTGAGCACAGGTGATAGCAATCCTGAGATGGATTTCTCTAGCATTTCTCATGAATTCCAGAGTTCTGAAGTGATTAAGGGTTCTGAATGACCAGAAGCAGGAAATATCTTCTTCAACTACTCCCTCCTTGGAGAAGAGGATTTGCCGATGAGAGGCTAAGCCTAAGCTATGCCTGGTTCTCCAGAAGATATGGATCTTGAGTGAGTTGCTTAGACAATGTGGGGGTGAAACAATTAAATGTCCCATGAAAAGTTTCATATTTTAATATTTTAAGTATCACTCTCCCAGAAGAATATAATAACAGTTATGGGTTTCTGTTTCATGTTTTAAGCAAATGGCTAAATATGCTTTTGAATCTTTTGTGTTTTATGCATTTCTTTTGTGGTGGAAGAAATAGTTGGTTGTTTTTTTTTTAAATAGTTGTTTTAGAATTGATCCACCTTTGACATTAAGCACCTTTCTAGTAAGGGACTACCCCTTTTTGGGGAGACTCTAGACATGAGCCATGTTTAAGCCTTATTTGAGGTTTTCCTTAGAGTTCCTGGGGTGGTGGAATAGTAAGCAAGACAGTAGGACCTTGCAGGTCAGCCTTCCTCAGGACATGAACCTAATCTACATGAACTCAGAACTGGAGCACCTTAGTGGATGAGAGTACTGCTGCACTCTGGGCCATGAGATTGTTGCAGATGCTATGTTAGTAGTGTCCTGCGTTATAGTTTTCAGAGAATCTTTATTCAATTAGAGAAAGGCAAAAAAGGAAATATTTCCACAAGTTGGTTCCCATGCTATTTTAGCTAGTTTGTCTACTTTAAGAGTGAACCAGAAATTCACAGATCATTTTTCCATTATCAAGCTATACTTGTTCTTCCATTATTTAATAAATTTTCCCCCAATCTTTAATCAGAAGCATAATCAAATCCTATATAAGTTTAAATTCAGGCCTGGAGTTGCAGCTGAGATATCCAAGTGGGATTAATCCAATACTGCCTTTTCTCCTAAACCAAAGCTACTTCCAGACAATTCCATAAAATATATAGCAAATTCCCAAGTGACCACGTATTCCTTAACCACTCTATTAACTTGGTGATTCTAATACTTTGAATGGTTAACTGACAAGAGATAGTATCTATATTTCTACTGGTAAATTAATAGATTAATTAGAGCATTTATTAAGTTCTTAAAATGTGGCAGGCACTGAGTTATGAGTTTGGGGTACAAATAAAGAAGTAAAAACAGTTCCTACCTTTAAGGAGCTTACATAAGGAAGACAATATATATATATAAGAGAATTGTAGCTAAGGAGGGGTATGTCACAGGTGGAGCCATGGGGAAATGGGCCTGATGTTTTCCCAAAGGTAAAGGTGGAAAGTGGGAGGAGTGGATATGCTTGTGGCAGCTTGGCATGAAGATGTCAGGAGAGCAGCTAAGAAGGGTAACAAAGCTGGTATGGTAGCTGTTATAGCATAACCCTAATGCCACCACCCTCATAGTTCAGATTTGGTGTTGAGATGAAATGAAGTACTCACAGATCATTGAGCATTTAACCCAAGGAGGATTACTTTGTCATAGCACAGTAAGGATATACAAACAGGATACAATGCTACTTAGCTTCCCTGGACCAGGCCTTCCTCATGTCCGTAAAGAGACGTCTCTGGTCAGCAGGGCTGGGTAAGATGACTTGAATGGGCTTTAGAAATCCACCAAGTTGAAGAGGCCTACAGGCTAGGACTTTTAGGGCAGCTATGTGGCACAGTGGATATAGAGTGCTGGGCCTAGAGTCAGGAAGAGAATTCTTCCTGAGTTCAAATATGGCCTCAGACACTATCTGTGTGACCCTGGGCAAGTCACTTAACCTTGTTTGCCTCAGTTTCCTCATCTGTAAAATGAGCTGGAGAAGGAAATGGCAAACTATTTCAGTATCTTTGCCAAGAAAATTCTAAATGGGATCACAAAGAGTCAGACACAACTGAACAACAGTGGGACTTTTATGTCCTTAGAATCTTAGATGACCAAGGAAATTGACTCATGGAATCCAAGGTCAATCAAGTCTCAGGGATAGCTTTTCCCTAAGCCTATGACATGTTGCCTGGAGATTGGAGGAGAGAGGAAGCTGTATCAGGGAAGCTAGAGCCAATCAAGTAGGTCAATTGGGTCACAGAGTTAGCTTTGTCTTCTTTTAGGTAAAGCTTCCCCATTTTGGGAGTGGAAAGAAAGAAGCTGTAAAATGTTGGTCCTATCACAGCATCTCATTTCTCCTTGCTATTTTTTTAATTTAATGTCTTGGAATGTGTTTATAAAAATTATCCCTTCTCTTTCAACTAGCCAAACAAATAAGTTTATCCAGAAACTTAAAGGAACCAGGTCAGCCCCAAAGCATACACATAAGATAACAGTCCTACAGGAATTAGATTAGCTCAAAAGAA
Source organism: Phascolarctos cinereus (assembly GCF_003287225.1). Taxonomy (NCBI): domain Eukaryota; kingdom Metazoa; phylum Chordata; class Mammalia; order Diprotodontia; family Phascolarctidae; genus Phascolarctos; species Phascolarctos cinereus. The sequence goes on from NW_027555514.1 coordinate 208,554,208, forward strand.
ATAAACTCTCATTTTGTTTCTATTTCATTTTGTTGAGTTTTCGTGTATATCAGTACGATAATCATATTTGAACATAGAACATCATATTGGAGTTACTTCAAACTTTCTCTTCCCTCTTCAAACCAGCCTCTAACTTTCTCTCTCAGGAGATGCTGCCACTTTATAAATAAAATTAAGTCTATATGCCAAGAACCTTGTCATCTCCTCTATTCCCCACCTCACAACCTCTCTGCTTTTTCACCCATCCTGTTCTTTCCTATAGCCTGTGAGGAAAAAATTCTAAACAAGGCCAACCCCTCTTTCCATCTCCTCAATCCCATCCCTTTGCTTGGCACTTAAAGTTTTCATGATATGTCTACAATTAGATTTCATATTACTGCCCTTCACATATTTTATATTCGAGCAACATTTTACCACTAGCTGGTCTTATTATTTACCTAAGCTTGTCCTGAGACAGCAGACGTAGTCTGTTGCTAAGTCCATACCTGAAGTCTTTCCAGGTTGATAGTGCCTGCCAGAGATAGAATTTGTTGACCTAGCCTTCAAGAACTCCCATTCACCTCCATGCAAAGAGAAGAAAGAAAGAAAGAAAGAAAGAAAGAAAGAAAGAAAGAAAGAAAGAAAGAAAGAAAGAAAGAAAGAAAGAAAAAGGAAGGAAGGAAGGAAGGAAGGAAGGAAGGAAGGAAGGAAGGAAGGAAGGAAGGAAGGAAGGAAGGAAGGAAAGAAGGAAGCATGAAGGAAAGGGAGGAGGAGCTATTATTTAGGACTGTTTCCATAACTCCATAACTTTTCCCCATCCCACTCCCAGAGGGGACAAATATGCACCCTCTCTTCCTTTCTCAATGCATTTTATTTTTATAAGATTTAATTTCACAGGAGATAAAGATCATCCATATTTCAAGTACAAAACAAAGGATATTTTACCTTAAACTTCTTTATATTCAACACTTAGAACTTTTATTTTTCAATTTTTCTCTCCTTTGCTCCTGTGGTAAATGGGCTTTACAATGCTCAGGGCTGGCAAAGGAGACTTAGATTCAGGAACTCTCCCAGGACTATCAACACAGCCCCCAATAACAGACAAGGAAGCCACATGGTCTCTCCACACACTCCTTCCCTTTGGTGCCAAAAGTGCTATCTCCACAGTCTTCCCACATCAAGGGGTAGAGCTTGAGGCCTGAGCTTGGATCTTGCCTATTTTTTGTTACTTTTGAACTGTCAGAAAATATTATATTTTTCCTGTTAGAAAGGGAGAGAGGAGAAAGGGAGGGGAGAAGGAGGGGAGAGAAGGAGGGAAGAAAGAGAGGAAGAGAAGAAGAGAGAGAGAGACATAGGGGAGGGAAGAAGGAAGGAAGGAAGAAGAAGAGAGAGAGAGAGAGAGAGAGAGAGAGAGAGAGAAGAAGAAAGAAAGAAAGAAAGAAAGAAAGAAAGAAAGAAAGAAAGAAAGAAAGAAAGAAAGAAAGGCCATTCTATTTGAGAGTTGAAAGTAAAGTATAAGATACTCTGGGGTTTTATCAATTAGAAAATTCCTGATTCATGCTTTAGGTGCTGGAATAACACAATTCGGTCTTGTTTCATAGTCCCTATATTCTGATGTCTGAATTGCTAGAGACTTCCTCTAATTCTAATAGTGGTAACCTCAAAGTGGTTTCTAAACTTACTAAATAAATAGCTTTCTAAGAGTAATACACCATATTTGTTCATGTTTTCAGTTTAGGAAAGGCAGACTGCATATGACTTCAATAGTCCATCCAGTTCCATATCCTCTGATCCTATGATCATTTTGGAGTTGGTTCTAATAGAGGCTAGTAATAGACCTAATGCTGAGCTTATTTTCCAAATTAAAAGGGGAAAAAATTACCTAAGTAAAAAGTTCCCAAAATATTAAAATATCAAAAGTTATATATACAAAAAATGCTTTATTGACTTTAAAATGGGCTTTATATTATTTAGCTTTCAGTCAATGTTTGTATTTATTTTATTTTTTATGAACTTTTATTGAGTCATAAGAGTCAAGGTCAACCAGACACCAGTCTACTCATCCAGTGGTGGTTTTAAAAAAGAGAATGTATATTTAACTCTAAATTCCAATCAAATGCAATTTTACAAAGTTAAACGTTAACTGATTTTTTTTTAATGAGAGAATAATCACATGAAGAAAATCTGGATGTTTGACAACATCATAGCCTTGGGTGTTGACCTTAACTGATTTCCACCCACTATTCACCATCACCAGTTTCACTCAACACTTCATATACTCAACAGTCCTACGCAAAAGGGCTATGTGTCTTGAGGACATTACTAATTCTGAAAATGCTGAAAGACTACAAACTGTATCTGGTCAGACTGTCTGTTTCCCATGCGCATCTTGCTTCACTGTGAAAAAATGCCAGAAATAGCATTCCTACAGGATTTCCAGTTCAGAAACCACAAGAATGCTCTTTCTCATGGTATGGCAACTGTACAACAAGATGGTGTCATCTGGAAAATTACCGTCTTGGAGACAAATATTTTTTCCCTTCTCCAATGATTTAAAATAGACAGGGTGTTGCCCAGAAATTATGCTTTCCACCCTCCAAGGTAGAAGAGTCTTCTTAGAAAATCTCCCTTGACAGCAACAATTTTCATTGTTGAAGACTTTTTAAAAAATCTTTGTATCATTCTCCGAACATTTGGAAAATGTTCAAAGAATGATGATAGAAAAAGAAAGGCACTTCAGAATTTGCTACAAAATAAGTGTCCTTCTAGTATTAAGATGACAATAAGTTTGAATTTGAAATTAGTTTTTCAAAAATATTTTAAATGAATATTACTAGTATAATAGTAGCTTTCTTATTATGATTAGTATTCTTGATAGCATTTATTAAGTTCCCATTGAGTTGTCCCAGACAACTTTTTTAATTTTACCAATATTTCAATCTCTTCTCTCACTTTATATAAGTACCTGTCATCCATCCTTCCTCAATTGAACATAATTGTCCTCAAAGCACTGATGAAGGAAGGCCATTGATTCTCAAGGAGACTGCATTGTGCAGCACAATGATTGTTGAATTTGTAGTCAGACAATCTGGATTTGAATCCTAACTCTGCCACTTACTGTGGGATGTTTGCCAAGTCAATTAACTCCTCTAGGCCACAGAATTCTCATCTGTAAACTGAGGGAGTTGGATTAAATGATCCTGAAGGACCCTTTGATCTCCAAATATATGGTGCTATGATCTGTTACTGTATACACAAGGTTCCCAGTATCAGTGATTGAGACATCCTTTAAATTCATTTTTTCACTTACTCAACACTTACTGCCTTCTCCAATACCATTCCTTGTAATTTTCAGAGAGACCTATTGATTGTCTCATTAAGCTTAACATCAGGAAAAATTTCCTAACAATTAGAACATCAAGTAGATTGAGTCACTCCAGTAGATAATGAGTTCTCTCTCAAAGGAAGTCTCCAAACAAAGGCTGGATGACCATGTGTTAGGTATGTATTAAGTTAAATGGCTAAACTTTGGGATTCTGGAGTTCTCTAGAGTTGTCTCTATCTATGGTTACATTTAATAAGTAACATGCTACCTTCATTGACCTGGAGTATCATGAAGAAGGAATACAAAAGAAAAAATATTTGAGGAGTTTTTTAGGGAATAAATATTTTCCGAGCAAACACTTTTAACTTTTGAAAAAATGTAATGATGCCTTTTGTCTTTCTCCCCCACACCAACCTTCCAGATTTTGACAAAAAAAAAAAATTAAGAAAAAACTATAGCCACTGTATCTGGCAATGTAAATATCATTCTTTCCTAACAGCCAACCACTTCTCTGAGAGGAAGCATGCTTATTTATCTCTTCTTGAAGACCTTCATTGGATTTTTAACTACTCGTAGTTCAATTTATTTCTAGTCATGTTTTCATTTAAATATTGCTATAGTTAATGTGAATAATGTTCTTTCTTCTGCTTAATTTTTTACTGCAAAATAATATTTCATCACATTTGTATGCTATTGGGTTTTTTTTTTTTCAGTCTTGTCATTGTTGATAGGTGTCCATTTTGTTTCTGGCACTTTACAACCATAAAATGTGCTACCAAAAATATTTTCATCTATATGAGTCTGTATTTTGTCTATATTAGCTTTGTGTGTGTTTTTGACTTGCTTAATGTGTGTGCCTAATAGTGAGATCACTATTTCAAGGGGCATGGGATGTTCAGATACTTTTCTTGCATAATTCCAAAACAAAATGCAAAGCAAGTGAACTACTTCATGGCTTTGCCATCAGAATACTTAATTGTTTCCATGTGCTCCCATAGACCAGGGATGGTAGGGTAATCTAAGAGATTAGAATGAAATGAGACACTCATAATCCATCTAACAGTTAGCTACAAAAGGGTAAGAACATTCAGAGCAGAGAAAAAAATTTCATCTAAGGACACAATTGATTCAGATGAACATATCTCTATGGTACCGGTCATCTTTCTAGTCTTTCAAACTGAAGCCTCAGGACCTACAAAGAGCTTCTTTTGATTTCCTATACTCAGGTAACCAGGAAATTATTTCAATAGCCTGAGTCTTAGTCCCCTGAACCAATTAAGTATCAAAGATAGTTTTAAGGCAAAGAATTAGCCTATCCATAGCAGGTCTCTTTGGTACATATTCCTACAACAGCCCATATATTGTTATTTTTGCCAATTTGCTTGGTATGAAGTGAAATCTCAGAAACTTTCTATCCTTTGACCTGTAAGGACTGACTCTCAGTGTTAGATATTTGTGTAACTTCCCTGTATATTTTTGTGTAATAGAGTCCCTCCTTTACATTACATAGGTCATGCCCAAATATACATTCCCCATTCCAGTCTACCTGATTCTTGTGGAAAGTTGAGGGAAATCTACTTCTAGTGATATATGACTCATGGCTATATAATGGGAAATAAAGAAGAGTCAGCTGGCTTCTGAGATGGAATAATTCAGGAAGTATACAATAGGGTGATCTTCCCCTCTGTTCTCTCTCTTCTCTTTGGCCTTGAATCATTAAGCCTGTTATGAACTGCCTTCTACAAGCTGAGTAGTGGAGAATCAGCTGTCCCTCACCCACCTGGGCACTAGGAATGCATGGGTTTGTCTATCTCTTTTAAATTTGTTCTTTCCTGATCTTAGATCTGAAATAGAGTGTCTGGGCAATATTGTACACTCCAAAAGGTCTGAAGATCTTGGGAGGCCTGGAAAGTGGAAGCAATGGTGTCACCTGCATAAGGAATAGAGAACAATGCAGGATAGAGGCCAATGAAAGTCTTTCCCAATACAGAATAGCCTCCTGTGGGAGCTTCATGAGGATTCTATGAAAGAAGAAAAGGTCTTCCAGGGCCAATGGCTATGAGGTACTTCTTTGCCCCATGTGTCGAGATTACATATTTATCTCCTTTGGATTCATCACTGGTGTTTACACATGAACATTGCAAGAGAAACTTCACCTACCCCTAACCAACTGGTGTTACCACTATCATCTGAATGGGTTGGCTAGAACTAAACTGTTAGCTGCCCCAACTTCTGCAGGCTTAGCTGAGGGTCAGGTCATTTGAAATATATTTATAACACATGGGAACCCCAACCACAGTATTTGGCACAGACAGGCAACTATCCCATAGGTGAATCCAACCCTACATAGTCAAACAGATTTACATGGTGGAATCTTTACATTCAAAGGTGTCTTGGTAAATGTTTAACAACTGACTCACCTGAAAAAAAAAATTTGTACAACACACTTTTAAGTTTAATCAGCATTATTAACATTTTCCCTATCATTCTCTTAAGTCTAGACAATCAACAAAACAATTACTCAAGGCTTGATTGGTAGTGTTTGATGATTTCTCATACTAAAATTTAACAATTAACTCAGTAGCCAGTTTGAGCTGGCTCCACATGTTCACGAGACCTAAATAAGCACATGGCTTGTAAGTTATAGCTGTAGAGGCAGCGTTACATTTGCACAGGAGACTTTTTATGACTGATATTTGCTAATATGTATATATTCCAATTGCTGTTTCAATTTTGCCTTCATTGATTTTTATTTGTGTAAAAGCTTTTGAACGTACATAGTCAAAATTGTCTATTTGATTCTTTATGATAATTTGCTCAACTGAGAATTCTCCCCCAATCATAGCAGTTAAAGGTATCTGATCTCACTTTCTTCTCATTTTTAAATATTCAGGTTGCATATCCATTTTGAATTTATTTGGGTATATGGTATAAGATGGTGGTCAAAACCTAACTTCTGAAAAATTTCTTTACAGTTTTCTAGTACTAGTTGTCAAAAAGAGTCCTTTCCCCAATACTGTATATTCTTGGTGAAACAAACTTATTTCAATGTGAATGAATGGCCATAATGGGGAACTTTTCAAGAATCAATAAGAAGAGCCTAGTTTTAGCTAGTAACGTCAAATTACTATTGCAGATTTTTTTCAAAACCCTTGAATCTCTCACCCACTCTCCTTGAAATCTCATTGAGAACTGGTAAGCAGAAGTTATAGGAGTCAAGCAGATCATTGCCTATCACAATGGGCCACAAATTCACTCATAGTTGATGACAAGTGACCTAATATACAAATGGCCTCTTTAAGATAACTCATTAGGCATAACTTTCCTTTAGAAATATTTTATTAGCCAAGTCAAATTTAGTCCTAGTCATAAAAAATAACCCAAAGAGGCTCTCTTTCTTCAAGGAAGGATCTTAAATACCACAAAAATAGCTCCCTGATTGCTGTTGGTTTCCTACACCACCACCACCACCACCACCACCACTACCTTACTACCTTTAGTGCTAAGTCAAACCTTCTGACTCTTTCTTTGGAAAATAGTTTGTCATCACTAGGGAATATCTTCCAAATGATACCTTAACCTTAACCTTAAACTAGTGAAGAAGGAAAGGAAGTATTCCAATTACTGAAAACAAAAATATTAAATAATCTAAAGCTTTTTTGTTAAATTTGCTATTTACAAAGTGTCATAAGAATGATAATAGGGCTCAAAGAGCTAGAATCAGCAGTTAAGTGGATGTCCATGTGTCACTTCATCTTGTTAAGCACCCATCATTACATAGCATTAGAGCCCAGTGTCTGGCCAAGTTGGCACTCAATCTTTCCACATAACACCATCTGGCAAGACTCTATCCCAAGACCAATGGCCTCTGGCCACACCACTCTGGGCTGAGAATCCATCGCATCTTACAAACTGTAAAGGGTCAGGACAGTTCTTGGATAGGAGCAAGTTTCAATTATGACTGACTGAGCCCAAAACCATCAAAGCTTTGCATAGATTGTTCCTCCTAATCCTTTCTTGAATTAATCCTTTTCCCACTGCTCTTCTCATTTTAAGCAACCTCTCTCAAATGTTGATAATCTACTGTTGTCCTAAATCATCCTAACAACTGACCACACTCCAACATCTTCCTTCCTCTGACTTTTAAATATTTCCCTTTCTTGCTACATTTACATTTCTCTAAAACCAAGGTGAACTGGCTGCATACAGAGTAAACAGATGAGACTAAGAGAGTCATAAATCACAAAGGTGGATAGTTAGATCTTCCTTAACTCAGTAAATTTGGTTCCTCTTTGCTTTCAAAAAAAGAGATAGAAGACCTTAGCTATGATTTAAAGTAAACATGTTAAATTTAGTAATAAAAGTACTATATTGGGGATAAATAAAAGGCTGTTTAAGATTATAATACAAACTGAATACATGCAAGGAAAACAGAAAATTCATCTATAGAATTAGTGAAAAGTATTGCCAGAGCCCCTGAACATACACTTCTTTATGTATTGAGGTTTCAGCAAAAGGGAAATGTACATGAACTAAAACATCTTCAATGACTACTTATTGCCTCTTGAATTAATTATAAAATTATAGGATTATAAATTTAGAGCCAGAAGGATGTCATCTAGTCCTACCATTCTACTTCACAGATGAGGAAACTAAGGTCCAGAGATTTTAATTGACTTGCCCAAGATCACCTAAGAAATAAGCAGCAGAATCCTGATCTGAACTCTTGTCCTATGACTACAAATTCACCACTTTCTACTATACTAAGATCAGCCTAGTACTGGAAGCTTGTGACTATACTGTTCCCACATACAATTTCAGTCCCCTCCTTTCTCTATTATTGTCAAAATGACCTGCTAGCTGTTCCCCATATGCAACATTCCATCACCAAATTCTATGTCTCTGTATAGAATTCACTTCCTCCTTAGAATCCCTAGTTTTCTTCAAAGCACAGCTCTGGTGCCACCACCTGAAAACAAGGACTCTTCTGATGCCACAAGTTAATACTCTCACCCTCTTGAAATTAATTTGTATCACTTGTATATGTGATAAAGACAACTAGGTGGCATAATGGAGAGAGTCAGGAAAACCTGAATTCAAACCTGGTCTCAGATGCTTATTAGCAGTGTGACCCTGGGCAAGTCACTTAAGCCTCAGTTCCTCATTTGTAAAATTAGCTATAGAAGAAAGTGACAAACCACTCCTGTATCTTGATCAAGAAAACCCCAAACAGGGTCACAGAGAGTCAGACACGACTAAAACAACTGAACAACAAAATAGGCTTGAGAATCACTTCGTTATATCTACTTATCTCTCTATATATATTGTATTCCCCAATAAATTACAACATCCTCGAGTGGAGACATTCTTTCACTTTTGTTATCTACATCCCTTTGTCTTGTTGGAAAAAAAAATTAAAGTAGTATTTTGCTCTCGAATCAAATGCTTTTGTATGGTCAACAAAGAATTGGCACAGTTGGATCTTGTACTTGCTACATCATTCAGCCAATTGTACGATGTGACCCAGGGCCCTTCAAGAATCTGGTGCTATACATATTAGATTGGATCCCAGTGTCCTGATCTAAAGAGGGCCATTTTCTTTCTCATTGCACCCACTTGGAATTGCTCCAGGAAAATCTCTTAGCATTTGTGGTATAGCTTGTATATCAAGTTCCCCAAATGTAAGTGACAGGGTCCCCAGGTCCTGTAGACAAGGCACGAACTGCATGTTTTAAAAGGCAGCCTTTATCTCACCCTACATAAACTGCATAAGGTGGCAGCTAGGTGGTGCAGTGCATAGAGCACTGGCCCTGAAGTCAGGAGTACCTGGGTTCAAATCCAGCCTCACACCAAACACTTGATACTTACTAGCTGTGTGACCCTGGGAAAGTCACTTAACCCCAATTGCCAAAAAAAAAAAAGAAAAAAGAAAAACTGTATACGCTGTAGAGGAATCAGAGGGATCCATCTGATACAGAAAACACATAAAGCACTCAGGTCACTCCACCCCATCTCCAGTAGAGAAATGAACTTGAGAATGCTATCGAGGCACCATCTGATATGCCAGGGTAATCCTTTCTTCCCATTACATCTTATACAGTCACTTCTAAATTCATACGATCACCCTATAGTTTAGACTCTCTCAAAAAATTAAACATACTTTGAGAACTGCTGAACAAGCAATCATTCCCTTTCTGTCAGATCTGTATTGTTCAAGTAACTTATTTGCCTTGCTGTCCAAGTAGAACTGTTCAGGAACTATATGGAATATCTTTTTTTTCTTCTAAAGATCCCAAAATATTAGGAAATTTCATCTCTCTAGAAGGTCCAGTGCTCACATTTTCAAACTCAGGAAATTTTAAACTTTGGGTTATCCATGAGACACTTCTTAACACTGGGACTTCCCTCTCAGAGTAAAGAAGTATGCAGTAGATAGAGCACTGGCCCTGAAGTCAGGAGGACCTGAGTTCAAATCCGGCCTCAAACCAAACACTTGACACTTACTAGCTGTGTGGCCCTGGGCAAGTCACTTAACCCCAACTGCCTAAAAAAAAGGAAAAAAAGAAGTATGAACACATCTGCTTCTGCTATGTTCTTTTGCAGAAGAACTCTAAAGGCCATGCTATCACCATCCATTAAATTGGGAAAGCCCATTTTCAATATATCTCCTCTCAAGCTGTATACAAACACATATTTACCACAGCCATATGCTTCTGCTACAAATCACCTTCAGTGACTCTAGGTGGCGCAGTGGATAGAGTACTGGCCCTGGAGTCAGGAAGATATGAGTTCAAATCCAGACTCAAATACTTACTAGCTGTGTGACCCTAGGCAAGTCACTTAATCCTGATTGCTTACAAAAGGCGGGGGGACGGGGAGGAGAGAAACTTCCTCATACAATTTTCTGCACTAAAAAAGAAAGCACAAAGGAAAAAGGAAAAGAAGTCCACAAGAGACTGACCAGCTCACTTATACAGACCACAGACAAAGGTGTCTAATTCTCAATCAGCCAGTAATCAGGAAGTAGCTCCTGTCTCTAAAACCCAAACAATAACGGTGCCTGTGGGGATGCTCATATTCTGTGGAAATGTGTCATTTAAATGTCTCCAAAAAAAGATCACGCCCTATTAAGGAATTCATCAAATTGATCAGAGACTTTCTCGATTCCCCCTATAAGAAAGATATGGTCGATAATGATGATAATCGCAATATATAGCCAGGAATTATGCTAAGTGCTTTATAATTATTATCTCATCTGATCCTCACAAAAATCCTGGGAGTTAGGTGTTAATATCATCCTCATTTTAACATATAGGAAACTGAGGCAAAGGTTTAAGTGACTTCCCCAAGGTCACATAGCTAGTGTTTAAGGCAAAATCTGAACTCAGGTCTTCCTGATTTCAGGCTTGGCACTCTATCCACTGTACTATCTAGCTAGAATATCCATTGTGATAGCCTGCCTGTTAGTTTTTAATATGTTCTTAATGAATGCATGGATTATTGTCATTATAATTTTATATAAATTAGAAAGTAGAATGCTTTCTCAATTGCTTTGTTTAGTATTGTAGTATATCCAGGGAGATCAGAAGGTTGAAGATGACTATAGGTTCGGGCAGAAATCACTCCCCTAAAGAGTTGACTGATAGCACAAGCCTAGTTCTAAGGAATGACATAGTAATGATAAATTATCCAGATATCTTCTGGAGTTCTTTCATAATTACTAGCTAATAACTTCTTATCTTGTGATAAAAGGTGGAAGAAACAAGAAGAGAAAATTTTTCTCTGGAAATGATTATCACTACCAGGGAGAAATTGACTGGTAAGGTAAAAATAATGGGAAACTTACTGTGAAGTGAGTATTGCATCCTTGAGTTTGTGATAAAAGACATAGTCTGACACACACCTTAGATTTAGGGAAAGAACATTGTTATTAGTTCAGAGAAAAGATTGGTAGAATCCTAAGAACTAAAATACTTCAGGAGAAATCAAATCTGGAGGGATGGGAGCTGTTTAAGAATGAAAATCTGAAGACAAAAAAGGAAACAATTCCAGTGAGGAAGAAAAAATAAAATTTGCCTGAAATTTGCCATATGTTGATTAGTTATATGAGAAATTCACCAACCAACTTTCATTTTTTTTAAAGAAACACAGAAGATGAAAGCAAGGACAGCAAACAGAGAATAAATATAGGAACATAATGTACTGCTATTAAAAAAAATAGTATGAGGAATGCTAAACCTCAGAATGAATTAAAGCTAGTAAGAATAGTTAAGGACATGAAAAGAGGGGGTTTTTTTAAGTTCTATCAGAAGCAAATGGAGAATTGAAGGAGAGGACATTTGCTTAGGATGGGACAATGCTAATGTACGAGAGAGACAGAGACAGAGGCAGAGGCAAAGACAGGCAGAGAGAGAGAGAGAAGCTAAATACCTATTTTGCTTCTTTTCTCTGTAGTATAGCTAGATGAGTGTCTGGAGACAAGATCTCCCTTTCCATGAACCCCCACAATGTTAACTTGGAGTGTCTGGAGACAAGATCACCCTTTCCATGGACCCCCACAATGTTAACTTGGATATTATTCTGATGAGTTTTCCAACAAGAACTCAATTTCTCTCTGAATTAGGCTTGTTCTTCCCACCTGCTCTCACACTAGGAGATCCAAGTACACAAGAGAGAAACTCTCACTGCCACAGTTCTATTCAGACTTTCTCAGAGTTCTAGTGTTAACTCTTTTGAGAGAAAATATATAGGATAAATTGGAACTAATCCATAGAGGGAAGGAAGACACTAGAATTAAGAGGGATTGGGGAAGGCTTCCTGAAAAAAAGTGGGATTTTAACTGAACTTAAAGGAAGCCAGAGAAACCAGAACATGGGGATGAGGAAGGAGAGCATTCTACTCTGGCTAGTGGCTAACCAATGGCTAGTCATTCTAGCCAGTGAAAATGCGTGGAGTTAGGAAGCAGAATATCCTGTGTGAGGAACAGAAAGGAGGTCAGTGTCACTGTAGAGTCTGCAGTGGGGACGAAGATATAAAAAAAATTGGCAAAGCATTAAGAAGCCAGGTTATGAAGGTCTTTAACAGGCCAAAGCAGGGGCAGGGGGGAGGAGGATGGGTAGGGGAAAGACAGAGCAAAGATGGTAGAGAAAAGTCAGCAACTTGCCTGACCTCTCCCAAAACCCCTCTGAACACCTTTAAATAATGCTATAAAACAATTCCTGGAACAGCAGAACCCATGAAAATATGGGGTGAAATAACTTTCCAGCCAAAGACAACTTACAAGGTTAGCAGGGAAGGTCTGTCACACTTGGGTGAGAATGGAACACAGTCCAATGCAGGCCACAGCAGCACAGACCCAGCCCCAGCAAACCAGGAACAGGCCTTGGTAGTCATTGAATCTGCAGCAGCAATGGCTGCTTCCACAGCTCTCAGCCCACAGATGGAAAGGGAATCAAACAACTGGTCAGAAGGAGATAACAGGGGTCCTTTTGCTGGCATAAAGGCAGGAATCTGTTGCTTTGCCCATATTCAAATCTGGGTTGCAGTCCTGGGTGGTAGTCTTAGGGCAAGGAGGAGCACTAGCATACCAGAGTTTATGGCCACAATGGAGCGGAGAACCTCCTCACAGTTCCAGGGTAGAAAAGAATGCTTGTGATCACTCGCAGACCACAGCATAAACCAGGAGAGTAGTAAACTTAGATCATCCCACATTGGAACAACTGAAAACTTACAAGTCCTTAGAAGTATTTCTGAAAACAGCTTGCACAGATCCCCTGAAGTTTGGGACAGCACACCCTCCACCCTGGAAGCAGAGACCTACTTTAGCATAGAGTTAAAAGTCAAGAAATAGGCTGTGAAAATGAGCAAACAAACAGAAAAAAAAATCTGACCGCTGAAAGTTACTATGGTGACAAGGAAGATCAAAATACACACTCAAAGAAAATACCAAAGGCAAAGCCTCCAAGAAAAATATGAATTGGTCTCAGCTCAAAAAAGGATTTTGAAAATCAAGTAAGAGAGGTGGAGGAAAAATTGGGAAGAGAAATGAGAGTGATACAAAAATAATCATGAAAAAAGGGTCACCAGCTTGGTAAAGAAAGCACAAAAAATACTGCAGAAAATAACACCCTAAAAAACAGACTAGGCCAAATGGTAAAAGAGATCCAAAAAGCCAATGAGGAAAAAAATGCCTTAAAAAGCAGAATTGGCCAAATGGAAAAAGAGGCACTAAAATTCACTGAAGAAAAAAGCTCCTTAAAAAGTATAATTGCGGGCAGCTAGGCGGTGCAGTGGATAGAGAACTGGCCCTGAAGTCGGGAGGACCTGAGTTCAAATCTGGCCTCAGACCAAACACTTGACATTTACTAGCTATGCAACCCTGGGCAAGTCACTTATCCCAATTGCTTAAAAAAAATAAGTGTAATTGGACAAATGGAAAAGGAGATTCAAAAGCTCACTAAAAAAATTACTTAAAAATTAGAATTGAGCAAATGGAAGCTAATGAGTTTATGAGAAATCAAGAAACAAAAAAACAAAAAAAAATGAAAAAATAGAAGACAGTGTGAAACACCTCATTTAACAATTAACCTGGAAAATAGATCCAGGAGAGAATTTAAAAATTGTTGAATTACATGAAAGCCATGATCAAAAAAAGAGTCTAGACATCATTTTTCAAGAAATTATCAACAAAAACTACCCTGATATTCCAGAACCAGAGGTTAAAATAGAAATTTAAAGAATCCAGTAATCAGCTCCTGAAAGAGATCCCAAAATGAAAATTCCCATGTATATTATAAACAAATTCCAGAGCTCCCAGGTCAAGGAGAAAATATTGCAAGCAGCCAGAAAGAAATAATTCTAGTATTGTGGAGCCATAGTCAAGATAACACAAGATTTAGCTGCTTCTACATTAAATGATCTGAAGGGCTTGGAATATGACATTCTGGAAGGCAAAGGGGCTAGGATTACAACCAAGAATCACCTACCCAGCAAAACTGAATATAATCCTTCAGGAAGAAAAATAGACATTCAATGAAATAGAGCACTTTTAAGAATTCTTGATAAAAAGACCAGAGCTGAATAGAAAATTTGATTTTCAAATACTAGAGTCAAAAGAAGCATAAAAAAGTAAACAGGAAAGGGAAATCATAAGGGACTTTATAAGGTTAAACTGTTTACATTCCTACCTGTGAAGGATACATCATACATGATATTTGTAACTCATAAGGACTCTCATTATTAGGGCAGTTAGAAGGAGTATATATAGACAGAGAGCACAAGTGTGAGTTGAATATGAAGGGATGATATCTTCAAAATAAAATTAAAGCATGAGAGGGGAATGTACTGGGGAAAAAAGGAAAGGGAGAGGTAGAATGGGTAAATTATCTCACATAAAAGAGGCAAGAAAAAGCTTTTGCAGGAAGAAGAGAGAGGTGATGGGAGAGTGAGTGAACCTTACTCTCATCAGAATTGGCTCAAAGAGGGAAGAACTCAGTTTGGTATAGAAATCTATCTTACCCTACAGGAAAGGGGGATAAGAGAAGGGAGGATGATAGAAGGGTGGACAGATTGGAAAAGGGGATATTCAGAAGCAAAACACTTTTGAGGAGGGACGGGGAAAGGAGAGAGAATAGAATAAGTGAGGGGGAATAGGATGGAGGGAAATACAGTTAGCAATAGTATCTGTGAAAAAATTTTGAAGCAAGTTTCTCTGATAAAGGCCTCATTTCTTAAATAAAAAGAGAACTTAGTTAAATTTATTTTTAAAAAAACAGCCATTCTCCAACTGAAAAATGATCAAAAGATATGAACAGTTTTCAGTTGAAGTAATCAAAGTTATCTATAGCCATATAAAAAAATATTCCAACTTACTATCAATTGGAGAAATACAAATTAAAACAATTCTGAGCTACTATCTCATACCTATTAGATTGGCTAATAGGATAGAAAAGGAAAATTACAAATGTTGTATGGACTTGTGGGGAAAATAAGACATTAGTGCACTGTTGGTAAAGTTGTGAACTGATTCAACCATTCTATAGAGCAATTTGGAACCATGCCCAAAGGGCTATAACACCATGCATACCCTTTGACCTAACAATGCCACTACTAGGTCAAAAGAGATAAAAAAAAAAAAAGGGAAAGGACCTATATGTGCAAAAATATTTATAGCGGCTCTTTTCTGGTGCTAAAAAATTGGAAATTGAGGGGATGTCCGTCAATTGGGAAAAGGCTGAACAGATTATGATATGTGATTATGATGGAATACTATTGTGCTCTAAAGAATGATGAGCAGGATGCTCTCAGAAAAACTCATAAAACTTAAATGGGCTGATACAAAGTGAAATGTACTGTGTACACAACATGTCTACTATGGAAGTGTTTTGAATAACTGCACATGTACAACCTATATTGAGTTGCTTGCCATTTCAATGAGGGTAGGTGGGGAGGGAATAAGAGAGAAAATTTGAAGCCTAAAGTTTTAAAAACATATGTTTTAAAAAAATGTTTTCACATGCTACTGGGAAATAAGAAATACAGGAAATGGGGTACAGAAGTGTATCCTGCCCCACAGGAAAATAGAAAGGGAAGGGAATAAGAGAAGGGGGGGGAGACAGAAGAGAGGGCAGACTATGGGAAGGGGTATTCAGAATGCATTCCATCTTGGGGTGGGGGGAGGGGGAGATGGGGTGAAAATTTGGGACTCAAAAACTTGTGGAAGTGAATGTTGAAAACTAAAATTAAATAAATTTATATTTTTTAAAAATGTACTGTGTACAAAGTAACAGCAATATTGTAAGATGATCAGCTGTGAAAGCTATTCTCAGCAACACAATGATCCAAGACAACTCTGAAGGACTTATGATGCAAAATGCCATCCATCCCCAGAGAAAGAACTGATGGTATCTGAATACAGATTGAAGCATACTTTTTTTTTTACTTTATTTTTCTTGAGGATTTTTTTTTGGTCTATGTTTTCTTTCACAACATGACTAATATGGAAATGTTTTGCATGACTACACATGTATAACCTATATCAAATTGCCTGCCTTCTCAATGAGAGGTAGCAGAGAGGGAGGAAGGGAGACTATTTGGAAGTCAAAATTTTTAAAATGAATGTTGTTTTTACACGTAACTGGGGGAAAATAAAATACTAAATAAGTTCAAAAAAATTCCAAAGAAGTAGTTTATATTTGATCCTAGAGGTTACAGGGAGCCATGACATGGTCATAGATGAGTTTTAGAACTTAATTTGAGGCCTGAGTGGTGGACAGACTGGAGTGGGGAGTTAAGGAGACCAACCAGCAGGCTACTGCAATAGTCCAGGTGTGAAATGGGTGTGGGGGGTGAGGGGGGTGAATCACTGCGGTGGCATTGTTAGAGGACAGAAAGGGTTGTATAGGAAACAATAGCATTTGACAATGGAATGTGGAGATGGGCAATAGTAAGGAGTTGAGGATAACACTTAGGTTGTGAGCCCAGGTGACTAGGAGATTGGTTATACTAATAGCAACAGGAAAGTTAGGAGGAGGGTAGGATTTTGCGAGAAAGATAATGAGTTTCATTTTGGACGTGTTGGTAGTCTGTCTCTTTGGTGTCCTTGAAATTGTTTTTCATTACATTCCTATTTCTCAAGTTTTTAATAAATAAAATCTTTTTCTCTGTCTTTTTATAACATTAAATGGGGTGTATGGAGTGTTCAGGGAGAACTAGCTCCACCTGGTTCATCCACCTTTGGGTATCCACCTGTCTCCCAGCTCCCAGCTGTGGCTCCAAGAAGCTTTAGCATTCACAGTGGCCACACCCTGGGAAAACTGACTCCCACAGACAGACTAAACTAGGTTGAGGGTAAGTTCCCATTGGAGGGGGCTACCCCAAGCATGTGAAGACTTCCCTGGCAGAACAGGCAGATGTGAACATTTTGTTTCAGTGGGCTCCCATGACTGGAAGAGAGTGAAGCTGATGACTTTGAGCAATTCTGCCTCACTTAAACCCAATTTACCAGCAAATCAAAAGGCATCACCCAGACTCTGACATCATGATGTCATTTTGGTCTTCTTCAAGCATGAAGGACAAATAACAACAACTACCATTCCACCTTGCTGACAAAAAGATCCAAGTCCTCAGATCTACACCACAGATCATTTTTTTCCAAAGCATTCTTTTTTTTTTTTGGTGGGGCAACTGGGGTTATGTGACTTGCCCAGGGTTACACAGCTAGTTAGTGTTATGTGTCTGAGGCCAGATTTGAACTCAGGACCTCCTGACTCCAGGGCTGGTACTCTATCCATTGCACATACACACATAAACAGTGTATGTTAAAATAGAGTTTCTTTTTCTATTCATATTAGGTATCAAAACATTCATCTATAACAATGGCAATATCGCATATCCTTTGAGAATATCAATCTCTCTTTCTTTACACAGAAGCATTTTTTCTGCCTTTTTCATCATTAAGTGTACATTATGAAAAGGGTTTTCCATATGCCTGTAGAGGCCTATTCACTGAATGGGCTTTGCCTCACTCAAAGCGAGAACTTGAAAAGACCTTAGCCAAAAAGGGCCAAGGTCTCCCACTGCATCCTGGGCCATCTCCAGTCATCCTGATTGATATCTGGCTACTGGACCCAGATGGCTCTGGAGGAGAAAGTGAAGCTGGTGACTTTGCACAGCCCTCCCTCACTCAAATCAAAGTCAATTGCAAGTCATCTCCCTAATGTCATGGTCCTCTTTGAGAATGAAGGACAAACCACAACATATGCAAAAATTCCCTTTAAATTGGGAATACCACAATAAAAATGATTAATTGTGATTTGTGACCTAATAAAAGTAAGAAGGCAATAAGAGATTCCATTATTGATTTTGATGAATTCAAGTCACCAGGCCCAGATGAATCTGAATTCAGGTAGGTGACACAGTGGATAGTGATGGGCCTAGCATCAGGAAGATTTGAATTTAAATCCAGAAACACTTATTAGCTGTGTGACCCTAGGCAAGTCACTTAACTTTGCTTGCCTTGGTTTCCTCATCCCTCAAATAGGGATAATAATAACAAACCTACTTCCCAGGGTTGTCATGGTAACCAAATGAGATAATAATTGTCAAGCATTTAGTGCCGTGCCTGGCACATAGAAAGCACTATATAAATGTTAGCTATCATCATCATCATCATCATCATTATTATTAAAAAGCTGGCAAATGTTATAGCCGAGTCACTTTCAGAAATATTTAAAAGATCATGGAAAATGGGAGAGGTACCACAAGGTTTGGGAAGGACAAATGCGGTCCCAAATTAAAAAAAGAAAGAGAAAGAACAGTCTTTAAACTACAGTGAGTTTGCCAGTGAGCTTGATTTCAATTCCTGGGAAATTTCTAGAATGGATCACTAATGACATGGTTGTTGAACATCTAGAAAAGGAAGTGGTTGGTAAGAAGAGCCAGCATGGTTTCATCAAGAACAAATCATACCAAACTAACTGAATTTCCCTTTTTTGACAGGATTACTGACCTAAAATGTTAGGGAAATGCTAGGGATATGATTTACCTAGATTTTGGCTAAGCTTTTGATAAAGAATCTCATACTATTCAGAACTGGCTGGATTGCCAGATTCAAAGAGTAGTTGTTAATGGTTCAATGACAATATGACAGGAAGTGCCTAGTGGAATAAGCCAGGGATCTTTACTTGGCTTTGTGCTTTTTAGCATCTTTGTCAGTGACTTGGATAGCAAAAAAAAAACCTGAGATGCTGGATGACAGAATCAGGTTCCAAAAGCACTTTGACAGGCAGAGTTTAACCTAACAACATGAAATTCTATGGGGTTAAATGCACTTGGGTACAAAAAATGAATTTCACAAATAGAAGATCAATCACTCAATCACCAAGTATTAATTAAGCACCTACTATACATACTCAAGCAATTATCAGGTATTAATTAAGCACCTGCTGTGTACCTGGGGCAGCTAGGTGGCACAGAGGATAGTGTACCAGGTTTGAAGTCTAGGGAGACTCACGGGAGTTCAAATCTGGGGTCAAGTACTTACTAGCTAAGTGACTCTAGGCAAGTCATTCAACCCTCTTTGCCTCAGTTCCTCATCTGTAAAATGAGCTGGAGAAGGAAATAGCAAACCACTGTAGTATCTTTGCCAAGAAAACCCCAAATGGGGTCAGGAAGCATCAGATATGAGTGAAATGACTGAACAACAATGACAAATGTATCTAACAGGCACTGTGCTAGGCACTGGGGGTACAAACACAATGAAACAATCCCTACTTGCAAGGAACTTTCACTCTGATAGGAAAGACAACAAATAGATATATAAGCATATGCAAAATAAATATAAAAGGGAAAAATACAAATAAACGCAAAGTGCTTCTATCCAACGTAATCTGGAAGGGTAAGCACTCTCCAGCAGCTGGAGTAGTCAGAAAATGTTTCCATAGGAGGCAGTACTTGAGCTGAATCTTGAGGGAAGGGAATGATTCTAAGAAGTGGAGAAAAGGAGGGAATATACTCCAAGGATAGGAGAAGACCAGTGCACAGAAATGGAAGACAAACTGTCCTGTGTGAGGAAGACAGAAGGCCCATTTGGATGGACCTCAGAGTACAGGATGAGGTGTAATGTTCAAGGAAGGCTGTTAAGGAGGGTTAGAGCCAGGTAGTGAAGAACTTTAAAATCTATACAAAAGAGTTTATACTTTGTCCTAGAAACAACAGGGAGCCACTGGAATTGATTAAGTAGGGAAGTGACATGGTCAGATCTGCACTTAAGGAAAATCACTTTGGCAGCATTATGTAGGGTATATTGGTGTAATAAGAGTATTAGGGCAGAGAAATAAGTCAGAAAGCAATTCCAATAATCAAGGTGAGAAATGATGAAGGTCTGAACTAAAGTGATGTCTCCGTGAGTAGAGTTAAGGATGGGTTAAGATCAAAACAGCAAGATTCGGCAACTGACATAACATGTAGAGTGAAGGATAGCAAGGAGCCCAAGATAATTCTAAGATGATAAACTCAGCATATTTGAAGATGGTAATGCTTTGACAGAAAAAGTGACATTTGATAGAGAATAGGTTTATTTGTTTTAATTTGTATTTCCAGTTCTGAATTCTCTCCTTCTCTCCAGCCTTTTTCCCACCCACTGAGAAGGCAAGATACAATAGCCATCATACATATGAAGTCATGCGAAACATATTTCCCCCTTAGCCCTGTTGCAGGGGAGAAAGCATTTCAATCTATAGTCGAGAGTTCATCAGTTCTCTGTGTAGGGATGGACAGCATTTTTCATCATGAGTCCTTTGATATTGTTGTGGATCACTGCATTGATCAAAGCAATTAAATCTTTCATAGTTGATGGTCATTACAATATTGCCATTATTGTGTACAATGTTCTCCTAGTTCTGATCACTTCACTTTGTGTCAACTCATATCACTTTTCCCAGGTTTTCCTCAAACCATCCTGCTCATTATTTCTTACAGCACAATAAATAGTATTCCATCACAACCATATACCACAATTCATTCAGCCATTCTTCAATTGATGAGCTTTCCTTCAGTTTCCAATTCTTTGCCATCATAAAAAAAAGCTTCTATAAATATTTTGTATGTATAGGTTCTTTTTATTTTTTTTAATTTCTTTGGGGTATAGACTTGGTAGTGGTATTGCTGAGTATACAGTTTTACAGCCCTTTAGATATAGTTCCAAATTGTTCTCCAGAATAGTTGGACCAGTTCACAGCTCCACCAATGGTGCATTAGTGTACCTTCTCCCACATTACCTACAACACATATCATTTTCCTTTTCTGTCATCTTAGCTAATGCAATGGATGTTGTAGTACCTCAGAATTGCTTTAATTTGCATTTCTCTATTAGTGATTTAGAGCACTTTTCATGTAACTATTGATAGCTTTGATTTTTTTCTTCTCATATCCTTTGACCCTTTATTAATTGGAGAATGGCTATTATTTTTATAAATTTGGCCCAATTATCTATATATTTGAGAAGTGAAAACTTTAATGCATCAGCTTATTATAATTTTCCCCAGTTTCCTGCTTTCCTTCTACTTTTGGCTGCATTGGTTTTGTTCAAAAAACTTTAATTTAATGTAATCAAAATTATCCATTTTATCTCCTGTGATTTTATCTCTTGTTTGGTCATGGATTCTTCCCTTATCCATAGATCTGACAAGTAATTTTTCCATGCTACCGTAATTTGCTTATATCATCCTTTATGTCTAAATCTTACACCCATTTTGAGCTTTTCTTGGCATACGGTGTGAAATACTGGTCTATGCCTAGTTTCTGCCAGACTATTTTTCAATTTTCCCAATAGTTTTTGTCAAATAGTGAGTTCTTGCCCCAATACTTTGGATCTCTGGGTTTCCAAACAGTAGGTTACTTGTTTATTGTTATTCTTGTTGTTCAGTTGTTTTCAATCATGTCCAACTTTTTGTGGCCCCGTTTGGGATTTTCTTGGCAAAGATACTAGAGGGGTTTGCCATTTCCTTTGCCAGCTCATTTTACAGATGAGGAACCTAAGGCAAATGGGGTTAAAACCGTATAACTCAGGAAGATGGGTGTTCCTGACTCCAGGCCTAGCATTGTATCCAGTTCTGTATATTGTGCATCTAATCTATCCCATCAATCAACCATTCTATTTTTATCCTGTACCAGATAGTTTTAACGATTGCCACTTTGTAGCATAGTTTGAGGGGGGCAGCTAGGTGGTGCAGTAGAGTGCTGGGCCTGGAGTCAAGAAGATAAGTCTTCCTGAGTTCAAATCTTGCTTCAAACACTTACTAGCTGTGTGACCCTGGGCAAGTAATTTAATCTTAACCTTGCCTCAGTTTCCACATCTGTAAAATGAGCTAGAAAAGGAAATGGCAAATCACCCTAGTATCTTTGCCAAGAAAATTCCAAAAGGAGTCATGAAGAGTTGGACATGACTAAAAACAATTGAAAAACCAACAATATAGTTTGAGACCTGGTCCTGGATGAAGCAGAGGGTTTTTTTGTTTGTTTTGGTTTCGTTTTTGAAAGTTTGTAAACACTTACATTGTATTTTGTGGCAGACAGGATCCTTATTCTTCTAAGAAGTCTAGCAACAATTGGATTTGTAGAGCATATTTGTAAAAGGCTATCATCCTCAACTATATTATTCATACCAGGACACAAAAGATTGGATAAAATGAGTGCAATATTCTGACCTACCTACACACATGGATAACAATATTAGACATTAGTTGCTTAGTGCTAGTCTTACAGGAGGCTTTTAAGAAGTGCAGTACTCCGGGGCGGAGCCAAGATGGAGAATGAAAGCAGTGACTTGCTTGAGCTGTCCCCCAAACCCCTCCAAATACTCATAAAAAATGCCTCTAAACAAATTCTGAAGCAGCAGAACCCACAAAAAGACAGAGTGAAACAAATTTCCAGCCCAAGACAACCTGGATGATTGATCAGAAAGGTGTATCGCGCCAGGCTGGGCAGCGCAGCACAGCGTTGGTGCGCAGGCCTCAGCGAACCTGAGCAGGCCTCAGAGGACTGAATCGTGGGCTGTGAGTTTCCAGACTCCTCAATCCACTAATGCCAAAGACAACTTAGAAGGTCAGTGGGAAAAGTCTGTTTCTGTCAGTGCTGAGAAAGGAAGGTGGGGTTTCAGCTCATTCCCAAGAGCGTGGCCCGGGGGGGGGGAGAGCAGCTGCTTCCCGAGCTTCCGGCCCACAGACTGAGGGGGAATCCAGTGGCTGATCAGAGAGGGATTGCAGGGATCTCTTTGCCAGTGCTGAGGCAGGAATCTCTTGCTTTGCCCGTGTTTGGATCTGGGTCACAGTTCTGGGGGGTGCTGGGGTGAGGAGGAGCTGGTGTGGTGGAGCTTGTAGTGGCTGTGGAGAAGAACCCCTCCTCACAGTTACAGGACAGAAAGGAATACTTGTGGTCACAGGCCAGGAAAGGAGTAAACACCTCGCCCCTTATCATACCACCTTGGAAGAACTGAAAATTTACAGGTCCCTACAAGTATCTCTGAAAACAGCTGTACAAACCCCTGAAGCTTGGGACAGTACATTCTCCACATTGGAAGCAGACTCTTACCTTAACAAAGTGTTTAAAACTCAAGTAATTGGCCGGGATCATGAGCAAGCAGCGCAAAAAGAGTCAGACTATATTATCTTACTTTGGTGAAAAAGAAGATCAAAATATACAACCAGAAGAAGACAACAAAGTCAAAGCTCCTACATCCAAAGCCTCCAAGAAAAATAGGAATCAGTCCCAGGCCTTGGAAGAGCTCAAAAGGGATTTTGAGAAGCAAGTAAGGGAAGTAGAGGAAAAACTGGGAAGAAATGAGAGTGATGCAAGAAAATCATGAAAAACAAGTCAACAGCTTGCTAAAGGAGACCCAAAAAAATACTGAAGAAAATAACACCTTAAAAAATAGCCTAACCCAAATGGCAAAAGAGGTCCAAAAAGCCAATGAGGAGAAAAATGCCCTAAAAAGAAAAATTGGCCAAATGGAAAAGGAAGTCCAAAAGACTACTGAAGAAAATACTTCCTTAAAAATTAGAATACAGCAATTGGAAGACAGTGACTTTATGAGAAATCAAGACACTGTAAAACAAATCCAAAAGAATGAAAAATTAGAAAACAATGTGAAATATCTCATTGGAAAAACAACTGACCTGGAAAATAGATCCAGGAGAGAGAATTTAAAAATTATTGGACTATCTGAAAGCCATGATCAAAAAAAGAGCCTAGACATCATCTTTCAAGAAATTATCAAGGAAAACTGCCCTGATATATAGAACCAGAGGGCAAAATAGAAATTGAAAGAATCCACAGATCTCCTCCTGAAAGAGATCCCCAAAGGAAAACTCCTAGGAATATAGCCAAATTCCAGAGTTCCCAGGTCAAGGAGAAAATATTACAAGCTGCCAGAAGGAAACAATTCAAGTACTGTGGAAACACAATCAGGATAACACAAGATTTAGCAGCTTCTACATTAAAGGACTGCAGGGCATGGAATATAATATTCCAGAGGGCAAAGGAGATGGGATTACAACCAAGAATCACTTACCCAGCAAAACTGAGTATAATCCTTCAGGGGAAAAAATGGTCATTCAGTGAAATAGAGGACTTTCAAGCATTCCTGATGAAAAGACCAGAGCTGAAAGAAAATTTGACTTTCAAATACAGGACTCAGTGGAACATGAAGAGGTAAACAGGAAAGAGAAATCATAAGAGACTTATTAAGATTGAACTGTTTACATTCCTGCATGGAAAGATGATATTTGTAACTCATGAGACTTTGTCAGTATTAGGGTAGTTGAGGAAAAAATTGTATGTATGATAGATAGATAGATAGATAGATAGATAGATAGATAGATAGATAGATAGATAGAGGCACAGGGTGAGTTGAAGATTAAGGGGTCATATCTGGAGAATAAAATTAAGGGAGAGAGGATTATACTCAGAGAAGAAGAAAGGGAGAGGTAGAATGGGGTAAATTATCTCACAAAAAAAAACAGAAAAGAAAAGTCTCTTACAGTGGAGGGAAAAGGGGAAGGTGAGAGGAATGAGTAATCTTATTCTCATAGGATTTGGCTTAAGGAGAGAATAACATACACATTCAATTGGGTATGGAAATTGTCTTACCCTACAGAAAATAGGGGAGAAGGGGACAAGAGAGCAGGGGGATGATAGAGAGGAGGGCAGATTGGAAAGGGTGTAATCAGAAGTAAATACTTCTGAGGAGGACAGGGTCAAAAGAAAGAATAGAATAAATGGGAGGGCAGGATAGGATTAAGGGAAATAGTTAGTTTTTCACAACATGTCTACTATGGAAGTGTTTTGCATAACTACACATGTACAACCTATATTAAGTTGCTTGCCTTTTCGATGAGGATGGGTAGGGAGGGAGAAAGAGAGAAAATTTGAAACCTAAAGTTTTAAAAATATATGTTTAAAAAAAAGTTTTCACATGCTATGGGAAATAAGAAATACAGGAAATGGGGTACAGAAGTCTATCCTGCCTACAGGAAAATAGAAGGGGAAGGGGATAAGAGAAGGGGGGAGAGAAAGAAAGAGGACAGACTAGGGGAAGGGATATTCAGAATGCATGCCAACTTGGGGTGGGAGGAGGGTGAGACGGGTTGAAAATTTGGAACTCAAAAACTTGTGGAAATGAATGTTGAAAGCTACAAATAAATTTATAATTAAAAAAAAAAAAAGAAGTGAAGTTGTCGAAGAGCAAAGTGAATCAATTCCCTTTTAAATACTCATATGGCAATAAAAACTTAGCATATATATCAAAAAATTCATGTGCAAAGAATTATCAAGGTGACTGTCTAATAAAACCAGTTAAATTGCCTTAAAGTGATTTTTCCCCCATAAACCTCTTTGGGCCTGTATATGGTAGCATAAATATTAACACAATTTAAATTCATTCTAGAAAAAGTTTGACTTCAGACCAAACTTGATCCACAACAGTAGCTAACAAAGGCGAAGACTCAGTCCAGCTAAGATGGACTGGTCTGTTGGCTACTTTTGCATTTGGCTTCTTAAAGGAAAAAAAAAAGATGAAGCTTTTTTTCTTAAAAAAAAATTTAAATTGACACTAAGTGGGTATGATAAGAATGATGCCAGCAAAGGAGATTAAGAAGTGGTCAGACAGGAGAAAGTAATATCACAAAAACCCATAGAGGATAAAGTCTCCAGGCGGAGAGAGTGGTCAACCGTGCCAAATTCAGCAGACAAGTAAACAAGGATGAAAACTGCAAAGAGACCATCAGATTGGCACTGCTAACTTTGGAGCAAGCACCTCTCATCAATGAGATGAGATCAGAAGGCAGACTACAAAAGGTTGAGGAATAAGTAAGGGGAAAGGAAGGGAAATCAGTGAATATTAGACGGATTTTTCTAGAATTTCAGCTGATAAAGAGAAGAAAGATATACGACGATCATTTGAAGGGGATATTACAACAATAGGAAAGGAATCTGTACATAGAGACAGGGTAAAGCTTTGAAAGAGAGAAGTTATCAAGGTGGCAATCAATTGGAAAAGATGAGAGGAGATTATATAAAGTACAAATGTAGAGGAGTTAGCCTTGGCAAGAAGAAGAGCTACTTCTTTGTCAGACTAGAGGAAAGGAGGAAAGAGTGGTAGATGATATGAAAGGGGTTTGAGGTGAAGAAAGAGAAAAGAAAAAGGTCATAATGAATGGCCCCAATTTTCTAAGCCATAAAAGCCATAGGAGTAGTAGTGGGTGGCAGATGAAACTGAAATTCACATTCTCCAAGATGTATTGCAGAGGGTACTACACTAGCTCATCTAAGCTCAACTCATATCCTACTAGAGTAGCTGCTATTCCTCCAGGGTGACTGGTGGAGGAGCAAGGCAATGGTCCTACCAGAGAGTAGATGGCACTGATCAGCCTGAGCCTGGGTCTGGATTCTGTCCCAGCTTGCTGGTATAGCTCAGCTCCTCCATCTCTGGGGTGACTATGGGAGGCACTATGGAAGAAGATATGCTTAGCAGTTGTTCTGAAAATGACTAAGGGATCTAGTGGGTTATGAGATCATTATTATCAGTGTGATTGAGAAACCAAAAATGTTAATGCGATCTGGAGCTGAATTAGGAAAGTCATGGCTTCCAGGGAAAGAGAAGTGATGCTCACTACTCTTGACATACTTCATTTGGAGCATTGTCTTTAGTTCTGGGAATTCTGATTTAAAATCATGGATAAGAATAGAGAAGATCCAGAAGAATATAACCAGAATAGTGAAGGACAGTGAGTTCATGCAATATGAATATCTGTTAGAGAAATCAGGCATATTGAGCCTAGAGAAGAAAATACTCAGTGGGGGAATGATAACTATTACAGTCTGCATACTTGTAGAAAATAGCAACTTCAGTGAGATCATAGGCCCACTTTAGTATTGGAGAAATTTTTTAAAAGACAGCTGAAGATCATGGAGACAATGCTCAGAAGAAAGTTTCTGAGTTTTCTCATAAAGGAAAATGGGGAATTTTAATGTAGCTACACTTATCTTGAGGGCATATGTGGGGAAAGAATAGGGTTATTTTAATAAATGGTTAACAATCCCTCCAAAAGAGACCCAGCATAGTGTTATTTTGGTTTGGTTTTGGCATTTTTGTTTGTGAAGAGGGGGAAAAAGGTTAGGAGACACCTGTTTAAATTCTAATGTACCAGTCCCTCATTTTAACTCTGTTAATCTTTCTGTTAAATGTGTTTTATATGAACAATATACTATTGCATTCTGCTTTCTAATCCAATCTCTCTACACTCTTCTTTTTATGGGATTTGAATCCAGACCTTCCTGACTCCAAGTCTAGCTCTCTATCCACCACATTGTCTATCCTTAATAGGCTATTGTTTAGTCGTTCAGTCACGTGTGACTCTTTGTAACTCAATATTGGAGTGGTTTGCCATTTCCTTCTTCAGTGAATGAAGGAAAGCAGAGGTTACATGACTTGCTCAGGGTCACACAGCTAGTAAGCCTCTGAGGCCAAATTTGAATTCAGGTTTTCCTGACTCCAGCACTACTGCTGAATCCACTGAGCCACCTAGCTGCCTCCATCCTTAATATACCACTGAATAAATACATCGTTCAGGGGACTAAAGTCCCCTTGGCAATTGCTGCCCAATCCTTCAAGAATTTCCCCACAACTATATTTTAATATATAGTCTCTAAGACTACCCCCAGTCTTATTAGTATGAGTATCATAAGATATTCTCTAACTTCTACCTCTGATGACTTGGATATAGCCCTATGATGCTGAAGGCTCTGCTATCAGAACATAATCTCTGATATATTCTACCATGTTGGTTTTGAGTACATTACTAGTAATAGACTGGTTTCAAAAGACCAGTCTAGCCAAATATAGGTCACTAGTAGGCAGACTGCCTTGTAATAAAATTTTCTGGCCATGTCAACCCATAAAACAAAGAAAGATATAAAATGACCCTGAGTCCTAGGTAGTAGCTTCTACTTCTGTTGAGATGGTGGTAGAGTGGTGGGAAAAGGGACAGATAATGTGAAGAATTACATAGTTTTTGGACTGTCAGCAAACTCCAATATGATTAATGTTTCTCTAAATGTGAGATCTTTGTCCTGTGACTAATGAGTTGTCAGATTACTGGAGGAACTGAATCCTATCAATCTTGACATTCTTGCTATAAATAAAACTAGAAGAATCAAAAGGCTTCTAGAAATATCAACAAAGTCAGATATGCAGATGATACCCCTCTGATGGTAGAAACTGAAAGAGAATTAAGAAGCCTCTTAAAGAGGGTGAAAGTGGAGAGTATAGAAGCTGGCTTGAAGCTTAATATTGAAAAAAAAAATTAAGATCATGGCAACTGGTCCCATCACTCCCTGGCAAATAGAAGAAGAAATGGAAACAGATTTAACTTCTTGGGCTCAAAGATCAATGCAGACAAGCGACTATAGCCATAAAATTAAAAGACACTTCCTCCTTGGAAGAAAAGTTATGACAAATCTGAACAGCATACTAAAAAGCAGAGACATCACCTTGCTGACAAAGGTCCCTATGGTCAAGGCTATGTTTTTCCAGCATGTATGACTTTGAGAGCTAGACTATAAGGAAGGCTGAGCACCACAAAATTGACACTTTTGAATTACGGTGCTGGAGAAGTTTTTGAGAGTCCCTTGGACAGCAAGAAGGTCAAGTGAGTCAATATTTAAAGAAATCAAATCATTGGAAGGACAAAAACTGAAACTGAAGGTTAAATATTCTGACCAAAAATGAGAAGCCAGGACTCACTGAAAAAGATCCTGATGTTGCGAAAGATTGAAGGCAAAAGGAGAAGAGGACAGGAGAGGATGAGATGGATAGATAGCTTCATGGAAGCAACAAACATGAGTTTGAACAGACTTCAGAAGGTAGAGAAGGATAGAAGGGTCTGGTATGCTATGGTCCATGGAGTCACAAAGAGTCAGTCATGACTGAATGAAGGAACAACAAAAAGAAGAAGGAAGGAAGTTGCAACTAAATGGAAGACTACCTCAGAGACACTCCTTGGAGAAACAAAGAAAGCAGTTTGCAGAGTATACTTAGGGACAAGAAGAAATGTTATTCTATAGGCTATTCAGTCATTGTGTATTTCAGTATTAATGTTAAGTATTTGCAAAATGACCAGGATGAAAAGAATTGCACCAATATCAATTATATTAGTTGCTAAGGAGAACATGGTAGAGAAATTCTATAAAGAACATGATATCACTCTAAATTGATTAAACATGATATCTAATATTTAATCACTTCAATGCAAAGGTGGAAAAATGTAAGAATGAGGTGAAATATATGGAAAAGCATGGTTCAGGAAAAAAGAATGAGAGAAGTCAAAGACTAGTAGATTACACAGAAGCCTCATGTCAAATAAGATACATTATCATATAGGGTACCATGAGCAGCTAGGTGTCACAATGGATAAAATGCTGGCCTGGAGTCAGGAAGACTCATATTCCTGAGTTCAAATCTGGATGCAGACATTTATTAGCTGTGTGACCCTGGGCAAGTCACTTAATCTTGTTTGCCTCAGTTTTCTCATCTGTAAAATGAGCTGGCAAAGGAAATGACAAAGTACTCCAGTATTTTTGCCATGTGTATCCAGAGACATTGGTCTCCTACATAACATACCATCTCTCTACTCCAGGCATTTTCATTGGCTATCTTCCTTGCATGGAATTCTCTTGCTCCTCATCTCTGTTTTCTGGCTTCCTGCAAGTCTCAGCTAAATCTCCTCCTTATATAAGAAATATTTTCCAGTCTTCTATAATACTAGTGCCTTTCCTCTGTGATTATCTCCAATTTTCCTGTAAATATGTTGTTAATATATAACCATTCACATGATTTCTCCCACCTTGAGAACAGGGACTATTTTTTGCCTTTCTAGTGTTTCTGGTATCGAGTAGAAAATTCTGTTTGGCATTCAAAGCCCTTAATAACATAGTTCCCTCCTAATTTTTTTAGTCTTTTTACTCCTTATCATGAACTCTTCAATCCAATAACTCTGGCTTCTTTGCTATTCTGTGAACAAGACTCCATCTCTAAGTTCTAGGCATTTTCTCTGGCATCCCCAATGCCTGGAACACTCTTTCTTCTCAATTCTGTTTACTGACTTTCCTGGCTTCCTTTAATTCCTAACTAAAAATCTCACCTTCTACAAGAAATCTTTCCCAGCCCCTCTTAATTCTAGTGCCTTCCCTCTTTTAATTATTTCCTTTTTGTCTTTATATAGCTTGTTCATACACATTTGTTTGCTTATTGCTTCCCCCATCACATTGTGAGTTCCTAAAGGCAGGTCTTTTGCCTCTTTTTGTATCCCTAGTGTTTAGCACAGTGCCTGGAATAAAATAGGCACTTAATAAATGTTCTGATTGACTGACTGAATCCCTGGATTAAAATACTTTAGGGGAAGTCAACTGCAGAGGGATGGAAAATGCTCAGTAATTCTGAGGACACAGAAGGAAATGACTACAATGAAGAGGGGAAATGGGGTTCATCTAAAGAAACAAATATAGATACACAAAGAACTCATCATCCAACTTAAAATAAGGAAGAACTTAAAAGGAAAATCAGGTAATAGAGAATGAATATGAGTGTGGCACAATTCTGTAAAATTAGTGTCAAAAATAAAGTTGTTCCCAGTAGGCAGGCCAACTAGAGCAGTATGGGCCATCAAAGCCAGCCCCAGCATGTGGACCACTGCTCAGCAATCTGAAAGCTGGCACCATGAGGATCCACAGCAAAGGCCATCACCCAGCAGGTGGTATCCAAAGAAAAATGCAAAAAACAGACCATCTTTGAAAACTGTGAAACATGATAACAAATCAGAAACATCTAAATATAAGATATTCTGGGGGAGTCTTTCATCTTGATTTGTTATCCACTGGGATCTCTGAAAGACTGGAAAAGGCCCTCAGGGAACTAGGAGAGAGACTTGAAGAATTTCTCAGCAAAGATATATTGCCTAATTTCAAATAAAAAGGAAGCAAAATACGCTCAGACACTGGGGTGTAATAGTCCTGTCCCAAGTCCAGAATCAATATACATAGGAGGAAATAGTTTACCTCATTCTAGCTGTGATAGAAGCGCATTCAAGACTCCAGATCCAGTATGTATGAGAAGAGCAAAATTATCAGTCAAAAGATCTATCAAGGGACATGAATTCATCCCTTCAAATAGTAAAAACACTGTCAAATGCTTTGTCCTGGGGAGTGAAAATTCTTTTTGTTGATGATACTCAATACTATATTGAACAAAAGTAAAAAGAATTATATCAGATCAAGAAATCAAACATACCACTAAGAGAGGTTGGGAAAAGATTTGGTATTCAGAAAGCAAAAAAAAAAAAAGGGAAGGCTCAAAAAGCTATTTGTAAAGGTGGAAGATACAAGCCACCATTACAAACCTTTTTACCTTCAGTTGTTCAATACACCTCTTATAAACTACTCTGTTACTAAGCCCTGCAGTTCTTTTGATTTGTATAAGACATCTAGTCTGTAGAAGCTAAACAAAGGAACAAAATAGGTTGTGAATCAGATGTAGGGCACTACTCTCCTGTGAAGTCCCACCTAAAGAGAGCAAGAAGAAGGGTTACTTTAAGGGCTACTCCAAGAAATATTTTTTAAATGCCGCATCTTAAATTTAACAACTTATTGTAAATTTCTGGGGTTTTCTTGCATTGAGATTTTGATGACACAATATTGCATCATGTAACCATATACTATCATATTGTAACAAAGTCACATTCCTGCCAATGCATGCTGGACTTCCCAACAATGCAGGCCATGCTTGCCTGTCAACACTTGCTTGTTAAGACCTGTCAGCAAACTTGATCACTGATTGGTTATAACTTGCATTTTGTGTGTTTATTTGTAAAATAATGGAATCACTATGATTTTAACTCTGTTACACAACAGATGAAACATGTATGAGCAGTTTTTCAAATTTTTCTTCTCTTTTCTTTCCTTATGCTTCCACCATCCTCTTATTTTTATTCAATGCCACACAATTGCACCCAAGGCTACTACCACCACCATGATGGGGGAAATCTAGTGCAGAATTGAAGTCAAAAAGAGATTCCCTATAAATGAGGTCTTTCAGATGCTCTCTTGCCATGGATGACATTGTGTTGACTGCATCAAGGCTCAGAAAACTACAGAGTCTCCTGTAAGAGATCTGCAATCACTCAAAAGAATTTGGGCTATCCAACCACACAGGAAAGAACAAATGGATGAATAAT
The DNA here is from genome assembly GCF_003287225.1 of Phascolarctos cinereus. Lineage (NCBI taxonomy): Eukaryota > Metazoa > Chordata > Mammalia > Diprotodontia > Phascolarctidae > Phascolarctos > Phascolarctos cinereus. The sequence continues at coordinate 208,586,794 of NW_027555514.1, forward strand.
ATCTATTACCCAGATTTTAACATGCATCAGAGCTTTTCCAACACTTTATGTTTCTGGGACAAACAGTAAAGAATAAAATGAGCTGGGCCCAGAGGGGAACAGGAGAAAGAGAGTAGGATGAATTGCTTTTGGGAAGCAGAAAAGCTCTTTTACTAACCCCATATTTCCTAGGAGAGCAAAGGTTTTTTTTTAATTTAAAATTTTTTTTCATTAAATATTTCTCAATTTCATGTAAAAAAAATTTTTGCAGACTTTTTTTTAAAATTTGGAGTTTCAAATTCTTTCTCTCTCTCCAAGCTCTTTTCACTCCTTGAGAAAGCAAAGTAAAAACTTTTACTTCAGTTTTACATTTGAGGTAATGCCAAACATTTCCATATTAGCCATGTTGCAAAAGAAAACACAAACAAAAAAATGAAACAATAAAAATGAAGTTTTTAAAAAGTGTTCTTCAATCTGCTCTCAGTTCTCTCTCTCTGGAAACTGGTCTTTTGGAATTGTGTTGGATCATTGTCTTCACTAGAGTAGCTAAGTCTTTCACAGTTGATCATCCTTATTATATTGCCATTACTGTGTACAATGTTCTCCTAGTTCTACTCACTTCAATTCGCATCAGCTCAATATAACTCTTACCATGGTTTTTTTCTGAAAACATCCTGTTCATCCTTTCTTATAGCCCAAGAAATAGTATTCCATCACAGTCATATACCACAACTTGTTCAGCCATTCCTCAATTGATGGACATTGCCTTAATGTCCAATTATTTGCCACCATATCTGTACATATCCCTTTTCTCTTATCTTTTTGGTATACAGACCTAGTAGTGCTACTGCTGGGTCAAAGAGTATGCACAGCTTATAGCCTTTTGGATATAGTTTAAGAAGTGCCAAAACAGTGGCAAGTGGGAAAAGTTTAAGAAGCCCTGGTCTATACCTAGCTTTTGCCAAACTGCTTTCCCATTTTCCCAGCAATTTTTGTCAAATGTTGAGTTCTTATCCCAAAAGCTTGGATCTTTGGATTTATCCAACACTAGATTACTATGGTCATTTACTACTGTGCATTGTGTACCTAATCTATTCCATTGATCCACCACTCCATTTCTTAACCAGTATCAGATTGTTTTGATGATTACTGTTTTGTAATATAGTTTAAAATCTAGTACTCTTGGCTGCCTTCCTTAACATATTTTTTTCATTGATTCCCTTGATATTCATTCATGTTTACCTTTTATGACTGATTCTTTATTTGAAAATAAAATTTTCTATTCAGCTCTAGTCTTTTCATCAGTAATTCTTGAAAGTCCTTTGTTTCATTAAATATCCCTTTGTTCTCTTAAAAGATAATCAGTTTTGCTATGTAGGTTATTCTTGGTATTCTTTTGCCCTCCAGAATACCATATTCCAAGCCCCTCCACTACTTTAACATTGTAGTTGCTAAATCTTCAGTGATCTTGACTCTGGTTCCACAGTATTTGAATGGCTTCTTTCTTGCTGCTTGAAGTATTTTCTCCTTGACCCTGGAGTTCTGAAATTTGGCTATAATAGTCCTGGGAGTTTTCATTTCAGGATTTCTTTCAGGTGGTGATTGGTGAGTTCTTTCAAATTCTATTTTACCTTCTGGTTGTGGATATCAAGGCAGTTTTTCTTGATAATTTCTTGAAAGATGATGTATAATCTCTTTCTTTGACCAAGGCTTTCAGGTAATCCAATAATTCTCAAACTATGTCTCCTCAATCTATTTTCCAGGTCAGTTGTTTTTTCCAATGAGATAGTGCACAATTTTTTTCTATTCTTCATTAGTTTGACTTTGTTTTATTGTTTCTTGATGTCTCGTGGAGTCATTAGCTTCTACTCACCCAATTCTAAATTTTATGAAACTGTTTTCTTCAATAAGCTCTTGTACCTTTTTCTATTTGTCCAATTCTGTTTTTAAGGTGTTAGTGTATTTTCTTTTATCTGCTGTTAATTGTCTTTTCATAATTTTCTTCTTTTGCTTTTATTTCTTTACATGATTTTTCCTCTATCACTATTATTTGAGTTTGAAAATCATTTTTTGGCTCTTCCAAATTCTTATTTGGTTTCTGTACGTTTTTCTTTGAGGCTTTACTTGTAGCTGTTTTGTTTTCATTGTCTTCTTCTGAGTTTGTGTCTTGATCTTCCCTGTCACCTTGACAGCTTTTTATGGTCAAGTTCTTTTTTTTATTGTTTGCTTATTTCCCTACCCTATTTGATGACTTGAAATTTCATGTTATGGTTGGCCTCTGTTCTTGATGAGAGGGGATGGGAGGGAATCTGTCCCAAGCTTCAGGTTTTAGGTGCTGTTATTTTCAGAGGTAGTTCTGGGTGTTTGGGAGCTTTTGGTGCTTCAAAGGTTATAAAATCTGGGGACAGGTGTGGTCACTGCTGTCTTGGTCTGTGCTCTGGTTCTTACTCAGGAAGGGCCCCTGATCCCTTGGGATCACAATCTATACTGCTTCTCAGGGTCCCTGATTCCTTGGGGTCAGAAGTGATACTGCCCCCATAGATTTCACTCCCTCTTGACCAAAAGTGCTCCTTTCTGCCCTTGAATATACCCAGAAGTAGGTATAAGCAATGGAGTCACCAAACAGCATCTGGTATTGCATCCAGTGCTAGCACAGGGGTAACCCTGTCAGGTTCTTTTACCACCTCTGGCTTGAGAGCTCCCAAAGCTGCTGTTGCTTTTGTCACCATACCTGATCCCACCCCTGCTGTTTCATCCACGTGGGTTCTGGGCCAGCCTCCTCTCCTGTGTCATAGATCTTTCTTTCTAACCTCCTATGTTCTCTTGAGCTGGAAAAATATCTCACTCTGACCTTTTGTTGGCTTTGCCATCCCAAAATTACATATAAGGAATCATTTTAAAGTTGTTTGGAGGGGAATGTTGGGAAAGCTTGGCTAAGTGCTTTTCAACTCTGCCTTCTTGGCTCCACTCCCCAACTATCTTTTCTTTTCTTTCTTTTTTTTTTTTGTGAGGCAACTGGGGTTAAGTGACTTGCCCAGGGTCACACAGCTAGTAAGTGTGAAGTCTCTGGTCTGAGAGCGGATTTGAACTCGGGTCCTCCTGACTCCAGGGCCGGTGCTCTATTCACTGCACCACCTAGCTGCTCCCTATCTTTTCAACAGTAACATTTTAAGTGTTACTGCCATCTTGGGGCTGGGGCAGGGAGGGAGGAAGAGGAGGAGAAAGAAAAAAATGAAAAAAAAGAAATTTACATGATAATTTTGTTGTATATTTGAAAGGAATAGCAAGTTATGCATTGTAGATTTACAGTTTCATGTTTAATCATCTTTTTATTGTAGGATGTTATGGAAATACTTGTTTTATTCCATATATTAAAAATAATTTTTAAAACATTGTTGCTAGTTTACAGTGAGATGTAGAATGCCACTATCTTCAAAAAGCTAAAGGTAAGTATTCAAACAGAGGGCACAGAGAAGCATATAGTTTATGTTGTGATATTACCAGGCTGTGACACATAACCTATGAGGAACTCTGTAGAAGAGCAGGAGTAAAGAATGTCATTAAGGAATTGTATGGTGAGAAGAGAAGATGGGTTGCCATTGGAAAAGAAGGAAGGATGACAGGTGGTCAGCCAGAGTATTTCACTGATAACCTTCTGGGAAAAAGTGAGACACCTTTAGTATATGAGTGGGATCCCCTATGGCATCCTGCTGGGAGAAAATGAGCAAGAGCAGCATAAAAGAGTCACCTAATACTGAATAGCAATCTGCATCACTAAAGAGAACTCATGAATCAATTAAATAGAGATCTATTTTATTATGCCCACTCTTTAGAGCTCCTCACTGCTTAGACCAGTTGTCCCAAAAGTCTTACGTTTAACAACAAAACTGCATTAACATGTTTGGAACATCCTGTTATGTCACACTCTTCTCACACTGCTCACATGCCTTCCCATTGTCTTCGGTGTGTAGTGTCATAAAATAAAGAGTCTAGGATTCAACTGTATGGTACATGTAACTTTGGATAGAGAGAGACAGATAGACAGGCAGACAGAGGGACAGAGAGGCAGAAACAGAGAGACAGAGAAAGATTCTGAATGCTTGAATATTAAATATATAATCTTTTAAGAATATCGGTTTAAAATTGGGGCTTTCCAGCTGGTCTGAAGACAGCTATTATATCCTGACTTTATGCCATCCTTTTGAAACAAAAAACAAAGCAGGAGTAATAAAAATAAAATGTGTACTGAGAAAAAAAAAAGTCAATCCCTTCCCACTCATATTTATGCATAAACCAAACACCAGCAAAACAAACTGTTGGCTAAACTGGCATTTTAGGTATGAGCTGAAGCATTAATCAAACAAGCTATGGGACACACACAGACATCTCTTATTTTTATGGAACTGAAAGGTAGGAGGATTCGGGTAGGTGTCCAGTTATACAACTGCCTAATACAGAGGACTGCAATCTCTACTATCTGCCCAATAATTACCAAGAATTGTATAAGTCTTAATGAAAACTTTTAAGGAGGCTCAGAATCTTCAACAGGAAGCTATAAAAGTTTCTTCTATAACCATTCTGGGGCTCACAAAGTGTGAGGGATATGGGAAATCTTTAAACGCTGCTAATTGTTGGATAGGAAGAATAAAACTCAGGGGCTTGACTTGAGAACCCAGCTGACAACATAGTAAACCATGGCTTACCAGTTCTGATGACTTCTACCCACACCACACCCTTTCTCTAAATTATGAATTGAGACAAGGCCTATTTGGAAAACGTATTACTTCATTGACTGATTCTGTTTTTGAAGATTATGAGAATAGGGGATCTCCTAACTGACCTAGGAAAATATAACTCATGGTAGTGAACCCAATTATATTTATCCTTAGGCTTACTGGATTGGACAGAAAGTGTAGCAACTTACAATTGTCCATAGTTGGCCTTTCACAATGGCTTCTTGAAATTCAATGCAGCAGCTTGCAAAGGTCTGGGCCAGTGGAATTCTGGGAAGGCACCTGTGTAAAAGCAGAGGCAATGGGAGGATGAAGGATGAGTGTTTGAGGGAAGCAAATCTGTGGTTTTATTGGCGTAACTAGTCCCATTTAGGTTAAGAAGTCAATGGAAAAATGATCTCTCCTCAGTTACTTTTATTTTGTTTTTGTTAAAATTTCTTTTGGAAAAATTAAACATCTGGACCTCTTTATGAAAATAGTTGTTATTGGACTCAAGGAAAAAAAAAGTCATACATGGTTTGGGTTTTTCTTTTTCTTTCTTTCTTTTTTTTTGGTAGCAATTGAATAAATTTGGTTAGAGAAGGCCTGGGGGTGTAGAAAGCCCCAGTATAGGGTGGGTACTTTCACCGTTGGAACATTTTGAAAATAAACTTTCTGCTTAGCACATTCTGGGGCATTGGACTAACAAAGCATTTGTTTACAGAGAGTGAGAAGCAGAGTTTTAAATTAATCTCAAAATAGAAGAATGATTCCCCCCAATGAAGGCACCAAACCCCACTAGAGTCAGGGAAATTCCCCCTTTCAGTTTGAAGTCAATTGTTGATGTTGCTAGACTGCTGGCATAATATTTTTTCCAGGAGTAAAAATTTGATATGGGGGAGGGGGAAGCAAAAGAGGAATTGGTAGTGTGAAAGAGAAAAGCAAAATATGTTGTGCTATGCTCACAATTAATAGCATCTTTGGTGTAGAATATTCCAAAGCAAGAGAGTTTCTGAACAGTTTTGCCTCCTCCAGTTCTCCATAGCTTTTTTTTTAGAAGAGGATTTGGAGGGCAGTGATTTTACCGCTCTCTGTCTGTACTTTTCTTCCAAAGACCAATGTGTTAAGGAGAAAAAGGATATCTTGAGGCAATCTGCTTTAACAAGAATTATTTGTGTTTTTTCTCTACTGAGGTAAACAAGCACTGTATGCCCAAAAGGGTTGAGAACTCCCTGCCTTCATGTTGCTGTTCTCTAGTAATCTCTTATGAACCCATTTGAGAGGGGAAGCCTGAATGTATGAGTCTAGAACTGAGTACTAGCAACTACATCAGTGGATTCTTGAGGTACAGTTTACCTCCTATCACTCCATGCTGCTAATTCACAGTTCTCTTATCTTTGAGAAAGATAGAAAGATGTCCTGAACAAGAACAAAGGAGAAAATATAAATTCTTACCTTTGAACTCTCCTTATCACAGTTATGTAGCTAACTCATCAAGAACTAAAATAAGGTATGGATCTATGTTTTGATTTGTGCAGGAAATTCCTGGCATGGAAGCTCCCTTTACTAACGTAGATCATCAACTTGTTTAATTTAGAGTCTTGGAGAGTTGCCTAAAGGTGAAGGGACCTGCCCTTAGTTACCCAGACAGTATGTGGTAGAGGCTGGACTTTTGACTTTGTTCTCCCTAAATCCGAGGCAAGCTATCAAATATGCTCTTTTTCTTTTGTATTTGAAAATTTTGTATCTGAAAATCAGTATATTTAATTCAATTCAACAAACATAATGAAAATATTTATTCAGTGAATATCTATGTTCAAGGAGATAACATCACAGGGAGATACAAAGATGCATAAAACATGGGCATTGCCCTCAAGAAGGTTACATCTAAAATAAGGCTGTATGCAAAAAATACTGTATTAGAGATACAAAGAATGTGCTGTTCAGAACATAGAGAGATGACTTCCTATTGGCAAATTAATGAGGGAATTCCTCATTACTCCAAGTAAACAAACAACATCACTATTCTACTCCCTCCAAGTTTGAAAGCCAAGAATCATTTTTAACTTCTCTTCATCTTCTAACAGCTCTGTCTTCAGTTTTTATTGGTCCCTCCCTTTCCATTGTCACAACCACTATTTTTTTTTTATCATTTTTTCCTTACCTCACATCTGGATTCTTGCTCTTAGCTGATTTTTCCGGCACTCTCATCTCCCAATTCTAATCCATCCTTTCATACAATTGTCATATTAGATTTAAGATGTCCTTGTTCAAGAACCTAAAGTGTCTCATATAGCCTCTATCAGCTACTCTCTATACTTCTTTAGTCTTATTTATAAATGATTACTGTAATCCTTACCAATTGGTTTTCTGTCTTTCTACTACCATACCTGACCTTGAAAACCTCCTTCTTTCCTAGAAATCTATGTCCTTCAAAATCCAAATCAAAGTCACCTCCTCCAGGAAATCTTCCTTAATTAACTTCATTCTTATTCTGCATTCTCTCAGTACTGATTCATGTGTAGCAGGTTTTTACAAGCTGACCAAAATCATGGGAAGCCTAGATAGGATGACAACCTCTCAGCTTGCCACTTGACTCATTACCATATTCATTTTCATTTCATTCTTATTTGTGTTAATATGGTCAATAATGCTTATGTTTTTTCTAACATTGAACAAGTTCTGCATTCCTGGTATAAATCCAGTGTGGTCATATTATATGATCTTTTTAATATATTGCTGTAATCTCCTTGCTATTATTTTATTTAAATTTTTTTGCATCAAAAGGGAAATTGTTCTATAGTTGTAGTTTTTTTAAATCTTAGTTTTTACTCTCCCTGGTTTTGGTATAAAAACCACATTTGTGTCATAGAAGGAATCTGGCAGGACTCCTTATTTACCTATTTTTTTTCAGTTTCTGTTCTTTATATGTTTCGTAGAATTTAGAAATTGGTAGACTTTGGTAGAATTCACTTTTAAATCCATCTGTCCTGGGTTTTTTTTTTCCTTAGGGAATTCATTTATAGGTTGTTCAACTTCTTTTTCTAAGATAAGATTATTTAAGTATTCTATTTCTTCTTCTGTTAATCTAAGCAATTTATATTTTTGCAAATATTTGTCCATTTCATTAAGGTTGTCACATTTATCAGCATATATTTGGGGAAAATAGTTACTAATAATTGTTTTTATTTCTTCTTCACTAGCTGTAAATTTACATTTTCATTTTTGATACTGGTAATCTGGCTTCTGTCTTTTGAGTAATCAAATTAGTCAATGGTTTATCTATTTTATTTTTAAAGCTGCTCCCAATTTTATTTATTCACTTCAATTTCACATTTACTTTCAATTTTGCTAATGTCTCCTTTGATTTTCAATATTTTCCTCTTGATGCTTAATTGATTTTTTTTTTTTTTTTGCTGTATGCTCAATTCATTGACCTGTTCTTTCTCACCTTTACTCAATTAAGGGTTTAGAGATACATTTTTTTCCAGTAAGTACTGGTACATTTGGTATGTTGTCTTCTTGTTGTCATTATCTTTAATGAAATTGTTTCTTTGATATATTCTTTCACCCACCCATCCTTTCATTTTTAATCTATACTTCAAAGTCCTTTTATTAGATATAACTTTTATATATTGTGGCTAGAAAAAAGGATGCATTTAGTATGTCAGCATTTGTTTGTGAAGTTTTTATGCACTAATATATGAGCAATTTTTGTGAAGGTTCAATGCACAGCAGAGTACAGATATTCTCCTTTCTACTCCCATTCAATATTCTACAGATATCTAACTTTTCTAAAATCCTATTGAGCTCCTTAAATTCTTTCTAGTGTATTTTATGGTTAGATTTATCTAGAGCTGAGAGAGGTAAGTTGAGGTCTTCTATTATTATAGTTTTACTATTTCTTCCTTTAATTCATTTTATTTTTACTTTAAGAATTTAGGTACTATGTCATTGTGTGCACATATATTCAGTATTGATATTAATTCATTGTCTGTGGTACCTTTCAGCAAAAATGTAGTTTCTCTGTTTAGCTCTTTTAATTGGATCAATTTTTGCCTTTGCTTTGTCTAAGATCATAATTGTCACTTCTGCCTTTTTCCACTCCAGCTGAAACAAAACAGATTCTGTTCCAGCCTCCTAGTTTATCTCTATGTGTGTCTTTCTATTTCAAGTGTGTTTCTTATAAATAAAATATTGTTGGATTTTTGGTTTCTAATCTATTCTACTATCCTTTTCCATTTTTAGGAGTAAATTCAGCTCATTCACATTCAACTCATGATTATCCCATTCTCTTATCCTTCTTTCTTTTTACCTTGTCCCCTCTTGAAGAATTCATTTAGCTTCTAACCACTGTCTCTCTTAATCTCTCTCCTTCTTATCCTGCCCCTCTCATTTTATCTTAACCCCTTCTTTCTACTTCCCTGTTGGGTAAGATAAGTTTATGTACTCATCTGTATGTATATGTTTATTCTTCCCTCCTTGAATTAGTTCAAATGAGAGTGAGATTCAAGTGTTGCCTGCTTTTCTCTGCACTGCCTCCTCCATTGTATAAACTCTTCCTTATGTATTCCATTTATATGAGATAATTTCTCCCATTCTTCCTCTCCCTTCCCTCTTCTCCAAGTGCATCCTTCTTTCTCATCCTTCTATTGTTCTTTTGAGATCATCCTAACAGAATAGACTCACAGCCATGCATGCCATATGTCTAAGTAGACTCCCCTCTAACTGCCCTAGTGATGATGAAGGTTTGAGGGCTTACCTTCCCATATAAGAATGTAAAGAGTTTAACCTTGTTTAGTCTCTGATGATTTTTCATTGATGTTTATCTTTTTCTGCTTCATTGAGTCCTGTGTTTGAATACCAAAATTTCAATTCAACATTTGTCTCTTCATCAGGAATACTTGAAAGGCCTCTATCTCATTCACTATCCATTTTTCCCTATAGAATTATTCTCAGATCTGCTGGGCATGTTATTCTTGATTGTAATTCAACTCTTTTGCCTTACAGAATATCATATTCCAAGCCCTCACCTCCTTTAAAGTGGTATCTGATAAATCTTGTATGAGCCTGACTCTGTCTCCAGGGTATTTGCATTCTTTCCAGCTGCTTGCAATGTTTTCTCCTTGACCTGGGAGCTCTGAATTTTGGCTATAATATTCCTTGGAGTTTTCATTTTGGAGTTTTTTTCAGGAGGTGACCAGTAGATTCTTTCAATTTCTACTTTGCCCTTTGGTTCTAAGATATCTGGGCAGTTTTCCTATATAATTTCTTAAAGTGCTGGGTCTAGGCTCTTTTCTTGTTCGTGGATTTCAGTTTATCCAAAGGTTCTTAATGGTTCTTATCTCTCCTTAATCTGTTTTCCAGGTCAATTGTTTTTCCTATGAGATTTCAGATTTTCTTCCATTTTTCTCCAGTCTTTTTACTTTTTTATTATTGTTATTTGTCAATAGCCTCCATTTAGCCAATTCTAATTTACAGAGTTATTTTCTTCAGTTAGGTTTTGTACCTCTTTTACCAAACTGTTAATTATCTTTTCATATCCTTCTTTCATAGCTTGTATTTGGTTTTTTAAATGATTTTTTAGCTTTAATTCTAAGAATTCTTGTTGGGCTCATATCCAATCTGCATTTTTCTTGAGGTTTTCTTGTAGATGTTTTCAAGTAATAGTCTTTCTTCTGTGTTTGAGTCTTGAGCCTTCCTGTCACCATAGTAACTCCTTATGGTCAGATTCTTCTTTTGTTTACTCATTCTTCTGGACTACTTCTTGACTTTGGAATTCATGTTAGTGTTGGGCTCTTTTCACTTGGGGGTGGGGGAATAAAGTGGAAGTCTAGACTGAGCTTCTGTCCTTTTATGTCGTTCTACTTTCACAGCTCAGTTTGGGAGGCCTGCAAGTTTTTAGAGCTTCCAAAGTAGTGTGATTCAGAAAGTGGTTTATTCATTGTCCTCCTGGTTTGAGCTCTGCTATTAGGTCTGATGGTTTATGTATAGTCACTATTAGCCCACTGGGAGGTTTTGCAGGTTGAAAGCGAGTAATTGAACTCTAGGCTCCCCTTTGGTCTTGGTCTCCTGTCCTAGCTATTCCATGATAAGCTTATATGCTGGACTAAAAGGTTAGAACTAAGTTGCCATTCTGCTTCTGGGCTCAGAACTACTTGGTTTCTGGAATGTGTTCTATGTTTTGTATTCAGTTGGGTTCTGGGCTTATTCATAATTACTCATCTCTGCCCCAGAACTGAATAATGGGTGACAGAACTGCCAAATGCCATCCATTCTTACCCTCAGTCCCCTGGGTTCTCTTTTACCACAATGCTTCCTAACCTGATGTTCTGTCAGCCATCTTACCATCCCTGACTATCAGAATATTCTCCACTGCTGCCACCACTGCCACTACTCTTAGACCTAGACTCTGGTGTCCACAAATTTCTGTCTGTCTTCCTAAGCTTTACTGGGCTGGAAAAATGACTCACTGGGATTTTTCTTGGCTTTCCCCATTCAGAATTCAATCTGGCACATTTTCTAGGTTGTTGCAGAGTAAATATGCTGGGGAGCTAAGGCAAAAATGCTTCCTCTTACTTTGCCTCCACCCCCTCATTTCATTCTCATCATCCTAAATTCTAAGATAATACAGGAGTATGTTTAAATAATTGTTTATTTATTATTAAACTTTCAACTTCTTTGTTATTAATAAATTAAATCTGAATCACCCCAGTTGTTCATCTTTCTTGAGACATCAAAACCCCTAATCTCCAGGGTTCAAGTAAACATCAAATTTACTTGGCTACACAATTTATTAAAATGCAACAAATAATAAAACAAAAACAATTATTTACATTGCTTCTTCTGTGAAAAAGATCACCAACCATAACTCTTACTTTCTCACTCCTAAAATACGGCTCTACCATTCAGCTCTCTGGAAAGCAGCCAAAGTCTCTAAATGATCCTTATATTACTTATTTGTAATATTTTTTTCAGGGAATAAGTTCTTTGAGATGATATTTAATGAGATAATATTTGTAAACTGATTAGCATAGTGGCTGAAACAAATTAGGTGCTTAATAAATGTTTGTTCTCTTCCCCTTCTTTCATAGTCTTTCTCCGGTATAGGTAAGACTATGCTAAACATAGCATGACAGTTAAACTCTCAGCTTCTTCATAGATGACAACTAAACACTTGATCTCTTTACAGATAAGAGTTAAAATTCTTTTGTCTTCTTACAGACTCATAAAGAATGACTATTAAACTGTTGTTGTCCAAGATCCCAATGTCTCCTAAAAATGGAGTAGTAAATATATAAAGTCTCTGTCAGAGAGGTTATTAAAGCTGGTGTTACCCATGAATTCAATTTTATTTGGTACTTCTTTGTGTTATGGTATATAATCAGTTTCATGACTTTTTCTATGTGTTTTAGCTTCCCAACTAGAATATAAGTTTCAATATAGACAAGAGCCTTCTGTTCCTTTTGTATTAAATCCCACTCCCATCAATATCACATATGGTTAGACAATCTTTAGAGTCCTACAAAGAGAATAAATACTATTACCTTACATTATGTGTATAGATAGTAACTGTTTCAAATTAGTTTTATTATTTTAATATAGACATGTATCTGTATATAGATGTAAATATATTGTGTGAAGATATAAACATATAAATTTGTTTATGTGGCACATAGGTGCTGGATTCATTATAACAATCCGTATTTGTACTGGTAGGTTGGGTCCCCAGATCTGCTTCTTCTTCCTTCAGAGTTCTGGAGGTAATTCTAAGGGTCTGAGGTAGAGTTCTCTAGTTTCCGAGCTAATGAGCTCCTATCCTTCCCAATGTCAGTTGAGCGGTTATCAATTAGTGATTATTGGTGCAATGTGTATGCGTGTTCCATATGTTGTCCTGGCACAAAGCTTTAGAAGAGACAGAAAACTTGGTTAGATCTTGTGGCTGGAGGTTCAGGAGTTAAATTCCTTTGATTTTCCTCTTCTTCAAGAAACTTATAGAAATAGATAAGAGAGTGACTTGTAATAAAAAGTTTTTTAAAACCTCAACTTTTTTTCTGTAACCTTTTTCTTTTAAATTCCAGAAGTGACTACATAGAAAAATTAAGTTGATATCTCTTTATTGGGAATAAGGCTCCTTATTAGTGCACTGTTTGTGTAAGGTAATTAACATCTCCCTGCTATCTTTTAATAATTCAAGTGAAAAACAAAGATGAAAATGTAGCTGAGATTTCTGGATTGAAGGGCAATATCATTGGAACTTTAGTGTAAAACATGCCAATAATAAGTTAACTTTGTTATTACAAAGTTACCTTGGTCCATAAAGCTTTGTGTCTATGGCAGAACTACTGTATGTTGTCATTTATATTATAATTTTTTTATTGGTTTTTTAAAGAAAGACAGCAAGCTTCTGACCTCGCCACTTTGCAAGGTCCCATAAGCTTTGGGACTCCACCTTATCACCACCATCTATTCCTCTGATTGGAAAGTGGAGTTCATCTTGGATGTTAATCACTTCATAGTCTCTATCAGAGACTTTAGTTTATATTCACCTAATTTAATGGTGGAAACCTACTGTCAGTCTTTATTATTGCTTTTGAAGTGAGCCCGTGTGTTTCAAAAGTATTTCTGTAAATTTTATCTTGTGTCCTCGTCTTCTTTTTTGACATGGAAGTCTTAATCTTTATAAAGTTGATCTGGAATCATGATCCCTGTATTTAACTTTTTAAAGGAGTTTGGTACTGTCTAAATGTTAATTTCTCAAAATATGTTATTAAATTTTTTAATTCATATAAAGCTGTGAATGCATTGTATAAAATATAGGAACATTAAATTGGCCGCGTTTGGAGAGGTCACTAGTATCCTCATCTTTTGTCAATAAGTAGATAATGTTTAAGAAAATGCTTAAAAAATAGAATAACGTTTACATCAAAGAAGAAGGTGGCAAAATGCTTTGCTAGTAACCCTGTGAAATATTTGAGCCAATAATTAGGAATTTGCTCAAAACCCGCTGTTTTCCACTTCTACAGAACAGCAAGAGTTTCATTTAACTCCCCTGAAGCAACAATTTCTGTCTTTCATTATATTAACGGTACACAACCTTTCTGTTTCACATTTGAGCCAAGTTGTACTTTCATTTCGTTGGACTTCTTTTGGCCACAGAGATGATAAGAAATTTTAGACATTATCTTTCCTTGCTTGGTATAGTGCTCAGTGCATCTATACCAAAGTATTTCATACCGAAGTAAGTTGGACATTTGGGCCTTTCGTTTGTTCTGATGAAATCTTGCCTTCCTACGATACAAGAATAGGATGGAACACGACTTGCTCCACTGCTCTCTGTTTAAAACTAACCATCACAGTGGTTTTGAGCAGGGCCAGCCTGAAACCCCATCTATTTTCTCAGATTCAAAGGAACCGCTAGACCAATAACTGGTATCACTAAAACCCAACTGGCTGACATTTCAGAGTTCCTGTCATCATAGAGGTATTAAGGCACACAGAATCCCCACTACATAACAAACTGGCTGGCATTTCCTTACTTGTCTCAAAATATATGCAACAGGTTGGGCTTTAGTAGTAGTAGTTGTCGTTGTTGTCATTGTCGTTGTTGTGATAGTGTAGTATAGTATACTACTGCTCCAACATCCAAGCTGGACCACTTAGACACCGTACCACAAAGAAACTAAGTCACTCTACTCACATTCCCTGGCCTCATGTTCTCTCATTTTCACCTGAGGAATTTTCTTCTCTCTTTTTAAATAGGGCAGCTAGGTGGCACAGTGGACAGAGTATTGGGCCTAGAGTCAGGAATTCCCGAGTTCAAATCTAGCCTCAGACACCTACCAGCTGTGTGACCCTGGGCAAGTCACTTACTCCTGTTTGCCTGTTGTTGTTATTCAGTCATCTTAATAGCGTCCAACTCTTTGTGACTCTAACTGGGGTTTTCTTGGCAGAGATACTGGAGCGGTTTGCCATTTCCTTCTTCAGCTCATTTTACAGATGAGGAAACTGAGGCAAACAGGGTTGAGCAACTTGCCCAGAGTCACACAGCTAGCATCTGAAGCCAGATTTGAACTCAGGTCTTCCTGACTCCAACCCTGACACTTCATCCACTACACCACCTAGAAGCCCTCAACAACAATCAATTTCTCCTTCCAGTTCAACTAACTATTTATTTAGATGATATTTAGATGTTGTGCTATTAGGTCTAGTGCTGCTATTGATTTATTATAGGCTGTACCTTTAAGCATAATGCAGTTTTGTTGCTTATTTTTCTCATATTATTTTTATTTACTATATCCTTATCTGAGATCATGATTGTGGCCCCTGCTTTTTTTAGTTCAGCTAAAGTACAATAAATTTTGCTTCACTGTCATTTTGTGGGAATATGTGTGTTTCTTACAAGCAAGATTTGTTATATAGTTTTCTAATTCATTCTGCTATCCTCCTCTGTTTTATCTGTATTTTGTCTTTTGTGATCCTTGTTTTGGCTCCTTAGTTTTTGAACTCCTTATTTCTGGCTACAGTATTTTCCTTTGACTTGAAAGCACTTAGCTATTATGTTCCCAGGAGTTTTCATTTGGAGAGAGTTCTTTCTGGAAGCGTCCAGTGGACTCTCTCTATTTTCACTTTGCCCTTTGGTTCTAAGGGGTTATGGAAATTTTTTATTTATAATTTCCTGAAATACGGTGTCCAGACTTTTGTTCTAATAATTTTATGATAATTCTCCCTTACAGGTTTTCCAGGCCAATTTTTTAATATTATGTTTCTTAGATTTTCTTCTATTTTTTCAATTTCTTAGTTTTGTTTTGACATTTTTTGCTGTTTTATTGAGTCATTGTTTTCTGTCTGTCTCATTCTAATTTTCGTGGTATTCACTTCTTCAGAGAAGATTTCCAACATCTATTCTAGGTCAATTTTCCTTGCCATTTTTCCCTCCCTAGCTTTTCCATTCTGTATCTTTTGTGTCACTTCCATCCTCACATCACCACTAGTAACAACTGCTGACCAGCTGCTACAGATGAGCACAAGAGCTTCAGAGTAAAGGTACCCCCCAGACCTAGGGTCCTGCTTCCAAGCCAGCTTTCACAGTCATCATTCTGAGAAACAACTCCTGTGGGGAAGGTATCAGCCACCTGCCCCAACTGCCAACCAGCTGGCATTCAAAAGACAATTCAGTTAGCCTAGCAGAAGCAAGGCACCCTGAGGGAGATAAAGGCACATGCCAAGCAAGTTAAACCACCACAACAGCCTTAACCTCCATCTTCCCTCAGACCTCAATGAAGACATGCCAGGATCTTCAATTCAAGAACCTCAGCAATAGCATTGCTTCTAGTCCCTATTGAGAAACTGATTGGCAGCTGCTCCTTCAGGCACTACAGCTACCAGGAAAGAAAGGTCTTGTCACAAAAGTCTTTGGCATTGTATTGTCGAAAGGTTCAATATCATAAACTGATATGATTTTATCAGTGGAAATTATGCTAAATAGAAGGCTGCTTTGCTACTGCTCTCTAAGCTCTATGAGACCTTTCCATTTGACATGTAGCTGAAACTTATCCTAATGGGAATTTTATCTCTCCCACTAGAATTTGAGCTCCTTAAGAGCAAAGACTGTCTTGATTTTCCATATGTGTCCCTATTACTAGGTGGCATAGTGGTTAGAGTGCTGACCCTAGAGTCAGAAAGACCTGAGTTCAAATTTGGGCTCAGATACTTAATAGCTATGTGATTCTGGGCAAGTCACTTAACCCTGTTTGCCTCAGTTTCCTCAACTGTACAATGAGCTAGAGAAGGTAACGGCAAACCACTCCAGTATCTTTGCCACCAAAACCCCGCAAGGAGTCATAGACAGTCAAACACAACTGAAACAACTCAACAAAAAAACCCTATTGCTTAGCACAGTGCTTTGCACATAGTGTTTGCGAAATGCTTCATTCATTTATCCATTTCCCCAGTCCTGCTGGCCAAGAATTTTTTCCACTGAGGCCACCACATGTGTTTTTTACCCTACTACAATAGGCATGCTCCCTTCACCACCACTTTCTCTACCACTTACACTAAAAATTATAAATCAAATCAAAACTACCATAGCCTTCAGAAAGGGCTTGTCACTGGATGACTCTGTTGTTTTACTCTCTATCACTGTAACTTCCCAGACCAGATTATCCCTCCCTGGCCACCACTCCCCTATATATGTTGTTTTCCCATATTAGCATATACGTTTCCTTGGAAACCAAGAGATTATAAGCATTTTTGTAGGGTAAAATTTGTTATTATTATTATTTTTATCATTACTGTTGTTATCAAAAAACATCCTCAATTTGCTTAATGGAGTTCAGATAATAGTCACTATCCTGCTATTATCTTTTATATTTAATGTTCTACAGATTATTGCATAGGTAGATAAAAAAATAACTGCTTTTTGTAGTTGGATATCAATGTAATATATATCAGCAAGCTCATCTTTTGTAGGCTCACTGAAAGCATTCTCAGTATAGCTCAAGTAGGACAACAGGAATACTCAGTTCTATAGAGAAGTGATAATAATGGGCTTTATAGCTTGGAAGAAGCATTAGGAGGCTTAAATTGTCTACTTGCAAGATACCACATTTTTTATCTTTTCTTTTTAAACTTTACTGTGCCAATGGCATATGGAACAGTTTCCCATATGAACATCAAATATTCTAGTATTCTCACTATGCTTGAATCCATTTTGTATATTTGCAGTACAGAAATAAGCCATGAGTATAGAATTGAGCCTAGGCTTTGTGATAATTAACTATGAAGGCAAAATAAACATTACCATTCAATAATTATTGACTTAATAATAAACTGATTTTTTTAAACCTCTGGGACTTTTTGGCACACCCTTTTTGCTCTTTACCATACATATATCCATAGAAAAAGTGTTTGTAGATTTTCTTAAATGATAGAAGCTGTGCCTGCTTTGTATAAAATACATAAACATATAACTGGGCTATATTTAGAAAGCTCATTAGCATTCTCATCTTCTGGTAATAGATATTTGATTTCTTGTATTAATAAATATGAAATAAGACTTGTACCTGAGAAGCTGGTAAAGTGCTTTACTAGTAAGTCACACATCACTAAAGCATGAACCAATGATTATGGATCTTACCTGGCCCTGCAGCTTTCCCATTTGTGTAGAGAAATGAGAATTTCACTTAGCTCCCTTGGTATAATGATTCCATCTGCCATTATAATATAATATTATGTTAATAATAATATTAGTGTTATTCTATTAGGTATCTATATATTGATTATTAATTATATTAATATAATATTTATAGTTTATAAGTTTTCTGTTATTCATTTGATGAGAATTTCAATTTTGTTGTATCAGATTTCTTGTGACTACAAATGACCAGAAATGTTCCACATCCTCCTTAATCAGAGGTTCTCTCTCATGTCTGATTTCTTCGATTCTCAGGCCTCCATAGTAAAGTTTCTGGTGGACATCGGATTGTTTATTTCATTCACTGTACTATTTCATTGCTTATTTCCCTAGCCAGTTTGCTTTTGCTTTCAATTGCTGATTAAGGGAATCTAGAATTTCTAATGTCTATTTGTCTTGTGGATTCCATTCTGCATGTTTCCTTACTGTTGTTTTTAATGAAGGCATATGGCATTCAAGTTTTCTACTGCAAGTAACAGCTAAGTAGTGGTGTAATCTTCCAACATCTTTGCACAGATCTTCAATAGTTCTCTCAAATCACTTTTTCTTGCTAAAGGTCTTACTTCTACCTATAATTCTGTGTATAGCCCCTGAAATGTTTTAATACTTTCAATCACATGCTGTGGGAGAATGTATTCATTTCTAACATTAAGAAATTTCAGGTGGGCCCAAGGGGCCAGGCACCCACTCCTTTTTCCATAAGGGGCCCTTCTGCTCTGGTCCCAGGTACATAGTCTGAACCAAATTCAGTGCTGAGAGCTTTGCAATAGAGGTTAGGTTCTCTTTTTCTCACAGTTTTGGGCTCATTAAACCCCTCCCCATACACCAGGGACAGATTATCTAAATCTGACATGTGTCTGGGGTTTCCTCAAAAGAGAGGAAAAATATAAAGATATTCAATGGAAAGTTTGAATCAGATATGAGACAGGTGTTTATGTCCTGCACACACACACACACAAAAAGTGTTAAAGAACCCAAAAGATACATAGCAAGCATTGAAAGAATTTTTTTAAATGATTTGATAACTATTATAACAACTGTTGCATTTGCTGTTAGGCTGATACTTAAGTCTCATCAGAACAGAAAGCAGTTTGTGGGGTTACTAAATAGTCATTTCACATTTCACTTTGGTTTGCCATTGTCCATTTTTTTCTGGTGTAACAATGACTACTCTGGGCCCCACTGCCTAAAAGCCAGGTATGTTACATTTTATCCCTTCTCCTAGGGTTTTCTGGTACTCTTATGGGATTGAGGGGAGCCTTTCATCCCTAGCATCAGTTCAAGTTCCCACTGATTGTGTAACCCCAACTTTAGGGGGTTCAAGCATCATAATTTCATTTGACCTTTTAACTGTCAGGTTATCTTTTATAAAAGAATATTAACTTTAAACATATAGCAAGAACAAACATACAGACATTACCCCTAACACCTTAGGGGAATAATCCCCCCATCCTCTCTCAGTCTCTGGAAAGAGGAGGAGAATTAGGTTCACAATTTAGTTCAATAACCATGTGACATTAGTCTCACCAAGTTCCAAGCCCAAAACCTTTCCTGAGCTTATGTTCCAGGACCCTGGCTTCTCAAGGCCATAGGTACTAAAGAAAAAGAAAGGCACCCTTTCCCGCATCCAGCTTAGTTCATGGTGCCCATGCTGTGGGCTTTTGCTCACAGCTGCATCACAGCTGAGGTGGTAGATAGGGCAAGCTGTCCCTCCTCCACCCTTTACAGCACCTCAAAACATCCCTGACACAATGCAGAATGAAAACAGCATCAGAAATGGGCTCATTCCCTTTTAAATATACACTGGGTTACTAGTTCTTCCTGCTCAGTAAAAAAAAATAAGGGGGATGCCTTGTCATTTCAAAGCATCAAGGCCCTCTTGATACTACGTTAAACACAGGTATGTGTTCAGTTGGAAGTAAAAAGGACAGCTTTGTAGATGCTCAGGGATGGCTTTGGTTATATACTCATGTTGATTATAGTAGAAACCAGTATATCCAAGGCTAAATTTCCAGCAGGTGGGGAGCTGGTGGTATTTGGGGTTTGTTCTCTACATGTAGCATGAAGTGTCATTGTGTGGCTGAAGGGGAAGCAAAATAAACATCTCTAGCCTCTTCTCCATCCTCCACCCTTGTCCCTCCACCCTTCTCCAAGGGAAACAGTTCCTGCCAGGATGGGGAGTGGTAGGGCAAGGACTGAAGCTTGGCCACACTGGCTTCCTCAGAAAGAAGAGGTATTAGCCTAGAATTACACCTCCCTTGGTCTAGGGGATATAGTTTTCAGGTTCAAACTAAACTTCTTACTGTTGTTCATTAATGGGTAAAGGAGGATCCCAAGCTTTATATCTAATATTTTACTTCTTTCTCTTCAAATACAGCTTCCACAATGCACTCACACACATAGTAATTAACAAAGAAATCCCTTTATCCAAGTTAATAGCAAAACAGAAATGAGAGAAAGTATACTTAGGAGAATATATACCAGACAATAAAAAGTGAAGGAGTTTTCCCATTGGGAATGAAATATCGCAGCTCAGTCAAGACAAAGTCCCAGATCTCACCCTAGGGGAAATTCCTCAAAGTCGCTAATATAACAAACTGAGGATGGGGACATGATGGAGACTGCTAGCTCCTCTCGTGTCACCTTTTTCCCAAAGTCTTATTCTCCCTTCAGCAACCAGAAGTGAGGGTGGCACCATTCATCTTCTCTCTTGGAGCTGCAAGCCAGAAGTGCTCAAAGTGACTGCAGATTCTAAAGAGACTCAAAGCAGTGCAAGAAAGTGAAGTAACTGGAGCTCTCCTCTCTCTGGCCAATGCCACTCCACCCTTCACACAGATTCAGGGCATTAATCTCACCTATGAGGAGACAGTCCCATACCAATGGCCTTTAGTAACTGTGTCAGCTGGAAGCATGCCATCACATTCAAAAAATGCTCTTTGAAATTCCTTTCCAAATCTACCCATTTTTTTCAAAATCATTCAAGATATTAGCCAACATCATATTACTTTACATCACTTAATCAATAAACATTTATTAAGTACCTACTATGTTCCAGGCACAGTGCTAAGCACTAGGGATTAAAAACAAAAGGCAAAAAGGCATAATCCAAAGGGGGAGAGAACATGAAAATATATTCAAAGCAAGCTATATACAGGATAAAGAGGAAATGATTAACAGAAAGAAGACTCTAGAATTGAGAGAGGTTCAAGAAAACATCCTGTTGAGAATGAGACTGTAGTTGAGATTTAAGGTAAGCAAATCTAGCCTTAAATCACTAAATGGGTGGCACAGTAGATAGAGCACCAGCCATGGATTCAGGAGGACCTCAGTTCAAATCTAGCCTCAGACACATAACACTAGCTGTGTGACCTTGGGCAAGTCATTTAACCCCATTACCTAGCCAAAAAAAAAATCATTAAATGGATGTTGTCTCAGACAAACTGAGACCTGAGAAAGACCTTACCTTAAAAAGGCCAGTCTCCCACTGCATCTGGGGCCATCTCCGGTTATCCTGATCTATGTCTTGTCATTGTACTCAGTTACACAAAAGAGTGATGATAAGAGTGGAGAAAAGAGTAAGACTGATGACTTTGCACAGCCCTGACTCACTTAAATCCGATTCACTTGTAAGTCGTGACATCGCCCTCCTGATGTCATCGTTCCTCTTTGAGAACAAAAGACAAGCTACACCAACAACAAAGGAAGAAAAGGAAGCTAGGAGGCAGAGGAGGGAATGTTCCAGGCATGGAGGACAGCCAGAGAAAACATCTAGAACCAAGAGACAAGAGTGCCTCGCTCATGGAACAGCCAAGAGGCCAGTGTCACCGGGGAGGAAGGTATAAGAAGACTGGAAAAGTAGGAGGGGGCTAGGTTATCAAAGGCTTTCGATGCAAATGAGAGCACTTGGTATTTGATCCTGGAAACAATAGGAAGCCACAGAGGTTTATGGAGTAGGGGGATTAACAGCATCGGAGCTGAATTTGAAGAAAAGCACTTTAGTGCTGAACAGAGGTTGGATTGGGGTGAGGAGAGACTCAGGCAGGCAGACCCACCAGCAGTCTTTATTGTTATACCTTTGAAGTAAATATTCCTTTGTAAAAGCTAATCTGACTATCGTGTGACTAAATGGAATGGGGGTGCTGGGGACCCCATTAGTGGAGACAGAGAAAAGGGACGCCCCTCGGAGAAGTATGAAGTGAAACACATTTCTACACGTATTTCTTCTGACAAGTTTAGGAATGAAGTTAAGATTCTCCCATATCGATCCGCAATGCTCTATACGTTGGAGTTGAGGATATTATTGACAAAAAGAAATCTAATTTTTGAGATATGCTTGCAATTTTGTTATGATATTGTGCTGCTGCATAATGAAAGGATTCCTACCTTTAGCTCTTTTCTTGTGCACTCCCGACTTGGCTGCTTTAACAGGCAGGGGCTTCTGCACTGAATCATTTCTAGAAGGTGGTGTATTGGTGGAGCTTGTTTCACTCTATCTGGACTTCCTGTGTAACTAGAACAAACAAGCATCATGTCCCCTGTGTCAAGCTGATCTTCACAGTTTTGAGATGGAGCCAGCCTGAAACTCAGTGCTGTCCTACCTATTTTTTATATTAATGGGACGGTTTTGTCACATCAAGTAAGCACACTTATCCAATCAGTCGTAGCACAGGAGCCAAATTGTCCATGTTCAAGGTTCCAGCCAAGCTTTCCCAACTACTATAGGAGTCTCGGAGCACGCTGTCTCCACTGCACATTGCCCTGCTTGGTATTTCCTTCCTTGCCATGCTTCCTACCCTACCCCCAACCAAGACCAATAATAGTTTAGGCTTGAAGGAGGATGTTGGTGGTATCATCATCATTATCAGTCACCACAATCATTATTATTAACTCTGCCTTACATTTATATAGCATTTTACTGTTTATAGGGCAATTACACATACATTTTCTCATTTGAACCTCTTTACAAGCCTATTGGGAAACAGGTTGCTCAGTGGATAGAGCACTGGGCTTGAAGTGAGGAAGACCTCAGTTCAAATCCAGCCTCAAATACTTACTAGCTGTGTGACCCTGGACAAGTCACTTTGATGGGGTGTGGGCCCAAGCTGAGATCTTTGCCCCTTGCACCAAAGGGAATCTGGCTCCCATTTGTCTACAGGTCCCAGCTCCTCATCTCCCTTTGAAAGCCTTAGCCCTACCTTTTGATCTTATTCAGATGCGCCTTCCCCCCTTGCCCTAAAAAGAATCTGGCTCCTTTTGTCTACAGGCCCCAGAAAACCCTTAAACTTTTAGGTTCCTTATCCACTCCCCTTTGAAAGCCCTAGCCCCACCTTTTGATCTTATACAGAGGCCTTTCAAACTTCTTCCTTCCAGTTCCCTTCATCATCTATTCCCATTGTCTATTCAATCTCTCAGACCTTCCAATTGGAATTCTCACCTAGACTCTTTTCCCAGCCCCCTCCTCTGGCCACCCAAAGTTACTGGACCCCATTCAAAGACTGAGACTTTCCCGTGCCCAAAAGGCTGAGACTTTCTAATGCCCACTCATCCCTATGGGCCGTTACAAATGTTCAGATTCCTTAAGAGTCTGGCCTGTATGGTTTATCTCTGATAAACTTTTTCTCTGGCTGAAAGAAGATTTGGGTTGAATTCATTCATGCAGGGACCGCATCGTGATCTTGGGGTTCCAGCACCCCTAAACCTCTAAACCTCAACAACTTAACCTCCATTTGCTTCAATCCACTGGAAAGGAAATGGCAGGCCACTATATCCTTGCCAAGAAAACTCCAATGTCCAGCACTGGCAATCTCTAGTCTGTGAGGTCACAAAGAGTTGGACACACCTGAACAACACGAAGAAGCCTATTTCAACTAGTGAGGCAGTTTGGTCAGATTAATCACCTTCCCCCAAAGAAAGGAGGGGGTGTCCATAGTTAGAAACAACTCAATGACTGATAATACCTGAAACTAGAGCTTTGCTTTGCAAATGCCCAGATGACCTAAAAAGGAGCAATCCAGGGACTTGCTTCTAGGAGAACTCATTTTACATTTTCCTACCACATGTGAGAGAGCAACCTCTTTCAGTTGTTTCCTTGGCCTCCTGTATCTTTAAAATTACCACACTGGGAAGTTCTCCTTCTCTTTTCCCACAGCCCAGAAAGGATGAGGAGAGACTGCCTTCCCCTCTTTTCCCTTTTGCCTTGTGTCCCCAAGAAGTGAGTTTAGGGTTGGAGTTTTGTTTTTCTCTGTCGTGATCTATTTGTTTCTTTCAGTTCTAGGCACAATTGAAGGAATACCCACTAGCCCCCGAGATCCAGCCATAGTGACTTTGGAGCCAGAATTCCAGATTAGAGCCAGCTAACCTAGCAGAGAAGCCCTGAAAAAACAAGGTACCTGAGGAGGACTTCGGACTTGGCACTTGGTTGTGCTCTATAGAAAGCCTTTCCCCTCCCCAGAATATTAGATGGCTCAAGGAAACGTAGATCATATTTCACATATTGGAAGCTGTATTTGTATATTTATTCTTATTATACCTTTATAAAAGCTATTCTATTAAGTGACTAAATAGAATGGGGGCCCCTAAAATTGAGGGATCATTATTGGGGACTAGAGCCAATAGCAGAGAAAAGGGATGCCCCTTGGAGAAGGGGTGAAGTGAAATACACCTGTCTTCTGGGCGGTGGGGGGAGGGAGGCCAAAGTAGTCACTGTTACACACCTAAAGCACTCTATACATCCTTGAGTAGCTTTTTCAAGATTTGTGCATTTGATAGCATCTAGAATATACCTACCTTTAGGCAGTGTATTCATAAAGGACTCCAGCTTCTTTTGTCCCTCTGAATAGGCACATTCAGGAGCCTCCTGGAAAACCATTTGCCTGTTGAATAGACATCACACGTACTATGGCATATATGCCTTATCAGAACAAAAAAATAAAATAAGGGAACTCTAGGTAGGTATATCACAAGTTGGCATGTGTCTTAGCTGTTTCCTTTATTTTAACATCTACACCTTCTTTTCAGGTTGAGTTCTCTGTGTACTGAAATGTGTGCCTGACACATGTTGTCCTTCAGTTACTCAGTTACATCCAACTCTCAGTGACCTGTGGACCATAGCACACCAATACTGTCCATGGAGTTTTCTTGGCAAACATACTGGAGAGATTTGCCATTTCCTTCTCCAGTGGATTAGGGCAAACAGAAGTTAAGTGAGTTGACTAGGATCATACAACTAGTAAGTGTCTGAGGCCCAATTTGGATTCAGGTCATCCTGATTCCAGGCCCAGCACTCTATCCACTGAGTCACCTAGCTTTCCCTTGTGCCTGGCACGTAGTAAATAACAATAAATTCATATTGGCTGGCAGACTATGTCTTTCCCTAAATTCCAAAACAGATCATTACAGGTAGATATTATAACCTTCATTTTATAATAATAATAGTAATAGCTCACAATTATAGAACACCTGCCTGATCTCCAGCCTCAAGTGAAGAGTGTGGCCTTTCTCTAACAGAGCACCTTTCACCTTCTGTTACACATGTCCCCTGAGGGAAGTCAGTAAGGAGCCAAGGGCCCACCTTCATCTGCTCCAAAATGACTTCCTCCAGTCCCAGGAGACTTCTACTTCCTACTGTCCCCCCTTCCCCTAGAGTCAACTCCCCCCACTCACTTGACCTTCAAATGAGATGAAGAGCAAGGCCTTCATGGGCCTTCCATCTCCTACTGTGTCTGTCCCTTGATGGAAGAGAAAGAGGAAAGTTGGTAGTAAAAGGAACTTTCATCTCTGGCTGTGCGGATTCAATTTCCCTCTCCTGCTGTACCATTCCCTGCCTAATCTCCAGCCTTCAGAGTGAAGTACATAGTGAAACAGAACCTCCTCCCATCTGTCCATCTGCACCTATCTCCAGCCTTATCTGGGAAAAGGAGTGGCACCTTCCACTCAATGATAAAAATTCTCATGCCCAGTCATATCCTGTATGCCCCAGTGATTCTGAACCCCTTTAGGTCTTCATTCAAATCCCATTCTTCATCCCCCACCACCTTATCCCTCAGTTCTGTCCCAGGCCATATCCCATACACTTGCCCCTCTCTCCTCTTGATCTGTTGGTGAACCAGTTCAACTCTACACTGTCCTCTTCTCTTGAGTCCCTAGATCCTTATCAAATCACCAATTGTACCCTGCCAATCTTCAGCCTGGGATCATGGTAGCATCTGCTGTCTTCACTCCTATACAAATGTTGCAGAACAGGTGGAAAAAATTATGCAGTCATTCTGACCAGGTCCATTACAAATTTATGTTACACAACCTCAACTGGGCCCTCACTGATGCTAGGCAATTTTAGTATATCAACCCACTATCCCAGTGCCTCTTGCAAACCTTTTCATCCCTCCTAACACCTTCCATGTCTCCCTCTCACCCTACTCTCTCAGATGAGAACCTTGCTTTTTATTTTACAGAAAAAGTTGAGACTGTTTGCCAAGAGATCCCTCTTCTCCCCTCTTCCTTGTCTCACATCATTCAAGTGCCTTCTGCCTCTATTTTCTCCCTCACCCGTCTCACATGAAGAGGAGGCCTTACTCCTTACCAAAGCTAACTCATTTCATCCAGTCTCCTTCAACAGACTACCCTTATTGTCATCCCCTCTCTATCACATCTGAACTCAGAACATCTTGACTCCAGATCCATTGAGCCACCTTTATGAATTAGAAAAGTGAGGCTCAGAGAACTTACAGGATATAGCAGAAGCCACAGCAAAGTAGTATTGCCAGAATTTTAATGCAGGACTTCAAATGTGAACCCTCTTTTCAAAATGCCACAGTGCCTTTTACCTTTTCATCTGTGAGAGTCAGCCTGACATATGGCCTCTTGGTGAAAGTCTGGCAAGTCACTTAACCTCTCAGTGACCCAGACAACTCTCTAAGACTTATGACTTGTAGCTCAGCATGGAAAGAGGGAGTTTCCTCACCAAGAATTATTTACACCAATGAAATCAAAAGCCCTGTAATGGGTAAAGTGTGTAACTTATATTCTCCATGAAATTGTAGTAAATTCTTTAAGGGAAGGAACCATATCTAACCCCACCCCCTCAATCCCAGCACCTAGAACAGCACCTTACACAGAAGTCAATAAAGATTTGTGGAAGGAAGGCAGGAAGGCAAACAGGTTTCCTAACACAAAAAGGAACAACAACAATTTTTCAGATGGATAGATATTTTTAACCTATGTATCAAACAGCAAACAGAACATTAGCCTCTCTAGGGTTAAAGTAGACTTTTAAGGACATCTATGACAACTTGAACCAAGAATCATTTCTACAATATTTCTAACAAATGTTCTTCTAGCCTTTGCTTAAAGACATGTCATGAAGGGGAACCCACTGTCTCCCAAGGCTTCTCACTTCACTTTTGAACTTAATTATTAGGAAGCTTTTTTCCTTCTGAATACATGAAGAATTTGTGATTTCATAAGCATAAAGAACTCCCTATTTGAGGACTCTATCCACCAGAATTTGAAACTATACCCTGAAGGATCTAAGTAATTCAGTTTTGGAATTCTTGCCCTGGACTCACACAGTCCTGATTGGAAGACCTGAGCACCTACTCTATCTAATCAATTCCAGATTGCCACCATACTTAATCTTAGCTATTGTCCTCCCTAGACATGTACCCACTCTCCACTTCCTTTTCTAATCAAATCAATACTGCTTTTTATTTCTAGAAAGGACAAGTCAACCTACTCCCCTATGATTCGAATCACTATCCATTTGATTTCCTACACCAAAACACCCTTCCCTAGCCACTAGTCTGTCAGCATTCTCCCTCTATTAGAATATATGACACTTAGCATACTGACTGACATACAGTTAGGACTAAATAAATGCTCTTTCAATTTATTCAACACAGATCACAACACATCAATGACCTAGTATTTACTAATAAGTATTTACTAGCAACTAGTACTTACTAGTAAGTACTGATAGTTGCCTGAGGAACATAAGGTAAGGATTTGCTCAGGGTTTCTCAGCTGGTAAGTGTCAGAGACAAGATTTGTATCCAGATCCTCCTGATCCCAAGCTTTCCCATTGCCCAATCTGTCTCTATTTTCCTTACATTGATCTGCCTCTATTCCACTTGTACTTTATCCTCTGGGCCAAACAAAACTATCTTCCTCTCTTCAGATACTTTAAGATAGCTATCATACCTCTCCTAAGACTTCTTTTCTCCAAGTTAAATATCCCCATTCCCTTCTAATAATTTTCACATACATGGTTTTGAGTCCCACAGTCCTCTCAGTCTCACTCCTCTGAACACACTCCAAGTCGTCAATATTCTTACTAAAACTTTGTGTTCAAAACTGGATATAATTTTCCAAATATGGCCTTGTTGCAGAAATAGTGAAATATATCAACAAAGGCTATTGTTCCAACTCTGTTGTTTAATGCCAGACTTTAAGTCATTTCCTCTACATTTAGTTTATAGATAGAGAAGCTATAATTTTCATCTTGTCACCAATGGACTAATTTTTGGACCAATATCCTAAGGTACTGGGACTAACCCTGGTAGTGAAAAATAAGTAATCTACTAACTTTTAAAAACTATATTTTGTCTCACTAGGCACAGGTCACACACGAGGTATATAGTGCCTCCAGTTCGGGGTATCCAAAACCTGAGAACCAATACAAAGTTTCCAGGTTAGATCAATCATCTTCTATTTATTGGAAGATTCTGCTAATTGAACTAAGGATACATACAGGTTGCATAAATGAGCATTTATATCTAACACCTGCTTTTGCTAACCCTTTTGACTTATCCAAGGTATTTATTAACTCAGATAGTTGTTGAATAATTCATTTAGAGAAACATGTGGCTTTACTCTACAGGACAGAGATGAAAAAAAAAAACCAGCATGTGCCAGTTGTCTCCTTTTTCTCTCTTGAAAGAAGTAAATATTGCCCATGTATTTGATGGGGAAAGGAACCCTACCTGAATTTGTGCTCATGGGTCAGTCTATCTATCCTATTCTTGGTAGGGCACCATTTCGTGCTAGCACAACCCATCAGTGTGTCCAATTCTTCCCATTTACTGTTTGTGGGAGGAAAAAGAGAAGGAGGAAGGAAGGAAGGAAGGAAGGAAGGAAGGAAGGAAGGAAGGAAGGAAGGAAGGAAGGAAGGAAGGAAGGAAGGAAGGAAGGAAGGAAGGAAGGAAGGAAGGAAGGGAAGGAGGAAAGTTAACCTAAACAATATTCTAAAGGACCAGAAGAGTTCACATGGAAAGTATGAAAAGTGCAGAATTTATTTCCTTTTCTCTAGCAGAATTTGTCCCAGATTTTCAAAGTGTTAGATTATAAATCCAGTGGATAGAAACTTGTGCCAGTTCCTTGGTTACCCTGGCATATTTCTAGTGTTTAATGTGTCAGATACCCAAATATGTGCTCCAAATAGAGCATACATTTTTATGATTTAGCCAAAGCCCAAGTTGTAATACATTGTAATTCTGTCAACAAATACCACAGTAATCAACTGAAACAATTAGAAGCCATTGTCTAACGCTGATTTTTTCCCTGCTAAAAAATCCAAGATCCGTTACACGAGTGACAAGGAGATAGAATTGGCTTTGGGCAGAAAAGAAATATTGGCTTAGCCAGACAGCTGTTCACAAGGGAAGGATTTAAGCTAGAAGAATTTAATGCACAAAGAAAGGAGGCAGGGCACTAGACCTGTCCTCAACACAGCAGGCAACTTTTCTACCAGGAAAGAACTGGCAATAGCTTTAGGTTGTCACCATTTTGGGGGGACCAAAGGGCTGCTGAGAGACTGAGATATCCTATTAAATATTTTTTTATGAATTTTAGTCATGATCAAGTTGTGCTTGTTTGCTAACTACGAAGTGAACAACCTTGCGGTGTCAGCCTTTTGGATCTAATTCCAGGCGTGTCCACTTACAACCTTAGACAGTAATGGATTGCACAGATGTGCAGGGAGGCACAGATGAGGAAGCTGAGAAGCCCAATTTGGTAATCAGTTTTCTTGATAGGAGCTGACTGTTATTTAGTTGCATGGCATGTCCAGAAGGTCTAGCATGGTTTTTCCCCTGCTGTGAAAGGCCAGATGTTGGAAAATCTGGCCTGAAGTCAAACAGCCACTTCAGATCAGGGCTCTCACTACTCTGAGTTGCATCAGCATATCTCCCACTTGAAGTGTGAAGAGCTTAAAGGAAAATATAAAAAGCATGTCTGATCCTATATCTGGTTTGGGGCTGGGGAGAGGAGGCAAGCTGCACCTGGAACAAATTGGGCTCTTTTTATACCACACCCTGCCCCCCAACCAAAAGAGAAAATCCCCCTTTTCTCCACATTAAGTAAATGGGGAATATCAAAGTCAGATTCTTCCACGTCACTTATCAAAACTGAATTCAGACAGCGCCAATCCCCTGAGGTGGCCAGGAGGGCAGGACACAGGTGAGGAAGTGTGCTTGAAAAATACTTGCAGTCAGTAGATACATGATTTTGGAAGAAGCTAGGGAAGTTCCTGATGTAATCTGAGAAATTATTTACTTTAAACATTTCTTTAATTATGTCAGTCAATGTGGTGAGACATACAGAGAGAAAAAGAGACAGAGAGAAGAGAGAGAAATAGAAAGAGGAGAGGGAGGAGGAGGGAGAGAGAGAGAGAGAGAGAGAGAGAGAGAGAGAGAGAGAGAGAGAGAGAGAGAGAGAGAGAGAGAGAAACTTGTGAAGTATTTATTTTGTGCCAAGGGATAGAAATACAAGAAAAAAATAGTCCCTACCTTCAAAAAGCTAACATTCTAATGAGGAAAGACAAAAAATTAAAGGGAGCTAGAAAGTGCCCAAGCCAGGGCAAAGCTGCTGGCAAGGGGTTGGAGAAATCCAGAGAATAAGGAATGGATCCAGAAGTAGCTTATTCATGACTTACAAAGGGATAACCCCTTTCAGACTGTGATGGACTAGCGTAAAGGGCATTTATAAAGTAGGCAGGCTCTGAGGTAGGTGTGCTCTAACTCTAGAGCTATGAGACTATGGTCCACTTCTTTATTTTTTTTAGGAGATGTGAAGCAATTTCTCAAATCACCTGATGGAATTATAAGGCAGTTAGCCATTGACTGGCTGAAGCATCATCCATGCCCTTGGTGTTTTTAAAATCATAAGCAAGCTCTAAAAATTTAGTCATCTCTTGCAGTCAAAAGGTCAGATTTGGCCATTGAGAATTGAACTGGAGAGAAAAGCAGGCCGGACTAAGTGACCTGCGTAACAGAGAGTCTGTGCCCTAGAGAAGCAGAATAAGGAAAAAAAAAACAGGCATTGGAGATATGAAGGCTAGTAGGTGTGAATTGCCTTGCCCACATATATTCCCCATGCACGTTTCTTGAATTGTCTACTCTATGTGTGCACCCATTCTTCTCACTCATACTGTATTTTATTTGTGGGAATGTGTCCTTTGGTTGACTGTGAGGGCTCATTTTGAGAAGTTTAGACCCACAGAGTACCTTGAAGCTGAGGTAATTATTCTCCAGGGAATGCAACTTATAAATATAAAATGAGGTTGGGTACCCCATAGTGGGCACAACAAATACAAGAAAACAGTCTTTGCTCTTTGCTCAGGCATACACAGATAAGAGTTGGTGGTGTGGCTAGGACCCTGAAAAAAAACAAATGGTAGTTGGGTTCCACTGTGTTGTTTAAGGTCCATAGTCACAGTCCCATTCTTCCCACTCATGCTGTATGTATTTGTGGGAGCATACATCGCAGGTTTATCAGGGGAATGTCTTGTTACTGCTGGGCATTGCCATGAAAATGAGGGACCTAATGCCCATGCAAATATTCATTTCTCATTATTAAGTAAATAGAATGAAGAGTCTAAAGCATGATGTTTAAGTGTTCAATGAATGCTATATAGTGTTAACACTCATCAGGGTACCGTCTTGGTAATAAATGTTTAATAAATTCAGAATGAAGGTGAGGCAGTATGGTATAGCAGAACTGGAAGTCAAAGGTTTTTATGAACCTCTCATTAATAACTTTGAGGGACCGAAGGATGGAAACAAAGAAGGTTATAGTAACTGACAACTTGGTTTCCATTTCCTCTGAAACCTGAAGAGAAGGGCTCAGAGAACATTAGATTAGACTTAAAGAAAACGTTCCTGACTATGATGAAAGTCGTAAGATGATGAGGAAGATTCTCAAAAGAGACTGTGGAATTCCCTTCCCTGGAGCCTTTTAAAGAGTTCTAGATACTCTTCAGCCAATAAGTATCCACTAATAATTCTGAAATAGTCTTGCATGTAAACAAAAGGAAGAAGTACATTGCTCCAGGAGGTCCTTCCTCACCCCATTATTTCAGAAGAGGTGCCTGACTAATACTACCCATCTGTATCAGTGACTAAAGCTCTCTCTGATGTGAAATAGCCCCTAACTCAATCCAAACTTCTTTTACAAATAGAATCTTTGTCTTAATTATCTTGTCTGTCTTATTTAAACTGTAAACAAGGTAGGTGGGGCTAGCTCTAATTTTATGGTCTCTTCAATTCCTAGACTATCATCAGCTTTAAATAAATATCAAATAATACTGAGCGAAGTCATCAGGAAGATGAGTGGATGATTTAAAGTAATACCTCTAGCCATATGTTTTACTTATAGTCAGGGAATGGAGGGGTCTCCTGGGCTTCTTGTCTGATGCAAGGTTTCAACTTACTTAAAAGATCTTACTTAAAGAGCTAAAGCCCATGTGGCATTATACAATGGGGCATAAGGCCTGCAGTTATATCTTTAATGGGTCCCTAGGACCTCACTTTGAAGTGATGACTCACAAAGAATATTTTGTCAAGCCAATTGGGCCATAAAAATATTAAGTGTGGTTTTAAGCCGTAAAGGTTTTTATTATCCTGCTCACTTCCTGTCATGAAGCATTGCATTAAATTGCACTTTTAAGGGATTAATGACCTGCTTGCTGTGTTCCACACTGCATTCATCGTTATAAAATCTTCTAAAAAGCCATGTTATCAACACCAGAGTTAATAAAAGAATTGGAAAGTAAGGCAAACACAAAGATCTGAGAGTATTTGACTGGGCAAAAACATTTAATCCAGTTGAGTTTGGCTTTCCCTAGTGAAACTCTTCTTCTCCATCTTGTGCCTTAGAATTACTATGACTAAAGTCAGGGCTAACTGAGTCTTACTTAGGAACCTCTTACCATTCACAAAGGAAATGAAGGTGTTATGTCTCAACTAACTTCAAAATAGTTTGCCACACTTTTTGTTGGGTTATTTGAGTGAGGGGGTTCTTAATAGTCTTTCATTATCATTAAAATCATTCATTCTTCTCCTTACTGGAAAAATGGAAAAAATAAAAACCACACTGCATTTGGAGTTAATAAACCTGGAGGTTTGGTTCCTGCTCTGCCACTAATTACCTGTGTGAACTTGGCTAAGTTGCTTAAAATTGGAAATTTGGATTATCTAATCTTGAAGAACTACTGTGGCCTACAGTGGCATGGGTACCACACCACTTCCTTCTCCACTAAGGGGCCCTCTGTTCTGGACCTAGTCATGTGATTTGAACTGGGTTCAGTCCTAGGAGAATTTGGCTTCTAATGCATATCTTGAATCATGAAATCTCTACCCTAGTGTCCCAAGGAAAAATTAAATGAAATGAAATTAAGTTATGGCTCACATCTAGGGTTTCTTCAAAAAGGAGGAATAAAAGAAATGTGAAACATAAAAGAATGACATTAACATTAACAGAACAGGATTCAGTAATTTAATTTACAATCACTGTCACAATCTGCTGGGAGGCTGCAGGTTGGGCTATTTTTTTTTCCTGAAAGGCTGAAAACTGTCCCCAGGATTTCATTGGTTCAGGTGACTAAAACTCCAGCTGAGCCTTCCTTGATACAGCTTCCTAGTAGTCTCTGGCCATACTGACATGGCTTCATGGTTACCTAAGGAAATAAAAACGTTCCCCCATGGAGGTAGAGTCTTTCAGACTTGGCAGATATCACCACACTGTTCCCTGCTGACAGATCCATTTCCAAATGGAGACAAGAAAGGTGGGATTTACACAAGATAATTGCTGGATTATCCTTGTTGAATATCCTTTCTATTCTATTGCTAAGTAAACCTCCTATTTTTTTGGGTCGCTGTTGCTGTTGCTTGTCCTTGGTTCTCAGAGGACCATGACATCAGGGAGGTGATACCATGACATGCAAGTGAATTGGATTTAAGTGAGGGAGGGCTGTGCAAAGTCACCAGCCTGATTTTCTCCTCCAGAGCCGTCTGGGTCCAGTGGCCAGCTACACGTCAGGACGACTGGAGATGGCCCCAGATGCAGTGGAAGACCTTGGCCTTTTTAAAGGCCAGTAAAATAATAGGCAATCATCTCATTTTGTTCCAACATTGAAACTGAAGTACAACGGTACCAGCCTGAGTCAGGCCCTAGCAAATGACAACTCTGAACGTGGTCAATGGGATGGCCCCTATAGGTCAACTAAACCCAGCTGCAATTCAGATGGCCTATCCCTTCTAGCTCTAAAGTTCTCAGATTCTGAATAAATGCATTGATTCTTTGGTCTCTCATGTTTCTTGTACCTTCCAACAATTTTCCAACTAAGCTATTTTGGAGCCAGTTAATGAATGCATTGATATCAATCAGGAAATAAACTTCACACATGCTGCAAGCCTCTCTCTTCTGCTCAATTCAAGATTTCTGCCAGTAACTTGGATAGGAATCTGGGAGATGGGTAATTGACTGACTGGTTGACAGAATTCACCATCCAAAAAATAGCTCAAGAGATCAAAACAATGGATTAAACCTAACATAATTATATTGAATAGGAATAAATGTAAAGTCCTGCATTCAGATTCAAAAAATCAACCACCCCAAAACAGAACAAGGAGAAATGTGGTTTGATAGCAGTTCATACAAAGTCTTGGGGATTAAAAAATCCCCAAGTTAATTACTACCACAAATTTTTGTTGGGAGAGGAAAGGAGAAAGGTCAAAAGTTTCCGACATGGAAACTCCCATTCAGTAACACATAATTTTAAAGAATTGCCTATGGCATTAAGAGATTAAACGAAGCAAGCAGGGGATTACCAGTATGAGGAAAGGCAGAATTTAAACTCGTCTTTCAGATTCTCTATTCATTACGCCTTGTTGCATTTCATAAATACTATATGAGTAAGAAATGTTACCTGACCACCAAAAAGTCCAATGCAATCTTAGATGCCTTCTATTCATAGGACCCAAAACAAGGAAGGAAAGAAAATAAATGGTTCCACTTGGTTCTGGTCCCCAAGTGTTTCATTCTTGATGCCACATTTTAAAAACAACATTTACAAACTTGATTATGTCCAAAGGAGAATGACTAGGATGGGGAGCAAAATTTAAGCCACATTATATGAGGAAACTGGAGATTTTCAGCCTGGAAAAAGAAGACAGCTACAGTCAAGTACTGACATTGTCAGCCTATGCACTAGTTTGTCTGGTACCTCTCCTGTGGCTCATTTGTGATGAGAGAGAGACAGAGAGACAGAGAGAGAAGAAAGAAGAAGAAGAAAAGGAAGAAGAAGAAGAAGAAGAAGAAGAAGAAGAAGAAGAAGAAGAAGAAGGAAAGAAAGAAGAAGAAGAAGAAGAAAAAAGAAGAAGAAGAAGAAAAAAGAAGAAGAAGAAGAAGAAGAAGAGAAGAAGAAGAAGAAGAAGAAGAAGAAGAAGAATTAAGAACTCAGAAACCTACAATTCTGTATATTGTACCACATTTGTAAGGGGCACCTCTCTAACCTATGACTCAGTCATTCAATGTACAGCCTATACTTGCCCACTCACTCCTTCACTCTCCCACATACATTCCCTCAATCAAGAATTCTTACTTTCTCCATGTTTTGCTGAACTCTCCAAGAACTCAAAGATCTCCTTTGTTCCTGTCAAGTTTCTCCAATTCTCCATGTCCCCTTAATAAAATCAAACATTTTCTCAGCGCTAGCCCTCCAACCCAATTACCAAACACCAATGCCAAGGCTACTTTCTGATGCTCTTAAACAGATCTAGGGAATATCAGGTACTTGTTTCTTACTTTATTCTCTCAGACGTGGTTTCTCTTTTCCCAATGTCCCCAGCCTCTGATAGTTAGTGAAGGATATAATATCTGTCTTCAGATATTTTAAGAGCTGTCATAGGTAATAGGCTTATAACTCTGGAGACAGAGAGCTAGGCTCAGTGGGTGAAAGTTGAAGGTAGGTAGATTTCCCTTTAATATAAATGATGAACATAGCAATTAGAGCTATTTTTGAAATTACTTCTTGTGTCTTGCTTACCTCGTCACTGGAGGAATTCATGTTGAGACTGGATGACTTTCTGTCAGAGGGAATTCTTCCACAGATGAGAGGTAGTGTGCATCATGGAAAGAACCTTGGATTTGTAGATAAAGGACCTACACTCAAATTCCACATACTATCGTTTGATCTTGAGCAAGTCAGCTGGACTCTCCTGGCCTCAGTTTCCTCATCTGTAAAATGAAGGTAACCCTAACTGAGCTCTTTAAGTTCACTCCCAACAATAATTCTGTGAACTGCCCTATCTGGTAGGGAGTTGGAACAGATGATCACTAAAGTTTCTTCCAAATTTAGGATTCTATGAAGCTTTGTCTTTTCTACATTAAAAAAAATTTCAACAAACCTTTTTTAAAGCACCTACTATGGGCAAAGCACTTATTGTCATAAGTCAGCAGTAGAGGAAAGCCTATTCATCAGAATCGTAATCTCATCTTTTTGTTCAATTCAATATTTAATTCTGGTATTCTCTCTGTTCCTCAGTTTTCTCAATTCTAAAGGAAGGAAAATGATATATGCTGCCTAGATAGACATGAATCAGATGTCTTTAAAATTGATCTAAAGACAAAAACTACTTAGTTTACTTGTATGCATGAGGTGAGTCTCATAGCTGAAATTTTTAAAGAAAGAACTGGGATATGTATACTGAGTTAGCAAGGTTTAGGAAGAAGAGCTGGTACCTGTTTTTTTTCTCCATCAAATCCTTATTATGTTATTATACTCTGCTCCACCCCTGTGGCTGTATTAAGGGTTTATGGTGAAGACCATAAAGCATAAATTCCCAAAAAATACCACCAGAGCAGAGAAATTTTCCTGAGGTTAGCATTGCTAATAAATCTTCCAAACACTAAAAATTCACACCAACACCAGATTATTTATTCAAAAGTGCTCTCATGCTGAAGTCTGAGAAATGATGATTTTTAGGTAAACATTGCATTTCTTCTGATTCTCCTTATAAACACTGCCATAATTTTTCCTCACTTTTGAAATCTGAGACTATTCTATCTCTTTGACATAAATCTTTTTTCTGGGACTTTAGATTTCTGGGAAATATCTTAGTATTATGCCAGAAGCCTGGTTTAATTTTGTAGACAATTCACTAACTTTTTAGACTGCTTTGCACCTTGAGAATGAAATTTTGGTGTTTTGCTAGATGAGTTCTCATTCCTAGTTACCAAGATTATCTTTGGATCTGCAAAGAAGACTTTAGAGAAACAGTCCTTCCTTAACTCTCATGCACATAAACTGAGCTCTCCTTCATTCTGAAGCTGTGAGACATAGTTGACTATTTTGACTCCCTTTCTCTTTTAAGATATGTGACTGAGTCTCCATAGGAAACAGAGAAGGGAAAGAATTGAATTTTCTCCACTTTGAAATCTTTGTGTTAATCTCAACGATTCCTCTAAGAAAGAAACCATTTTGACTCCAATGAAGGAAAGCATTTACTTTGTGGAAACATTCCTTTTTTCAGTCTCCAAAGAATGTTATTCTAAACTGTCCAGTGACGACCAAGTTTAAAGTCTCCTACCTATGAGAATCCAGAAGACTTCAGTACATCCTACCTTTTCTAATGTGGACCCCCTGTAGCTGCCAGAATTCTGTAAGAGACTCTTAAAGTCATAAGAAAATCTTCATAATAAGATGTTACCAGCCAGTGACAAAGAAAATGAGTAAGACTGAGAACACATTCAACAAAGGTTTTTGCCTGATATTCCAGGAAACCTAATGCCAGCTTTCTGTTATCCTCTCCACGACCAAACTATGATTTTATCTGCTTACTTAAAAATTCTCTAATAGGGTAGGTCTGGGAGCAAGAAAACACCATAGACCACCTACCCTACCTTCTCTCTTGTTTACACACACACAAAAAAAAATCAACAACAAATTTAGTGGGAGGACCTATAAGATATCAATAAAGTGGTGTCTGAGTTTTTGTGTAAGCTAGGCAGCAAGGTGGCACAGTTGATAGCATGATGGACCTGAGGTCAGAAAAGACCCTAGTTCATATCCAGACTTAGACATGTACTAGTTATGTGACCTTGGGCAAGTCCCTTAATCTCTACCTGCCTCAGTTTCTTCATGTATAAGACAGGGATACACTTAACTTCTAGCATTATTGTGAGGATAAAATGAGATAATATTTATCAAGCACTTTATAAACCTTAAAGTCCTGTATAAAAGTTAATCAATTTTATTATTTATTATTAGCATGCCAGAAATACAAGTATGGATATGTCTAATTCTAATATTCTAAATAAGTAATGCCATAGGCATTCAGCATTTAGGCAACCTGGAGGGTCTTTATAGCCCACCAATAATCCCTAGTCTGCTCTTAAAGAACAACTAATCCAGGGACAGCTAGGTGGTGAAGTGGATAGAGCACTGGCCCTGGAGACAGGAGGACCTGAGCTCAAATCCGGTCTCAGACACTTAACACTTACTACCTGGGTGACCCTGGAGAAGTCACTTAGCCCTAATTGCCTTACCAAAAGAAAAAAAAAATTTGGTCTCAAGAACAATTAATCCATGGGGTCCATATGCCTTCAGGCAGGCCTATATAGGTGACCTTTAAGATCCTTTTAAATTCTAAGATTCTGTAACTAAGACTATAATTAAGTCACCAGATGTGAATCTCTCCCAGTTGTACCATTGACTTTCAATGGCTCACAAATAGATTGTCTTCTTTGTGGCGTGTCCACAGGGACCAAGAGCACATTGTCTTGTGTAGTTCAGGCCTAAAAGTAGGACTAATCCAGAGATGCAACAGGCTTGAGGTAGCATAGAGAATACTCCCTTCTTCCAAACCTTCCTGTTTCCATCAAAAACACCTTCCAAATCTCCCAGATTTATAATCTCAGTATTATCCTGGACTCCTCACTCTCCCTTATTCCACATATCTAATTAGTTGCCAAACCTTGTAATTTCCGCCTTTACTATCTCTCACATCTGACTCTTTCTCCTCACTCACACAGATACCATCTTTTTTTATTTCTGAAAAACTTTTAGTTCTCAAATATTATTCTTTAAAATACTCAATTTCACACCTTTCTTTATGATCCATTGCAGAATCTCTATTCCAATGACTGGATGAATTTGATGTAGACATGGATATGGTCAATAGAAGATTGGCCATGGATGTGATCCTC
Source organism: Phascolarctos cinereus (assembly GCF_003287225.1). Lineage (NCBI taxonomy): Eukaryota > Metazoa > Chordata > Mammalia > Diprotodontia > Phascolarctidae > Phascolarctos > Phascolarctos cinereus. Next base: position 208,626,157 of record NW_027555514.1, read on the forward strand.
AAGATGACAGATACCATCTTAGTTAAGGCCCTCATCACCTCCTCACTAAGTGGCTTCCAACAGCCTTCTAATTGGCAGTGATTACTCTCTCTTGTGCAATCTGCAATCCAGCCATACTGGCCTTCTCTCTCTTCCTTACATAGGGAATCACATCTTACACCTCTGTGCCTTTCCACTGGCTATACTCCATGCCTGGAATACACAACCTCTTTACAGAGACCTACTCCTCCTTAAAGACCCAGATCAAGCAACAACTTCTGCATGAAACTTTTCCCAATCCCTCCAAACTCTAGTGTTCTCTCTCCCATATTACCTTATATTGAATAACTTTATATATATACTTGTATTTATTCACTTTATATTTATCATATACATATACATACACACTTATCTCTATTAGAATGTAAAGTCATTGCATGTAGGGATTTGTTTCATTCTTTATACTTATATGCCCAAAGCCTAAAAGAGACCCTGACACATAGTAGATGCTTAAGAAAAACTTGTTACTTTATGTGTGTCTGCCATGTGCCCTCCAGAAATGAATACCCTTATTTTTTATGTGTACCTCTCCTGCCTCCCTTTGAAATGACTAGAGATAACTGAGATTTCCATTTTTGTGCAGATGACTCCTAGATCAAGCATGAGTCTCTCTCCTGAGTAGTCTTGTACTATCAGCTGCCTATTGGATATTTTGAACTAGATGACCCAGATGTATTTTGATCTCAACAAGTCAAAAACAGATCTCATCTCTTCCCCAAAACTTGCCCCTCTTTCGAACTTCCCTATTTCTGTTGAGGGTATAACTACTATCTTTCCAGCCACTTAGATTAGAAAACAGCATCATCCTTGATTCATCATTCTCCTTTACATCATAAATCTAATTTTTGTCCAGCTGTTTCAGTCATGTTTGACTCTTTGTAACCCTATTTGGGGTTTTCTTGGCAAAGATACTGGAGTGGTTTGCCATTTTTTTCTCCAGCTCATTTTACAAATGAGGAAACTGAAGAAGAGTTAAGTGACTTGCCCAGGGTCACACAGCTAGTAAGTATCTGAGGCCAGATTTGAATTCAGATCTTCCTGACTCGAGGCCGAGCACTCTATCAATTGTGCCACCTAGCTGCCCCCAAGCCTTGTAATTTCTACCTCCACAACATCTCTTGTATCCATCCTTCATCTCCACTCACATAGCTGCCACCTACGGAATGCTCTCGCCATCTAGAGTATTCCAAAAGATTCTTAATTGACTTCCCTACCCCAAGTCTCTCCCTCTTTTAATCTGTCCTCTAAACTACTGTCAAAGTGATTTTCCTAAAGTACTCCTCTGACCATATCATTTCTCTACTCAATAAGCTCCAGGTAGCACCCTGCTCTCAATAAGACTGAACATAAAGTCCTCTGTTTTGTAATTAAAGCCTTTGACAACTTGATCCCCTATCTATTCTTCTAGCATTACTCACTTTTAAAACACTACTGTCCAGCCAACTAACCTTATTACATTTACTCATACACAACATTCTAATTCCACCCCCATGCCTTTGCACTGGGTCTCTCCCATTCCTGGAACGCTCTTCCTCCTCATTTCTGTCTCTATCCCTATTTTTATTCCACACTTAGCTCAGAGACCACCTTCCCCATGAAGCTTTTACTAATCCCCTCAACTGCTGGTGACTGCTTTTACTACCTTGTATTTGTTCTCTTTATAATAATTCTGTACATATGTATATATACATATATATATATAATTTTGTACTTGTAATGCCGTCACCATTAGAATGCAATTTACTCAAGAGTAAATTCTTTTGGGGGGGAGGGGCAAGGCAGTTGGTGTTAAGTGACTTGCCCAGGGTCACACAGCTAGTAAGTGTCAAGTGTCTGAAGCCAAATTTGAACTCAGATCCTCCTGACTCCAGGGCCAGTGCTCTATCCACTGCATCACCTAGCTGCCTCCAGTGTGTTCTTCATATTTGTATCCCTGGAGCAGTGCCTGGAACATAGTAAGTATTTAATAGATCTTTGATTGATTGATATTTGACTCAGTGACCAATCTTAATTAATTGAGTAGATCATCCTTGATTTCATCTTTTGGACTCTGATCTCAGCAAATTTATGATAGATTAAATTTGAAATAATTTTGGAAATCAGATATTTTTTAAATATAAATCAGTGTCTGAAACAAATGGGAAAGAAAGAGCATATTAGTTTTCAATTGGAAAATAATGTAAACTATTCAGTCTCAGCCCCACAACGCAACCAGCTGTTCAACATATGCTTTATATACAAGCTTCTGATATAAGCAGCAACCTAAAAAAATTTTTACACACACATGCACAGACACACACACACACACACACACACACACACACACACACACACGGCAGAAGGGGAAAAAAGGATTATTACCTGCTGGTAATATTTAGGTAAATCCTAAATATAATAAGGCAATAATTTAAATTCTCAGTTACCACATTGGGAATGGAGATTCTTCCATCTAAATGTCATTACTTATTATTGAATGTGCCAACACATAACACTAAAGAATAAGAGCACTGTTCTACCAGATTAGCTCTTAGATAATCCCCAAACATGTGTGGAGGCAACAACACAGTAAAAAAAAAAAAAGACAAAATTAACAATCAAAAAGCAGTTTGAATTTCTCTTTTTCAAATTCTCATTTGTCAGACAGCAAAAATAATCACTTCTACTACTAGTCCCCTAAGCAACAAAATGAAGTAGATATTTTCTCTGATCCCCATGAGCTCTCAAACCTTTCCAAAACAAAAATTATGCAGCAAAGATAAAACAACTTCAACTGTCTCCATGGTCTAGGATACCCAGAATCCAAAAGGAGGTTAAAAAAACACCCCAAACTCTTGAACTAAAGCAAACTGACCCTGAGTTCACTCGGCACCCCTTCTCAATCTCCATGATACCACAATAAGGCTGTACTAGCAGACCCAAGGATGCGACACAAGTTTATTACTCCCCATCCCACATACACCTCTCTTTCCAGTATTATAGAAACTCTGTGGAAAGCTACCCTAGTTGAGGCAAATAGCAAGTGTGGCCACAGCCCCTCAGGAACAAAAGCCTACTGTGGGTCACAATTGTGTAATATTGGACTGCAAAACCCTGAACCGCCAATGTCAAGGTGGACAACAATGGAGCACCAGCAGAGAAAGAACTGGTCCAACAATCCTGTTATGCCAGCCAAGCTGGTGCCAGGACAGATAACCCTGCAGCACCAGCACTGAAAACTCCAATTTGCCAGTGCCAGGCCAAAGAACCAAGAAACAGAAGGAATAGGACAGGACACCAGGACAGGAAACTATGTTTATATGAGGGGGCTGTGTTACACTTCACTGAGTCTGAGATAAATATCACAGCATCCAGCTGGGATGAGTTCTGACCACCCAGAAGTCACTTGGGGCATGGTAAAGCATGAATGGCCAAGTGTGAAAGGGGGCTGAGATTGCTTTGAGATCCAGTCCCCAAGGAAACCACAATCAGAGAGGAGGGAGTCAGAAAATGAGTGACAAGGGAAATTAAGGAGCAAAATAAGACTGAAATTACCAAAGATTTCAGGAAGAAAACTCAAAGGTGTTGAATATAAACAGATAAATCATAAGGAAAAACATTAAAAATAGAAGGAAATATGGCCTCCAGATCTAGTAAATTAGTTTGGGCATCCACGAATAAATATTACAAAACAAAGGAAAATTATCCAACACTCAATGAGACAGTGGACCCTGTGAAATTTGAGGAAAACATGGAACCACAAAATGCTGTCCCTGAGTGGTTCAAAAGAAAAATAAGAATTATGAGAGCAAAATTTATGGCATGTACTGAATGAGGCCTGGGGGATTTGGTGATTGAAAAGTCTACTCATCCTAAATCAGGGGTGGGGTGATGAGTGAGTTAGAACCCCTAAAGACAAGTAGCACCTGAGGAAGTGGAAAAATATGGACCCAGAGAGATTTTGAGGCAAATATGGAAACAAGGCTAACCAAGAGAGTATATAAATCAGTGGTGAACTGCATAATAAGGGAAGTAGGGGGGTGCCCTACCATGGGCCAGTGTCCTCTCTGACATTTGAAATAATTAATATTGTTCTAGGAATGAGGCACAATGGAAAAGAGAAATCTGTGAAGTAAGCCCCACAAGGCAATGGCTGTAACCACCAAGAGGTTAGAGCTTAGAATGGATACCTTGGAAGCTTTGATTGCATGAAGAATATAGAGAAAAAAGAGAGACCAGTAATTACAGGAGTCATAAATCAGAGAATGAGGTCTAGAGTAAACAGAAATAGAGGATGTATAATGAAGAGAGTGGAAGAAATCTTTTTTGGAAAGGGGCATAAAAAATGACACTTAAACTAATGAACAGGAATAGTTGAAGGAGAGGAGAGGGAAAAGGGATCTACTTGACTACCTGAGAGGAAAAAAAGAGAATTATATAACCAGATAAAGGCATGAGAGAAAAAGGAACAAAACCTCAAAGAGAAAGGGGTAATAAATGAGAGGAGGGGCTCAGGAATGAGAAGAGAGTCAGTGGGAACATGATGACCTTTAAAAAATTAAAGTAAAATAACTGAAAGAACATAATATATGTTTACAGCAGAAGTGGGGAGATATAATAACTTGAAATATACATGTTAGATATAAATGGAGGAAAATATAAACCCTAACTCTATAATTTTAGATGTGAATGGATTAAAGAATCCAATAAAATGAAAAAGAGGTTGTATAAGAAATTAAAACCCTACAATCTGTTGTTTAAAAGAAACATGTTTTTAAAACAGACATACAAAAAAAACCTGAGAGGATGGAAAAATGTTTTCTATGGAGTGAGTGAATCAAAATAAAAGCAGGAATTGCAATCATGCTATCTGACAAAGCAAAAACAAACATTCCCCCCCCCCAAAAAAAAGACAATCGCTGCTACTTACTTCTCTCCATGAGGGAAAATAATATGGATCCCTTTAACTAGTGTTGGCCTTAAACATAGAAAAAAGTAGTCAATAGTTTCTAAATGGAGAAATTTCAGGGGCAACACATTTCCTGTGCCCAAATCCACAACCAGACCCAAACCATCTAGGTAAATGAATCTTGGATTTTTATTAGAGATTCTTTTCTTTGGATTAAGTATTGGTCTCTCTATTAAGGTTTTTATTTATTTTATTTTTAATGCTAATTTCCCTGGGGAAAATATATCAAATCACTAATAATTCAATGAGAATTAGTTTATCAGAATTAGTTTATTACAAAAGGGGCCAGCTATATGAAAGTACTGTGCATTTGGTAAAAGGAGACACAAAAGTGGGAACAAAAAGTTACAGAAAGGGGAGTGACCTATGATGGGAACAACATTTCCTAGGGCCCTGCCATATAGGTGAAGATAACTTTTCCTAAGGCCCTATTGCACACAGGCTAAGCTCATTTTTCCTTAAGAGGTATAGAAACTGTCTTTGAGATTCCATTGGCTCAAGGACTAAATTTTGGGCCATTGATGGTTTTCCTCCTGCTCTCCTGAGTACAAATGAACCAGGGCACTGGTACAAATTAACTGAGATGTACGCCTAGCAGACCAGCAGCAAGACCAGCTCAGCTGAATCAACATTTGTCTTCACTAAATATCCCTCTCTTGCTATAGCTAGGGTAAACCTCCTTTTGCTAACTTCTAATTCCATGAGTGTCTCATTTTATTCCAAACTCAAATTTGAATTATTAGCCAGGTGTTGTCTACCATAGTGCTAAAGGCAAACTACCTACTTCATAATTTTTCCAAAGGCTAGTTCTGCTTGGGAAAGATGTTCTTTAAATATAACTATTACCCTGCAACAATACATAAAACAGTCCATATGTGGTAGGCGTATTTGAGGGGCTTAAAGCCATAACTTTGAATTTTTCTGCCCTGAGAAAAAATACCACAAACTTTAGCAGGAGTGAGATGGGGAGGAGTGGGAGAGGAAAGGAGAAACCTAGTGGGAAAGCAAGAGTTCACCTCAGAATAATAGCTGATAATTTCCTATCTTAACTAATTATTTTTGCTAACTTCATGGTAAGCTCTGCTGTTTCTATGTTGCTGAAGGACCACAAAGGCTATCAGTCTGTCATAGTCTTCTAAATTCAATATGCCATGGGGCAAAGGCCTAGTCATTCTATACTAGTTACGGTTCTAGAAAGGATTAACCACTGTGGGTTTGAAATAGTTGATCCTAATGCACAGCAAGTAAATTAGTGAGGTTGACATGGAAGTAATGAATGGAAGAGGGGAAGGGAATAAGCATTTATAAGGTGCCTATTATGTGCTAGGCACTGTGCTAAATGTTTTACAAATATTATCCCATTTTCTCCTCACAACAACCCTGTGAGTTAAGTGCTATTATTATTATCCCCATTTTACTGTTGAGAAAACTGAGGCAAATATGTTAAGTGACTTACCCAGGGTCACACAGCTAGTAAACGTCTAAGGCTGGATTTTAACTAAGTTCTTCCCAACTTCAGGCACAGAGCCCTACCCACTGAGCCATCAATGATTGGGGGGGAGAGGGCAACTCGAGGAGAAACACCTCAAAATGTTGAGACTGACAATGCCACAAATGGAAAGAAAAGTAGAATATCAAGCATGGGTACAATATGTAAATAATTTGGCACTAAACCCTTTAAGCTTGGAAAGCTGAAAATATGTCTCATGGATACGCCTTCAATTCTATTTTGCCTCAGTGCTTCTTGCATATGTGTTTGGGCTTTGGCACCACAGAAGCATATTTTTCCTTAAGGAGGTATGAAATGTGTGAAGGAACAAAATTTTTAATGGTCTCCAGATTAAATACACTGCCCAACTAGTTCTACCACTGCAGAGATTATACCTCTGCAAGCTAAATTCAAAGCCGAAAATGAGATTCATGAGTCTCTGATTTCCATAAAATTAAGGGGAAAGAATTTAGAATTGGTCTGATGCGATTGTTTTTTAATTATGGGGAAAATAAGTCAATTTTGCCCTGAAGTGCAAAACAACAAGGCACATAATCTGCACAGCACTGAGAATGCTCAATCAATATCAAACAATCATGATGGTGGAGTGGATAGAGCGTTGGATTTAGAGTTAGGAAGACTTGGGTTCAAATCTTGATTCTAACACTTGTTGTATCTTCCCGGGCAAATCAGTTAATTTCTATCTCAGTTTCCATATCTGTCAAAATAGGATGGTAATTGCACCTACTTCCCAGGGTTGTTGCAGGATCAAATGAGTTAACACGTGTAAAGTGCTTTGTAAACCTCAAAACACTACCTAAGCACTGGCAATTACCATCAGTTTTCTAAACTAAAATTTTCCAGAGAAAATCATCACATTGTAGCCTGATAGAGCTAGAAGAGAATTTAGAAATCTTCTAATCTAACCCCTCACCCTACATATGAGGAAACACAAAGTTCTGTGATGGTGCATGCCCAAGACTACACAGCTCTTTAGTGTCAGAACCCAGACTTGAACCTGTATCTCCTAATTCCTAGTAGTAGCCTCTCTGTTTTTTTAACCATACTGCAGCTAAGTTTATGCGAATGGTTAATTTTATCTGTATACAACTTTGAGTCAAGTGGTAGATAGCCTGAACTTAAACTTAATGAAATTTTTGCTCCAAGCCATGAGTGAATGACCGTGTACAAGGGTATGCTGGTAAATGTTTACCAATTGGCTCTCCAGGAGGAAAAAATGTATTCAGGATACACCTTTATATTTGATCTGCATCATTAATATTTTCTCCATCATTTTCTCAAGTCTAGAAAGTCAACAAAACAATTAAGCCCTGACTTGTAACATTTACCAATTTCCAAAGTTTAAACTTTAAATGCACACACTGAAAATTTAACTATCAGCTCTTTACCAATACACCAATTTCTTTACACTCATATGGCATCAAATATGATTTGACTTCACTAGAGATAATAGCCTGAGTGTTTCTTCATAATTTTCTTAAAGGTTGGTGAATAGGCATATTTTTTTAAAATAGCCATTCAAGGGATTTGGACTGAAATAGTAACTTCCTAGAAGGAGTTGAAATTTTTTCTTGTTCTTTTTTATCACAATATGCCAGCTCTGGTTCCCAAGGTACCTTTAGCTTCCAGTTGGATTAGAGGGAGTTGAGGAGAAAGACCCGTTATCATGAACTCTCCAGGATTTCCAAAGATTCTGAGGCCATAATACGGCTATGTTTTTCTCCCCTTTGTTACTGTCTGGGTCAGGGGTGGGGTGGACAGGGGAGGACTGAACTTGTGATTTCAGAGACATAGAGAACTCCTGGGAGGAGATTCCCTCAATCAATATAGATTGGCACCTACTTTGCAAATTACAGTCTTAGAGTCAGCTGGAGAACTGAAATGTAAAGTGACTTGCCTAGGGTACATCAGAAATAGCCACTAAACCCAGGTCTTTTAGAGTGCAAGCGAAGCTCTGTTCGCTCCACCATCCTGCCTTTGTAACCATAGACATATTACTTAACTTCTCTAAACTTCAATTTTTGCATCTGCGAAATAGGAATAATGCTATTTGAACTACCCACCTCACAGAGTTGTTTTGGGGAAAACATTTTGCAAATCTTAAACCTCTCTGGGGCTGGGTCCTCATCTATAAAATGAGGGAGTTAGAACAGATGACCTTTAAGTCTCTTCTCAGCTATAAATCTATGATCCAATATAAAAGTGAATTATTATCATATTTCTCCATCTCTGGAAAAAGTATAAAAAAAACAAAGGAGATTACACTCTAGAAGGCCCTGGACAATTGGCAGGATGCCCAGTAGGGTGATCCATTTCCATCACCATAAACTATAGGTACTCATCCTCTCAGAGAGGCCATTGGAGTAACACAGCTCTCTCTCATACAAATAAATCATAGAACAGGGAAGGGGAAGGTGTCCTTGGTACATTAGAAATATATCCCATATCTAAATCAGGGCATATTCCAAAATCATTTATGAAGCTCAAGCTACCAAATTGCAAAAAAGTGGCATCATTGATATCTCAGGTAATTAGACCCAAGCTTCTTTCATGACATCCTTTTCCTTGTTCTTATCAAAGTTGTATGTGTGGTGTTTTTTTTTTTTAAATATTCCCAAGTACATTAAGAGCAAGATAAAAACTGGTATGTCAGTCCAGGGCCTTGAATGGTGTTTGCCAGCAAGGAGGTCCCCCAAACTGTTGTACTTGATCAACGCCTCTCTTCCAAATATGAGCTGTGAGGAACCCACATACAGGAGTGCTTCTCCACATGTGGATTTTCATGACGCTGTGCTGAGCCAAATGGGAGTAGCTTTCTTTCTAGGCCACAGTCTCATAGCCCACCTCAGAGCCAGCAATAAGGCTACTGTACTCAGCCTCCCAACCTCACCCAGAGACCACTAATAACATCTGCTTTATAACACTCATTCCTGCAACCTGCTCGTTCTTTGGCTCACTCACCATCTCAGAGAGGATGTGCTATACTAAGCAGCAGGTCTGGTGGAAAGTCGTCAGTTTTCAAGCCAAGTGTAAAACCAGCCAGTTCTGAATAAATGACTTGAAGTACTTTCTCAAGGGACCTTTTCCAGTTACGAGAGTCCTTCTTAACCAGATTTGGCCTGTGCTTGCAGACAGCCTTGTTCAGGGAGCACATTAAAAATCAAAATACAGACACCATTTGGAAAGCATAGAAAGCTCGACTCAAACATCTTATGTATTAAAACATTGTTACATAAAAATAACCACAAAGTTCCAAATTCATACTTTCCTACCTTGTAAGACCAGTTGCCACCAGGAATAAACCTGGAAAAGGGTGAAGCAGACTGTGGGGCCTCATGAAGAGTGGGAAGAAAGCTGGAGCTACGTACTAAGCTTTAGGGAGAAGATGAATGACCTAGACCTTTAGGGTGAAGTGATCCTGAATCTGGAGGCAAACTGGGGAGCCAATGTCCCTGTGTCACCAAACAGCATCCCAAACCAAACCAGAGTTAGATTGATCTTTTCATTCTGGGCCCTTTGCATCAACCTCATAAATGTTCTGGATTATTTGGCATAGTTAAAAGTCTTTGTTGTCGAGTGACCTCCTCCACATTAGAGCCTGAAGGCATTGGAATCTCAGAATGAAACTCATTTAGGTCATTTTGAGATATTAGAAATGTGATAAAAAGCTGGAAATCATTTAAGACCTTTCCTTTGAGACATTCAAATCTATCCGTGTACTTTGCCTTAGTCCCTTTCAATTGCTCAAGTATATTTAATTTTTTTATTTTTCTCTTGACTCCTATAATTTGATTTTTGATGTTCCTACTCTGCTTGGGCCTTTTCATCTAAATGCTTTCTTGAAATGTGGCATCCAGGCCTCTTTTTTTTTTTTTTTTGGTCATGGTTTTCAGACAGTTCAATAATTCTTAGATTTTTTTTTTCTCAACCTATTTTCTAGGTCAGTTTTAAAAAATTTGAAACATTACATTTGCTTCAATTTTTTCAGTCCTTTGATTTTGTTTTAATATTTCTTGTTGACTCATTGCATCATTAACTTCTATTTAGTTCATTCTAATTTTCAGAAAGTCTCTTATTTAAGTAAGGTTTTACACCTCTTATACTAAGCTGTAAATTTTCCTTCCAAGACTTCCTTTTGAGCTCTCATTTCATTTATAACATCATTTTTTAAAATCTCTTGCTTCATTTCTTCCAGGACTTGCCTTATAACCAAGCTATGTTTTTTTTTAAGACTTTGCTTATATAGGTGGTTTGTGTATTAATTGTCCGTTAGGTATCAAGGATACCATATTTTAAGAAACTAGAAAATAACTCATATCTATTAGAGGCAGAGAACAGAATAAAAATATTTTAAAAAATCACTTGCCATCTCATGAAGAAAACCCCAAAATGAAAACTCCTGGGAACATTATAACCAAAATCTTGAGCTTCCAAATCAAAGAAAAAATATTGCAAATGGTCAGAAAGAAAGAGCTCAAGTGCCAAGGAACCACAGGCAAGGTCACCCAAGAACTGGCAACTGCTACTATAAAAAAGAAAGACCTTAGAATATATTCCAAAAGGCAAAAAATATAGACTTACAGCCATGAATATACTTAACTAGCAAAACTGAGCATAAGCCTGAAGGGGAAAATAGACCTTTAATTAAATAAAGAATTCTTGATGAAAAAGACCAAAACTGACTAGAAACTTTGAAATGGAAACACAGACATCAAAAGAAACCTAGCACAGTAAATATATTTGAGCAATGAGAATGGAGTTACAAGACAATGAAGTGCTTCTGTTCTAATAGAGGGAGAAGAAACAAGTGTCCCTTCAGAATATTAATGTTTTTAAAGGTCATAGAGGTAGTAAAAATTAGACTTACAGAGAGCCCTGGGGTGGTTTTGTTCTGTTTGGTTGATATTAGGAGAAAAAAACAAAAGGGAAGTAAAAAAAAAAAAGAAATATACTTACTATTTCATCTATTTCTTTAAACAAATCAATACATTTGTTCATTTAAACTCAATTATAATAAATTAACCAAGTGGCTCATTTGTTCAAATTTTTAAAAGTTCCAGGGGCAGCTAGGTAGCACAATGGATAGAGCACAAGCCCTGAAGTCAGGAGGACCTGAGTTCAAATCTGCCTCAGACCAAATACTTGTCACTTACCAGCTGAGTGACCCTGGGCAAGACACAACTCCCATTGCCTAAAAAACAAAAAAAAAATCCAGCAGTGACTGCTCACTTTGGGTTATGGGGGGGAGGGGGTCTTGAGCTCCTGAGGATAGGTTCAAATTAGGGTGGGAAAAAAGCCTAGACAAAGAATCTCACTTGTATATGAAAGGGAGAGCAAGAAAGAGAGAGAGAGAGAGAGAGAGAGAAAGAGAGAGAGATTGGTATAGAAAAAAACATTAAATTCAACAGGGCAAAATGTGGAAAAGTAGAATGGAGAGAGGTGTTTAAGAGGGAGGATAGAATCAGCTAGGTATTAGCCATAAGCCAAAAAACAAAAAATAAAATAAACAAAACCTTCCAGTTTTGGAGAGTGGATCATTAAGGAGGGTTCGAAAGGAAATAAAGGGTAAAACTCTGTCATTTAGGCCCAGGAAAAGAGACAAGAAGAGAGGCAATAGAACAGGGGTAGATTAATTCAATTATAGATCACTAGTGTTGAGCACAATCCTCTTTCAATACCTTTATTTTTTTAAAGAAAAAGATAAGAATTCAAAGAGAGGGAAAAAAGGCACAAAAAGGATAGGATGGAGAAAAACACACAATTAACCATGAATGTAAAGGAGATGAACTCACCCACAAAATTGAAGATGGCATTAGAAAACATTACAAAGCAGAATGCAATAATGTGTTTTTTGTAAGAAACACACTTTGAAACACAAAGATTTACGTAGAGTCAAAATATGCAAAATCTATTATGCTTGAGGTGAATTCAAAAAAGCAAGTGGTAACAATAATGATAACAGGCAGAAAAGCAGAAATATTAAATATCCTCTACTGACCACAATGTCAAAAAGGTCTTTGAAGAACAGACAAAATTTTAATTGGAGACTAAATCATTTAATCCTAAAGAATTCATGGGTCAAAGAAATAAATCACAGAAACAAATATAAATTAATCAAACATAATGACAACAAGACAACATATCAAACTTTTGCAAGGCAGCCAGAATAATGTTAGACTGAAATGTATATCTATAAACACTTTCATCAACAAAAGATGAAAAAACAGACAAATACATTGGGTACACAAACAAAAATGAGAAAAGCAACAAATTAAAGAACCTCTGACATCAGTATGGAAATCCTGAAAATCAAAGACAAAATTAACAAAATTGAAAGATAAAAAAACTGAAGTGATAAATAAAACCAGTAGGTGGGGCTTTTTAAATGAAATTAGCTAACTATTTGTCTAATTTATTGGTGTTTTAAAACAGATACTAAATATTTTACTAAGTTATAGCTTTTTGTCATCTTCATTTGTGTTTATCTTCTTTTGATTTTCAGAATATGTTTTTGTTAATTGGAGAATTGTGATTGATTTTTTTAATTTTTCTTTTAATTATCTCAATTCGTTGATCTGTTTATTCTCTTTATTATTGATAAATTGCATAGAGATATAAGTATTTCCCTAAGGACTTCTTTGGCTATCTCCCAAAAGTTTAGATATATTGTCTCACTGTTGCGTATCCATTTCTTTATCTGTTTTTCTCTTTAATGGATAAAAGTATTTATATACATGTTCCTCCCTGCTCCCTAGCCCCTCTCCCACCTCATAGAACTGTTTTGGCTACATCCCAAAAGATTTGGTCTGTTGTTTCATTGCTGTCATTTTCTTTGATGGCACTGTCATTTCTATAACTTGTTTTTTGATGCACGTATTTCTTTAGGAATTTATTATTTAGTTTCTATATGTGTAGATCCTTTCTTCAAATTCCCTTTATTGATTCAATTTTATATGCTATGGTCAGTAAAGGATTTGTTTAAGATTTCTGTTTTTCTGCATTTCTATTGATTCCCATTAAGTAATTGACAGAGATCTAGCATTTCTAATGCTTTTAAAATTCTATTCATGTGTTTCACTTCTTATCTGTTAGATTTGTCTAGTTTGAAAGGTGTATATGGAAGTCCCCAATGATTACAGTTTTTCTCTTTTTCCTTGTGGCTCACTTAACTTTTTCCTTAAGTACTAAGATGCTAAGCCATTCAGTGAAAACATATTAAGTATTGACATTATTCGGTCAGTCAGTAAATATTTATTAAGTACATATGTGCCAAGCACTGTGTAAAGCACTGGGGACACAAAGAAAGGTAAAAGTCTCTGCTCTCAAGAAGTTCATAATCTAATGGGGAAGACAATATGTCAATAAGTATGTATGAACAAGTTATATACAAGATAAATTGGAACTGATTAACAGAGAGAGGGCACTAGAATTAAGGAGGGGGTCAGGAAAGGATTCATGAAAAAGGTGGAATTTTAAGGGGGACCTGAAGGAAGTCAGGGAATCTATGCCCTTTAAACAAAATGTAGTTTCTCTTCCTCATTTTAAATCTATGTGAATGTTTATTTTTCAGATGTGTTTCTCATAATCAGCATTGTGCTGGATTCTTCTTTCTAATCCATTCTGCTGTCTTCACTTATTCTATGGATAAATTCATCTTATTCACATTCACAGTTATGATGGTTAATTGTGTTTTCCCCATCACGATATAATCTAACAATTTTCCCTTAATTTGACCTCTACCCCTCTTCTTTACAAAGAAGATAGGGAAAGAAAAGGAATAGGATCAATATTAATTATAACTAAAGTGCCTACAGACCTGGACTTGGATTGGATGGAGGTCTTTATTAGTATGTCCTTTCGATTTTCTTAATCATTTTTTTCTGATTTCCCTTAAAATATTTGTTGAGGTATTTGTTGAGGGAGCAGGATTATCTAAGATCTTTCACATTGCCATCTTAATTCATCTTTTCCCCCAAACCCACTTATAAACTTTGATATTTCTGTCAAAAATGCCAACTTAAAAACTTTGCAGTCATCCTCATTTTTCACTCTCCCTTATTCCATAAACCAATCAGTTGCCAAGATTTGTTGATTCTACCTCCACCACCACCGACCTTTTCCTTTTATTCTTATATTCACCACCCTAATTGAGATCCTCATCATCTCTCACCTAGAATATTGTGAAAATCTCTTAATTGATCTCTCTGCTGCCAGTTTCTCCTTTCTCTAATCCATTCTCCCCACAACTGACCAAAATGATATTCCTAAAGCACACATATGACCATGCCATCCCCTCCCTTGTTCAAAATGCATTCAGTTCAACAGAGAAACAGGAAGCAACAGGGAAAGGGGAGGAAGTAGGGTTGGAAGACAATAGTCACAAGAAAAACAAACTTCAACTCCTGACAATGGCTCACAAAGGGAAGGGGCTAAAAGGAAAAAAATAAAGTATAAGAACTATTCTGAGTCGTGTCAAGAAAGGAAGGGCAGAGAAATGATGAGCAAGCTAACTTCAGAAAAGCCTGGAAAGACTTATATGGTCTGATACTGAACGAAGTGAGCAGAACCAAGAGGACTTTGTACACAATAACAGCCATGTTATACAATGACTAGTATTGTTAAACTGAACCTTTCTCAGCATTACAAGGATCTAAGACATCTCCAGAGGCCTCGGGATGGAAAATGCTGTCCACGTCCAAAGAAAGAACTATGGAAGTCGAATCGTTATCACTTATTTTTACCTTCTGTTGACTTTTGTTTCATCTTTCTGATGGTTCCTTCTATTGGTTTTAATTTTTACTTACAACTTCACTAATGTGAAAATATGTTTAATAGGTATGTAAATGTCAAGCCTATATCAGATTGTGCGCCGTCTTGGGGAGGCGGGTGGGGAGGAGGGGGGAGAAAAATTTTCAACTCAAAAGCATATGGAAGTGATTGTTAATAAATCAAAATAAAAATAAAATTTAAAAAAAAAAGAAAGGAAGAGCAGCATCAATTGAGGAATGGCTGAACACATTATGGAATACAAATGTAATGGAACACTATCGTACTGTAAGAAATTGTGAAAGAGACCAAGAAACCTAGGAAGACTTGTATGCTCTGATGCAGAGGAAAGCAAGCAGAACTGGGAGAACAACTTATTCAGTAGCAACACTGTGAAAACAAACAACTTTGAAAGATTTAAGAATTCTGAACAATGCACAATTACAGAAGACCCAGGATGTGCATGCTACCAACCTCCTGAGAGAAATGTGATGGATTTGAGGTACAGAATGAGTCATATTTTTTGGACACAGCTAACGCCAGAATTTGTTTTGCTTGACTATGTATGTTTGTTACAAGGATTTTGTTTGCCTTTTTTCCAAAAAGGGAATGGGGGGCGGGGGGGGGAGGAAGTGACATGCAGTGACTATAAAAGAAAAGAATCAGAAAGAATGACAGAAAAGTTTAAAAAAAGAACAAAAGAAAGAAAAGAGCATCAATGAAACTTTTAATACATGGAACAGAACAAGAGAAAATTCAGAAGGGGAATTACAAAACATTGATACTAAATTTATTAAATTTTTTAAAAAACATTTCTTATATACTATTAAAAATACAAGTCATACATAATAGAGATTCAGTGTTATAGAACATCTTTTCTGTTCTTTATGTAGAGAAATGTTCATGTTTGTTGATGGTTTTCAAGTTCATAATATGAGAAAGAAAAAAATTAAGAGAGCTAGGCCTTATTATAATCCTGAAGTTCTGTTTGGGTTTTTTGTTTTGTTTTTTTTTTGGGGGGGGTAGAGGGTGGTCTAGTGTTTCTTCATCCAACAAGTCAAGCCATTTATATTGAACTACGTCCTCTCTTCCTGCCCTGTCTCTTTTTTGGAATCCATTATATGGATGCTTCAGTGATTATATCCTTCCAGACTAGAAATTTCTGGCTTCCTAACTGACCAATACCTCCTGCCTTCCACCTCAGAGATGGGAACCAATCAGAACTATCAAAGACCCTATTCCTTCCTATAAAATAACTGAGCTACTCTGATCGAAGATCTGCCATTACCCTAAATTGCCCTGATTTGTTGAATGAAAATAGACCCAGGAGTCCAGAAAGATTTTGCGGTAACAATGTGCCAGTTCCTAGGAGCAGCCTCTTGTCAGGCTGCCATAGACTCCTTTCTGCTGCCATTAACTGGAGACTATCATACCCAAGGGTCTCTGGTAACATCCATAGTTATGTCCCTTAGCAGGCCTGCTTTGGAGTTGTTAGTCTAGTTACCCTTAGGTCTGGATATCACCCTAGTTTTGGAAGTTCCTGGCACTTCTCTGTGTGGGTGGTGGATGACCTTAATTGCCCTGATCTCCCTCTCTGCTCCCTTGCCTTAAACATGCCCAATAAAAGAACTTGCTGTTTTCTACACTGATTGGCTTATCTAAATCTTCCTCAAAGTCCCTTCACCTCAGCAACTGATTCTAACAGGCTTTCTATACCTTCCTTATTTTCTTTCTCTCTCTCTCTCTCTCTCTCTCTCTCTCTCTCTCTCTCTCTCTCTCTCTCTCTCTCCCCCTCTCTGTCTCTGTTTGTCTCCCTCCCTCTCCCCCTTCCTCCTCCTCCTCAATTTATAAGGAGACTTTTTGCTACACTTCCTTCCTGAACCATTAAAAATGTAAGAATCAAGATAAAGCTTCTCTCTTGTTTCATAAACAAAGTATCACCAAAGTTTTATGGTAAGTTCCTAAAAATGAAAACAATATCTTCACGGCAAAGATAGTAGTTTTAAAATATCTATTTATTCTGCTAAAATCCATTTCAATGTGAAAGGACAAAAAGCTAAACTAAATTTTAAAAATGTATTAGGAGATATTACCACATTCCTACACTTTATATTTAAGAGAACCAAAAGCAGAAGAACCACTTTCAGGACTTTCAAGCATCTGAGACAGGTCCTGAGCTTTAGCGGATCCTAAGTTAGTGGCTGCTTCCTCCCAGGTAGGTAAAATACTTCGCTCTGGGGCTTTGTTAAATAAATGTCTTTCAAGACATCCTTATTGACACACTTTGGTGCTAGAACAACTGTATTATTGAAAAGAACTGCTGATGTTTATTATTTTGTGTTTACTCTATTGGCATGTGCCTCCAGTGAATATGTTTCAATCCACTTAAAAGAACCCAAGACAACATGTGAGTGAATGAAAGCAGGAGATGAGCTCCAGATCCTAAGCCCCTGGGAGGATTTTTTTTACCCAATGTAACAGACAGTCCAGGTTGAGTTAGGTGACATGTGTAGGCAAACATTTTTTTTAAGTGACTTCTGTGAACCAGTTTCCATGATATTGAGGATAAATGAAGCATCTCTTCAATGGTCGGTTGGCCCACCCACCTATGTCTGACAAAGTCAGCCTATAATAGTAACTAAATAAAACAGCAGAGACGGTTAACACATTCTTGTAACCAATCCCCCACTTTAGTGGGATGTTTTGACTACAGAAGGAAAGACCAGGACTAGTCACAGAGCTGACAAGGCCTAATCTTCCTCATACTCAAAACAGTCCTCTCAAATTCTTCCATTCCAAAAACCTCCTTTCCATAACTCATTGAGAGCACTTTAGCTTTTGAGATCTGTAAAGCTAATGTGTTTTCAATTCAATTCATGGAGCAATTTAAAATCTCTGCCCATCTCTCTGTCTTAATCTCTCTGTTCCTCTCTCTTAATCTTATTACCAGTGACAGAAGTGACTACAATCCTATGCTCTCCAGAGAGGCCATAAATAGCAGTGGTGTAAACATTCCACCTCCCTGCCTCCCACATAACCTGTCTGCCCCAAATTCTATCTGGAAGGATCTGTTCCTAGGTAGAAGCTGATGACTGAATTCCAGACTTCCAAATCCTAGTAGCATTTGATAATAATTTTTGAAAAGAAAGTTTTCTCCTCGCGCGCACACACACATACACACACACACACACACACACACACACACACACACACGCTTAGATTCTAGTAAGTAGTTTGTAACCAATATAGTTAATAAAGCATTATGACCAAAATTCAGAAGCATACAAGTAGCTCCCAGTTCAAAAGTCTGGGAGAAACTCAGGACACAACTATTTATGGGAATTGAGCAGACGGCATTGATGACTCTGGGAAGAAGAAAGATGCAAGAGAATCCATCTTGGTCAAGCCTCAGGGATGAGGAGGGACTAGGGAATGGACTAGTGTTGGAGTGATACCTTCCCCAACCTCAAGGCTTTGCACCCCAGCCACCTTGCCACACACACACACACTCAACACTGGCAAGATGCCATTTTATATGATGGCAGTGGGAGCTGAGGGAATATGTCATAGGCTACCAGAAGCTGATGGGTTTGAGTGTAAGACCAGTGACATGCTGCTGAGGGATACCAAGGCAGACTGGAGAGTAACACCCACCAAGTATCTGATATTTTCCTTACCCCTACCTCTAACCTTTTAAATGTCCAAAATATTCACAGCCTGTTTTCCCCTTCCATATCAAGGAGGGGGTATGAGGAGAAACTTATCTTGTTTCCTATTGCAGAGCCCAGATGGTCAGCATTGCAAAGAACTGTTCTCTTTTCATTGCTTTTAAATTTATTACCACTGATACAAAAGAAAAGTTAGTAGCCATCAAAATCTTGACTTGGCATAGCTCAGAGTGAGAATGGTAGAGGTTTTGCCTTAAAAGAAAGATTTTCTGGTGAAGAAAGGAGAGACCTTGAATCCCCACAGGAAAGAAAAAACATGTTAGAAAGTGTGAGATTATAGCTACAAAAACACAATTAAGATAAAGCTTCAGAAATCTAGCGTTGAAGCTGCTGGGGAAATTTTGCCATTTTAGCCTAAGGTATTAGTGCTACTGCTATTTATTGGGCACCAAGGCCACTGGGCTTTTGTATGGCTGAAGCTAGATGCCACTTTTAGCTTTGCGCTTAGTGCTGGGAAATTTTCTAATATTAAACCCAGACCCCCTTCCTTCCCCCTATTAGACCTTGCAAGTGAAGCTATAGGTATTATTATTATAATTATTATTATTACTGTACCCAGAGCCATTATTATTATAATTGAGTCCTACTACACAAGTGTTACATAATGCATATATATACAAGCATTATTGACACCAATGCAAAAGTAGCAAAAAATAATGGAAATGAAAATTACCTTGAAATAAAACATGAAAATCCCTCAGTAGGCTAGGCCTGGTCTTGACTAGAGTGGGTGACTAAGGAAACTCAGGAAGTGGAGCCATGACTCAGAAGGTGACCTCCTTTCCTCTGACTCAGTAGTGAACCCATGAGCCAGAGTGGTGTTGGAGGATCCCATGCTACTCAAGGTACAATATTCTTTAGGAAAACGGAAACGGAGGAGACCTTTGATATTCTGTACCACACCCCCTTAAACTATTTTTTTCTGAAGCCAAATCACTTGAGTAAATCCTAAAGTAAATGAGAAGAGAAAAAAACTCTGTGAACCTACTCTTTCTGCTTTTAAGCCTTTATAATTTCAAATCAGATAAGATATAAAGAGAGATACACACACACACACATACACACACACACACACACACACACACACATTGGACAGAGGGTCTCAATCTTGTCGCTACTCACACAAGCTTTCTCCCAAGGTTTCCTTCAGTACATCAGAGTTTGACCACTCTATGTGCTACTTACTCATGATGCAGAGGTATTGGACTCAGTGATGACTGAGACATGTTTTTTGGACATGGTCAAATGTGGGAATTCATTTTCCTTGAGCATGCATATTTGTTGCAAGGAGAAGATTGGGTTTTGTTAATTGAATAACGTAAAATATAATTTTTTAAATTGTTACTTCATCACCCAACAAGGGCCTCTCTGAAAGAGAAAGAAAAAAAAAGAGAGGGAAAGAGAGGAGAGAAGGAGAAAGGGAAGAAGGGAAGAAGAGAGGAAGGGAAGAAGAGAGGAAGGAAGGAAGGAAGGAAGGAAGGAAGGAAGGAAGGAAGGAAGGAAGGAAGGAAGGAAGGAAGGAAGGAAGGAAGGAAGGAAGGAAGGAAGGAAGGATAACATTAGCATCAGCTCATGCAAGTACTCAAGGCACCAAATATAGAACATGTTTTATTTAACCCCCTCCAAAAATACAAAGTTCTTATATTGTCATGACAATTCTCCAGGGAGCCGCATTGCCCTAGAAACTGTTCAGTTTCCCATGCTTAAAATGCTACCTGAGTAGGACCTCCTCCACAAGAAAAACACACTTTGGAGATGCTAGAGTTAAACCCCATAAGCCTGGGCCTACACAGCACACATAACTCACAATCCTAGTGCATGACAGAGTGTAATTAGGGTTAGGGGCACAGTGCCCCTGAGATCTGGAAACTCCATGTAAAATTTTTTGACCTTCCCTGTGTACTAAAGAAGTCTGAATTATTATGGTATTAAATGACAAAATATGTTTGTACTATATATATTATGCATTTCTGAGTTTCTAAACTTTTTCTGTGTTGTCTGCTGGCCTTTGTGTGTCATCTGCAGCTTCCACAATACTCTGCAAAAATTCCCACTTAATTTCATATGCCCACCCACAATACCCAGAACAATGATGGAGAAAGTCACAATGTGAAAGGGATAACTGTTTAGGTTTTTTTCCTCCACACTGGTATTCCTCAGGAGCAGCTTCTGCTCATCCCATTAAGTCAGAGATGTCTGGACCTCTTCTGTTGGATTCAGGAGACTTGGTCTGCTTTTTCACTGATCCTGGGATTACCCTATGCGACCCCAGGCAAATCACTTAACCTCTGCTTACCTCAGTTTCCTAATCTGTAAAATAATCGTACCTCCCTCCCAGGGTTGTTGTGAGAATCAAATAAGATAATAATTATAAAATTCTTAGAGCATTTCAGTCACGTCCAACTCTTCTTGACAGCATTTGGGGTTTTCTTGGCAAAGATACTGGAGTGGTTTGCCATTTCCTTCTCCAGCTCACTTTACAGATGATAAAACTGAAGCAAACAGGGTCACACAACTAGTAAATGCCTGAGGCCAGATTTGAACTGTGAAAGAGGAGTCTTCCTGACTCCAAGCCCAACATTCTATCCACTGATAGCTGTATAAAGGTTAGCCATTATTATTACTTCCACATCTCTACCAGTGATGTTTCACTGCCACCAGCTTGCATTCCTTCAGTTCCCAATTAGGACAAAGGAATTATCACTGTTCTTCCCCTCCCTCTGTCCACTGCCATCTTGAGAGCCAAGTGATCCCTTAATGTCTAGAGTTCTTTAGAATACATTGTTCCTTGGAGGAAATAGAAAGATATATGGCATTCTTTCTAGGAAACTTGAGTCCATGTGTATGTGAACATATGTACCCATTTTTTGTCTGACCTTCTAGATCTGATTTTAAGTCTTCTGGCTCTATTCTCTTCTTTAAAGTCCAGTGGAAAGGTAGATAGCCCAGGTATAAGAACTGGTCATGAATCAATTAATCGTTGATAATTAGTGATACTAATGGGACAACTCAGGACAAGTCAAGGAATTCACCCCTTATCAGAGACATCAGTGCTGGAACAAAATGTGGCAAATGTGGCAGATGTGGCCCGTGTACATATTAATTATTTTAATCAGTTTGGGGAACTACATTTTAGGAAGGACACTGATAAGCTAAAAAGGACAGGGAGAACAGGGCTATGTCATATTAAGATCAGCTGAAGGAAAGGGGGATATTTAGTCAGACTTCGAAGAACATGAGAGTTGTCTTCAAGTACTTGAAAGATTGATATATGGAAGAAGCATTAAATTTGTTTTGCTTGGTCATAGAAGGCAGAACTAGGGGTAGTGAGTGAAAGTTACAAAGAGACAAATTTAGGGTTCGTATCAGGGGGTAAAAAACCTTCCTAGTGATTACAGCTGTCCCAAAGTAGGGTGGGTTACCTTGGGGGGGGAACCCATCTCTCACTGAGAATCTACAAGCCCAGGTTGGATAAGCCCTTTGTAAAGGGGATTGGTTTTTAGTTTTTGGTTTATTTTTTGGGGAGGGGTTTGCCTTTTGGTGAGGCAATCAGGGTTAAGTGATTTGCATAGGGTCACTCAGCTAATAAGCATCATGTGTCTGAGGTCGGATTTGAACTCAGGTCCTCCTGACTCCAAGGCCAGAGCTATATCCACTGTGCCACCTAGCGGCCCCATAAGGGATTGTTTTTTAAGTATTAGTTGGACTAGATTGTTGCCAAGATCCCTTTCTAACTCTGAAATCCTATGATTCTGTGACTTTTTTACACCTTATACTAAGTATTCCATACTTAAACACTTGGGCACATCTTCCACATTTCTATGTTTAACATATGAAATATATACACATGTACGTGTAAATATATATAAAGGTACATATATGCATAC
Source organism: Phascolarctos cinereus (assembly GCF_003287225.1). Taxonomy (NCBI): domain Eukaryota; kingdom Metazoa; phylum Chordata; class Mammalia; order Diprotodontia; family Phascolarctidae; genus Phascolarctos; species Phascolarctos cinereus. The sequence continues at coordinate 208,649,032 of NW_027555514.1, forward strand.
ATCTATTTCTAGCTCCATTCTGAGCTAAATAAATAATTTTTTTAGTTGTTTGATTCTTTCAAAAGAGAAATTACTTCCTATCTCTCTTGTCATAAATAAAGCATATTATTCATTTGTCAGTATGGTCTAATGGAAAGAACACTATACCTGAGTCAGGAGAATCTTGACACTGGTATTTACTATCTGTGGAAGCTTAGGCATATTACTTAACTTCTTCAAGCATCAGTTTCCTTATCAGTAAAATGGAAATAATATAATATTTGCAATATCTACCTCATAGTATTGTTGTGAGGACAGCATTTTGTAGATCTTAAATTGCTATGAAAGTGTGTAATTATTTTATCTTAATCTAACCCTGTTTGTCCTTATTCTAGTCTAAGGGAAAAAAACTTACTAGCTTTCCTAGGTTCCTTTTAAATCTCAGCAAAATTCCTCCCTTCTATAAGAAGCCTTTCCTGGTCCCCCTGAATGCTAGTTTCTTCCTTCTGTTGATTATCTCTAATTTATCTGTATACAACTTATTTGACAAAGCTGTTTGCATGCTACCTCCCACATTAGAGTATGAGGTCTTTGAGGGCAGGGACTGGTTGTTTGTTTGAGGATCTTTTTGTGCCTTTCTTTGTATCCTCAGCACTAAGTACAGTGCCTGGCATGGTGCTTAATAAATGCTTATTGTGGGGCAGCTAGGTGGCACAGTGGACAGAGTACTAGCCCTGGAGTCAGGAGGACCTGAGTTCAAATTCAGCCTCAGACACTTGATACTTACTGGCTGTGTGACCCTGGGCAAGTCACTTAACCCCAATTGCCTTGCCCCCCCAAAAAAAATGCTTAATGATTGTTCCCCTCACATGTAGTGAGTGCTTTAGATGTTAAAAAAAAAAGAACCCTTTCAGATTTGCCTATACTTTCATAGCTACTTGAAGATAATGTGACCTATATTATGATAATACCCAAAAAGGCCTTTAGGTCCCTGAACTCTTTGATCCCTTGAATCTTCTTTGCATGAGGGATATATATGTCCAAAGGACAGTGACAACAAAGGTGAGAGCACTTGAAACTCTGTTATATAAGGACTTATTGGGTGAGGCTAGGGAAGAGTGCCCAGATTTGCTCAAGGTCACATAAGTAATAGGAAGCTGAAGTGGGATTTGAATTTATAATCTAGATGGGAAAACAAAGATCTATGAAAGGTCTTGAGTCCTGCCCTCATAATCAGGCACAACTCCAAACTGGGCCTGCAAGGATGGTTCTCTTCATCATCTGCCTCCTCTACCAGTTTTAACTTTGCTCGCCTCCTCCAAAACCTGCCATCTTAGATAGCTTTTGCTTTTCTTCTCTTCCACTACAGAGCCACCAAAAGTTATTAAAGGAAGACACCTAAGTGAGCAGACTTTAGTCATTACAGTTCACACTACATAACCAACTTGGCATTTGCTCCTGTTTGAACATGCCATCCCTGACTATGCTGCCAGTTCTCTTCTCATGATAATTATCCTTTTCTTTGTCATCAATCATTCACTCTCTCCTCTCCTCTCCCTCCCCTGCAATGGATGACTATGCCACTTACTTTCTTGAAAACTTTACAGTCAGAGGCTTGGGTCTCCTCAACAACTCTCAGCTTCACATCATCATCCTTATAATTGTTCTCCCTTCATTCTTTCCTACCAATTTCAAAGAGGTACCTCTCAGTGCTCAAATCTCATTATGGGTCTTGCATTCATTAGACAGTTATACTCTTGACGGCTTCCTCAAGGACCTTGCCTCTCTCCTTATCCATTCTCTCCCCAACAACTTACTATATGCCTAACACATAGTGGGGCAGCTAGGTGCGCAGTGCTAGGCCTGAAGTCAAAAAGACTGATCTTCCTGAGTTCAAATCTAGCTGTGTGATCCTGGCCAAGTCACTTAACCCTGTTTGCCTCAGATCCTCATCTGTAAAATGAGCTAGAGAAGGAAAAGGCAAACAATTCCAAAATCTTTACCCAAAAAATTCCCAAATAAGGTCACAAAGAGTGGGATGTAACTGAAGCAACTCAACTACTCAACACAGTAAGATCTTAATAAATGTTTGTTGACCAACTATGTTCAACCACGCATGGGTTACTCCATTTAAAAAAAATTCCTCAAACCATGGAAACATATCCACTAAGGCTTCTTATTCTTTGGGGAACATATTAAGAAATACTATTATTATTGCTCCAAAATTCTTTGTTTCACTTAAAGGCCTAATCAGTTTCCAAAGAAAGATTTAATAAATTACAGGGAGGAACCTTGATTTCCTGAAACTATGAGACTTAGACATGTTTAGGAAGAGTGGGGATATCTTTAATTCTTTAATTCAGAGGCACCTTTTAAAACGGGAATCCTTAGAGGGAGTGGTTTAAGAGGAAGTAATGATTTGGGGAAGGTTTCTCCAAGGTTTCTCTAATATTGACATTATTGTTGTTCTTTTTAAATAAATCAGAAGCTTGAAAACTCCTTTCCTTTTGAGGTTACCTTCAACTATTGTATCTATCTTGCATTCACTAGTTATTTACATGTTTTCCCTATTAGAAAGTATAACACTTGATTGCAGGGACTGTATTTCACCTCAAACCTAAACTTTGTACCTAGGTTTTATCTTGCTGTAGAATTTTGCACTTTGTTTCATTATTATCATAAATTATAAGTAAGCATTGATTGGGACAGAGAGATTTAGAGGGATATTAGGCTCATTTGGATCTCTTTCTCCAAACAGTAACACTTGGATAATAACAAAGTGTTTCTGACAGATATTAGCTAAAAATGGAGGGAACAGTTTTTCTTCCACAAGACACCAAAAAACCAACCTTCCCCACCAAATAACACTCCCTTCCCAATTCCTCCATTTCTATTAAGTATGCCATTCCCAGTTTTGTCATCTTTAACTCCCTTCCTCCACTTCTTTCATGACATCTCCCAGATTTATGCCTTCCTGTCCAGACTGACTATCTTGTAGTCTACACCCTTATGAACTCTCTCCAGCTCTTAATATGCCTCCCCCTAACTTTCATCTTCTCTGGATATATCCTGTGTTACCTATTTATATGTTGTCTTCCCCATTAGAATTTATGCTCCTTGAAGGCAGGAACTATCTTTGTATCCCCAGGACTTTGCAGTGTCCAGCACATAGTAAATTCTTAATAAACAAACAAACAAAAAAATAAATAGATAAATAAATGAATGAATAAACAAGCAAATAAATAAATGTACAAATAAATAAATAATGAATAAATAAATAAATAAATAAATAAATAAACAATAAGAGCGCTTACTGATAGATTGATACCTATGGAAATTCTAGGTGTCCTGTAGCCCTCCTAGTAGCCTGTGTCCTCCTCAATCTCACCCCAACCAAAAGGAAAAGTAGCAGAAAACCCCACAAACAAGCCTGGCTTTGACTCCCATACAGGCTACAGTCGATTTCCTCTTCTAATCCCAGACCCTCACTCCTTCTTCCTTTATCTAGCCTTCTCTTTCCAGTGTCTGAGGGTCTAGAAGGAATGTGGATGGGAAATGCTCAGCCACCAGCACCTAACCGCACTGGAGACTGTAAGTGCTCCATCTAGAAAGAAAAGGTCTCGGGCATCATTTTCAAATTTTCAGCCTTTTTATGAGATCTACCAGACTGTTAATGAGTAAAGTAAAATCAAAGCTGGCTCAATATTGCCCCCAGGCGATTGTTATAAACAGCCAAGGCCAGAGAAAAGAGAATTCCATCATTTACCACCTGAGGAGTTACACTCCTACATTTTAAATTGCACATGACGAAATGCACTTACCTGAGATCAACCGCAAGTGTTTATAGGAAAAGACAATGAGGATAAAAAGCCAGTCAAAAGATAATCAGAGAATAGATTGTTAAAGGTTTGCTTGACTCAGCAAACAGTTTCAGGGGGAAAGAAAGAGAAATAAAAAGCACAGGGCTTCTACAAAATCCTTGCAAACACAGTCAGAATTCCTTTCTTTTACATGAGGATTCCGAGGCTAGTGGCCTTCACAATCCCAAACACCAGTGTCCTCTCAGCTTTTCACCCCTACCATGGTTTCAAAAAAGCCTCTTCCTCCTTCCCAACTTCCCAGCCATTCTCAAGCTGGACTGAGTAAATCCTTCAGAGTCTCAAGGTCTTGGCTAGGAGGCTGAGTAACACATTCAAGTCTCCTCGAGGTTAGCTAAGTAAACCCTTCCTTCAGCTCTGGGGGAACAAGGGACCTGAGGTCACATGGGAACTACTGTAATTGATTCCTTCCTCATCAGTCTTTCTGTCTCCCTAGGTTATATCACTCACTGCAGGACTAAGCATCTTAAAATACCCCTTGTATCATGCTACCCCTCTACTTAAGCACCTACAACAGTACACTATTGCCTATAAAATTAACTCTAAATTACACCCTCTTGTTTTCAAATATTTCCATAATCTGGCCCTACCTTATCTATCTCCATTTTTCACTACTTATCAATGTCCAGACTAGGTGGATCAGTCTCCTTCCTGTCTGCTCTGAGCCCCAAACTCATTCCCACCTATGTGTTTAACTCATGCTAATTTTGCAAGTCCTCTGTCCCCTCCCCCTTTAAATGGACAAGTCCTCTGTCCTCTCCTTTTATCTATCTCACACTCATCCTTCAAAATAAGTCTCACCTCTTCTGCGAAGTTTTCACTTACAGTCCCAATCTGCATTTCTACCCTTTCTCTAACTCCACATAGACTTATTGTCTGTAACACACAACTAGCATGTCATATATTGCCGTGTTCTCTAATTTTTTTATAATACATAATTGAGTATTCGGTTATAAACGTATTTGTAATGCTGTCATAGATCACTATCATTCACTAATAATGTTATGTTATATGACTTGTTTGCCCAGCTAGAAAAGTTATTTGTGGGCAGGACCTATTTTATATTTCTTTCCTATCCTATAGCAGTTTGTACTAGGCACATAGTTGCTGCTTAGTAAGTACTTGCTGATTGGCAAGCATTTCCAAAAAAGAAGGAAAGAACATGTTAAAATAATGCTTAATGCTGAAAAAATTCTCATTCAAAGAAATGTTAAGAGTTAGGTGAGGTGAACTGAATGTCTTTTGAAAAAAAGTGAATTTCCATGAGTAGTGTTGTTCTGTTTTAATGGTCATAGGAGAAGACAAAAATGAGAGTAAGAGGGGACTGTACTAGGCCAGAAAGAAGGAAGAAGGGGACAGAAATAGCTAATGCATAAGATGAAGAATATACAGTCATAGAGGAAGAGCTGAGGGGAACAGCAACCCATGGGCCTCACTTTTATCTGAACTGAATTAAGGAAGATTGAACATAATGGGGAGAGAAAGAGAGAGAGAAATTTGGAGGAAATGCATTAAGAGGGAAGGGACAAGGGAGGGGATAGGTAAGGGAATAGTCATAATAAAAAATAAACTCAATTTTGGGAGGGAAGAACATGAAAGAAGATTGAAAGGAATGGAAGAAAGAGTAAAAATCTGTGTTCAAATGCAAGGTATGGAGAAAAGAAGAGTTGCAACAGAGAGAAAACAGGTTGTTTCATTTGTAAGATCACAAGCATCAGGCACACTCCATCTCTTTTACCACCTTATTTACAAACTGAGAAATGAGAGCAAAGAGAGAAAAAAGTACTGGAGGACTGGATAAAGGGAAATAAGCAATAACAATAAAATTAAATGTGAATGGAATAATTCACCCATAAAAAAAGAAAGGGATAGTAGAATGGATTAGAAAATAATCAAACAATAAACATTTATTAAGGACCCACTATATTCCAGGCATTGTGCCTAGCATGTGGTAGGGAGACAGGATATGAGGGGGGTGGAAGAAGGAGAAAGAGAGGAAACAAAAAGGCAAAAGATAGTCTCTTTCCTCAAAAAATTATACTCAACAAAGGCCCTTTAAAGAAAGAAAGTGTAGTTGAAAATTAAATAACATAATTCTTAAGAATTGGTATGTCAAAGAACAAAGTACAGAAATAATAGAAAATTTTAACCAAGAAAATTTTAATAATGAGGCAGCATAACAAAATTTATGTGATTCAGCTAAAGCAATTCTGAGAGAGAAACTTTATATCTCTAAATGCTTTCATTGATAAAAGAAAGAATAAATAAATGAATTAGGCATGAGATTAAAACAACATGAATAACAACAGATCAAAAATTCCCCACTAAATGACAAAATGAAAATTCTAAAAAATTAAAAAAGAGTAATTAAATTTAAAAGCATTTTATTGATAAATAAAACCAGGAGCCAGTCTTTTGAGGGAAAAAATTAATAATATAAACAGTTAGCTAATCTGATTTAAAGAAAGATAAAAAGTGAAATAAAGGAAATTACCAGAAATTGTTTGCCTAATTACATGCTAACAAAACTGATAACTTATAAGAAATAAATGAATATTTACAAGAATACAAGACAATTCATTCAAAGAAAAATTAGTTCAAATATTATATAAATACATGGCAGAATGATCTTTTAATTTATTTCTATCACACAAATATGGTCTTAATACCTAAATCAGGAAGAGACTAATCAGATCAATTATCCCTAATGAGTAGTGATATTTTTAAAACTGTAAATAAAATACAGTTCTATTAGAATATTATTAGGGGGCAGCTAGGTAGCACAGTGGATAGAGCACCAGCCCTGAGGTCAGGAGGATCTGAGCTCAAATCTGGTCTCAGACACTTACTAGCTGTGTGACCCTGGGCAAGTCACTTAACCTCAACTGCCTAAAAAAAAAATTATTAGATATTAGAAAGATTTTACACTATGACCATGTTGGGTTTATAACAGGAATTCAGGTTTGGTTCAACATAAAGAAGGCTATAAATGTAATAAACTATGTTAACAATATAAATAATAAAAGCCATATTATTAGATCAATAAATGCTGAAAAGATTATTGACAAAATCTCTTAACTGTTTCTATTAAAAACTCCAGAAATTAGAGGAATAAATGGACTTTTCTTCATTATAATAAATAATCTATCTAAATTCAAGAGCAAACATTATACATAATACAGAGAAGTTAAAGGTCTTTCCAGCAAAATCAGGAACAAAGCATCACCACTACTATTTAACACAGTATTAGAAATGCTAGATATAGTGATAAAACAATGAAAAGAAATTGAGGGTATATAATGAGCATTGGCAAGGAGGAAATAAAATGATCACTTTTTGCAGATGATACAATGGTAGACTTAAGGAACCTTAGAAAGTCAATTAAAAAATTGAAATAATTGATAACCTCAGCAAAGTTGCAGGTCATAAAATAAAGCCAGACAAATCATCAGAATTCCTATATACAAAAAATTCAGTAGAAATAGAAAGACAAATTTAATTCAAAATAACTACAGAAGCCATAAAACACTTGAGAGTGACTATATGAATCCAACTATAAAGCACTCTTGGCAGAAATTAAGACAGATTTTAAGAAACATTAGTTGCTCAGGGGTACGTTTGAGCTGATATTATTAAAATGACAATACTACCTAAATTAATTTATTCATTCAGTATTATACCAATCAAAGGAATATTTTATGGAGCTAGAAAAAAAATAATAATGAAATTCTATGGAAGAACAAAGGATGGAGAATCTTGAGGGAAATAATGGAAAAAAATGAGAATGAAGGGGAGTCTATCAGTATCAGATCCCAAACTGTACTGCAAAGCAGTAATCATTAAAACAATCTGGAACTGTTTTAAAGAGAGAGATAAGTTAATCAGTGGAACATCTTAGGCACACAACATTCAGAAACAAAGAGAACACAATAGCCTTATGTTCAAAAAACCCAAAGAACAAGTTACTGGTGAACTGATGAAATATTTGACAAAAAACTCCTGGGAAAAAACTGACAGCAGTTTGCCAGAAATTAGGTTCAGACTAGCACCTCACACCATATTCCAAGATAAACTCAAAATGGATTATATTACCTAGATATGAAAGGTCACATCATTAACAAATTAGAGGAGAAAGAAATAAAATACTTTTCGTCATATGGATAGGGGAAGAGTTCACCACAAAACAAGTGATAGAAAGGACCACACAAGATAAAGTGGAAAATTTTGGTTATATAAAATTCAAAAGTTTTTGTACAAACCAAACAAATATAATTGAAATCATAAGGGAAATTGGTAAGTAGGGAAAAAAAAATCTTTGTAGCAACGTTCTCTAGTAGAAGGTCTCATTTCCAAGTTATATAAGGAACAATAAGGAACAGATTCAAACTTATAAGAATAAAGGCCACTTCCCAATACATAAATGGTCAGAGTACGTGAAAAGACAGTTTCAAAAGCAAAAATCCATTCTACCAACAACCATATGAAAAATGCTCTAAGTTACTAATAATTAGGGAAATGCAAATAAAAGAATTTTGAGGTTCAAAGTCACATCTATCAAACTGTCAAATATGACAAAAGAGGAAAGTAGCAAATATTACAGGGGCAGTTACAAAATAAGTGTAACAAGTACATTTGTGCTTTATTGGTGGAGCTGTGAATTGGTTCAGCCATTCTGAAAAGCGTGTTGGAATTGTCCCCTAAAAATTATTAAAATGTTTATGCCCTTTAACTCAGCTATAACACTACTGGGCCTATATTCCAAAGAAATCAAACAAGAAGAAAAAGACTTCAATATACAAAAATATTCAGAGGAGTTTTTTTACAAAAGTCAAAAAAAATTTGAAATTAAGGGGGTGTCCTCCTATTGTGGAATGGCTAAACAAATTATAGCATATCAATGTAATGGAATATTATTATGCCAGAAGAAATAATGCAGTACACATTTTCAGAGGAAACTGAAAAGACTGCAATGAACAGCAAATTGAGCAGAACTAGAAGACCAATTTATAGAATAATATTGTTATAAAGGAAAAAAAACTTTAAAAGACTTTAGAACTTTGATCAACACGATGATAAATTGCAAGTCCAGAAGAATTAAGATGAAAATACCACTCATTTTTCACAAGAGAGTCAACAAATCAAGTCAATTAACATTTATTAAGCACTAGTAGGTGCTTACTATGTGCCAGGCATTGTGCAAACTTCTTGTGATACAAAACAGGCCCTGTTCTTCTCAAGGAGCACAAACAATCTCATGAAGGAGAAAACATACAAACAAATTTGTACAAACAAGATAAATACAGGATAAATTGGAGATAACCTCAGAGTGAAAGCATTAGCATGAAGAAGGATCAGAAAAGGTTTCCTGGAGCAGGTGAAATTGTAACTTTTAAAAATAAATTTGTTATTTATTCATTTTTAACATTCATTTTTTTAAGAAGTTTTGAGTTCCGAATTCTCTCCCTCCATCCAGTCCCTCCCCTATGCATTGAGAAGGCAAGCAATATATCAATTATATATGCGAAATCACGCCAAACATATTTCCATATTAGCCATGTTGCAAAAAAAAAGGCAAGAAAAATTAAGTTTAAAATTATACTTCAATCTGCACTCAGAATTTATCAGTTCTCTCTCTAGAGGTGGATAGTATTTTTCATCATGAGCCCTTCAGCATTGTCATAGATTATAAAACTGATCACAGCAGCTGTCTTTCACAATTGATCATCATTAAAATATTGTTCCTACTGCGTACAATGTTCTCCTAGTTCTGCTCACTTCAATTTGCATGAGTTCATATAAGTCTAACTAGGTTATTCGTCCTTTTCTAACAGCAAAATAGTGTTACATCATAATGCTATACCACAATTCATTCAACCACTTCCCAAATGATAAGTATATCTTCAATTTCCAATTCTTGGCCACCATAAAAATAGTTGCTATAAAATATTTTTATACATCTAAGTCCTTTTCCTTCTTCTTTGATCTCTTTAGGATACAGACCTGGCAGTGGTATTGTTAGGCAAAGGGCACGCATTTATAATTCTTTGACCATAGTTCCCAATTGTTCTCCAGAATGGCTGAACCAGTTCACAACTCCACCAACAACACATTAGTGTCCCAATTGTTCCACATTCCCTCTAGCATTTTTCATTTTCCTTTTCTATCATGTTAGCCCATTTGATAGGTGTGAGGTGGTAGCTACAGGTGAAATTTTAGCTGAGACTTGAAGGAATCCAAAGAAGCCAGGAAGCAGAGATGAAAAAGGAGAGAATTCCATGCATATGGCACAGCACGTGAAAATGCAGAGCAGGGAGATAGAGTCTTATGTGTGTGCCAAGTAACTATCTTGAAATAAAGAGATATACATACAATTTGGGACTCGGCTAGTGTGAGAATTTTTTCTGCAAGATTATGAATGTATGTATTGAGGGCTAATTTTTTGTTTGTTTTATTTACGCTGAATGGGATTGGAGGTACTAAGAGCGATAGGTTGGTAAAAGAAAAAATGTATATTTGAAAGAGACAGACAGTCAGAGAAAGACAGACAGGCAGAGAGAGTTTGTTTCCTTGCAAAATGTGAAAAAGGTGCTTTTTTTTTGCAGGTATAATCAGACTTAGTTTTTCCACATACTTCCTTAATGACTTACATAAAATATCAATTTTTTAAAACCAGCTTGATGCAGAGGGAGGTGTATAGAACCAGCAGAACAATCTTTACAATTTAACTAACAACAGTATTGTAAAGACACACAAGTTGGAAAGACTAATGAACAAAATGAACAACCATGATTTTGGAAGACTCATGATGAAACATGCAGTTACTCATCTAACAGAGAGGTGATGGACTGAGCGTGAAGGTAAGACATGTTTTTTGGACATAGACAATGCCAGAATTTGTTTTGCTTGCATTTGTTACAAAAGTTTTATTTTTCTTTCATCTTCCAATTGGGGTGCAGAGAAGTGAGAAGAGAAAATATTCATTGAAAAAAAATTTTTTTTTAATTTTAAATGAAATAAGGAAAAAATACTAGCTTGTTCTCTGCACCCAACTTTAACAGGAGAACTAATCCGAGACTCTAAGAGATGCTGTTCAATCTTTGGCCTGCCAGCATACCAACTTACCAGGTGTTCATGTAGAATTGATCTAATCTTTTAATTGTATAGCTACCAATTACTCTGCCCACTTTTCCTGATGATGTTTTTGCAATAATGCTTTACCATGGCCAGTGAACTCATTAGGGGAGATAGGTACTCTGTGTCCTTAATTATCTTGGGTATAAACTCCCTGTTAGCCATTTTTATAAAGTATCCTTGGAAAAATAAAAAGAACCATAATGATAGTTAAACAGTTCTGATTTCCCTTTCTCTTCTATCATTGTCCCATAGTCCTATTTTTTTTCTTTGATTCTCATCTTTTTTAGTACAAATTAAAAGATCCTTTTGTTATTCATTTTCCTCATCAGTCTCAGCACATTCTAAGCTTCAATCCTCCTGAAACCATTTTTTCCAGAGCTGGGTCACATATTCCTTTTCATCCTTGTCCATTACTTGTCCTTACTTCCATCTTCTGGTATACGTGCTCTCCTTGCTTTCCTCCACCTCTTAAAGGATAAAATTATTGTTAAGGCAAGCTAAGAAATGGTTAGCTGATCTGCTCTGGTCAGAGAAAAAGCTCTAACAGATGTATGCATAATTGAAGTCCCCCATAACTACTACATGATGGCACCAGGCCAGGAGTGTGATGTTTCCCAAACTCCTCATCTATTCCCTTTCTGTCCTGGTGGTCTACAGTATACTCTGATGATAATGCTACTTCTGTTTCTGCCTCTGTTGATCTTCATCCAAATACTTTCCACACTATGTTTCTCCCCCTCTTTCTCATATATCTTAATGTGTCATACCAATTCTGTTCCTTTTGAAAGTAGTTTAGCCTTCCAGATTCATATTTCTACCAAGTCTCAGGAAAACCTACAAGGTCAAATTTGCCTCTTTTCATAAAGATCTCTAGGCTCCCTTGCTTCCTAACCATTCTCTGTGCATTGTGTAAAGAAAACTGATGCCACTGAGGTTTTGCAAACTTCTGTCTTGGGTTTTGTCTCCTGTGAATTTCTAGGCATCTCTTCAGCAAGTCTCCTCCCTATATTTTTGTTTTTCTCTACAATATTTATAGCAAAGGCAGTTTCTGACCTCCCTCTTCCTTTTTTAACTTAAAATCCTTTTGATTAGATTTGCATGAAACTCTCACTGGTTTCTTAGGTACATCCTATCTCCCACCAGGAGATATATTTTAAACCATAGTCCAGGAATCCAAATCCTGTTCTCAGACACTTTCTTAACTAGCTATTTGTTTCCCAAATCTCTCTTAGGACTTAATAATTTTTTGACATGATTTCCAGATTCCTTCAGGCACTATCACTTGTACCCATATGAATTACTAAAAGCGGAATGTGGTTTGCCAGATGACTTTTTTTGCAGGGGAGGTATTGTTTTGAGACTAGGACTGTCTGTCTCACCCAAACTGGAAATGTAGCAGCCAGTGCCACTGTTGATCAGAACAGAAGCTACGGCAACGCTATTTCTAACCTGAGTTGGTTTACTCCTTCCTTAGGCAGCCTGGTGGCTCTGCTCACCATATTGATTCTATGCTTCCCAATGGGCATTAGCTCAATACTGCTCAAAACGACTAACTCAAGCAATCTGCTAGCCTCAGTCTCCTTAGCAGTAAAGACTACAGGCATGAGCCCCCACACCCAGCGAGTCTGCCACGTCTGTTACTATTGGGATAAATGCTCCTAGGAAAGCAACATGCTTCTTCATTATGATTACTGGATTTTTAAAAAAATAACTTCCTCAGTATCCTCAGCACACAGAGTGAATGAAATCAACAACCATGGAGTTGGTTCTATCCTTAAATATAGTAAGCCTTTCTCTCATAGGATTTATAGACTTTTTTTAAAAATTGCATAACCATTAAGTATAAGGTTTCATTGAGTCAGAAACATGATTTAAAAAATTGATTAAACTGGTTTAAGGATAATGATAAAAATAACTGACATTTATGTAGCACTTTAAGTTTTTTAAAACACTTTACATGCATTACATCATTTGATCCTTACAGCCACTCTATGAGGTAGGTGCTATTATTACCCCAATTTTACAGATAAGAAAACTGAGAATCAGAGAACTTAAGTGACTTACCTAGCACTACATGGCTAGCAAGTGTATGAGGTCAGATTCAAAACCCAACGAATTCCTAATTCCAACTCCATCTACTACACCATGCTCCCTCATGATGTATGTGCCTTAGAAAATGCTATTTCAATGGGGACAACACCTAATGGCATCTTCTTCAATTCAACAATAATTTAAGTGCCTTCTATGTGCCAGACACTGTTCAAGGCCCTGTTAACACACACACACACACACAAATTAAAACTGTCCTTGCCCTCAAATATCTGACATTCTACTGGCAGTAAACAAGGTATTAATAAATAAGTAAATATAACACTAGATAATTCGGGATGAGGTAGTACTAACAGCTGAAGGGAATCTTGAAGAAGGTAGCATTTGAGTCGAATCCTGAAGGAGGCCAGGAATTCCAAGAAAGGGAGATGAGCATTCTAGGTATTGAGGGTAGCATACAGGTATGAACTGGAATGTCCTATATTGGGAACAGCAAGCAGTAAGTCAGCTAGCATTTATTAAGCACCTCCTATGCGCTGGGCTCAGTTTGCCCATAAAGTAAACAATTTTGGAAAGATAGGCTGGAGACAGATTTTGAAGAACTTTATATACCAAAGAGAGGAGTTTATATTTGAGCCCAGAGACAACAAAGAATCACTGAGGCTTCTTTAGCAAGGGTGTGATACGGCCAGACCTTTGCTTTAGGAATATCATTTTGGTAGCTGTAGAGATGATAGAATGGAGAGCAGAACAGCTGGAGGAAGGGAAAACAAATAGAAGTTTCCTGCAATTGTCCACTTGAGAGACATTCAGGGCCCGTACTAAAGTAGTGGCCATCGGGATGGAGAGATGCTACACTAAAGCAGGAGATGCTATGGAGGTAGAATCAATAGGGCTACTTCCAGGATTGTCTGACTGGATACCTGGCATCTGGTTTCAGAATCGTTATCTAAGGAATGCTGCAAACTACAGGTGCTCAGGGGGAAAGAAACCTGCATTTCACTTGAAAGCCATAAATCACAGGTGTGACTACTCATGCAGAAAAGCAGAATTCATCTACCCTGCTCCCCCAGCCACATGGAAAGCGTTAAACTTCACCACATTATTCAGGCAGGCCGAGTCAAAATAGGCCCCATTTAATGTAACAGAGCCCATTTAAATGAGCAACCCTGTGTAGTAGGTTTATAAAGTTTCTTAAACAAGCTTCAGTACCCTCCCCACCCCCCATCCTTTCAGCGAACACATTTCTTGGCTCCCAAAATAATTGCCTTTTAGAGTGTTAGGTAAAACAAGACAGGCAAACACACTCTGCCCCGTCTACCAGACAGATTTAAAAGGAAAAATACCTCCAACCACAAACCACCTGAGCTACAGTGCCTCTCTCTAGCCTCTAGTCCTTCCAACTAGCAGAACTTGGGCCTGTGGAGGAGACTGGACACTGAGAGGTACCCACAGACATGTTGTTTGCAGACTCACAGACTGAGAACCGGAAGGGACCTCAGAGACCATCTAGTGCAGCCCACACCTGAACAGAAATCCCTTATACAACATAGCTCCCAAATCATCATCCTGGCTCCTCTTTATTTCTCCCAAGCTATGATCTTGCCTTTCTTTCACAGTGTTCTGTCAAGAATCTGGAATGACTTAGGACATTTACTTTGGGGTATGTAGATAGCTTAAGATATGTGTGCTGCACTTCCCCCCAGAAAGCAGTAAAAGCTTTTACTTTGTATGCTGTTAAATAAGTTGACCCAGGACAGTTTTAACTCATCAGAACATCCACTTGTGCTCCAAGTATTAGCAGGGGAGTCCCAGAGTTTCAAAGTCATGACCTTTGCCTCTCTCCTCATTGACAGCCTCTCCTACATTGATCAAACATATCACCCTTTGATCCAAAGCCTTCCAAGATAGTTTACCAATATTAAATGCTCAAATTTCCCTGTCAACACAAGTTCTTGTGGAAACTAAATAAAAAAGGAAGGGAAGGGAGATTGTACATGCCTAAAACCAAGGTAAGGTTTAAATAATTGAAAGTGGCCTTGTAGAAACTCAGGTTATTATATCAACCCTTGGTACCACTCCCCAGAATCCCTACTCTCTTCCCTGCCTGTGGTTATATGCACAGTCATACGGAGGGACTTGTGGAAGTTGGACCCTCTGCCTCTGGCCATGCAAGCCAGGGAGGTGGCTCCAGATTTAAAAAAAAAAATTTATCCTGTTCTAGAAAATCACGGACAAACATGAATGTTTACATATTCAAAGGATGGACAGAATGGGATGATTTTATGTAAAACCACCTCCAAGTGCTTAGCACAGTGCCTAGTGAACAGTTAAGAGCTTAATAAATGCACTTGTTTATACATTTAAAAAACTGAACCTTGTTGATTGGCTGCAGTGGGTATAGAACCCTTTGCCTTGCAAAAGGAAGACAGATAATTGGAGAGAAGACAGACTATGAATCTATTACATGCATCTTAGTTTTTAAAATTTAATGTTAAAATTAACATAATAGTACCACCATCACTCTGCTTATCTAACCCTTCTCCAGTTTCTTCTATGTATTTTTAAATGTTTCATTGATGACTACTTTGTAATGGACTAGGCCCCCTTTCAACTTTTTTTCATTATCTCCTTTGAAATTCTTGGTATTTTGTTCTTCCAGATAAATGATGCTATAATTTTGTCTAGTTCAATTGGCACTGAACTTATAAATTAATTTAGGAAGTACTGTCATTTTTATTCTATTACCAAGGCTAAACCAAGAGTAATTAATTACTCTCCAGTCATCCATCTTCCTTTTGTATGGGAAATATCACACCACAGATCACCCTTCTTGAGGTGAAAATCCTTCTTTAATTGCATTAAAAAGGAAATAACTTCACTGGATAACCAAGCAAACTCACGAAGACTTTAAACAAAAGAAGAAACTTTAGCAGTTTTTCAGTTAAGCAGTGGGCCAATCTAAGAGTTAAGGATTTCAGTTTCAAGTACATTAGCTAGGCTCCTAAGAAGAAGGAATCACTGTGGGGAAGGAGAGAAGGGGGAACAGGGAAGAGAAGGAAAATCTCTCTCTCTCTCTTCTCTCTCTCTCTCTCTCTCATCATCCCTCCAACTCCCTCCTTATCCTTCCCCATCAAGAGTAGGCTCCAAATGGGATTCTCTGATAATAAGTTACGATGATGCAACTTCTTTTCCAAAATGATACGTATTATAGAGCTCCGGCCTTGGAGTCAGGAGGACCTGAGTTCAAATGTGACCTCAGACACTTGACACTAGCTATGTGACCCTGGGCAAGTCACTTAACCCTGACTGCCTCACCAAAAAGCAAAAAAAAAAAAAAGATATGTATTTCCAAAATAAATATATCATTTCTTAAAAACTGAATCGTGAACAATACCATATTTTACACATAGTAGAACTTTTTATTTAAAGGAACTATGTAGTAAAACCTTTTACATATTGAAAAAAAAAATCCTTTTGTAAACAATTCCCCTCATCCTCCCTGTGATTAATCTGTTTTGTGCATTTATAATGACATGGGGTTTTGAGTTTTTTAAGTTTTGTTTTTATATTACCTAGCAAGTGAACCATCCCTTATAACAAAGATATAAAAAAAAGGAAAAACTTACTTTAGCAAAACTAACCAACGTATCAACCAAGTCCAACATTATATGAAATATTACACGTCACCTCTGCAAAGAAGAGAGGAAGACTTATCATTATATCTCTTCTTTGGAACCAAGGCTGGTCATTATAATCACACAAAATTCGGTTCTCAATTTTTGTTGTTGTTATTTCCATTTACATTGTTTGCAGTCATTTTATATATTGTTTCCCTGATTGTGCTTCACTTAGCTCTAGTTCATACTGGTTTTCCAACGCTTCTCTAGTCTTCATATTTGTCGTTTTTCCAGTGCAATAATATTCTACCACATTCATTTATTCAGTACGTTAGCACAGTGCCTGGAACATAGTAGGTACTTAATAGGCATTTATTGTCAATACATTGACATTTATTGACTCAATTTGACTTAGTCATTCCACTAATCAATGGGCATCTTTATTTCCAACACTTTGCTATTACATTAAGTGTTCCTTTAAATATTTTGATATACATGGGGCCTTTTTTCTATTTCTGACCTCTTCAAATATACACCAAGCAGAGGTATCTCTATGTCAAAGGATGCGTAAATTTTAGTAACTTTCTCAGCATAACTACCCACAACCACTGTATCACTTCATAACTCTACCAACAGCATGTGGACTTTTCCACAAACTCTCCAATATTGATTATTTCCATCATCTATTATTTTTACTGATTTGTTAGGTATAAAGTAAAACTTCAAAACTGTTTTAATTTGCATTTTCTTTTTATTAGTGATTTGGAGCGATCTTTCATATGGTTGTTATAGTTTGCAGTTCTTCTGAAAACCAGCCATTCACATCCTTTGTCCAGTTATCCATAGAGAATAGTTTTTGGTCTTCTGTATTTTGTTTGTTCTCTATATATCCTGGTTCTCAGACCCTTATCAGAGATGTTTGATGTAAACATTTCCCCCACTTGACCATTTTCCATCTTATTTTAACCGTACTGATTCTCTTCATACAAAAGCTTTTCCATTTCATGCACCAGAATAAGCCATTTTATATTCTGTGATGGTGTCTATCTGTTTTGTTAAGAATCTCCTTCCTAGCCAAAGCTGTGAATGGTACCTGATCTAGTTCTCTTCTAATTTATTTATTGGTATGTCTTTTAATATGAAGGCCATATTTTGAACTTATTGAACAAATAGTATATGGTATATAAAAATTTGAACAAAGAGTATATGGTATAAAAGCACTGGTTTAAGACTAACTTTTGCCAGACTTCTTCCAACTTTCTCAGTAATTATCAAATGAAAAATTCTTCCACAATTTATATTTTCTGGTTTATCAAAAACTGGGTTGAGTTCCATTGTTTCTAATTCTTCCTTCCTGTGTCTGTTCTACTGATCTACTTTTCTATTTTTTATCCAGTATCAAAGGTTTTTTTGTATTCTTTTAAATTACTGCCGCTTTAATACAACTTGTGATTTGGAAGTGCTATTTCCCCTTCATTTTTACTTTTGAAAAAAATTTCCCTTGAAATTCTAGACCTTTTGTTCCTCAAAATGAAGTTTATTTTCTTTAACCCTGTCAGGTATCCCCTTGATATTTTGATGGCTATAGAACTACCTCTGTAAATTAATTTAGACAGTTTGGTCATTTTCATTATATTGCTGCGGTTTAGCCATGAACACTTAATATCTCTCCACTTACTTAAGTCATACTTTATTTCTTTAAAGATTAATTGTATCTATATAGGTCTCGAGTGTATCCTGGTAGATAGATTGACTCACAAATATTTTACAGATATAATCAAGTTTTCTTAAAGTAAGCCACAGCTGTTGGAACAGCTTCCTCTGTGAAGGCAAGGGATAGTGGTTAGCTGTACAATCACTGTATTATTAATTTATTGCTTCCCCTAGAGAGTGTCAAAGGACAATCTTACGGAAGGCCTTTAGTCAATCAAAATCGAGTTTACATAAAAAACGTATGTGTGGTCTAATTTCTGAGAATGTTGAGCTATCCTTGGCTGAAGCTTGAACTTATAATTGAATTCTCACAGGAAAAATAAATGACTGTCTAGGAATCTGATTAAATTAAGATATGTTCCATATGAGATAACCAAGGCAAGAATTTAGCACCTTTCCTATTACTGCAAACACCACTGGAGACTATTATTTTTATGCAACTGCTTCCTCTCTGCTTTTCAATGGCACATGTGTTTTGCAGCTGTCCTCACTTTAGCCAACAAGAATAAAGAATAAATTAAGAGGAAAAGGTCAAATCATCAAGCTGCCTGAATTACACATCAGATGGGTTTTTTTAACTTTAAAATAAGAACCACATCAAATACACTAAATAAAATGATAAGATTTCAAGGCAAGTTTTTTTCTCTTTGGAGTTCTCCCCCCTTATGTTTTTAAATTTAAGTTCAAACACACAAACCCTTCTTTTATAAATCCACTTTTATTTTATAATAAAAATCACCTTATGATACATTTTATCTGATAGGCAAGATTTTTACTACGTGAATTAAACCAAAAAATTACATCATTTTAAATAGAATTCATAGTTGTAAAAAAAATAAAAAGACCAAAATAATAGAGCTAAGAATTTTAGAGGCAAGCTTTTAGGTAGACTGGATGTTTGAGGTGCTATATAAATTTTTATTGTTGAGTCGTTTCATTCACGTCACTCTCTGTGACCCTATTTGGGGTTTTCTTTGCAAAGATACTCGAGTGGTTTGCCATATCCTTCTCCAAGTATATGAACACGTCTTTCACTTAAGCTGCTTGATGGCTGGGACTATTTCTTTTTTGTCTTTGTATTCCTAGCACTTAGCAAAGCCCACTGCTACAATGGAGACAACTGAAAATTTCTTACTGAATGGAATTATTTAAATAGGATGGTTAAAATGTCAAATTGTTGTTATTCATAGACACTAATAATATTTCACATGCCTTAAGAAGAATTTAAATATTGCGTCATTTATGTTACTTACTGACTTTGGTCCTCAATCAAGCAAAATACATGCAGTTAGTCACTGTTGGTTAGTCCCATTCCTTAAAATATATTGGATCATGGATGTCATGTTTAGATAAAAAATACTTTCAGGAAATGTTCCCCTGAGGTTTAAAATGTTGGTCTCTCCTTTTTTTTTTTTTAATTTTCAAGTAACTAGTTCAAGTAAGTCTCCACTAAAGGCCCACTCTGATAACTTGTCTTTGCGTGGAAGTATTCCTGGGTTCTTGGAAGTTATGTCAGAGAGGTTCAAAGTCCAATAGGTCCTATCCTACAGGAAAGGCTCTGGACACAGGCATGGCAATGCCCCCCCAAAAGGGCTGTATTGGGTCAAGTACAATTAATGTCTTCAGATATGTAAATATGCAAAAAGTTCCATCTTTATTTTCCTGATCATCACATTCAAGATGTTACTGTTGACTTCACTGTTTCAAAATTGGAATATGCCCTCCTCCCATTTCCAAAAAGCAAATCCTACTAAGGTGCAGTGATTTAATGATCTAAGCTAGCTGTTCTGCCTTTTAATGAATCCCTGAACTTTTCATCTGTTAACAGTGATAATTCACTGGTTAGCAAATGTGGTGACGGTAGACCAGCAAATGGAAAGCTATTATTGGCCATGAAGAATGATGCCCCCGTGACATCCTTTAATGAAGTCTGAATTTAAAGTTCTTAGCACCTAATTGTGACTGATAGGGATGGAAGTGTCCCTCCAGGGGCCCCTTGTAATTCTGGAAAACCCTCTTCTGGTGTAAACAACTCAAAAAACTACTACTACAGGCTGTGGCACTTCTTCCCTATGGGTATATTCCGGCTTTGGGCTGTCTCAGTTGTCCCAATAATTAACTTGAGCCAACTGTCTTTCCACCTTTCCCTCCCTTAATAAAAGGGATTAATATCACTTAATAACTTAAATAAAAGTTGTAGAATAAAGCTCTAGACATGAGATCTCCTAGAATCTTTTTTTTCTCAGTTATTAAATAAGTATTTATTAAATGCCTACTATATACACCAGGCACTGTTCTAAGTGCTGGGGATACAAATGAAGTCTCTGCCCTCCAGGAGCTCACTGTCTAATTGGGGCACTATTTCACTTTTTGTATTATATACTCCAGCACAGGACCTGGCACACAGTAAGTGCTTAAAAAACATGCTTGTTTATTGATAAAGAGAACCCAACACATCTCCAACTCACTCTGGAATCCCCAGGATGCTCCCACAGCTTTGAGTACCAGGCAGGCAGATATGTATCTGTTGCCTAACATTCAGCCTAGTTAAGTTCAGAGTTACTCATATTTAGAGGCTGATGATCAATTTTTTTGGTCAAAGCAATTAATGAAAACTTATTTACTAAGGTGTGGATTATCAGTGTTGGTGGAGAGAGTACCAATATCATTAAAGTCAAAAATCTTTAGAAGTAGTGAATTAAGTTCAAGTAGTGAGGTTATTTATAAATGCTAAATATGTGGCCTAGTGTAGCTTGCATTATCCCCTTGGGCAAATGCCAATCATCCTTACAATGGGATTTTGCTTTTTCTAATTAGGTGCTTTCAGTATTCTAAAACACTAAATTAAATGCAGTCATATTTCTGTTTCACTAGGCAAATACAGAGAACAAATCAATAAGTTCTGTCCAAAAGCTGGGAAACGCCTAAATGGCTCCCAACTCTCTGAAAAGATATTATACTTGAGAAAAACCCTATGTTCCAAGCTAGTTGATAGAGTAATGTCTCTGCTCATAATGTAGATTCCATCATTATGAAGTGTGCAAGTCAAGTTAAGACCTGATTTGGACGTGTTCTCCTTGAGATAGAGCCATTCCCGGGTAATTGTATTGTAAGACCGCACTGTTAATTGGTCCTCACTCTGGCTGGTCCTTTTGTTAGGTCCAAGCTCATGAAGACAACCTCCCACCAAGTAGATGGTCTCCTCCACAGACAGCATCTGTTGTTTGCGAATATGGACATCACATACTTCAAAAACAGTCCAGGCATCAGAAGAGGGACAGTACTGCAAAATGTTCATATTCCTATCTAAAATTAAAAAAAAATAAGCAAAATTGTAAGCATTACATATAGTTCACCACCCACAACACATCCCCATCTCTCTGTACTGAGGTACTTTAAAGTACTGGAGTAACTTAGGACAAATCTAGTAAGTTCATTATTGAGTCTACATAGCTCCAGCTAAAAAGGATGAGGAAACTCTATTTCCCTCTCAGAACTAGACAAATCTATAAGAAAGATAAAATAATTATAGAGTGGAATAGAATTATTGGAAACATTAGATTTGACTAATGATTTATGGTGACTAATGAATAGAAACATTTTTAAATATATATATTTCTCAGAAACCTATAGTACCTTTACAAAAACTGATCACATGATGAGCATAAAGGAATCATAAGTGAATGTAAAAAGGCATAAATAAAATATATTAATAAATAAATAAAATATGCTTTTATATTTGCTTCTTTAAAGACAATAAAAATATTAATTAATAAGGCATATACGATACAAATCAAAATGAAGACTAAGTAATGACATCCTGAATAATGAATAAGTGACAAAGGAAAATATTATATTAAAGATAATTTTAGTTATGAGACAATATACCAAAACGTATGGTTCATAACTAAAGCAGTCCTCAGTAGAAAATTTGTTTCTCTGAACTTATAAAATAGAAGAAAGTATCAATTAACTCAGCATATAATTTTAAAGACTAGAAAAATGAATTAGCAATCCTAAGATAATCACAAAGGAAGGAATTTTGAAAATCAGAAAAGTAGAGAAAATTGAAAAGGACTACAGAACTAGCGAACAAAACTTGTGATTAAGAAAGAGAAAAGCCAAATTATAAAATAAAAAATGAAAATGTGAATTCAGAAAAGAGAATAAAGAGAATTATCAGAAAGTTTTATATACAATTATATACCAGCAAAACTCAGAATTCAAATGAAATTGCTGAATATATAGACATACATATATATAAAACACCCAAGGAACAAAAGAAAAAACAGAAATCTTAACCCAAACTCAGAAAAGGAAATAAAGCAAGCCATTTATGAACTACCAAAGCAAAAACTTTGAACCAGATGGATTTACAAGTGGTTCAACATTAATTAGCAAGCATAATTCATGATATAATCCACTAAAATAACAAAAACCATATGACTACTTTAATAGATACAAGAAAAGCCTTTAACAAAATATAGTTCTCATGTTAAAAGCCCCAAAAGCATAAACATAGAAGGGACCTTCTTTAATATGATCAAAAGCATACATATAATGCCAAGACCTAGCATTATTTGTAATGCTGAAACATTAAATGTTTCCCTAGTACAAAAAGTGGCAAAGGATGCTTCTACTTACCACTAGTACTGTACATAATTATAGAAATATTAAAGATATAAATAAACATTGCATAAAATTATTCCTACTTGCAGATGACATGACATGAGGGCATATTTTGAAAATATTAGCAATCAGGAAGAAACTAGATTCAATAAAGCAGCTTAATATAAAATAAATCTATAAGGTTATTAGTATTTCTATACAGTACAAACAAGAACTAGGAATAAACTATGTAGTAGGACCTATTTGGGCCCATTAATGTTAAGTAGCAGCTAAGTGGGCCTGGAGCCAGGCTTGAGCTCAAATCTGGTCTCAGACACTTACCAGCTGTGTGACCCTGGGCAAGTCACTTAACCCCGTTTGCTTCAGTTTCCTCATTTGTAAAATAAGCTGAAGAAGGAAATGGCAAACCACTCTAGGATCTTTGCCAAGAAAACCCCAAATGAGGTCACAAAGAGTCAGACATGACTAAAATGATTCAATAATAACAATGTTAAGTGACTGCTCAAAGATCTCTAAGAGCAATTGCTTCTTTTTTTTAAGGTGCAGAACCACAGTTTTAATTAGCTAATTGTGGCTACTAACACCCAAATCTCCTCAATGTTGGAAACTCCCTCAATCCTGGAGCTTCGTCAATAATTCCACTCCCTAAGAGCCTGAGCCATTAGTCTGGGAAGAATATCCACACATTGTATCCTCAGTGTTGCCCAATGTGGGGTTGGGGGGTTGGTGGCAAGTGAAGAGCACTCTAAGGACAACTGCACTGATGTCCCAGGGCCTGCATGGACAGCTGGAGTACAACCACTTACTGCACTAATTCCAGCCACCCTGCTCTCCTTATTTGTGAAAGAATGCCCTTCTCAGAATGAAAATAAGTTTAAATATCTGTGCTTCTCAGAATGATCTGCTTTTCTGAAATGAACAGCCATACCTATTGTTTGGACTAGATATTTGAGAACTGGCATGCCAAGGATAAATGATACCACGAATTCCATTTTTTCTTTTCATTATGAACATGATCAACACAAACATTCCAATGTTTTATATATGAAAAGAGGGTTTTATTTGAAACTATGAGCTTCTGTTACACACTATTCTGTTTTTTAAAATGATTTAAAAAGTAATAAACCTGCCATGTGTTCCTTTTTCCTTTCTAAATTTTTGAGGGTTTTCCCTGTATACTTTTTTCTTTCTCTATTGATGCTCTTTTCCTTCTTTTTCTTTTGCACCCCTTTTAATCCCCACTAACCTACCAACCCCCACAGAAGTCTTTCCTTGTCTTAAATAAGATAAGCCAAGCAAAAGAGATCAAAGCATTGTGAATATGTGAAAATGGATGTCTCATTCTGCATCTCTAGTCTATCACCTCTCTGTCAAGAGGTCTTCTGAAATCGTGACTGGTCACTGCATGGTTCAGAGTTCTGAAGTCCTTCAAAGATACTATCATTTATGTTACTGTGGTCCTCCTCTAATCTCTTCTCCTGGTTCTACCTATGGCATTCTACATGAGTTCATATGTCATATGTCTTTGCAACTTGATCTTTTTTTTTTCTGGAGGCAATCAGGTTAAGTGACTTGCCCAGGGTCACATAGCTAGTAAACGTCTGAGGCTAGATTTGAACTCAGGTCCTCCTGACTCCAGGGTCAGTGCTCTATCCATTGTACCACCTAGTTGCCCCCTGACTTGCTCTTCATTCTTCATATTTTTTTTAGTTTATCATTTATTTTTAGCATTCTTTTCTTTTTAAATTTTGAGTTCCAAATCCCCTCCCTTCTACCCCACCACACACTGAGAAAGCAAGTAATATGTCAATTACACATGTGAAATCACACAAAACAAATTTCCATATTAGCCATGTTACAAAAAAAAAAAAGCAAGAAAAATAAAGAGAAAAAAATTATACTTCAATTTGCACTCAGAGTTGATCAGTTCTCTCTTTCTGAAAGTGGATAGCATTTTTTCATCATGAGTCCTTTGGAATTGTCTTGGATCACTGTATTGATCAGAGTAACCAAGTCTTTCATAGTTGGTCATCATTACAATATTGCTATTAACTGTGCTCAATGATCTCCTGGTTCTTGTCACTTCACTTTTCATCAGTTTATGTAGGTGTTGCTATGTTTTTTTCTGACACTACCCTCCCCATCATTTCTTATAGCATAACAGTACTCCATCACAATCATATACAATTCCCCAAATGAAGAGCATCCTTTAATTTCTTGATTTCTAATTCTTTGCCACCACAAAAAGAGCTGCTATAAAAATTTTTGACTATACAGGTCCTGTTCCTTTTTCTTTGATCTCTTTGGGATACAGACCTAGTAGTGGCATTGCTGGGTTAAAGGGTATGCAGTTTTATAACCCTTTAGGCATAGTTCCAATAGTTGGACTAGTTTATACTCCACATTTTTCCCTCATCCCCTCCAGCATTTGTCATTTCTGATAGGTGTAAGATGGTACCTCAGAGTTGTTTTAACTTGCATTTCTCTAATTAATAGTAATTTAGAGCATTTTTCATATAGATAGCTTTGATTTCTTCTTCTGAAAACTGCCTGCTCATATCCTTTGATCATTTATCATTAGGGGAATGACTTTTATTTTTATAAATTTGATTCAGTTCAATACTCAGTATATATTTGAGAAATGACTCCTTTATCAGAGAAACCTGCTGTGAATTTTTTTGATATTACTTCATTGTCTGTGGTATCTTTTTAGCAAAATGCAGTTTCCCTGATTATCTCTTTTAAATAGGTCTGTTTTTGCTTTTGCTTTGTCTGAGATGATGATTACTATCTCTACCTTTCTTACTTCCACTGAAACATGTAAGATTCTGCTCTAGCCCTTTATTTTAGCTGTGCATGCTGTTCATTTTCAAGCATGTCTTTTGTAAAGAACATATAGCTGGATTCCATTCTGCTATCTGCTTCCATTTTATGGGTGAGCTCATCCCATCCACATTCAGTTATTATCACTCACTATGTATTCTCCCTCAATTTCATTATCTTCTATTTCTTCTGGTCTCTTTCTATTTATCCTGTCCCTCCTCAAAAGTCCTTCTAAGCACTGCCTCCCTTAATCCGACCTCTCCCCTTTTCTCTTATTCCCTTCTCCTCCTATTTCCCTACTGGGTAAGTTACATTTCTATACACAACTGAGTATATATGTATATTCTTTCCTTTTTTAACAAATTCCAATGAAAATGAGGTTCGAGCATTGCCTGCCACCCCTTCTCCACATTTTGTGCTCCATCGTAAAAACGTTTCCTTGAATGTTTCTGTTCCATGAGAAAATTTTCCCCATTCTACTTCTCCCTTTCCCCAGTGCATCCCTCTTTCTCACCCCTTCATTTTGGGGGGAGATTATACCAACACAATCAACTTGTACCCATGCCCCCTGTCTATATAAACTCCTTTTAAACTGCCCTAACAATGACAAAATTTTTAGGAATTGCACGTATCATCTTCCCATCTTATTACATCCCTTATAATTACTCTTTTGCTTTTACCTATTAGTGTTTCTCTTCAGTCTTATGTTGGAATGTCAAATTTTCTATTCAGCACTGGCCTTTTCATCGGGAATGCTTGAAATTCCTCTATTTCATGAAATATCCATTTTTTCCCCCTGAAGGATTACACTCAGTTTTGCTGGATAGCTGATTCTTGGTTGCAGTCCTAGTTCCTTTGCCTTCCAAGAATATCATATTCCAAACCCTTCACTCCTTTAACATGGAACTAATTCTTGTGTGATCCTGATTGACTGTCTGAAATATTCTCTTTGACCTGGGAGTTCTGGAATTTGGCTATAATATCCCTGGGAATTTTCATTTCAGGATCTCTTTGAGGAGGTGATCAGTAGATTCTTTTGATTTTTATTTTACCCTCTGAGTCTAAGATATATGGGCAGTTTTCCTTGATAATTTCTTGAAATGTGACGTATAAGCTCGTTGTTTGATTGTGGCTTTCAGGTAGTCCAATAATTTTTAAATCTCTCCTTGATCTATTTTCCAGGTCAGCTGTTTTTCCAATGAGATATTTCACATTTTCTTCTATTGTTTCATTCTTTTGACTGTTTTATTGTTCCTTGATGTTTCCTTGACCTGCCTAATTCTAATTTTTAAGGAATTATTTTATTCAGTGAGATCTTGTAACTCTTTTTCATTTGGCCTATTCTGCTTTTTAAGTTCTTTTCTTCAATGAATTTTTGTGTCTCTTTTACCACTAGGCCAATTCTGTTTTTTAAGGTGTTATTTTCTTCAGATTTTTTACATGCCTCTTTTACCAAGCTGTTAATTCTCTTTTCATAATTTTCTTGCATCACTCTCATTTCTTTTCCCATTTTTCCTCTACCACTCATCTCTTTAACTCTTTTCTTTGTTTTTTTTTTCTTGTTTGCTTGTTTATTTGTTTGCTAGGCAGTGGGGTTAAGTGACTTCCCCAGGATCACAGAGTTAGTATGAAGTGTTTGAGGCCAGACTTGAACTCAGGTTCTCCTGACTCCAGGGCCGATGCTCTATTCACTGAGCCACCTAGCTGCCCCCATCTCTTTGACTCTTCCATAAATTCTTATTGGGGTTGGATCCAATTGGCATTTTTCTTCGAGGCTTTGTTTGTAGCTGTTTTCACATTGTTGTCTTCTGAATTTATGTCTTGGTCTTCCTTGCCATAATAGTAACTTTTTGTGGTCAAATACTTTTTTTGTTATTTGATTATTTTTCTAGCCTATTTCTTGACTTTGAACTTTATGTTAAAGTTGGGCTCAGCTCACCTAGGGGTACAGTGGCACTGTCCTAAGTTTCAGGCTTTTTTGTGCTACTGTTTTCAGAGATAGTTCTTGGGATCTGCAAGTCTTTAGTGCGTCCAAGGTGGTACCATCCTGGGAGAGGTATGGTCACCACTTTCCTGGTCTGCCTTCTGGTCTTTACCTAGAAGGGCTCCTGGTCCTTTGTAGCCACAAGGGCTAGTGCTCTCTTTGCCTTGGAATGTGACAAGGGCCCCTACTCCCTTGTGATTGACCCCCCACATTCCTCTCCACCTTGACTGTGACCCAGAACTGTTTATGCACAACAGAATTGCCAATCAGTGCCAGCCATTCTCAGTGCCAACAAAGCATACCCTATAATCTCTTTCTGACCAGGTGTCCATTCCCTTTACCATTTCTGGACTGAGAGCTCCCAAAGTTGCTGCTGCTGCAGCCACTGTTTCCACTACCATATGTGTGGCCTCCAAACAGGCCTCCACCCCAGCGTCAGAGACTTCTCCTTTGACCTCTTATGTTTTCTTAGGCCAGAAAAACGTCTCACTCTGACTTTTTGTTGGCTCTGCCACAACAACATTTTATTTGAGGTGTTATTTTAAAGTTGTTTGGAGAGGAATGTTGGGAGACTTCAGCTCACTGATATTGGGGTACTAATCATTAGTTACTGATATTGAGAGGAAACGTGAGAATAGGGGGTCAAGTCAGTAGCATTAGAAGAATCCTACTGCCCCCAAGAGTACCCGAAGACTCCTGAAGGGGAAACATATCCAGCTGCTCTCTGGGAACTCGATCTGGCAGTGGAGTTGGGGTCAATCTCACCAAGACACCTGAAGTTAGAACAAATACAAACAGCAGCCACCTACTCCAAGAACTTCACCTCCTGAGGAAATCTAGTCCATATTTGTACAGCTCTAATTGTTAAGAAGTGTTCTGTAAACTGAATCTAAATTTGCTCTCTACAATTCTACTCACTACTCCTAATTTTGCCCTCTGGGCCAAGCAGAAAAAAAAATCTAATCCCTCTTCTACACAACACCTCTTCAATTACTTCAAGATAGCTATACTATTAGGGGCAGCTAGGTGATGCAGCAGATAGAGTGGCAGCCCTGGAGTCAGAAAGAACCGAATTAAAATTCAGCCTCAGATATTTACTAGCTGTGTGACCCTGGGCAAGTCACTTAACAGTTTCCTCATACATAAAAAAAGCTGGAGAAGGAAATGGCAAACCACTCCAGCATCTTTGCCAAGAAAACCCCAAATGGGGTCACAGAGTTGGACATCACTAGACAACAACAAAGCTACCATACTCTTTTCATTAAGTTTTCTAGTATAAGAAGTCTCCTCATTTAAGACAAGCTGAGTATTTGGGCATAATTCTTCTACGAGAGCCAGTCTTACATGATGGGGACAGCATGCAAAGCACAGCTGTTGGTGGTTTACAGGAAAAGCATTAATGATTAGAAATCAGACGACCTGACTTTTACTAAACTATCAAACTTTGGATATGTCCCTTAATCTCACGAGAGATGGATGTTGTAAGGAAAAGATTTATGTTATGAAAAAGAAATTAATCATAAGTACTTATGAAGACAATGGATTGGTCCAAAGAATTCTTATGAAGTATTCACACACAAAAAAAATTATATAAATGGAGGTTAGAGCTCCATGAACTGAGTGAGGCCCATCTTCTTCTCAATTTCATAAAAAAAACCCTTAGAAACAGCCACCTTTGTCACCTCTCCTTCTCCTCTCATGTACTTTTTAATAGTTTGCACTTGGGCTTCTGACATCATCATAAATTAGTTGGAAAAAGCTCAGTTATCAATAATCTATTAATTACCAAGTCCAATAGCCTTTTCTCAATACTTCTCCCTTCTTGACCTCTCTGAAGCATTTAACACTGCTCACCATTTAATCAGAAATTGGTGCAGTCTTATCAGTAGAAGTAATATTAAAGAACTTGTATTACCATCTGTTTTACCATTGCCTCCTAAGAACAATGGCACCTTTCTCTGATTTGCAGCTGAAACCTTCCATATGTATTATTTCCCCCTATGAAGTATAACAAGGCTGGAAAGTAAGTTGGAGCCAGGTTATGAAGGGATTTTAATGCCAAAACAGAAGAATTTGTATTTGATCCTGGAGCAAATAGGGAGCCAGTAACATTTATTGAGCAAGGGAATGGTAGCCATAGTGGTAGATATGTGAGTAGTGAGAAAGGGATTGATGCAAGAGATGTGGTGGTGGTAGAACTGACAAGACTTGGGCTTAGGTCCAATTAGCATTTTTCTTCGAGACTTTGTTTGTAGCTGTTTTCACATTGTTGTCTTCTGAATTTATGTCTCGATCTTCCTTGCCACAATAGTAGCTTTTTGTGGTCAAATTCTTTTTTTGTTATTTGATTATTTTTCCAGCCTATTTCTTGACTTTGAACTTTATGTTAAAGTTGGGTTCAGCTCACCTAGGGGTGGAGTGGCACTGTCCTCAGTTTCAGGACAGTGAAACTGGATAATTACTCTTTTACTTTACTTCTTAATGCTTCTCTTCAATCTTGTGTTGGAATGTCAAATTTTCTATTTAGCTCTGGTCTTTTCATCAGGAATGCTTGAAATTCCTTTATTTCATGAACTATCCATTTTCCTCCTGAAGGATTACACTCAGTTTTGCTGGATAGTTGATTTTTGGTTGTAGTCCCAGTTCTTCTGGATAACTTTTCCTCTCTAGATTTTTATGATAGGACTGTCTCTTGGTTCTCCTATCTGACTGCTCCTTCTCAGTCTCCTTTGTGCAGTCATCATCCATGCCATCAATGAATGAAAAAGCATTTATTAAGCACTTACTATCTGCAAAGCACTGGGGTACAAAAAGAAAAGGAAGGCAGCTCTGCTCTCAAGGAACTCAACTGTCCCATTGGTGAGTTTCTTCATGAACCTCCATTTTGACAAAAAGGCCCAGACCTTTCTCACTGCCTCACTGTCCAGACCCTGCTTCAGCTGCTTTCTCCCTTCATTCCTGGGACTTCCTTCTCCCTGTGGTGAGTTCCCCTCCCCAATTTCTTAGCTCCCTTTTATGCATTATCTTCCCCATTAGAATATAAGCTTCTTGAAGGCAGAACTCTCATAATTTTTTGCTTACATTAATATCCCTAGCACTTAGTAGAGTACTACGCACATGGTAAGTGCTTAATTAATTGACCTAATAGGGGGAAATAATATATACAGGAGGTTTCAGCTGCAAATCAGAGAAAGGCATCATGGTTCTTAGGATGCAATGGCAAAACAGATGGTAATTCAACTTCTTTAATGTTACTTCTACTAATCAATTTCTGATGTTGAACCTTCTAACCAGGTCAAGGACTTTTGCAGGCAGAACATTCTTTTCTGGGTCTTCAGTCACTGTGACTAATAAGGAGGCAGAAGATAGCTTCTAATGCAGCTGCCAGGTTACATATCTACAAGGATTTATTCTCTAAACTGTGGCTGTCTGGGCCAGGCTAGTAGTAGGGCCAGTGGTCTTGGATAGGGAGTAAGGGGAGGAGACACTGTTATTTCCAGGGCTCAGGGTCTTTGGCTGTCTACATTGGAATCTGAGGAGAAGCAGTAGTGACAGCGCTGGTGCTTTGCCCGCCGACTTTAGGTGAACCCCCAAATTCTGTTCCAGACTCTCTTCTCTCCTTTTTCTACACTCTCCCTTGGTGACTTTAGCAGCTCCCATGGGTTTAATGATCATCTCCATGGAAATTACTCCTAAATATACATTTCCATTCCTAGAATCTCTCCCGAGCTCCAGTGCCATATTCTAATTACCTTACCTATTTCAATCGTGGGCATCACCATTCTTCCAGTCATACAAGTTCATAACCTCAGTGTACTCCTAGAATCTTCCCTCTCTTTCAATCACATAATCAATCAGTTGCCAAGTCTTGTCAGTTCTACCATCACAACATCTCTTGCATCAATCCCTTTTTCACTACTCACATAGCTACCACTATGGTCACCATTCCCTTGCTCAATAAATGTCACTGGCTCCCTATTTCCTCTAGGATCAAATACAAATTCTTCTGTTTTGGCATTAAAATCCCTTCATAACCTGGCTCCAACTTACTTTCCAGCCTTGTTATACTAATTAGTCCCCTTCACACAGTCCATGGTCCAACCAAATTGGCCTCCTTACTGATCCTCATTTACACAACACTCTATCTTCTGTTTCCATACTTTTGCACTGGCTGTCTCCCATTTCTGAAAAGCAATACCCCCTTTAGCTCTGTCTCTTACAATCATTAGCTTCCTTCAAAACTCAAATCAAGTATGTTTATTGGTGCCTCTATCCTAGCAGCCAGTACCTTCCACTCCTCTACCCAAAAAAATTAACTCTGTGTGTATGTGTATATATGTGTGTATGTATATATTTATGTGTATATATATTTATCTATGTATATGTCATATCCTCTGATCAAATGTAAGCTTCTTGAGGGCAGAAACTGTTTCTTTCCTTCGTAGCCCGACCTCCTAGTATGGAGGCCTGGTACATGGTAGACATTTCATATATGCTTGTTGATTCAGTGGGTAGCAATATGTGTGAAATTATACTATGGCAGCAAGGTTCTTACACAGAAGACTATGATATGGTAATCCCTTCAACTATTAGGAGAAAATGATCCTTCCATATATATGCCCCTCCATAACTCTCTTTGAGCCTCAGTCCCCAGGAAAGTATATGCTAAAATTATACAGGAAGAAGGAGACCAGGTCATAGTAAGTGCTTTGATGATGTCAGGAGTTAGATAAAAATCAATGGAGAAACTTCCCAGTTGTTTCAGCTTTTTAAATTACGCTATCTTTCTGATCTCCTTATAATATTAGTCACTAAATAGTATAGAAAAAGATTGCTCTCTTGGGAGCTCACGTGAGGTAGATGAATTGCAAATGTGCTGAAAATGTCTCCTTAATTAATAAGACTGTTTCTCGGAAGAGGAATTTCAAAGGAACATTACACTTCTCAACTCTAGAACTTAGAATGTCCTTTAACCCACTGAAACTATCTGACCCAGCAAAATGTGGAGTCTCCAAAAAGATGTTCTGAAATTTAATCACATATTATAAAAGAGACTGGAAATCTGGCCCAGCTTAAGAAGGTAGCAGGACATAAACCAAACTTCCAGATACTGATATTTTTGCTCTTCTATGAAGGACTACTTAATAATTAATAATTCTTGGTTAAGTACATGTAATTACCAGAACTGCTAGGAAGAACTAAGCATAGGGGATTTCTGAAGGAGTACAAGAGAATACCCGACCCTGTCATCTTTACAAACTCGTATTCAAACCCCCACATATTTATCCACAGCACCAAACCAGCCCACAATGGGTGTTCTGGCTTGGAAATTCCAAAACCGAAATCATAGTGGGTGGCCCAGGGGAAGCTAAAGGTACATTGGCAGAAGCAGTGTGAAGCTAGAAACACACCAGCAAGTGTTTTCCAGGTCAAATTTAAAGGACATTTGCTCAGCCAAGGTGGTGGGGGAAAAAAAAGAAAGACAAGAAATTTCTCAGTGGATCATTTGCCTAGTTTTAGTGCTAGCCTGTCATCTTATATTTTTATGGACGTATTTAGCAAGAGGAAAGAAGAATATTTGACATCACTTTAGGAAAATGTAGATTAAATGTCAATGTTTGCATTCTTCCAATTCACATATGATGCATTGCTGGCTGGTACCCAGCTTGAAAGGAATTAGAATTCTTGGAAATTCACTTACGTGGATCATTCTGAGTATTCCCTTTCCCATGAAAACACATTTGCAGGAATCCTTTGGGAGCTATGGACTGTTTTTAGAATACAGAGATGACTACTGCAACCTTACTCCTTCACTAAGCTGGAGGTAAAATGAGTGAGCGCTGGGCACTGTATTTTAGAATTAAATATAAAGGAAAAACTGGGATTTTCTTCTCTACAGTTCAAAGACTCACTCCTAATGCAACACACCTGGAACAGCTTCATGAAAGGAAGGGACCACGCTGTTGATATACTAGAGAGGAAACAATTTTACTACTAATATACAGCCTTTGACGCCCACCTCACTGCAGTACACAAATACACATACACACATCCCACTATCCTCCCCAAGACACACAAACATTTGCATATTCACACAACTAAACCATTTTAAGTTCTTCCAGGGATCCTTACTTCAGAGGATTACTTCTCCATAACCAAGAAATGTCAATCCAACTCAAAAAAGAAGCTCACAAAATAGAGAATTTTTTTCCTCTTAAAAAAAAAAAGCACCACCAAAAAAAAACACTTTACTTTTTGAGGCAAGCAGCACAATTTCTCCCACCTATTTGGTTAAAATACAAATATACAGAACAGTGTTCTACACACAGAAGGCTCAACAGAACTTGCTGACTACCCCCTGGGAGAACTGTAAGTTAATTAAAAGTTCCTTTCAGTGTCATCACCCACAACCAAGACAATGCCATTAGGATGGCATTTCTGTTCTATCTATTCTATACATGAAACATTTAAGAAGGTGTTCTGTCCTCTTTTTGATTATGTCAAATGTGTCCTACCTCTGTGACCAAAACTCTGAATGTCCTACCAGTCCAGTTGTACATTTTCAATGAGCTTTTGTCTCCCAATGGCATGTAACCAGAAAGAAGTACTCCCTTTGCAGAGACACGATCAGTTTCATATTTTCCTTTCATCCTCCATCTGGAGACCACCAATTTTATGTTTTATACTTAAGTTCCTATGGATGGGTATCCCCCGAAAGGCCCTATCATGGGCCCTCTTTTCTTCTAGGAGACTTCATCTGCCTCCATGGGTTTAATTACCACCTCATGCTGATGATTCCCAGATCTTTAAATCACTCCCTAGTCTTTCTCCTGTGTTATTGATATTGTTTGGTCATTTTCCAATCATGCCCAACTCTTTGTGATCCCATTTGGGGTTTTCTTGGCAAAGACACTTGAGTGGTTCGTCATTTCCTTCTCCATTTCATTTTACAGATGAGGAAACTGAGGCAAACAGGGTTAAGTGACCTGCCCAGGGTCACACAGGTAGTATCTGAGGATGGATTTGAACTCGGGTTTTCCTGACTCCAGGCCCAGTGCTCTATTCACTGTACCACCTAGCTGCCCAGTCACATTATTCTACTAATGTGCATATTTCCACTGGACTGGAATCAATGATCCCATTTTACATAATTATAACTTAGAATAGTACAAATTCAAATATGTGCAACCAATTTACAGAATTCGTTATTTGCACTAATAGGAACCTATCTGTATGTCCTGATAAAGTTTCCAGAGGCAGTAGATATAAAGCATGGTTTCCCCCACAGTTCCCCAATTAATGCCCAGCTTGTTCTACAGAATTTTTGACCCTATTTATAGGGGTCCCATCACCACCTTGCCCTATACACTAAACCTATTTCAGTCTTTGTATTCCCATGACCTAAAACTGTGGCTAGCACACAGTAGGTCAGTAATAAATATTTTTATTCCTTCCACTGTGACTGGCAAGCAAACATTTGGGCACATCTGGACACTTCTTGCCGGCATCCTTTGCCCCTCTCTAAGCCACAGGTTCTTACGCATGACATTTTTTTTAACCACCTGGCTCACTTGACTTACCTCTGGTAGTGTATCCTCCTATGACATAAATTTTTCCCTTACACTCACAGGCAGAGAATTCAGCCAAAGGATTTGGTAACGGGGCCACAAAATTCCACCAGTCCTGCTCAGGATTGTAACATTCAACGTTGGAAACAGACTGCCCACCAATGGCATACAGTTTTCCACTCACAGCCAGAAGCTTGAAGCTGGACCTGAAAGAGAGAGATGAAAGATCTGGGAGTCACAGGAACATATGTATCTGACTAAGACACAATGTGGAATCTCCTCTTGGGATTTTAAGAAAATGCTCTTTTTCTGTGATGGATTGAGGGTAATCCTAACTCAAGAGAAAGGTGAACTGGTTGATTTCTTTAAGCTCCTTTCTACCCTACATTTCTACAGGAAAGGAACATCTCCAAAGTAATGTTTCTGAAACCATTTAACGAAAGATAATATTTGAAGGCATGATTTCAACAAGTATTTACTGAACATTTTTATGTCTCCAGCACTGTGCTAGAATCATAGGGCCACAAAGCCATAGATTTAGAGATGGAAGTAACCTTAGAGGTCATTTATTCTATCTCTGACATTTTACAAATAATAACATTAGCTAGCATTTATATGCATACATGTATACATATACCCAGAGAGAGATTTACAAATTGCTTTACATATGTTAATTCATTTGATCCTAGCAAGAACCTGTAAGGTAAGCGCTATCATTATCCCTGCTTTATAGATGTGGACACTGAGACTGACAGAGACAGAGGTTAATTAAGTATATGAGGCAGTATTTAACTTCTGATCTCCCTGACTATCCACTGCACCACCTAGTTGCCTACCTGTCACCTACATGACACCAAGTAATTAACTGACTTTCCCAATGTCACACTGATTGTAAAAAAAACAAAGTCAAAATCTGAACCCAGGTCTTCTGACTCTAAAATCAGCATTCTTCCTATTCCATTGAAGACATGCTCTCAATCAACATTTAGAACTTATGTTCTCTCCACTCACACTGATGAGTGTGTTGGAAGGGGAGAATTTCCTTCCTCTCTTCTTCAAAACCAATCTTTTCATTCAAACCAGTTTAAATACAGATAGATATATATAGATATAGATACAGATATAGATATATATATCTCACACTCATTTATGTAAATGCGTGTGCATACATACATATTTACACACTCACATATACACAGCAGAACCAACTATTGACTAAACATGTGAGTAAAAGTTGAAAATCATAAAGCAGACATAGAGACAGTTAATATTGAAATGTAAATAGGGTTAAGTTTCCTAGAAATCAGTGAAGAGAACATTCCCTTCATTGAGACTTGCATATTGTGCTTTAGACCCTGAGAACAATTTTGTATGTCATTACACTTCACCTGGGTGGCTGAGTTAGTAGGGGGTCCCTTGGCATCATTTTGGTCATATTTTTCTGATGCCAGCAATTCATAAAATCTGATCATGATGTCATTTTTGTCCATGAAAAATAGAGAACTGAAAGAATTAAGGCAGTCTTGTAAATAAGCTTAAGATTTTACCAGCCCACAATTTGTTTTTACTCTCTACTCCCCAAAGGTACACTGGCAGTAAAGTAAATAAAATTAACAGACATTTTATTACTCATCCAGCAGAATCACTTGCCCTGGGCAAATAGGTGAGTAGTTATTTTCAAAGCTGAATCAAAAGGCAGCCAAAAAGTAAACAATCCTTCTACCTAGCCCCTAAAATGCTCAAGTGCACTTTGGCCTCTTATGAAATGCTTTTTCAAGTTGTCAAATTTGATTTAAGATGAACTCCACTATATGAAAATAGTCCATGTAATTAAGCAGTAATTCTCAATGGGGAGAGTTAAGAATAACACCACTTGCATGGTGTAGGTTTAGGTTAATTTACTGAGGTCTTACCCTAACACCAAATCCATTACAGTGCAGAACAATGGGAAGAATCGGAGATCCAACAGGAATTCTCAGTCCCCCTGGGGTCTTAGACAATAAGGCAAGTACTATATTGAGTGCTTTAATTTTTTTAACACAATATTATTGAAGAGACATTTAACAAACGCTCTTGGCAATAATAGTGATGGTGATGACCTGACAAGGTCAATGACCCCAGGAATAAAGAATTAAAAAGCAGCAGTGTATGTTTTCCCGATTCATAATGCTGATGAACACAATAACCATGATTTCAGAGAACTAAAGATCAACTCCTGACAGACAGGTGATGGACTAAATGAGAAACATTTTTAGACATAGCCAGTGTGGGAATTTATTTCAATTGACTTTGCATATTTATTTAAAGGGTTTTGTTTTTCTTTCTTTCTCTAGTGGTATGGAGGGGAGAGGAGGGAGAGAAAAGAAATGCTTGTTAATTGAAAGCATAAAATTTAATCTGAAAAAATGTAGTGTGTTCTGGTTACCAGAACTTAACCAGGACAGTGAGCAGGATAGGGACCATGCTTTTCATATAACTAGGGATGTTTAACCCCGAGAAGATTTAAGTGGCTAGTAAAAGCTGCCTTCCGATTATCTGAAGGGCCATCATGCGGAAAAGGCATCAGATTTGGCCCCAGGGAGTGGAACCAGTTACAGAGAGGCAGATTTTAGCTAGAAGGAAGGGAGAGTTTTCTAACAACTAGAGCGGGTTCAGGAGATGCGTTCATCAAGTTGGGACTGGATGATTTCATTGTTGGTAGTACTGCAGAGGTGATTCCTGGTCACGTCTGAGTTAAGACAAGACGATTGGGGGGATTTCCATTTCTGAGATTCTCTGACTGCCTAAAAGCTTATCTTATGTGGAAACAATACCAGCTGTGAAGGTTATTCCCAATTAAAGTAGTAAGGAAGAAAGTGAATGACTATCTAGTTTACAAAGCAAACACAAAACAATCTAGTGATAACCTGTTTTTCTGAGTTCAAATCCACATTCAGGCCACTAGGCGGTGCTGCCTACCTGTTATCCAGAGCTTCCTGCTAGAGCAGAGAAATTAATTCTTTTCAAAGGAAACAGTACACTTAAAACACTGATGATTTTGAGCTGGGATTTACATAGCACAAAAATCTTTATTCATTGCTAATTATATGGCACATTTGTGTTTGGTTGGTGGTCTTTCCTTCTTTTACATCACTGTCACTTTGCAATAACTTGCTGTCCTCCCCCTCTGACATGCAGCCCTCCCTCATAACAAATTAAATACAAGCAACCAAAAAAATCAACACATTGGCCATGCCTGGAAAAGTATGATTCATACCACCTTTTTTTCCAGGGTGCAAAGAGTTTGATGAAAGCCACCTTATTTTATGTCCAAACCAACCCAGGTAGAAACAAGCTACCTTGTTATTTTAAGATTCCCAGGCTTTCTGCAATGTGTTCAGTCCCTGGGGGAAATCAGCTACTTTGAGTTCAATAACCCTATTGTCAGATTAAAGGGCAAACACCGGCGGAGTCCAAGGGGAGCACCTTCCCTCTAGACCAAGACAGTTTATTATAAACATACTATGTGATTTCTTGCTTATTTGAATTACTGACCCTCTGATTACAGCATCATAATCACTCAAGGTTCCAAGTTCTATTCAATATATAACATATGGGACTTAATTAACAAGAAAATACCTTGTGACCCATTAACTTTGTTGAAGGTGTGTGGCTAATGTGTGGTAGTACAACTCTAGACTCAAAACATCTGAGACTATTTTATGCATTTTTTTATTGCTCAACTGAGGTATTAGCATCTGAGCTTAAAGAGAATTCTTCAAAAGGTCTAATTTGTAGTTTGACAGAATGAAACCAGGTGTTTTCCCTAGGACCTGCCCAAGAACATTTAGGGTACAAAGGACTGCTGGCCTCCCCACTCCTGCCCCACTCACAGCCCTGGCTTCCAGGTAAGGGACTTTGGCAGTACTCAAGGTGGAGAAAGGCGATCACAGAGGAAGGATGTTGCCTGACAATGTCTCTGATGACTTGAATTCTCTCACTTTTCATATAACTAGGGATGTTTAACCCCGAGAAGATTTAAGTGGCTAGTAAAAGCTGCCTTCCGATTATCTGAAGGGCCATCATGCGGAAAAGGCATCAGATTTGGCCCCAGGGAGTGGAACCAGTTACAGAGAGGCAGATTTTAGCTAGATGGAAGGGAGAGTTTTCTAACAACTAGAGCGGGTTCAGGAGATGGTGGGATCTCCCTCAACGGAAGTGTTCAAATTGGGACTGGATGATTCCATTGTTGGTAGTACTGCAGAGTATGAGCCAATCCTGAGGCAGGCCTTTTTTTTCTCTCCATTCTTTTATTTCTATTTATCCTACTTTGCTCCCTCTTCCTATGGCATAGACCTAGGTTGGTGAACCTTAAACTGCCCAGCATCAGAAGAAACTGAGACACTTTGAGATCCAGCCTCCAGGGAAACCACCATTAGAGGGAAGGAAGTCAGAAAGCATGCAATTAGGAAAAATCAGGAAAAAAAGAATGAAACTATCAAATATCTCAGGAGGAAGAAAACTCAAAGACCTTAAAAATAAGCAGATAAATCAAATGGAAAAACATTAACAACAGAAGGAAATATGGCCTCCAGATCTAATAAATGAGTTCAGGGATCTATGAATAAATATTGCAAAACAAAGCAAAATGATCCAACACTTGGAGAGACAAGGACCCTGGGAAACTTGAGGAGAACATGGAACCACAAAAGAAATGAGAATTATGAAAGCAGAATTTATGACTTGCAGAGTAAAAATAATTGGCAGAATAGAAAAACTTGAGTCTCACCAAAGAAACAAAAAAGAGAACAAATGATTTGGGAATGCAAATACTCAGAAGTGGAGAACAGTCTAGAAGAAGAGAAGGAAATAATAATAATAATATTTTAGAATATGCTCACTATACAAGCAAAACATACTGATTTCCAAGACAGGATGTGTAGAGACTACCTTAGGTTCATAAGTCTCCCAGAAAAACATTATAGGACAAAAAATCTTAACACCATAGTTCAGTAAATAATAAAAGAGAATTGAACAGAACTTCTGAACACAGAAAATGAAATACCAGTTCAAAGAATCAAATATCACCTCCAGAAAAAAACCCAAGCCTGCAAACTCCAAGACATATGGTGGTTAAATTTAACAATTCAATTCAGAAACAACTAATTTTGAAAAGACACTCAAATATAGAGGAAAGGATATTCAAATGATGCAAAACTACTCTAGGCCCACCAGAAAATGCAATGGGGAATGGAATAATGTGTTTTGAAGGGCAACGGAACCCAGAGGGACCTACCCTGAAATAATACGCATTTGAACACTCTTAGAAAGAAAACCAGTCCTGAAGACATTATGTACTTCTCAAAGACCCCAGACAACAGAAGTGCACTAATGCAGCAGCGCAGAGTAGCAACAGAGGCAGAGAGCAGAAGACAATTGACTTCTTTGTAAATGTACACAAGGAGGCAGGAGTGAAGGCAGCAATCAGGTGGAGGTAACAATGGAGAGGCAGGTCTGTGACAATAAAAGAATTGTCTGGCTACATTATAAAATGGGAGGGTGCATGAAAAGGGGTGAGGAGCAGGGAACAGAGGGGAAGGTTTTATGTGCCTGGTCAAATCAATGGCTAACATGGGGAAGATTACTCCTATGGACTCTTCAGGAAGAGAACAGCCTTCAGGAGAGCGGGTAAGGAGGAAGGGGGAAGGATTAAAAAAGGGGAGGGAAGAGAAGAGAGAGGTCTTGCTCTGGTGGTGGTAGAAAGCTCCACTGATGAATGCTCCTATAGGTGAAGAAGAGGTGTTCTTGACAAAGGGAGATGAGGACCTTGTGCTGGGTGTGGTCTAGATTTGGCACTTGAAAAGACAACCTGTCCTACCTAAGGAGGCAGGAAGTGGGGAGAAAAGGAAAGTTGGAACTCCTGGGAGCAACTGGCACCTGGGAGAATGGGAGGGCATAAAGCCAGGGAGAAGAGTTTGAGGCAAATGTAGAAAAAAGGTAACCGGGGAGGGGGGGGAACAATGGTAGGCCAAATAATAAAGGACATGGGGGGTGGGGGGGTCCTACCATAGGGCATCCTCTCTGTCACCTGCAGGAAATCTGTATTGCTCCAAGAGTGAGGCACAATGAAGAGGGGGAATCCATGGGATAAACTCTAAAAGGCAGTGGCAAGTGCCTGGACTGGGCATCTCAGAAACTTTGGTTGCAAGAGGAATAAAGAAAACACAAAGAGACTCGAAAATTCGGAGGCATGAAGCAGAGAATGAGGGTCTAGAGTAGACAGAAGATGGATAATGAGGAAAGTGACAGAAATCCTCTTCGGAAAGGGGCACAAAAATGAAACTGAAAAAACTAATGAACAAGACTGGTTGAAGGGGAAGAGAGAAAGGGTACTCTACTTGACAGAGAGGGAAAAAAGAGAGGGATAAAATAACCAGATAAAACAGGAAAGAAAAAAGAACTAATAAGCAAAACTCCAAAGGGAAAGGGGAAACAAATGGGAGATCAGGAGTGAGGGGAAGAGAGCTAGTAAGAATAAGGCCACCTTAAAAAAA
Organism: Phascolarctos cinereus; assembly: GCF_003287225.1. Lineage (NCBI taxonomy): Eukaryota > Metazoa > Chordata > Mammalia > Diprotodontia > Phascolarctidae > Phascolarctos > Phascolarctos cinereus. The sequence goes on from NW_027555514.1 coordinate 208,690,942, forward strand.
GATTACACTGAAATTACTGAAGAGACATAGTATTCTGTTAACTGTGGAAGAGAGAAAAAAAAGTTGTAACTTGAAAAAAACAAGATGAGAGACAAATGAAGGAAAATATAAACTTATTCTTATAACCTCAAAAGTGAATGAATGAAACAATCCATTAAAATAAAGTGACAGATTAGATTTTAAAAAAACAAAACCCTACAATCCGTCGCTTACAAAAAACACATTTTAAAAATAAAGACATACCCAAAATAAAACTGTATTATGCATCAAATGAATCCAAAAAAGCAAGAGTTGCAACTATGCTATCTGACAAAGCAAAAACAAACTTAAAAAAATAAAAAGAGAGGGGCAGCTAGATGGCACAGTGGATAGAGCACCTGCTCTGGATTCAGGAATTCCTGAGTTCAAACATGGCCTCAGACACTTGACACTAGCTGTGTGACCCTGGGCAAGTCACTTCACCCCATTGCCTCACAAAAATAAAAAATAAAAATAAAAAGGGATAAATAAGGAAATTACATTTCACCAAAAGGAACCACAGACAACAAACCAGTATCAGAAATAAATGTATTAGCTGCAAACACCTTACCATCTAAATTCATACAGGAAACATTAACTGAAAAGAAGACATCAACAGCAACAACAGTGACAGGACACTTCAATAGAATTCTCTCAGTATTGGATACCTAACAATGAGATAAACAAAGGGGCCAACGTGGAAAGGAATTGATGGCGAAACTAGATTTAAAAGACCTATGGTATGTTCTAAAACGAACTACAAAAGAATATAAATATTTCTTAACACTACACGGAACTTTCACCAAAGCTGACATTGTATTAGGACGGAGGTGGAGAACCTGCAGCGTCCAGGGGATTTGTTCTGTGAAGTTTGGGTTCAGTCAAAGGGCAGCACTTGAGGGCCTAGAGGGCCACATGTGGCCTTGAGGCTGAAGGTTCCCCACCCCCGTATCAGGGCATAGAAATACCGCAGACAAATGTAAAAAGGCAAAAAACAGTAAATGCATCCTTTACACACCATAACCCAATAAAAACAGTCATTGGTTCAGGGATTACACACAAAAGACACAAACCCAAAGGAAGACTTACGAATAAGTGGATCAAAGAACAAATCATAGGAATAATTAAAAACTATGCAAAAGAAATTGATAATGATAAAACAATACACCAAAACTTCTCCTTACAGAGAAAATTACATCTCTACAAACATACATTAACAAAACAGAAAAAGGAGAAGATTAATAAACTGAATGTGTATTTTTTTTAATTAGAAAGCCAACAAACCTAAAATAAGCATAAAAGAGAAGATATTAAAAATTAGAGGAGAAATAAACTATCTATTTTTAAAAACAGAAATAATAAATAAAACTAAAAGCTGGTTTAATGAAGTTGATAAACCTTTGGCTAATCTGGTTAAAAAGAGAGTAGGAAATTAAATCAATAAAATAGCCAATAAGCAAGGTGAAATCACAACTAAACCTCCTGAAGAAATAAAAAAATAATTAAAATATATTATGCACGGTTACATGCTAATAAAACTGAGAACACAAAAGAAATAAAGGAATAGCTTCAAAAATATAAAATATTCAAACTATCAGATCTCAAGATAGATGTCTTAAATAACCCAATATTAAAAAAGGAAACAGATCACACCATAAAGGAACTACCAAAGAAATAAACTTCCAATGGATTCACAGAAGTATATTAGACTTTTCAAGAACAATTAGTACCCACACTTCACAAATTATTCCCCCCAAAATGAGAAAGCACCCTATCAGAATCCTGTCATGACACCAAAATCATCTTAATACCTAAACCAGGGAAAGATGAAACACAGAAAGAAAACTGTAAATCAATACTATTAATGAATATTGACTCAAAAATTCTAAACTCAATTTTTTGACTCAAAATCCCATTAAAAAAAACTACAGAAATTTTTCCAGGAAGGCATTCATTATGAGCAAATAGGACTAATACCAGGGAAGCAAGTAGGAGTGATTCAACATTAGGAAAACAATCAACATAATCATATTGAAGACCAAAACACCCCAAACCACATAATTATCTCAACAGACACAGAAAAAGCTGTTGACAAAGTACAACACTCATTTATGCTTAAAAAAAAATACAAAATATAAGCACAGAGGTTACCTTTTTCTTAACAAGATAAAAAGCATCTTTGTAAAACCAAAAGCAAACATCATATGCAATGGGAATACACTTCAGGGATGAGGAACTTGCAGCCTCGAGGCCACATGCAGAGGTCCTCAAGTGCAGCCCTTTGACTAAATTCAAATTTCACAGAACAAATCCCCTTATTAAAAGGATTTGTTCTGTAAAACCTGGACTCAGTCAAAAGGCCATACCCAAAGCCCTAGAAGGCCACATGCGGCCTCAAGGCCAGGTTCCCCACCCCTGCCACTAGATCCTTTCCCAATAAATATGGGAGTAAAGTAAGGATGCCCTACTATTATTTGATATTGTTCTGAAAATGCTAGCAACAGCCATAAGACAAAGAGAAAGAAATTTAAAAAATAAAGATAAGGTAAAGAGAAGATAAAACTATCCCTGCTTGCTGATATGATGGTATACTTGGACAATCCTAAGAATCATCAACGGTACTAATTGAGACAATAGCTTCATCAGAATTGCAGGCTACAAAATAAACCCCCCAAAAATCATAGCATTTCTACATGATAATAAGAAAACACAAGAAACAATAATATAAATGGAAATCTCATTCTAACTAACTACAAAATGCATAAAATATCTGGGGAATTGATCTACCAAAGTACATAACAGAGTTGCATAGATTCAATTACAAAGTTCTCTTTAAGGGGCAGCTAGGTGGCAGCTAGGCTGCACAGTGAATAGAACACCGGCCCTGTAGTCAAGAGGACCTGAGTTCAAATCTGGCCTTAGACACATAACACCCATTAGCTGTGTGACTCTGGGCAAGTCACTTAACCCCAATTGCCTCACCAAAAAATAAAAAGGTGCTCCTTAAAGAAAAAATAATAATGCAAATAGCTGGAGGAATATTCAGTACTCAGGGCTAGGCTGTGCCAACATAGTAAAAATGACAAAACTACCAAAGTTAATTCATACATTTAATGCTATATCAATAAAATAACCAGGGGCAGCTAGGTGGCGCAGTGGATAGAGTACCAGCCCTGAAGTCAGGAGAACCTGAGTTCAAATTCGGCCTCAGACCAAACACTTGACAATTACTAGCTGTGTGACCCTGGGCAAGTCATGTAACCCCAACTGCCTAAAAAATAAATAAATAAAATAAAATAAAATAACCAAAGGGATACTTTATAGAATTTGATAAAATAATAACAAAATTCATTTAGAAAAACAAAATAGCTAGAATATCAAGGGAAATGATGGGGGAAAAAAAGCAGTGATAAGGGGGACTAGCACTTTCAGGCCTCAGACTACTATTATAAAGTAATACTCATCAGCACCATTTGGTATTAGTTTAAACATGAAGAGAAAGATGAAAAGAATTCTATAATCCAGTGTCTGATAAAGTGGAAAACATAAATTATAAAAGGAAAAAATTCCTTATTTGATAAAAATCGCTGAAAAGCAGTCTGGCAAAAATTAGGCTTATACCAGTACTTTTACAACATATTCTACAATACATTCTAACTGGATACATGACATTATTAAAGATAATAAAAATTAAAGATAATTTTAAAAAACTAGAAGAGAAGCAGATCATATACCTCTCACAGCTATAGGCAGGAGATGTATTTTAAGTCACACAAGAGATAGAAACAATTACAAAAGATAAAATAGATGACTTTGATCACATGAAACTGAACAGCTGCACAAACAAAATTAATGCACCTAGGATAAGAAAGGAAGAGGTCGAATGGGGAAAAAAAATCTTTGTATCAAATTTCTCCGATAAGAGTTTGGTATCCAAGATATTTAAATAATAAATATATGAGTCTAATCTCCATTCTCCAATAGATATTATTGGACTATGAACAAACAGTTCTCAAAAAAAAATTACAAAGTGTTCATAACCACATTAAAGAATGCTCCAAATCATTAATAAGAGAAATACAAATCAAAACCACCATGAGGTTTCACCTCACACTCTGTGTGGCAAAATATTTTGGCAAAAATATTTTTAAAAATGGCAATAGTCAATGTTGAAGGGGTTATACATACTAATACATTGTTGATGGAGCTGTGAAATGGTACAACCATTTTGGAAAGTAATTTAGAGTTACACAAATAAAATGACTAAAATGTCTATATCCTATGAACCAGAGACTCCATCACTGTGTTTATTCCCCAAGGAAGCCATTAATAAAAAATCATCTCCACATAAACCAAAATATTTATAAAAGCATTTTTGTGATAGCAAAAGACTTATAAACATAGTAGATTCCCATTGATTGGAGAAAGGCTAAATAAATTGTGGCACATAAATATAATGGAATATTCCTGTGCTTTAAGAAATGATACATGAGATGAATATAATGAAGCATATTAAGATCTACAAGAACTAATGCAGAGTGAAGTAAGCAGAGTCAAGAAAACAATATACACAATGACAACAATACAAAAGAAGAGAACCACATGCAAAAAAAATCAACATGAATGTAACTAAATATAAACCTCAAGCATGATGCAACTCAAGAGATATGAGAGACCATCCCCAACCTACCCCTTTGCGGAGGTAGAAGGTCCACAGATGTTACACATTGAACATATTTGGGGACTTTTTCAATGTTAACCAATTCTGCTTATTTTTTTCTTATTCTTTATCTCCCTTGTCTCCCTGTCTTTCTGTCTCTGTCTTTTTGTCTCTAAAAAATATTATTTGTTATATAGGATGGGTCTCTGGGAGGAGAAAGGGGAGAGATACTGCGGATAACTATACTGGTGTCAAAAACAGAAGATATCAATAAAAACTTAATTCTTTAAGGAAACGTGTGGGTAACAGTAATAAAATTCCAACATATTTCCTAGTAAGCACTGTGGCATATATGGGACAACTAGGTTGCCCAATGAATAGACTACTGGGCCTGGAAGTCAGGAACATATCTTCCTGAGGTCAAATTCAGCCTCAGACACTTACTAGCTGTGTGACCCTGGGCAAGTCACTTATCCCTGTTTGCCTCAGTTTCCTCATCTGTAAAATGAGCTGGAGAAAGAGATGGCAAACCATTCCAGTACCTTTGTTAAGAAAACTCCAAACGGAGTCATGAAGAGTCAGACAGAACAACAGTATGTTAGTTGATCTGAACTTGAATCCCCACTGCTATTTACTCCCATACATGTATGATTGACCTCAGGGGAGTCACTAAACTTCTCTAGGCCCTAATTGCCTCATCTGTAAAATGGACTAGATCATGCTGGTTCTTTCTATCCCCCTGGAAGATGACTCTATCCAGAGGCCTACTCACTAATTGGTGGGTCCCAGCCTGGGAGCACCATATCATGGGAAACTCCAGCTGTTACTTCATTCTTGCTCCACCTTTCCTTCCCTACCTTACTGCTCCTGGTCCCCCATGCCCTGGCAGCTCCCCTTTATGTTTTGCCCTTTTCTATTAGATTATAAATTCCTTGAGGGCAGGAGTTGTGCTCTTATTACAATGCATGCTTTATCTATTTACCTATCTTGCATCTAACTCTATAAGCCTAAGAACTGTATGTTCAGGCTTTGAGAAGATCCTGAATGATGGAAGAAGTAATCCCTTGGGAATTTCAGACAAATATAACCCATCAGACTGGTCATGTGTGGCTGCAGTGACTATACGAACCTAAATCAAAGGAAAATCTAAACTTTTCTCATGAAATGTCCTTCTTGGAAAATGTGGCTAGGTGTCTCCTTCTTGCATAAACAGAAAGGCCAAGTGATATTAAGGGTCTTACTGTCTAGATGGTTTAGCTCATATGTTCTACAGCCCCTGGCTTGTTTCTCCTAAAGTTAAGGGAATAATCCTGATCTCCAATCTCCTGTGCCAATCATAGCAGAGAATAATGAATTGATGCAATGTCCCAAGGGTGGCATCTCCAGATTATCACTACTCTCTGCAATGCCACCAAGGGCTGAGAAGAGTTTTATGGGAACATTTGGATCTGGTGCTTACCTCTTTTGGTTCATCGAAGCCACCTGACTCCACTCATTTTTGCAAGGGTTATAGCAGTGGGCAGCAGAGATTTCCTGGCTGGTGATCCTATAACCTCCCACTATGAAAAGGTAGTTGTCCAGGATGGCAGACCCATAACCCCTGACATTCACCAGATCAGAAGGCAGCTGGTTGGCCAACGGCAACCACCTCAGGGTGGCCTCGTCATATCTAAGCATGGACCTCGGCTCTCCCTGATGGGGATGGGGTGCCAGGGGCCCCCCTAAGAAGTCTCCCAGTGCTATGAGGACGGCTTTTCCTTTCATCCTGCCCTCCCTCAGCTTCTGCTTGAGACCGGCCTCCCCTGGAGCCTGTGGAGGGGTAACCAAAAGGTGGAACTGGGGGCTGCGAAGCACCTGGTGGTAGTGGGCAGCCATGAAGCTCAGGCAGGCCCCCTGGAGGTCTTGCAGCCCATACACCTGTGCCAGGCGGTGCAGCTCCAGGCAGTTGTCCAATCGCACCTGGGACAGCAGCAGCTGCAGCAAAGGGGTGACCTGCAGGAAGGAGGCCACTTCCACCAGCTCCTCCAGCAAGCTGCCTTCCTCTACCTCTTCCTCCTCTCCACCACCCTTCTCTCCCTGCGGGCCCAGAAACCAGTCAGACCCAGTTCCTCCAGTGTTGATGAAATCCAACACGAGCTGCAGGCCCGGGGCACTGAGCCCCCGCAGCTGCTGCACCTCGGGGCCCCCTGAGTCTGGTCCCCCAGCTTCCCGCATGCCCGAGCGGTACAGAGCGCGAAAGTAATCGCTCTGCTCGATAAGCTTCTTCTTGCTCACAGGGTAGCAGCGGCCCTCCAGCAAGATCTGCACCATTTCCTCCGCAGACATGGCCGAGGCGCCCGCCGCGGGGGAAAAGGGGCGTAGGGGTCTCCGTGAGCCCGAAACGATGGCCCTCCCCCCACCCCCACCTGCCCGGTTCCGGGTTCGGCGCGGGGTGGGCTCGGGAGCGCCCTGGCTCCGCCCGAGAGGGGAGAGGAGGAGGTGCAGCTCTTCGACTAGGGTCAAGAGGGAGGATCCGCGACAGCCCCTCCTCTCTCCTCCCCTCTCGTGCTCCTCCTCCTCCTGCTGCTGCTCCTCCTCCTTGTCTCGCTCCTCCTCCTGCCCCTCCTTCTACTTCTCCCCCTACTCTTCCCCCGCCTCCTCCCCTTGCTCCAGCTTCTCTTTCTCGTTCTCCTCCTCGTCCTGCTCCTCCTTCCTCTACTTCTCTCCCTACTCTTGCTCCTTCTCCTCCTCCCCTTGCTCGGCCTCCTTGCTAGCTCGCTCTCCTCCCCCAGCTTATTTCATCTCCTCGCTCCCTAGAAGGTCAGGTTCAGCTCGCACCACTGGCCCCTAGTTCTGAGCATCCTTCGTCTGCCTCCTCCCCCAAGCTCCTCCTGTACCCTGGCTGACAAAACCCTCGAAAACTCTGGACCTGCCCACGGAGGACCGGGCTTTCCTAGGAAAGGGAAGCAAGGGCTTCCAGGCGAGCCTCCACTCTCCGAAGCTGCATCCAGGCGTTCATTAGCTAGTGCCCGGGAGAAAACAATAATAGCGGAACCGACCCTCAGGCCCAGCATCTGCCTCTAGTCTTCGGGGCCGGCCTTGGCGGGCGTGTTTGTCCACTACGTGCCTACACTGTGCCCCCTAAAACCCCTAGAATCTCTGCCGGGGTGCAGAGAGAAAGTAGGTCTGTGGAATATAAGGGGCAAACCTCTTTCCTAAAGGAGTAAAAAGGAGGAAGGGGTAGAACGAAGAAAGGGGCAATGTAGGCATTCAGATGGGACCTTGTGCCACAGGATTTGGGTCCTTGAACACAGTTTCTAAGAGGGACCTGATATAGTCCAATCTGTGCCTGTACAGGAATCCCCTCAGTATCCTCTAAGACGTCTACAAAAGCCCTAACAAGTCACCATCCAGCCTTTGCTGAGGATCTCTAGTGAAGTAGAACCCATTTCCTCCAGAGGCAGCCAGTTCCATTTTAGGACAGCTCGAACAGTAAAAATATTTTTCCTTAGATGGGGCTGAAATCTCTCTCTGCAACTTCCACCCCTTTTCTAGCTGGCCTCAGACCCAGCAGATAAAATCTGATCCCTCTTCCATATGACAATACCTTGAACACTAAAGACCCGTTTCCCCAGGCCTTCTCTTCTCCAGGCTTTTCCTGTTCCTTCAATTAATCCTCAAGCACCTTCAAAATCCTGGTTGGCCCCCTGGCCTGTCAATGTCCATCTCCAAATATATCACCCAGAACTATCCACATTCACCTTATTTTGACTGCTGTGTTGCACTGTTTGTATTGCACAAATTTGTTAAGTCATTTGTATGTGACACTCTGCCTTCTGATAGACCAGGTAGTGAAGACCGTCACAGGGACAAAGGACACCAGGGGTGCCTGTGGTATCCAAAAAGACGTTTGCCCAAAGTCATGGAAACAGGGAAGTTTGACCCTGGCACTGTGAATTCTTTTTTTCCCAATCAATAAGCATTTTTCCCATAACAGAGTATTAATTTTTTAAAAAATGATTGCACATGGAACTGCAAATCTATTATGTAAAACTTGCTATTCCTTTTAAATACATAATAAAGTTATCATGTAAATTTCTTTTTTTTCCTTTTTTCCCCTCTCCTCCCCAGAGATGGCTAGCATTAGACACAAAATATGTGTGTGTATATGTAAAATCATTCTATACATACTTCTATTTATCAGTTCTTTCTCTGGATGCAGATAGCGTCTTCCTATGTCCTTTGTAGTTAATTTGGGTATTTATAACAGTCAAAATGATATATTCGCTCCAAGTTGTTCTTAAAGCAATATTGCTGTTATCGTATGCAACGTTCTCATTGCTCTGCTTATTTTTGGCTCTTTGTTATTTCCTGCAAGTCTAGCGATGTTTTACTAAGATCATCAAGCTCATCATTTCTTATGGCATAGTAGTATTCCATTACAATCATGTACCACAACTTGAGGCACTGAGAACTTTGAGAAAGAGACATAACAGAGAGAATCCCTCTTGCTGAGCCCTAACAGTGGCTAACAAGAAATGTGGAACTGGGTACTCTCCCAATGCATCAAGACTTGTGGATTTCTGCTGCAGATGATAGTAATTATTATTAATAATAGCTAGCATTTATGTAATGATTTAAGATTGGGGAAGTGCTGTACATATTTCATTTGATCTTCACAACAACCCTATGAGGTAGGCGCTATTATTAACCCCACTTTACAGATGAGGAAATTGAGGCAGACAGAGGTTAAGTGACTTACCCAGGATCACACAGATAGCCAGTGTCTAAAGCTAGATTTGAACTTGGGTCTTCCTGACTTCAGGTCTGTGGCTCTATCCACTAGCTATCTAGCTGCCTAATCACCTGACTGGAAGACTGGGAGTGACAACCCTCTCTCAACCCCCAACCCACAGGAATACTTAGGTGACACTCCACCCTATCCTGACCTCTTTGCTTGATAAAAGCTTAAACAGACTTCTGAGTGATCTCTTCTTGATGGGGAAGTCGAATTAATACTAGAAGGACCAGGTGCCAAAATTGATGCAAAAATGTTATAATTTTACTTTGAAATAAATATTTTCATCCTATCTCTATTTCCTTTGCCTTATGGATAAAATAAATGTACTGTGTCAACTAACACATCTTGGTCCTTCAGGGTGTTCTTGAAATAAGATCTTTTTTAAAGGAGAGAAACCCTTTCCTTTGGCTGCCAGCCAAAAGGGGCCTGTGCTCACATTTTGTCAGTGATAGAACCCTTCCAATTCCAATGATATTCCAGTTGTTTGACGTTTAAAAAAAAAAACCCACAAGTTTGTAGCCACCAAATCCTTTTTGGTGTGACTTAATGCAAGTGTCTTGAGGTAGCAAATAAGAAGAAACTTCTTTTTGCCTTTAAAGAGACAGGAGATACTATTCCTTAGCTTTGTGAGCTGATGTGGTCTAGGGAAAGAGGCCCCTCTAGGTGTTTGCAGGAGAAAGAACATGCAAAACAAATGTCATGCTCTAGATTAGTAAGAGACAGTAAGTCACACATTATCATTATTTTATTGCCTTGAACCAATATATATGCACATGAACACTGTTTTCACAAGTAAGGGCTGGAAACTCTTCTTGCTATGCATGCCTTCATCAAAAAATCATAGGTAAAAATGTTAGAGCTGAACCTAAGAAATCACCTAGGCACAGGATCATAAATTAGAGTTGGAAAAAGCCATGGGGGTCACCTAATCCAACCCCCTCATTTTATAAATGAGGAAACAGAAGTCAGCTGATTTGCCCAAGTTCATACAGATAGTAATTAGTAGTGCTGGAATCTAAATCCAGGTTTTCTGTCTCTAAATATACCAGTATTTCCACAGCATCACACTGACATCTTTAATCCAAATTTCTCATTTTACAGATGAAGAAACAGCTTCAGAGAGGTAAGGTTAAACCCAAGATCATATAGGTAGTAAGTAAATGGTGGAGTCAGTATTAAATTTTGGCTTTCTTACTCCAAGCCCAGATGACTGAAGCCTTCCAATATGAGGCCACCCAATCAGTCATCTTGTCCCTCAATATGAAGAAAGTTTGGGATGACATGACATTGTGGAAGAAGCCAACTGTGAATTTGGGGAAAACATCTTCTCTCCCAAAAAAACAGTCATGGGGTTGTACAGAGACAGACCCTCAGGCTATCAGACAGGATGAGCCTGACTGATTTCCATCTTGAAGGAAACTTCCACTCTTTTAAAAATTTCTGACCAATATATCTGACAAGATTAACTTTACAGAAAACAGCAAACTTGATCTTTGGCAACTTCTAAGACCCTGTGGTTAACAGTTCTAACCCCAAGGTTAACACATTCTCCTCCAAATCATCGAATACCCTGTCAGATATCCCAAATTAAAAAAAAAAAAGTTGCTCAGCAGCCCCAGCCTCTTTTTAACCACCTATGATATAACCCCAAGGCTGTATAAAAACCTCCAAATGCACGTATCTGCCTGTGTTCTGCGGGTTGCTATCCAGCTGACAAGTGACCATTAGCTGATGTAATTAAACATTTTATCTTCCAGCCTTGCCTCCTGATTTACGGACCTCCAGTCCAATGTACTGAAGTGGGAGGAGTTATTCTTCAAGAGGATCTCTGGGCTGAGAAATTCCCCAATGACATTTTGGAGGCAACAAAACTGAATCTGTGGTTCCTTGCTCCTCAAAAATGTTTAGCTCATCTCAACTCAGACACTTGACACTTATCAGCTGTGTGACCCTGGGCAAGTCACTTAACCCCGATGGAGAAGAAATCGTGTTCTGGCTCCCAGGACTTAGCTTTGTCTCTGTGCCTTCTTTTTCCTCCATTTCTCTACATGGGAAATTTGTATTTTACATGTGGTTAGAACTTTGAATAGTAAGAATTTAAATGATGCAACCACTTCACAGGACTCATAACTTGCTCTTAGGGGGATTTAGCTGTCTAGTAAATTACCTTTAGCCTCAAAACTATACAAAAATTCATTCAGAAACCCACAAGCAATAAGAAAGGGGGGGGCCCCCTCTAGTACCAACTCAGGACAACAAGATGGTAACCTCCCAGCATGACAGGCCCTGTATCCTAAGGCAGTGAGAGCACAGGTCTTCTCTGAAAAACCTTCAGGGTGATTGGAAATCTACATCAGGAATAACAGAAGTATCAAGGAGTGGGAGCAACATGCTTAAATATGGCAATTCCTAGACTGAGATAGGCCAGATCCTTGTCAGATCAATTCAATTACCATTTATTAAGCATCTACTGTGTATTAAGCATTGTGCTAGGCCCCGCGATCCTAAGCTCCCTAGAACTCTGTCCTAAAACTCCATAAAGGACCCTGAAGATCCTAAAAAATCCTATGAACCTAAAAAATCTAAGATGGGTAGGTAAGGAGGGGTGACTAACCCCAGGAGGTAGATCCCAAGGCAGGAACGCAGGTAATCCAAATCAAGGCTAAGCACAAAGCCTCATTTCAGGAACTAAAGCTGGAGAGATGAATAAACAAGAAGACAAAGGCCACTACAAAGAATTTAATAGGTCCTGAGATATCTAAAAATTCAACTTTAAAGGAGAGAGTAACTCCATCCTATCTTAGAGGCAAAGTCACAGAAGCTTCTTGAGTAGGGAAATGACACAGTTAGACCTGTAATTAAAGTTATAACCACCTGAGGAACCTCAAGGATTAAAATAAAGAGAGGTATATGTGTGTATTCATTACCATAGTATAATATCTGGTTACCCTTTAGGACTAGATACTTCAACCTCTCCCAGATAAAAAGTATTAGTTAACCAAGTTTAAATAGGGACATCAGAAAGTAGTGAACTCTCTTTGTTCCTTTAGAATCTCTCATTAATGGGAGCTTTTGTTCCCTGACTATTATAGATAACATCCCTGACTGGTGTTTTCTGGACTGTTTTAAATGGACCAAGAGTCACAGTGAATAAACTTGTGTTAGAAAAGTAGTAACCTAGAATTATCTGAGCAGGATCAACCTGGACTAGGGTGCTTGTCCGACAATAAGAATCACTGGCACTTCGTGCTTTTTGTCATTTGACATGATGATAACATCATTTAGGAATGGAAGACTCTTAAGTGATGAGATCGTTTATAAAACTCTTACAATAGGTTTTCTGTTGAGGTAGGATTGTGAAATCAAAACACACAGCTGGCCTATTTACCAAAAGACCATTACAACACTAGAATAATTCCCTTCACGACAGTTTTGCCTGGATAGTTCTAGATATTTCTAAATTTCTGGATATTTCTGAAATAGGGGTCTTAACCATTCTTAGTGAAAAGGCCTTACAAAAGTAGGGGCTCAAGCTGGATTTGACCCTCAGGCTAAATTCAAAAGACAAACTCACATTTGAAGGATGAAATCTTAAAGAAACAACAGAGATAACTGTAAGTTATGACTTCCTTGCTATTGCATGCATTCTGTCTCCATGCATTTATACTGGCTGCGCCGCATGTCTGGAATTTTCTCACTCCTCACCTCTATCTCCTGGCTTCTCTGGTTCCCTTTAAGTACCAGCTAAAATTCCACTTTCTGCAAGAAGCCTTTCCTCTGAGATTATCGCCAATTTATCCTGAATATATTTTATTTATACGTAGTTGTTTTCATATTGTTTCTTCATTAGATTGTGAATTCCTTGAAAGCAGGGACTGGGTTTGTCTTTCTTTGAGTAATAATAATAATAATAATAATATCATTTATTAAGCACCTACTATGTGCCAGGCACTGTGCTAAGTGCTTTACAACTATTATCTCATTTGATCTTCACAACTACCCTTCACGGTAGGTACTGTTATTATCCCCATTTTACAGTTGGGGAAACTGAGGTAAACAGAGGTTAAGTGATTTGCCTAGGGTCATACAGCTGGTTAAGTATCTGAGGCCAGATTTGAAGTCCTCCTGACTTCAGAACCAGAAATCAACTGAACCATCTAGCTTTGGATTCCAGCACTCACCACGGTGTCTGGCACATTGTAAGGGCATGATAAATGCTTGTTGATTTGACTTATACTTTCCTAGGAGGTTGAAACTTAAAACCATCAATATAGAAACCAATTGTTAGGACTATTGAATAGAGATTTTATATTTCACCTTGGCTCTGAACTGTCTAAATAATTCCTTTTGAGTCCATGTTCTCTGGCAAGCCTGGCTACCCTACACCACTGTCAATGGACCCAGGAACTCTGGATCTCTTAAACTCAAAAGGTTGCCTCCCAGGCTAACATTTCCATGTTGGGGATCAGGAAGGAAATAAAACTGAAGAAGAAGGTAGAAATCTAAGGCCCAGGCTGCACATCCTTCTGTTTCCACATTTCTTCCAAGAAGTAGAGAAGGGCACCAGCCCTTCTAGGGATAGAGTCAAATAATCCTAAGACTATTTGCAGAGTTCTAGGAAGAGAATAAAGTGACCAAGGCCAGGTCAGTCCCTTTTAAATAACCACTAGTTCAGGCATTGTTCTTGTTTAGTGGACCAAAAGGGATTGCTTCATTATCTCTAAGTAGATGCCTTTCAGCATTCAGCCCCTACAAGTCCTGAGAGTTGTCGGAATTGTTTCATGGCATGCTTCCTGGAAACCTTGAAGCTCACCCTAAGGCATGATCTGTAAAACTCCCAGACCATAGAGCGGAAGAAAATTAAGTACAATGAAGTGTGCAACAGGTATTAATTAATCATGATCCCAAACTAGTGGCTTTAAATTAAGATTCTCCAACAATAGTAAAAATATGATATTGTAACTAGCTAAACTAAATAAACTAGCTAAAAGGTGGCAACATGAATCTAGGTAGAACAACGAAAAAAAAAGCCCCTGATCAACTTACAGTACTTGTTACCAGATTGTTCTAATCACATCTTGGTCATTGGGCCCAACTGTCTATACCATCATCAGTCATTTTGTACCTCTCTCTCCCAGCATTGTTCTACCCGTGCCTAATTTGTCTGGCCCACACACACAGTTCTTACTAGAGGGAGGAAATCTATTCAACTAACAAAAATTACATGACAACATATGAGAGGCACAAATTGCTTTGATAAAGGAAACCGTTGCCAACTGGGGAGTCAGAGAATTCCTGGAGCAGAGGGCTGTTGAGTAGGGCTTTGAAGGATAGATAGGAATTCAACAGACAGAGGAGTAGTCATATAGGGCATTGTATGCACAGGGAATAGTCTGAGCAAACTACAAGGTGTTTTCATGGGACAGAGACTACTACAATTTGATTGGAGGGTAGAGTTCATATATAGGAGCAAGATGAAATAAGGCTGAAAATAGTCTGATGGTGCCAGCAGGGTACTCTATGTGATATGCTCGTTGTTCATCCTTTGTTTTTAAAGAGGACCAATGACATCATGGGATGATGTCTTGACTGCTGGGTAAATTGGATTTAAGTGAGACAGAGTTGTACAAAGACATCAGCCTCACTCTCTCTTTCAGAGTCATCTAAGTCCAGCGTCAAGACAAAATTCAGGAGACTGGTGATGGTCCAGGATGCAGTGGACGACCTTAGCATCTTCAATGTCTGACCAAGCTCTAAACGCTCCACAGGTCTTGCTTCAGTTGCCTTCGTGGCCATTGAAACAAATTGTTCTCAATCTTCCCATTTCACCAGGGAGACTCTCCCTATGCTTTGGTAAACATCCCCCTAACTTATCAGTGAGTTCGAGACCTGTCAGTTACCTTCAACTTAGTTTAGCCCTTCTGTCCAGATGGTTTTATGGGGCTGTGACCAGCTTTTCGGATCCACAGGTGAGATTTGGGTGAAAGGTGGGTACCAAAGGTGGATAAGCAGCCCTGAAAAGGGCTAGGCAAGCCCTCACAGCAGAGTGCTAGTCCTCTCTCAACACCCTTACGTCCTAACCCTAAATTTGTTTCTTCATCTATAAAATGGGGATAAATAATAGCACCTACCTCCCAGGGCTGTTGTGAGGTCCAACTGAAATCATATGGAAAGCACTATATAAAGGCTAGCTCTTTTTACTATCAACCTTTTTCCCTCTCTCTTTTTCGCTCTTTGCTTCAAGGGATGGTCCTCTGGGTGGGGAAGGGAAAGGATACATTTGGAAAGGAAGATAAAGTAAAATTTTCCAAACGTGTACAGAAGATGGAAACCAGGCAGGAATGGAGGATGAATGAATATGAAAATATAGCAAAGCTGTGTACAAATAACCACTCCTTACTGCCTGTGTGCCTCCAGCCAAGTTCCTTCCCTTCTCCCAGCCTGATTCCCTCCCATGATGGAAGGAGTTGGACAGGAGGTCCAACTCTGAGGTTCCCTGAAGTTCTAAACCCCATGATGACCCCAGAGACAGAAGGGACCTCAGCACAACAGAGTCTTGTTCCCCAGACCCCACAGTAACATGCCTAGCAAATTGGGACCTGGCCTCATCTGGGACATGCCTTCAGCATGTCTGAGACAGCTGGCTGTATTGGGAAGGCCTGGGAAGGCCTTTCCAGCGTACAGCCTCACTCTGTCTCTTTGTTAGAGCTTGACTCCACCCACACCTGGGGCCTAGCAGAGCCCCCACTAACCCTGGTTCTGGCACAATATGTGTATCCTTCAAAGACTTCAAATCCTCCTAATCACCTCTTGTAACCCTCTAAGTGTTTTCTGTCTCCAGCCAGAGCACTCCCAGTTCTATCTTGAGCACCTCAAACTGGATGTCCAAAGACCTCTCATACTCAACATGTCCAAAACAGAACTCATTATCTTCCCCCACTAATCACTCCCCTCCTCCTACTTTTCCTAGTACTTTCATACCCTCAGGCTCCCAACCTAAGGGTCATCCTGGACTCTTCACTCTCTCTCAAACCCCCTCCCCCATCCAATAAGGTGTCAACACCTGTCCATTTCACCTCTCTCTGCAACATCTCTGGTTAACTTCAAGGAGAAAGAAGTACTCTAACCAGATCCATGCATAAAGAAGATTAGTTGGGCAGATGTGAAGAACTGCTGGATATCAGGAGATATTGGAGGCAAAAAAAATTTATTAGGAGGTGATTGAAGGTAAATAGTTATGACTTACTGGGTGCAAGATGGTGCAGTAGTTAGAGCCCTGGGCCTGGAGTCAGGAAGATCTAAGTTTAAATTCAGCCTCAGACACTAATTAGCTGTGTGACTTTGGGTAAGTCACTTAACCTCCACTCACCTCAGTTTCCTCAACTATAAAATGGGGATAATAATAGCACCTACCTCCTAGGGTTGTGATGATCAAATTTTATTTGTAAAGCGCTTAGCACAACGTCTGGCACGCTGCAGGCACTTAATAAATACTTGTTTCCTTTCTTCTTCCCTCCCTTCCTCCTTCCCTTCCTTCCTTCCTTTCTTCCTTCCAGGAACCTATACTAGTGTATTAGGTGGCAGAAGGACTAAAGAGATATATACAAGAGCTATCTCAAAGTTAGAATTGAGAGGACATGAACAGTGGATATGAGGGGTGAAGGAAATAGAAGAGTCACAGAGAACAGCAAGGTTTTGACCACAGGAGGCAGGGGGTGTCCCTGACAAAAGTAGTAAAAGCAGGAAGAGGAAAGATTTAGGGGAAAGATAAACTCTTGAGTCTCTGAACTTTGAATAAGACAATTAATTACCTAAAATATCTAAATTAGAATGGTATAAAACCTAGGGGAAAATGAGATTTTTGAAAATTGTGTTAGAGAGAGTGCCTATTCATATCCCACATTTCAAATATTTTGCCAAAAAATATAGTTCTGCATTCTGTTCTTTGAAAAGGAATTTTTATGACAACTTTATTTCTGAGTTTGTTTTTAAACACAAAAAGCACATAGTTTCATACTATTAAAAGATATCATATGGGACTGCTAAAGTCAATTACATGTAGCACTCAGTCTTAAATTTTTCCCTTTTGGCTTAAGTTTATAGACTTCACCCAGGCAAAACTTCCATTGACTTCAGTCATCTGAATGTTTAATTTCATTTATGCCAGTATCTGCAAATCAAACTATGTGGACTGCAAAATTGAGTCTCTTTACATTTCTCACAGAAGTCCAGTCTACTGGATACTGTTTTGGATTTTATATTTAACTATGGAGACCTTGGGTTTTTAGTCTAAATCTACCACTCAGTTTCTAAGTGACCTTGGACAGAGTTCCCTGCTGCAAAATGAAGCTAATTTCAACCTGCACTTTTCCCAGAGGAAAACTGTGATGAAAAATGAGGCAATAGTCTTCTGAACTTTGAATTCCTCCCAAGAAGGTTCTGTATAAATATAAGGAATTATTATTATAGCAATATGACAAATAGCATTTTGCAGTCTAAATATATTTGTCAGGATCTGTGCAGTGTGACAGAGACGCAGTATGGTAGGGAAGCATTCCAGATTTGGAATCAGAGAACATGGGCTCAAATTCTGACTCAGCCACTTGCTACTGTACCTGTATAACCTTCACCTTTCTAGGCCTCAATGTTTCATCTGTAAAATGAAGAAGTCGGACTAGATTCCTTCTCAGGCCTCTTCCAGCTCTCATTCTATGACCCTGTGATCCAAAAGCTACATATAACCATTTGTGCTGAGTTGCATCTGTTTCCTGGTTTCTTCATTTCATTACATATGATCACTAAGTATGGCTGCTTTGTTTGATAATTTGTCATGAGATTGGACATGCCCATTATACCTGTACATAACTGAAATCTCTATTCTTCATGTCCACACCCCAGTCCAATTGCACTCCTTCCTTTCCGGTGTAGCTGGTCATAAGGAGTGAGACGTAATACCCATATTTTTAATTATGGTTCTGGTCTTTGGAACTTTCATATTCCATCAAAAATAGCTTTCTGTTCTTTTTTATCCCTGTTAGACATCTAAGGGGTTAATAACTGAGAGTCCTCTACTCTAGCAAGGTTTTGGATTGTTCCATCGTCCTTTCAGGGAAGCTGAGAACTTTGAAGAATGATTTCTTATCATAAGAGGAATGGTGTATCTTTTTTTTATAAAAAGAGAAAGTACATTTTGTGTAAGTATTTTTAGTCTTGGTAAATCATGTTAGATATAGGAGTAATGAGAAAACTGAAAGTCTGTTCTAACAGAGAACAATGAACAATGGAGAGTCAATCTTGAATGTCAGCTTTTTGCCTTCCCTTTAGAAAATGCCATTTCCCCCTTCCCTTTGAACAGGTGGAAGAGTCTGACTTCTGCAGGTAAGACAGGTTTGTTTAAAGTGTATATGGGAATAAAAGGTCTATCTTACCATTTTGATCTAGCTATATGGTGATTATGCATGACACAATACATATTTGCAGGAAAGTACAATGTTAGGTTTTTTCAACTGTAACTATAACAAGAATCACAGGAAACTTAAAAATAGGCATCTGTTTAACTTCATTGCTCCTTTTTGCATTAAGAATCTATATGCTATATAGAGTAACTTGTCTATTGTTAGTAAAGAATAGAAAGAAAATGCTGTAATGAATGATTTCTAAAAACTGCTTGTTGTATTCTGAATAAATGAGTCACTAGACAGGAGGTTAGAGAGAGAATACTGTGTCTGTACTCGTTAAAAAAAAAGCTGTGTGTCACTAATGAGATAACACATGTAAAGTCTTTGTAAATCTTAAAGCACTAACAAAATGATCTATTACTCCAATTGTAATCATTATTAGACATATTGGAAACTAACAAAACAATACTTCTTTAGTATGTTAGAGTTCATCAGCTTTGGTGACCATGAGATGGAAGGCCATTCCTGTGGTACTGCCTTTGAAAATGTAACTGAAGCCATCGCTAATAGGGGACATTTAAATAATAATTTAATTCCTCTGCTGCCTTTGGCCTCCCATTCCTCAGTCAAGAATATGCAATGTTCCCACCAAACTATGAGTGTGCCCTAAAGAAAAGAGTACTGTTCTCTTGCTTCCAGCATCCAGCAGACACAGAAATCAGGCAGGTATTAAGAAAATGCAGTCCAATGCATTTGGGTAAGCATTAAGAAATCTGCTCTTCCCTTCATTTCTCAAGGTAAGTAACAACTCCTCTTTGTAGAATTGTAGACATCTTAGCAGGTTTGTTAATGAAATGTAGCACCACTTTTTTCTCGGTTTGTCATCTCTGGAAAGAGTGAAGTTCAGAGTAAACTTTTTCATTCTTGGTTTGCATTTGTTTAAATATAAAAGATAGCAATGCTTTTTTGGAGCAGAAAGCAAACCCAGGCACTGTAAGAGCAAACCCTCGTAAGGGCAGAGAAAGTAACAAATTCAAGGACAGAAATAAGGCTAATAAGTATGCCAAAAAAAAAAAACCTAAAGACAAATAACAGTTCATCTGTTTTGTTTGAAGTGAAATCTCACCAGGACCATTCTGTTATCTGAAGCTCAAGTCAGTGAAACACTGTATGCAGACAGAAGCTTTCCTATGTTCCCCATTTGTCCTTATATTTCCATAGTAAAGGTTTTCTGTGACTGTTCAATTTCAGGGAAAGAGGGAATACACAACAGAGGCTCTATTTCTCTGTGACTGAGTAAAAAACAAGGCATCAAGAGAACACTATCCAGAAAGACAGCAGGAAACGTGCCATTCCCTTGGGAGCTCATTTTGGAGAGAAAGAAAGAAAACCAAATGCAGGTCTCCAAACTGACTTAGCTTGCTGGCAGCCGCACATCAAGAAAAGTCTTAGCAGTGGCCCCACCACGCAAAAAATTCTTTCTTAAACAAAGACTTGTCACATCTTTCTATGCTGGAAAAAAGACTTGTCTTGAACTTTTCATACTGAGGAAATGTGTGGCATGGTGGAGGCAGCAGCAGAAGTGCTGCTGGTCCTGAGTATGGCGTGGCGTTTGGATGCTCTCTGTTCACCCGCTGTGTTTTACAAGGATTGCTGGATCCGACGCTTTCCAGGTTTCCTAATTGACCTGGAGGAATCTCAGAAGTTTGGAGCCCAGTTCCTAAAATATTACTCAGAAAGCACAGGCCAGAAGTGTGGGAGGAACTGTTGTCTTACAAAGGATGGTAAGTGTGGGTGGTATGCCTGAGCAGTGAAAATGTATAGTTCCTCATAAATATAGTTGCTATAGAGCTTATGAGGATTTTTAAAATCCTGGATTATTTTTAGGTGAAGAGGAGGATACCAGTTTGTGAAATCAAAAAAAAAGATAGAATCATGCCTCCAGTTTTCGCTCGCTAGAACTCCTAATTGAAATACACTTACCTAGATTATGGAAGGAGGAAGGAAGATTTCATCTTTGCCAAATCAAAGGGGGAAATTCATATCCAACTCCCAGCCATCTGCAGGTAGCAATAAATCAATAAACAAGCATTTTTATTAAGTGCCTACCATGTTCCAGGAACCATACTAGGTGCTGGGAATACAAAAACAAAAAGGAAATGGTCCATACTCTCAGAGGATTTATGTTCTATTGAGGAAGACAATATATACATATGTATGTACATACAGAATACATACTAAATAAATTCAATGTAGTCACTAGCATTGGGGGGATCAGGAAAAGCTTCATACAAAAGGTAGCTACTCAGCTGAGTTGTGAAAGAAATAAGAGAGGGGCAGCTGAGTCATGCAGTGGATAGAGCACCAGCCCTGGATTCAGGAAGACCTGAGTTCAAATCCGTCCTCAGATACATAACACTTACTAGCTGTGTGACCCTGGGCAAGTCACTTAACCCTGTTGCCTAGCCAAAAAAAAAAAAAGAAAGAAAGAAGAGATAATTCAAGACAATAGTGAAGAGAGAATACTTCCCAGGAATGTGGAATCACTGCAAAGGTGCAGAGATATGAAGTGGATTGTCAAGTATGAGGGATACCAGATGCCAAGAAGGCAAATTTGGCTGGCCTGTAAAACAGAGGTTCTCAGGACCCATTTAGACTTTTAAAAATTACTGAGGACTCCAAAGAGCTTTTGTTTGTAATGGTTATATCTATCAATATTTACCATATTTGAAATGGAAACAGGCAACTTTTGAAAGTATTAAATTTATTTTAAAATAACAATGTTGGACCCTTTACATTGTTTCTTCATTTCTGCATTCTGTTACAATACGTTGTTTCAGTTGAAGAATATGAAGAAAATCCAGCTTCACACAGACATGTAATTGGAAAAGGCAGGATAATTTTTATAGGCAAATAGCATCTTGGTATTATTACGAAAATAGTTTTGACCTTACTGATCCCCTGAAAGGGTGTCAGGGACCCTCAAAGTCCGTAGACCACACTTTACCATTGCTGCTATAGTAACTGGAAAGCATTGTAAAATGAAGCTGGAAAAGTAGTTTGGAGACAGGTAGTGACAGGCTTTAAAAGCTAAACAGAGGAGTTTATACTGATTCTATTAGCAAAGACCCACTAAATTTTACTGGGTGAGACACAGTCAACCTGTGCTTAAAGAAAATCATCCTGGCAGCTATGTGGAGAATGAGTTAGTTGTAGGTGGAGATGAAGCATGGAGACCAGTGAGGATTTCATTGCAAAACTGTAGGTGAGAAATGTTAAAGGGCAGAAGGAAAGTGGCAGCTAAGTGAACAGGGAGAAGGGAATGGATGCAAGAGATATAGTGGAGGGAGAATTCCCAAGATTTGGGAACTAATTGGATAGAAAGGGAGAAAGTGAGGGGTAAAGAATAACACTGAGGTTATAAACTTAGGAGACTAGAGGGATGGTGATTCCCTTGGGGAAAAAAATAGGGAAGTTACAAAGAAGAGTTTGGGGAGAAGATGATGAAGTTCTGTCTTGGACATGTTGAAATTAAAATGTCTGTGGAACGTTTTGTTTAAAATGTACGATAGGCAGTTTGGTGATGCAACTGGAGCTCAGGAAAAAGACTGGGAATGAATATATAGATCTGAGAACCAGCTTCATACAGATGATGATTTAACTGATTTGAACTGATGAGGTCATCAAAGTAGAGAGCACAGAGAGAGTAGACCCAGAATGGCACCTTGGGGAACACTTAAAGTTGAGGGAGTGGGGGGCAGGGTGGGTACGATATAGTTGATGATCAGCAAAGGGAACTCATAAGATGGTGAGATGCATAGGAAAAGAATCAAGAGAGGGTAAAGTCATAAAAATCCAACAAAGAGAGAATATCCAGGAGGAGGTGTTGGTCAACAGTGTTAAATGCTGCAGAGAGGTCAAAAAGATGAGGCCTGAATAAAAACCATCAGGTTTGACAGTTAAAAAATCACTGGTAACTTTAGAGAGCAATCTCAGCTGAACGATAAGTTTGGTTGCCAGATTGCAAAGGGTTGAGAAGTGAGAGGAAAGGAACTGGAGACAAGGTTTTTTCCTAGGAATTTGTCTGAGAAAAAGAGTAAGACATAAGATGATAGCTTAAAGTGGAGCAATCCATCAATCAATCAATTAGAAAGTATATAGGAACAGTCTACTATGTACCAGGCACTGTGCTAGACACTAGGAATCCAAGTACAAAGAAAGAGCTTATATCTGAATGATGGAGATAAGTACATATAAAAATATATAAAGCATGAATGTAAAGTGAATAAATACAAAGTAATTAAATACAAAGTTTTGGAACAAGGGTGATTAGCAGTTGGGGAGATCAGGAAAAGCTTCATGCAGAAGATGGTGTATGAGCTTATAGATACAAGGAAGAGAGAGCTATGGAAGTTAGAGTTAAGTGGAAGTTAGAGTTAAGGAGAGAGTGTTCCAGCTTTGGGAGATGGCTATTGCAGAGGCACAGAGAGAGGGAGTGTTCCTATGTGAGGAGCAGAGAGGGGGCCAGGTTGTCTAGATGCAGAATAAGGAAGAGGTAGTAATGTCCAATGGAACTGGAAAAGACAGGCTGGAGACAGATTGTATAGAGCTTTAAAAAGCTAAACAGATGAGTTTACAGTTTGTTAGAGACAATAGGGAACCACTGGAACTGGTAGGGATGGTAGATCTATTCAAGTTTTTTTAAGAATGAGGGAGTTATGGTAGATGGTCAGATTCAGCCTTTTCACCAATATCTGTTGTAATCACCCTCACCTCCAAGCAATGGCATTTCTTTTGTTTGATCTTCTTTTCCCAAACACAGTTCGTTTGTTTTTTATTAAATAACTAGTCAGCCTTATCTTACTCTAGGTTCTTAGTATTTGGCCAGTTTTCTGTACTCATTTTCAATTACTATCCTTGCTCCCATCTTCAACAAATGTCTTTTAAAAATATAA
The DNA here is from genome assembly GCF_003287225.1 of Phascolarctos cinereus. Classification (NCBI taxonomy): domain Eukaryota; kingdom Metazoa; phylum Chordata; class Mammalia; order Diprotodontia; family Phascolarctidae; genus Phascolarctos; species Phascolarctos cinereus. The sequence goes on from NW_027555514.1 coordinate 208,714,753, forward strand.
GATGGACAGTAATTTCCTGTGAACCTACATTTTTAGTTAATTTTCCTCATCTTTTCTTTCTCATCTCATTTCTCCTTCAAGATTTCAGAAGTATGCAGGATTTCATTCTTACTATACCATTAGATTGTATCTTTTATTTGAATCCTCTGAAATCTGCACTCCCCAAATCTAAAGTACATATCATACTATGTCCAGCTTTCTTCTTCTTCTCTATCTCACTCGCTACCACCACCATCCCCTACCACCACCCTCAGCTTTTTCATTTCTGCAATAAGTTCTTCTTTGGTTAGAATCAGATCTGGAATGGCAGCTCCTCTTTTCCTCTCCTCCACCTTTTGAAAGTTCAAATTGTCATTAGGATAGGTAATCAATTTATCAGGTTTTGCTTTTTGCTGTTGTTTATTTTGCTTTGGTAAAGAGAGCTTTAGCAGATGTCCAGATAATTGGAGTAATCCATCATTGCAATGTCATGTTTCTGTAACGGGTTTGTCATCTGTTTCCTCAGTTCATCTAGTTTCTCCTTTTGCCCAGGTGGTGTGTAGGATACTCTAACAGGAATAAACATTCTCTCTCTCTATTTATGTTCTTTATCGTGTTTCTTTCCTTGGGTTCCTGGATTTCCAAATATGTATATAAATATAGATATATAGATATATTCATATATAGTGCTATTCTACCACTCCTTTTATATGTTTTGCTCCTTTGGGGGAAAAAATGTGCCCTTATAGAATCATATTCTAGTCATGAGTTCCATTCTACCAAGTCCCAGTGATATCTATGCCTCCTGTGTTAAGACCTCTAGTTCACCCCGTTTATTATTCATACTTTGTGCATGGTTGATAAAGTGCCACCTTGAAAGGATGACAGTTTTTTATTTATCTCAAGTGAAGTAGACTTGAGTATTGGGGGTGACTCATTTACTGTGGTTAGCCTGGAGAAGGGATTTGTGGAGAGAGGTATTGTGGGCTAAGTGGAAGAGGGCAGAACTAGGTGCAGTAGGTACAAGTTGTAACTAGGCAAATTTAGGAATAATCACATCAAAAACTTTCTCACATTTAGTGTTATTCAAAGGTAGAATAGGCTGATTCCAAAGAAATTGGTTTCCTTACCAATGGAAGTCTTCAAGCAAAATCTAGATGACCACTTGTTAGGCATGTTGTATGGGGGATTTTTGTCAAGTGTAGGTTGAGCTATAAACTAGATGGCCCCTAAGGGCCCTTACAACCATGAGAGTCTATGAAATTTTAAAAGAATGCTTGCCCAAAGAAAGTAGACTCATTGCATATCTATGCTTTGATATAGTAGATAGAGTGCTGGGCCTGGATCCTTTCATTGGCACTATCTGTGAGACCATGAATATGTCCCTTAGGTTTTCTGAGCCTCAGTTTCTCCATACATAGAATGTGAAAATACAGGATTGTTGTAAAGCTCAAATGAGATAATGTATGTAAATACTTTGCAAACTGGGAAGAGTTAAAAAGTGACTTTGTAAGGAGATTTGTAAGGGGCAGCTAGGTGGCACAGTGGATAGAGCACTGGCCCTGAAGTCAGGAGGACCTGAGTTCAAACCCGACCTCAGGCCAAATACTTGACACTTACTAGCTGTGTGACCCTGGGCAAGTCACTTAACCCCAACTGCCTAAAAAAAGAAAAAAGATTTGTATTAACTGATGCAGAATTGAAAGAAAAAAAAAAGAACCAAATGAAATATTTGTAAAGTTCTTAGCATACTGCCTGGCAAATAGTAGAGGCTTAAGCTATTCTTGTTTCTTTTCTCAGACAATCTAGGACCCACTTACCAGATGGGGAATGTTTTCTCTCTGAGCTTATTAGAGAATTTCTTTAAAAGTTCCCTTAAAGTGATCTCAGGTCATAGATGGTCAGACTCTGGATGTAGAAAAGACTGTGGAAAAATATAATCCAACACTTTCATTTTCCAGATAAGAAGCCTGAGGCTCAGAAGGTAAAGCAGCTTGCCTATCTTTCAGGTCCACAGAAAGATGGGTATGACAAGAATCAAGTTCATAATGTCATTCAGAACTGAGCTCTGCTATATAAATGAGTCTATCCTTTGTTCTTTGAAGCAGCATAAACAGGGCTGAAGTCAAAGTCTTGCAGGCAATAAAAGAAAGTTTCAAATATTCAGTCTTTTTATTTTTTTAACAGCTCCCTGCAATCTGGCTATTTTCTTCCATGATCCCATCCATGACAATGTCAACTGCCTTCATGTTTACTGCCCTACCCTGGAGAGTTGCATCTTACAGCCTAGGCATAGTGCCACTCTGTACAACATCACAGCAGGTAAAGATTTATAGGGTATTTCTTGATTTTAAAAGACCATTGTTGGTGAGACCAGAGTAGTAACTCACTGTGGCTGGTGATAGACTGTCCCCTAAAACAGTTTTCCATAAAGCAAACATTGATTATGAGATATCCAGGAAGGAAAATTAATGTATAAAGACTGCATTTAGTCAAACACCTTAGTTCCCTTTAATTTATTAAATATAATGATAAAAAGTCCATGCCAGGTTAAAAAACCAAATCATAAACACCGAAGTATAACCTTACATTCAAATAGCATCCTTCCTCCAAAGAGAACAGAAGACTTTAACATAATATTCTCCTCCATTTATGCTAAATGAACTGAACAAAATCCAAAGTTGACATTTTATTGCAGGAAATAAAGATTTTGTTAACACCTTAATTTAGAAACTAATTAATTTAGGTGGAGGGAAGTAAACCAGTTAGATCATCATTTAATTAAATTATTAAATATAGTTTTAGTAATTCAAGTTGAAAAACTGAACAGCATTCTGAGGATGTAGAACATCCAAACCATAATCCTGCAAAGGTAGGATGTTTGGGCAGAGGGAATTCTATACCAGCTTTTCCCAAAATGTGCTTTGCCCCTCTTTTTGATGTAATGAAAATAAGGGTTCCATGAGAAAATCTCAGTGCTAGGTTTAATAGTAGTATAGAAAGCACATACTGAGTAGCTACCTAAAGCACCTAGATATGCCTGCGAAGATCCTTGTGGCACTCCACTGGACACCTCTTGTCAAACCAACACTGAACCATTCTCAACCAATCTGAGTTTATCCATTCAACCATTCCGAGTCTATCTAATTATACTATTACCCAGCCTACAAATAAATAAAGGGGAGAAAACTTTGCAGCAAAATAGAAGAAATTTACCTATGTTCATTGAATAAATTTCTACATATAGCTATTTTAATATCATTTCACATTCAAAATTTATAGGAAGGAATGTAATAGAATCATAGATTTAGAATTGGAGGGGATCTTAGAGAACATGTAATCCAATCCTCTCACTTTACAGATGAAGAAGCTCAGGCCCAGAGAATGTAAAATAACTTTCATTCTTTCCTTCATTCACTCATTCAAGGTCACACAGCTGGTAGGTGGCAAGGGCAAGTTTTGAACTCAGGTCCTTTAACTCTAAATCTGGCATTATTTCCACTTCATCATGCTTCTACTCCATAGGCCTCACATCATCTTATTTTACAAGTCTTCTCTTGTACTCACAGACCTTTTCATTTATTTATTCTGATTTATTTCTGAACTCCTTTGGAGCATGCACCCCAGAAAGACTATTAAAAAAGGTATCCATCCACGGCCAGGTATGAAATTTTCATCAGCAGTAGGTCAAGAATGGCATGGTATGAAGACCATGTTCTTATTTAAGATTTTTTAAAAGTATTATTCTTCATCTGTTAAATTGAAAGGGTTAGAAGAGATGATTTCCAAGGTCCTTTCTAGCTCTTCATCCTAGGATACTACTGTATCTTAAGAATGAAATTCATTTCATCTGTAAAAAGGGAGGTGTTGGACTGAATGGTGTATAGGCCATTAAGAGACCTTGTAAGGTCTCTTCTACCTCAAAAACTATGAGCTATAAATGTCTAGTCTAAATGACTAAAAGAATGGTAGTGATGGTGTATCACTGATCTAAAAAGGCTTGTCTTGGGAGTGGTGGGAGTTAGGGACAACACAGAAGAAGAATCTGACTTGGGATGTGTTCAGTATGAGATAGTACAGTGGAGAGGGAACTTTGTTTAGGTTTAGGAAGACATGAGTTCAAATCCTATCTCAGTCACTTACTAGCTGTATGATCCTGGGCAAGATATTTAACCTCACTCAGCCTCAGTCTCCTCAACTACAAAATAAAAGAATTGGACTTGATGGCTTCCAAGGTTCCTGCCAGGCCTAAATCTATAATCCTATGATCTGTGATCCCCAGGTCCTACAGGCAATTTGAGGCACTGCCTTCTCATATCCAGGCTAAATATCCCCTTTCTTTCCTCCCGTGTGTCATGGTCTCTAGTGCTCTCATCACCCTGGTTGCCTTCTTCTAGATATGCCCTGGTTTGTGGGTGTCAAAACTGAACACATTACTCCAGATGGGGTCTGATGGGGATAGAATATATCAGAATGGGCACCTTCCTCATTTTCAGTATTATATCTCTCTGAATGTAGCCTTCTGGGGGGCTGCTATATAATACTGCTTACTCATGTTAAACTCATAGTTCACTAAGGTAACTTTACTGTAGCAGGAGTTGGAGGTAGACATCAGATTTGGAATCAGAGGGTCTGAATTTGAATCCTGCTACTATTTGATCCTCTACAAGTCACTCCGACCCTATTTACTTATCTGTTAAATGGGGCTCATGATGTCTGGACTGCTGACTTCAATGGATTATTATAAGGAAAATATTTGTGAACCCACACTGGTGCTTAGTAATTACTATTTTCTTTTCTAAATGCTCAAACCCTTGGAGTACTCTAGAAATGGGAGGTATGTTATTAAACCCACCTGGATCCTTATCACATGAACTGTCTAACTAAGGCCTCCCTTATTGCTTGTGCAATTGATCTTTTTTTCCCTCTGTTTATATTTTATCTCAAGATATTTGGCGTAATGCTCTAACCTGTTAAGATCATTTTGGTTCCTTACTCTGTTCTCCAAGATGTTTCAGTTTCACCAATCTGCAGATTTCATAAGTATGCTATCTGTGCCTTTTTCAAAGTTATTGATAAACATGTTGAACAATTTAGGAACAAAGACAGGTTAACGGGGCTTTCCCTTCCATTAACTCATTGTTTCTAGTTATTCAGCTACCTCAAATCCACCTAACTGGATTTGTATCCTGCCCAGATCTTTCCATCTTGATCAAAAGCATATCATGAGAGATTTTTCTCAAATGCTAAAATTCAGGTAAACTGCTGTATTAAAATATACTTACAAACCATTTCCCAATTAATAAATGGTCAAAGGATATGAACAGGCAGTTTTCAGATAAGGAAATCAAAGCTATCTATATTTATATGAAGAAATGCCCTAAATCGCTATTGATTAGAGAAATGCAAATTAAAACGACTCTGAGTTACCACCTCACATCTATAATGTGACCAAAAAGGAAAATGATAAATGTTGGAGGGATGTAAGAAAACTGGGACACTAATGCACTGTTAGTGGAGTTGTAAACTGATATAGTTGTTCTGGAGAGCAATTTGGAACTATTGCCCAAAAGGCAATAAAACTATGCATACTCTTTGATCTACTAATGCCACTGCTGATTGCTAAGAATTGGAAATCTAGGGGATGCCCATCAATTGGTGAATGGCTGAATGACATGTGGTATGTTATTGTTACGGAATATTATTGTGCTATAAAAAATGACAAGCAGGATGACTTCAGAAAAACCTGGGAAGACTTACATGAACTGATGCTAAGTAAAGTCAGCAGAACAGGAGAAGATTCTACACAGTAATAGTAATATTGTACGATGAAGAATTGTGAATGACTTAGTTATTCTCAGCAAAACAATGATCCAAGACAAGCCCAAAAGACTCATGACTAAGCATGCTATCCACCTCGAGAGAAAGAATAGATATGGTCTGATTACAGACTAAAGCATACTATTTTTCCTTTCTTTTCTTGTGATTTTGTACAAAATTACAAATACAGAAATGTTCTAGATGATTGCACATTTACAACCTGTATTAGATTGCTTATCATCTGGGGGGCAGGGAAAGGAGGGAAAAAAGGATAGAATTTGGAACTTTAAAAAAACCCAAATGTTTAAAAAATATTTTTAACATGTAATTGGGGGAAAATAAAATATTATTTAAAAATTTTTAAATTCACTAACCTAACTATAGCATTACTCTAGTCTACCAGTAACCTTGTTACAAAACAAAATCAAGTTAATCTGACATGATCCTTTTTTTATGAACCCACGCTGGGACTCAGTAATTGGTTTTCTTTTCTAAATGTTCAAAACCCATCCCTATTATTAATAATGAATTTTTAGATTTTTCCAGGAATCAAAGTCAAACTCATCAATTTATGTTTTGTAGGATCTACTTTCTCCCCCTTTTGAAAATTGGAATATTCATCTATCTCCAATCCTGTGTCACCTCTCCGTGATTTTTTTAAAGATCACTTGTAGTTGCTGAGGAATTATATTCATCAGGTCTTTCAGTACCCCGGGATGTAGTTCACCCAGGTCTGGTAACTTGAACTCATCAGTAGAAACTGATGAACATAAATCATTCTGTTATGTTTAACCAGATTTTCAATCAATGTGGGAATCATTCTATAAGTTACAATGGATTCAAATTTCATCAATATGTTTCTCGCCTTTTAGAATTTAAGTTACAACTTGCAAATAGTGTTATCACAGTGGTAAATTTACACAGTGATAAATTCTAAGAAACTTTCTCAAATCTAACACTTCTACAACTCTTCCTTTAAAGCAGAAAGACTATCAATGACATCTTATTTGCCTTGCAGGTATTAATCCAGATTTGCTTGTTTTTCAAAAATCATCTATCAAAGATCCAAGTACACATTCTTCATTTAATAGACAGAACAGGCTAACCAATATAAAGACTGCTAATTTAGAAAAATATATAACTACCATGGTAAGCCCCATGTTACTGTCAGTAGAGGCTCCAGCTTCAACCACATATCAAGATCTGGTTTTAAATACCAGCAATACTAGTTTTTCCAATGCCGCAACCACAGAGTCTTGGACGACATCCATTCCACTGAACGACTTAGTTACTACACAGATAAATATGGCTTCACCCAGTCCTGATCTCCTCAATAGTCCAGGTAACAGGACAATTTCTCCTGCATTTAAGACTATAGAAACAAAAATACTTTCACGTATGCCTGTTCCGCAGCATCTCAACAGTAGCAAACAGCTATTGAATGAAACCAAATGGTACAACAGCCAGAACTACACTTCTGAAAATGAAGAAGAGAGGACTGTTGGGGAATCTGTGGCTTCAAACATGTGGCTGGTTCCTGTAGCACTCAGCATATCAATCATCCTCCTTTGCTCTTGTCTGGTCTTTCTTGCATCAGGATGCTGCCAAAAACAAGGACGTTATAAGCCAGCCTACAATGAAACACACAACTGAAAAGGGAAGGTTGTGACAACAGTTAAGGGTGCAGGGATGATAGAAAACTTTTAAAGTTGACTTCATTGTCAATATTGGTAAAATATAATGTGGGTTAGTAGAAAGAAGGTTGGATCTGGAGTCAGTAAGAGCTGAATTTGAATCCTGCTTCACCTATTTGCTAGGTGTGTGACCTTGGGTAAATAATTTATGCTTTCTCAGCCTCAGTTTCTTTGCCTGTAAAATGAGGTAATTGGACTCAATGAACTCTAAGGTCCCTTCTAGCTCTAAATCTCTGATCCTACTTACTATCACACTAATCTTATCATCACACTAATTATTTTTTCTCACCACACATGATTTCATTATAAGGAACACCCAATGCAGATAGGTGTCTTCTCTGCAACTTAGAAAGTTACAGAGATACTCTTTTAGTTATACTCTAAAGTGATACTCTTTTGTTAAGACAAAAAAAAAATCGATGCTTTAAATATTCTTTCTATAAAAACTGAAATAATTAAAACCCCATGTTTTATCAATAAGCAGGGAAGAGATAAGGAGAAAAACCCATTAGATGACTGAGTTTACATCTCAGTTAAGGTAAAATCCCTATGCTATGTGTTCCCCTGCTGCGCTTTTCCCTGGATCTAAGAGGCCACTCCCTCAATCTCCCTTCCCTCAAACCATACCTGTTGAAATCCTGCTTATTCTTTAAAGCCAGCTCAAATGCCACCTCCTCCAGGAAACTTTACTGATCCTCTCAGTCAAACTTTTCCTTGCTCAGATGTCCTGTAATATTTTATAGACATCTCTTTTATGCACTTATCACCTAACTTTTGTATTACAGTTATTTGTGTATAGATCATATCTCCCTACTAGACTGTAAGCTTCATGAGGGCAGGAACTATATCTCAAACTTTTTGTCTAACCCAGAATCACTTTCAGTAGGGTATGGATAAACGTTTGTTAAAATGAATTATTGAGATAAAACCTTGATTCTGTCATCAAGTTAGCCATCTTTCCAAGCTTTGTATATTTGGAAAATTGGATAAGAATGCTCTCTTTGTTTTCACCCAAGCCATGGATAAAAATAGTGAACAGGAGCCTGAATACAGATTCCTATGGCATCTCACTAGAGATTTTTTCAGGTTGACATAGATCTATTAATTAACATTATTTAGCTACAGATGTATTTCTTTTATATTATAGTTTTATATATATAATGGTGCAACCCTGACTAGACTGTGATTTCTGTTGGGCAGGAAACATATTTTATTTCATCTATGTATCTCTGTTACTGTTTAACACAATGTAAGAAATAAATGTGGATGCTTAATAAATATTTGTTGAAGTTGTTTATAATTGGCATAGATCTTCTAATGGCGTGAACGATTCCATATTCTACCCTTTTTCTGAAGTACTCTATTACAATGATTTGGTTTCACATGTTTCCTGGTCTTCAGATTTCTTTTCCATTCTCAACTGATTTGTCTTAACCAATAAGAAGTAATCAAACAACAGTGCTTCTTAGCTTTAGAATTTAGCAGTAGAGCTCCTAAGATTTCTATTTGTTCATTCATTATTCAAGAAATATATATGTATGTGTGTGTGTTTGTGTGTGTGTGTGTGTGTGCGTGTAAAATTCATATGTGTGTATGTTGAGGCTCTTCCTCCCCCCCCCCCCAATATGGCAGCAGCAGGAACTAGGTTCATTCTTCTGGAAAAAGGAGTGACTTCTGAAGTTACCAGACATAGTACAAAATCCAGGGTCCTGTGAGCTAAAAAAAGCAGGTGAGGTACTGTCCCTCAGTTTCTGTTTCCCTCGCTTCATGACCCTGCTTCACCTCAAAATGATACTCCTATTTTCAGCTCTGCCCAGAGCACTGGTTCAGTACTAACTCCTATGGTGGCTGTGATACTGAGCTGGGGTAATTACCTCATGAGGCTCCCACAGCGTTGGCAACATTTGTTTAACTGGAGCTTCCTGTGAATCACCATCACACTGTACCCAATGACCAAGTCCTTAGAAGTCCCCTTCTTCTTGATCTTTTAAGCTAGAGAAGTTGTAGCCAGTATTAGTCCTACCATCCTGCTTTGAACGACCAGTGGGTACTGGTTGACTATTAAAGGTAAATAAACCCATCAGTTATAGTTTTAGTTGTACAGACACAAAGTACTTTTGAAACTGAGAGCAGTTTCTCCCCCAGTGACTCAACATGAGTTGAGGCGGTAGCCTCAGAGGAGGAATTACAAAAGAAAAACAACAGTTTCTTTTGCCTCTAGCTCGGGCTGTATATAAACAACACTACCAGTTAGATATGAATAAATTTAAGGGACAGATGAGCTACCATGGAGGCATTTGAGCCAAGAAGAAGCCTATAGAATGTGACCCCTTGTACCTCCACCAAAGCATAAAGGGAGCTTCGAGGATTATGATCCCATGGAAAATAAAAATCTGTAACTAGCAAAGGGCTAAAAATAGAGTTTTAGACATAGTCTGATGCCTCATCATGACATGAAGGTGACACTGTGCTTTCAAATGACAGGCAGATAGGACCATGCTGGGAAATCTTCAAGTACGGATCTGCTGCCCAAGGACCAATCTAACTATATATGGAGAGAATGGTCACTAGAAGGTTGTTCCCAATGAGTTGACATAAAGAATTAAATCATGTCCATATTGATGTTTTTGTTTCAGTAAATGAGAACAGAAGACATACTATAGTTGCAACAAAATGGAAGGATAGTTTGCTATTTTTTCTCAAAGCTGTAAATAAGAGTTGGAGGAGTTTGTTAGTTATGCACTCAAAAGGAAACATAATAGTCATTTCATGAAGATGCTTGGCTTTTTTTACACTGCAGTTTTCAGTACTAATATCAGGAATAAACAAAGAGGCCACCACAAACATGTCTACATTTTTTGTCTTCAGCATCTGTTACAGATAGATGAAAAAGAGGAATTTTAGAAAGAACTTGACCAAGTCCTCCAAACTAAAATCAACATATATTTTGATACCAGATTTCTCAGTAGTCAAAAGAGATCACCATCATTCAATTAACAAACACTTATTAAGCATCTTCTATGGGCCAAGCAGTGTGCAAAGCACTGGAGATACAGAGGAAAAAAGGAAAGTCTCTGCCTTTATTTTTATTTTTTACTGTGCCAACGAATAGTGCTGGGCTTAATAATGTTTACTAACTGATTGATTGATCAATCCTTAAATTATAACTGGGGAGACAGATTGTAAAGATAAAAGGTGTATAAAAAACAGAAATAAAGTAACTCTGGATGAGAAGGCACTAGCTGTTGGTGGCATTTAAACTGATTCTTGGAGAAAACCAAGCATTCTAAGAAGCAGAAGTGAAGAAGGAAAACACCCCAGATGTGGGGAACAGCCAGTTCAAAGGCACAGAAACAGGACAGAAAGGGCATACTGTGTAGAACAGTAAAGCAAGGACATTGGTGAAGACGTAAGAATACTGGAAAGGTAGGAAAAGGTCACATTGTGAAGACCTTTAAATGCCAAACAGAAGTTTCTATTTAGTTTTAGAGGCAACAGGAAATCCACGGAGTTTATTGCTATTTTGTTTTCTTTTAATTTAATTTTATTTTATTTTCAGTTACAAAATCTCTCCCTTCTTTCTATTCCCTCACTTATTAAGAAGGCAAGAAAAACAAAACCCATTACAAATATGTGTAGTTAAAAAAACCAAATCTCCAAATTAGCCATTTTCAAAATTTTTTTATTTTTATTTTTTTCACTTAAAAATTTTTTTAAAAAAAAGAGAAGAAAATATGCTTCAATCTGTATTCTGAGTCAATAGGTTCTCTATCTGGAGCCAGATAGCCTGTTTCATCATGAGTCTTTTGGAAATTATGGTTGCTCATTGTGTTGATTAGAATCTTTCACAGTTGATTGTCTTTACAATATTGTAACTGTATAAATTGTTTTCCTGATTCTGCTTACTTTACTTTGCATCAGTTCATTCTAGTCTCCTCAGGTTTTTCTGAACTCATTCCCTTCATCACTTCCTACAGCACAATAGTGTTCTATCACAGTCACATACCATAACTTGTTCACAGCCGTTCCTCAATCAATGGGCTTCCTCTAAGTTTCCAAATCTTTGTTGTTGTTTTTTTGATAGTATTTTATTTTTCCAATTACATGTAAAGACAAATTTTAACATTAATTTAAAAAAAATTTTGAGTTCCAAAGTTTCTCCCTCCCTCTCTTTCCTCCCCTCTCCCTAAGATGATAAGGAAATTGATACAGGTTAAAAATGTGCAATCATGTAAAACACATTTCTATATTAGTCATATTGTGAAGGAAGAAACAAACCAAAAGAAAAAAAGCACAAAAAATAAAGTAAAATTGTATGATTTGATATGCATTCAGACTCAATCAATTCTTTCTCCAGGCGTGGACAGCATTTTTCATCATGAGTCCTTTGGAATTATCTTGGATCATTGTATTGCTGAGAATAGCTAAGTTATTCATCATATAATCATCATACAATATTATGTTACTGTTACTGTTCTCCTGGTTCTGCTCACTTCACTCAGCATCAGTTCATGTAAGTCTTTCCAAGTTTTTCTGAAATCTGTCTTATAGCACAATAGTATTCCATTACATTCATATAACACAACTTGTTCAGCTATTCCCCACTTGATGGGCATCCTCTCAATTTCCAATTCCTTGCCACCACAAAAACAGCTGCTATATAGGTCCTTTTCCTCTTTCTTTGATCTCTTTGTAGTATAGGCTTAATCTCAGTATCACTAGATCAGAGGAAATGCACACTGCAATAGCTTTTGGGACATGGTTTCTTAATTGTTTTTCAGAATGGCTATACTTGTTCACAGCCCCAACAGTGCATTAGCATGCCTATTTTCTCATATCTGCTGCAACATGTCATTTTCCTTTTTTTGTCAGCTTAGCCAATCTGATGGGTGTGACGTGGTAGTACATCAGAGTTGTGTTAATTTGCATTTCTCTATTATTTAGAGCATTTTTATGTGACTATTGATAACTTAGATTTCTTCCTCTGAAAATTTCTTTTTCATAGCCTTTGGTCACTTATCAACTGGATTTGCTCTTGCAAATTTGACTCAGTTCTCTATATATTTTAGAAATAAGACCTTTATCAGAGAAACTTGGTACAAAGATTTTTTTCCTTGAATTTCCTACTTTTCTTCTGATTTTAGCAGCACTGGTTTTATTTGTATAAAAACTTTAATTTACACAATCAAAATTACCTATTTAACCTCCTGTGAACCCATCTCTTGTTTGCCCATGAAATCTTCCCCCATCCATAAATGACAGGTAATTTCTTCCATGCTCCATTAATTTGCTTATATCAGCTTTTATGTCTATCATGGTATGTGATATAGGATGTTGGTCTATGTCTGGATTTTTCCAGACTACTTTCCAATTTTCCCAATAGGTTTTGTTAAATATGAATTCTTGACCTAATAACCAGAATCTTTAGATTAATCAAACACTAGGTTATAGAGCTCATTTGCTTTTATATATTATGTACCCAATCTGTTCCACTGATCAACCTATTTCTTAGCCAGTAACAAATTGTTTTGGCAATTACAGCTTTGTTGTATAGTTTGAGATCTGGTCCCTTTCCATTTTTTTTTCATTAATTCCTTTGATATTCTTCATCTTTTGTTCCTCCAGATGAATTTTATTATTTTTCTGAATCTATAAAGTAATTATTTAGTAGTTTGATTGGTATGGTACTGAATAAATTAATTTAGGTAGCATTATTTTTATTATATTGGCTTCACCCACCCATGAATAATTGTTATTTCTCTAAGTATTTAGTTCTATATTTCTGTTTAGTGTTTTGTAATCGTATTTATATAGTTGCTGTGTGTATGTTGGCAGGTAGACTCCCAAGTATTTTATGCTGTATTTATTTTAAATGGAATTTTCCTTTTTATCTCTTCCTGCTGAGTTTTGTCAGAAACATAAAGAAATGCTGATGATTTGTATGCTTTTCACTAGAGTTTATCAACCACAGGAATAGCATGATCATAACTGAGCTTTAGTAAAATCACTTAGGCAGCATGTGTGCAGGATAAATTATTGTGGGAAAATTGGTGTGGGGAAAAGACTTGAGGCAGCATGACCAATTAGACTAATTGCAATAGTCTAGGTGAGGAGTGATAAGAGATCAAACTAAGATGGTGGCTGTGCCAAATGCAGCAGAGAGGTCTGGATGAATGAGGGCTGTGAAAAGGTGAAAAAGGCTGTGAAAAAACTTGGCAATAAAGACATCACTGGTGACATTGGAAAGAGCAGTTTCCATAAACCAACAATGATGTTGAGAAAAAAGTAGCAGATGAGAAAATGGAGATAATGAATGGAGATATCTTTTCTTGGAGTTTGACTATGAAAGGGAGAGATTGGGGGTAACACTTTAAGGACATTGTCAAAGGGAGTTTTTTGTTTTGTTTTGTTTTAAAGCATGGAGGAACTCTGTAGGCAGCAGGGAAGGAGCTGGTAGATAGGAAGAGACTGAAGAATAGAGAGGGAGCACAGTTACATGAACAATCTGCCAAGGGAAATGGAATGAGATAGATTCAAGGGCATATAAACAGGGTCTTACTTTTAGTGAGAAGGGCCACCTCCTCATCAGAGACTACAGTAAAACAGAGAGTGGGGGATGATACCAACAGGTGGTGAGATGTAGATAAGAGGAAAAGGGAGGTATTCAGGGAAGTAATTAATTAGAACAAATTTAACACCAAGAGAAGGATAACACCAAGTGTTACTCTATTAGAGACTTCTACCATGCCTGCCCCCTCTATAGGCATTACACTGGAGCCCTTTTGTCATGTTGACATTGAATCATTATTACAAACCCACCTAAGTGTACTATAATGTAGTCCATATCTCTCTATGTTTTCCACAAGAATAATATGATAGCCTTTGTCAAATGCCTAGCTAAAATCAAAGTTAACTACCTCTATGGCATTTTGCTGATCAACCAGTAACCGAGAAAGAAAGAAAGAAAGAAAGAAAGAAAGAAAGAAAGAAAGAAAGAAAGAAAGAAAGAAAAAAGAAAGAAAGAAAGAAAGAAAAAAGAAGAAGAAAGAAAGAAAGAAAGAAAGAAAGAAAGAAAGAAGGAAGGAAGAAGGAGGAAGGAAGGAAGGAGGAAAGGAAGGAAGGAAAGGAAGGAAAGGAAGAAAGAAAGAAAGAAAGAAAGAAAGAAAGAAAGAAAGAAAGAAAGAAAGAAAGAAAGAAAGAAAGAAAGAAAGAGGAAGGAGGAAGGAAGGCAGGCAGGAAAGAAAGAAAGAAAGAAAGAAAGAAAGAAAGAAAAAAGAAAGAAAGAAAGAAAGAAAGAAAGAAAGATAAACTAGTATCTGTTCTTTATCAAGCTGGATTCTTTGTAATTACAGTTGACCTTTCTGAATATTCATTAATTGTTTCTTTTGTGATCCATTCAAGAATTTTCCCAAGAGTTAAAGTTAGGCTCATTGGCCTATAGTTCCCAGACTGTTCTCTTTTCATTTAATTTTTTTTGAAATGAGGAGGGGGCATGTGTGTATGAATTAGGACATTTCCCCTCCAGTCCACGGTACCTTTCCCATTTTCCATGGTCTTCCAAATATCACTGAAAGTGGCTAAGCAGTCACTGCTTCCAGTTCTTTCAGGACTCATGGCTGCTTTTCATATGTTCCAGGTGACATGAATTTAAGAAGAACAAGTAAGTAGGTGCTTTTTTACGTCCTTACTTATCTTGGGTATCACTTCCTTGTCGAATCACTTTTGTCCTGTCATTCTAGTACAAACATCATTCTCTTTAACAGTTCAAACAGGAACAAAACACTTGAAAGGCTCTGCCTTGCTTCTCATCATCCCATCTACATCAAGCAATGATTCTATCCTTTGGTTTTTTTCCCCCCAATATACATAAAGAGAACAATTTCTTTTGCTGTCCTTAGATTCCCTTGCCAGTCTCAGCTCATTCTGAGCTTTGACACCCTGATTCTATTTTTACTGGACTCTGCTCTTAGATTCAACCTCTTTTACCTGCCTAGGCTAGGTGGCAACAGTAGACAAGAGTGCTGGACCTATAATCAGGAAGACCTAAGTTCAAATCTGACGTCACTTAACTACTGTCTGCCTCAGGTTCCTCAACTGTAAAATGGGGCTAATAATAGAACCTCCTACGATTGTTGTGAGGATCAAATGAGATATCTGTAAAGCTCTTAGCACAGTGCCTGGCACATAGTAGGTGTTTAATAAATGCTTGTTCCTTTTTCTTCCCTCCATCTTCTGTACATGCTTTTTAAAAAATTTAAGTTGGCTGGTGTTTCCTATACATTCATATCATTCCCTTCAGATAACTAACATTATCTATGTTCTACTGTATTTTTTATTAAATATTTTCCAATTACATTTTACTCTGGGGGGAATGCTGACAGCTGCAAGTTTCCATATATCTGACACCTCTAAATGAACGCTGGTTTCAGAGACAGAAAGACCTAAATTGAAATCCTTTCTTAGATTTTTTTTTTTAGCTAGGCAATGGGGTTAAGTGACTTGCCCAGGGTCACACAGCTAGTAAGTGTCAAGTATCTGGTCTGAGACTGGATTTGAACTCAGGTCCTCTTGACTCCAGGACCAGCGTTCTATTCACTGTGCCACCTAGCTGCCCCCTCTTAGATTTAACTTATTAACTCTATGATATAGGCAAGGTATTTAACTTTTCTCAGGCTCAGTTTGATCATCTATAAAAAAGGAATAATAATACATACTTCACAAGGTTGTTGTGAGGATCAAATGAGTTAATACAGGTATAGTGCTTTGCAAACCTTAAAGAATTATGTAAATGGTAGTTATTATTATTAACTATTGTTAAAATTAAGTGACTAGGCTACTATTCCAATCTGGACTATTGGTGAGAAATTAAATTTCCTTAGCCTGGCATTTATTTACTTAAAAAAACAGTTTACCAAAAAAATTCTAATTTTTGACTCTGCCACCTGCTTTTTTGTCACTTTTCTTCCCACCAGGAAATGACCCTTTATAGAGACTAGGCCTCACTACTCCCCTGAATTAGTCCACTTAACTTCAGGACACTTTAGTGATGCAGAACTTTCCTGATTAATGGGCGAGTGAGCAAGTAAAAATTCACCTCACCCACTATCTATCTAGCCAAGCCCATACCATGTTTCATATCCCATCTAGTCATCCAACCAGGACAGTAGGACTTGCACTGCCATCAAGCTGTAGGCATACCCACATACTCCCACCTCTTCCTATTGCTCTGGGGAACAATATTCAAATCACAATTACTACTACCTTACTTTGTGATCATCTACTGCCTGATGGTTCCACTCACAATCTCTCTGATGGCATTAACTAAAAATCCCTTCCCTGGCCATCACTTCCCTATATGAATTGTATCTCCCTATTAGAATATAAGCTCCTTGAGGCCAGGAATTATTTCATTTTTATATTTGTATCCTTAGCACCTGATGCAACACCATAGCAGGCATTTAATAAATACTTGTTGATTAAGAAAAAACCTGCTTATCAATTTTGGCAAGGAAATCAGATAAAGAACTTCTTTGTCTTCTGAAGATTAAAATTAAATCTCTTGATATCCTCTATTTGGATTAGATTCAGTAAGCATGTATTAAGCACCTACTATATGCTAAGCACAAACACAAGGACGAAAGTGACAAAGACCCTTAAGAAGATTGTATTTCTTATGTCTTTTGATTATCCAATAGCCATGCAACTATGGTAAATGTTCAGGTAATAATTATTAAGGATTTATGTGAGAAACGACTGCGTTTCACTAACAAAAAACTCACTATCCAGCCTAAATGATAAAAAGTACACAGAGATCAGTTCTTCCCAATAAAAGGTATAATACAAAGGAAACAACTTTCTTCCCACTATATTGGACTTAATATTATATTTCTGCTCTTTCAAAGATATGATGAATCTTTTTAATCATACACATCTCCAGTGATGTCTTTTTGTGCTACTTCTCACGCCTACTTGAGTCCACAGTGGGTTTTTTTTGTAGTCCTTTACACTACTTATAATTTTGACTTCCAGCATCACAGAGTTCCACAATTCACAGCTGTAGAACTTCAGGAAAATTTTGTTGGTCACAATACTAACCTTTGCAGTAGCGAGCAATTTAGGATCAATGAAAGCACGACACAAATTTTCCAGATTCAATCCAACCTGATCTCAGTTTCAAAGTTACAATATTTAAAGGGTCAAAGTTCTAAAATAACAGTTTCACATTTAAACCGGAATTAACTAATTATTTCTGAAAATATAATTATTAATTAGCAGCAAATGCAACCTAGAGCCAGCAACTTTGGCCATCTTCTTTAAGACATCTTGCATGATTTTTGTAGCCTGAAAGAATTCCCATTAAGCCTCAATTAGTACTGCCTCAGTAATCAATTCATTATTATGTGTGCTTCCATATGCACTAATTATATAATAGTCTACCAAACTCTGGGCTCTTCTATCAATTCTTCCATTTTCAATACTTTCTTTTCTATCTTATTTTAAAACCTGATTTCTTCTTTTTATCACTTCACAATTTTTCTTTTATATTCTGAAATGTAATATTTCTTAAATTATGCTTAAAAACATAAGCCAAGCCAAGTAATTATCTTATCTTACATAAGTTAAAGGAATATAATGTAGTGCTGAAGTTTTTTCCTCCTTTTGGCACAGTGTCATACTACAGGGTCATTATTATATAAATTGCAGCCTGTCAACATAAATCTTCATTTTATATGAATCTTATGGTCAATTATTTTGGAAAGCCCTTTGATTTCTACTCATTTTTCTACTCCTCTGTCAGAAATACTTAAGTCCTAAAATCTGGGTTATGGTCAACAAGTCCCTTATTCTGATTCTTACTGACCTTTTTTTTTTTTGCATTTGCAAGAAACGAAAGATTTTAAAAATACAGACTCTAATCAACACTATTTTCTTCCTATCAGTGGTTGGGGGATTTTAAATTAAATTGTGTCTCTTCATACAGTTTATTTGTATCTCCAACTCCTAGCACAGTGTCTGGCACACAGCAGGTGCCTAATAAATGCTTGTTGGCTGACTGTATTCCAAATTTTAGATGCAGTTACTATTTCTCCCTTTTAGCATCACTTACTATTTGGCAGAGACAACAGCTTAAGCCTAAAAAATTCACAAATCAAAAGCAAGCAACATATATCATATTAAGGGAGAGGAAATGTAATCGGCAAAGTTTGAAATGAATGAAAAAAATCAAAATTAACATTAGGGATAACAATTTCACTTTTAATTATTACTAATTATGGGACATTAAAAATTAGTTAAGTGTTTATATTTTTAAAAGTGTGAAGTAATTCTAACTCTAGAACAAAAGAGTGGTTTTTAATATATTATTTAAAATTGTGTATACCTCATCACAGAGATCAGACCATACAAACACCTGACAACAAATTATGACTAAGCAACAGTTCCCCCCTCCAACATTGCAGTCATGTCAAATTCAATAGCTTCTTTACTGCGTCTTTATACTGAGAAAGGTTATTTTCAGTATCACCCTCATTTTTAAGTGCAACAACAGATTTTTTGTAATTCCCAACTTCTTGAGAACCAAGGATCTCCTCCTGTGTGACTCCAGCAGTTTCTTCTGAAGCTTTAATTTGGAGAAGAGTCTTCAGGATGTTTTTTTCTGAGCGGCTATTCTCCCATACATATTCTTCCATGTCTGCTTCAGTCTTCTTTTTCTCCCAGTCTTCGGTTTTCTGGAAGAAAACAGTTTTGAACAAACATTCAAAATCCTTTAAAGGAGATTTTTAAAACTTGAATTTTTAAATTTAAATTTTGTGTGAAATTTAAATATTGTGTGAAAATTGGCAAGCCACCTAACCTTTCTCTAAACCTTAGTATCCTCTTCTGTATTTCTGCAATATTTCAAAAATCTATGACTGACACCCACACTTACTCTATCTTTCCAATGATCTGTTGGTTACAAAAATTTGTCACCCTGCAGCAAGTCCTGCTTCTAACGTGGTGCTCAAACCATGGGTTTATAGTCTACTGCCAAGGACTAAACTGAAAGCTTCCTAGGACCTAGAAGAAAGGGCACATCACTGGCACAGTCTTCAATCCCATGCCACATCCTTAAAGTGGGGATGATAGTAGTAACGTTAATGATAATGACAGTAATAATATCTCGACTAGCTATCATGGTCAGAAATTTGGGGCTGCCCTAGGCTTGCAAGGGGAAAATAAAGTCACAGGCATATCCTTTCATAGAAGTTTCCTGCCAGTGTCTCCCACCCCCATTGCAAGAGTGGCTACAAAGGAAAGTTTAAGGGTCTGTAATTCTTTGGGTGAATTTAGGAGTAGTAAGAAACAGCCTCAAGACTGTATGTCATCCAGCCTCAGCGCTATAAGGATGACAACATGGAAAAGGAGGCATTGGTAATGTTAAGAATGTTCTGGGTGTTTTTACTTACAACTTCACTAATGTGAAAATATGTTTAATGGGTATGTAAATGTAAACCCTATATCAGATTGTGCGCCGTCTTGGGAAGGACAGAGGGGAGGAAGGCGGAGAAAAATTTTCAACTCAAAAGCATATGGAAGTGATTGTTGATAAATCAAAATAAATTAATAAAATTAAAAAAAAAAAAGAATGACTTTGACTGATCCAACCATTCTGGAGAGCAATTTGGAACTACGTCCAAAGGGCTGCAAAAACGTGCATATCCTTTGACCCAGCAATACTACTTCTAGGTCTGTGTCCCAAAGAGATCATACAAATGGGAAAAGGAATCATATGTGCAAAAATATTTATAGCAGCTCTTTCTGTGGTGGCAAAGAATTGGAAATTGAGAGGATGCCCATCAGTAGGGAAATAGCTGAACAAGTTGTGGTATATGAATGTAATGAAATACTATTGTTCCATAATAAATGTTGAGCAGGCAGACTTCAGAAAAACCTGGAAAGTTTTAAAATGAACTGATGCTGAGTGAAGTGAGCAGAACCAGGAGAACATTGTACACAGTAACAGCCACAATATTCAGTGACTAACTTTGACAGACTCATCTCCTTTCAGCAATGCAAAGATCCAAGGACTCATTATGGAAAATGCTGTCCACATCCAGAAAAAGAACTATGGAGTCTGAATGTAGATCAAAGCATATTATTTGATCTCTATTTTTTTTTTGTTTCTTCTTTCTCATGGTTTCTCCCACTGGTTCTGGTTCTTCTTTACAACATGCCTAATGTGAAAATAGGTTCAATATGAATGTATATGTAGAGCCTATATCAGATTGCATGCCATCTTCAGGTTAGGGGAAGGGGAGAGATGGGGAGAAAATGTGGAACTCAATATCTCATGGAAATGAATGCTGCAAAATAAAAATCAATAAATAAATTTTAAAAAGAAAAAAAAAAGATGTTCTGGGTGAGTATTCACGTGATATCAGATAACCAAGGCATATGTGAATGAGAAACTTGGGACCTTGACAATGTGTTTGGGACTTGGCATGAGATCTTTATTCATTTTTGTTTTGAGGTAACACTTCTAAGAAGTTGACTTCTTTTTTTAAATTATCTTCCTATCATACTGAAATGCAATACACAAATTGCAAATTAGGGATAGTTTTCCCTGCCAAACTTTAGTTCTTAAAAATTGTTAAGATACTGCCAACAATCTCATACAGCTTTTTTGCTGTCCAGGCAAATGAATTTTTTTTCTTAATCAAGACATAGACAACAAGCACCTCATACAGGTATAGTGTTTCTCACGCATAATGGAAACTAAGTGCTGCACCTGGCCACAACTAGAACACAAAACTTATCCTTATTTTCTGAAGTCATGTCCTAATTTCAACAAAAAGATCATTGTGATGTCTTACACATCTTTGAGTTTCTAAGGCATTTCAGCTGATAAAAGTTGAAGTATAAATCATTTTTTTTTAGAAAATCCTCTCTTCTTAATCTCCAACATTTTTTCAGATAGATTTTTATAGATATCTTTTATTTTTATGTCATCTAGATTTCCCCTTGTATTCTTCCTCTTCTCACCTCCTAGAGAGCCTTCTCTTATAACAAATAAACTATTTTTTAATAAAGGAAGAGAAAAACTCAGGCAAAATAGACCAACACATAAAAAAAAATCTGATGCTACTTGAAATATTCCACTTTGAACCTTGACCTCTGCAAAGGAGCAGGAAGATGATTTCTCATATCTCCTTTTTGTGGCCATGCTTGTTCTTTATAATTCTGCAATATTTACTTTCAATTGATTCGAGGTTTCTGTTCATTCCATAATACTGCAGTCACCAACTATGTTGTTTCGTTGGCTCTGCTAACTACACTTTACATCAGCTCACATAAGTCTCTCTATACTTCTCTGGACTCATCATATCTGTTGTATATTACAGCATATTAATATCCCATTAGATTTATGTACTATAATTTGATTAGCCATTTCCCTATCAATAGACCTCTGCTATATTTCCATTTCTTTGCTACCAAAAACACTGCTACAAATATTTCAGTTCATATAAAGCTTTTATTTTTTTTTTAAATCAATCCTTGTGGTATATACCTAGTAGTGGGATCTCTGGGTCAAAAGGTATGGACATTTTAGTCACTTTATTTACATAATTATAAAGTGCTTTTCAGAATGATTGTACCAGTCAAATAGCACCTCCACCAATAATATATCGATGTGCTTATCTTCCTACAACTGCGATATTCCTATCTTTTGTCATTTTTGGCATTTTGTTGGGCATGGGAGGAAACTTCATGGAAAAAAATGTAATTTTGATTTGCATTTCATATTAGTGACATGGAGCATTCTTTTACATGGCTGCTAATAGTTTACAATTCTCCTTTTGAAAAATTTTTGTTCACATCCATGGCTACTTCCGTATTGGAGAAAATGACTAAATGAATGACTAAATGAGACTAAAATGGCTTTTAGTCTCACATTTCTTTAGTTGTTTATATGTTTGAAACCAAACCCTTATCACAGATTTCTGAAAGATTTTTCTCAATCAATTGCTTCCCTCATTACCCCAGATACATTAATTTTGTTTATGTAAAAGTCTTTCAATTACATGTAATCAAAATCTATTTTATCTTTCAGAATTGTCCGTCTATTATTTGATTAAGAATTCATCCTCTTCCCATAGCTGCAAAAGGCATATTATGACTTCTTTTCTAATTTTTTTATGTTGTGATCTTAGCTTTAAGCTATGATTCAGGGCATGTATCCATTTTGAATTTATTGTGGAATGTGGTTTAAAATGTTGATCTAGGACCTCTTCCTACCAGACTACTTCTTATCTTTCTAGCAAGTCTTATCAAGCAGAAGGTTCTTTCCTTGGTAATCTGTATTTTCCAGTTTATGGGTTACTGATTTCTATTTTTTCTTATTCTTCCTTGTCAGTCTGTTCCAATTACCTATTTTTCTATTTCTTAATCATCACCAAATGGATCAGATGATTGTGGCTTCAAAATAAGTTTGAAGACTGGAAGTCCTATTCCTCCATCATTTCTACCTTTTTCCCCCCCATTATTTCCTTTGACAGTCTAGATCTTTTGTTCCTCTAAATGAATTTTGTTATTATTTTATATAGATCTGTAAAAGATTCCTTTGGTAATTGGATTGATATAGCATTAAATCTCTGTAAATTAACTTTGGTAGTATTGTCAGTCTACAACATGTCAATGTTTGTTAACACTGAAACAAAAAGGGAATGTAACTGAATTAGTAAGGATGCAACACACAGCTGTTTGGGAAATGCTGCTGATCCCTAAGTGTTATGTTAAAATACTAACTTATTACATATTATGAAATTTTTTTGTCTTCAGTCTTTACTGCTGTTATAATAGTAATATTCTTTCTTAGGATGTTGACTCTGATTCTTTGGAAATTTTTTATTTAAGGCTAAAATTAAAACACTGGGAAAAGATAAAATTATTAAGTTACATTTCATATTGTTATGATGTATATAAGTTAGCATGGTACATCAGATTATTTATAACAATAGTTCTAGGTTCACTCCATTTGAATAAAGTACACCAAGCACTGTTTGAGGAAGACCAACGTCCACGATGTTATAATCGCAGTAATAGCTCACAAACCCTGACAGTGATTTTTTAAAGTAAAACCTTCTAATAAGGCACATTTTACTAATTACACCTTGCATGAGGTCCAAGATGATCAACCAACCAACCAAGTCATCAATTAATATGTGCCAGGTACTATGTTGGGCACACGGGAAGAAATAAAATCAATCTGAGTATCTCAAGAAGCTTACATTCAACATGTACATATATGAGGATGTGCTGAAATAAATACAAAATAAACACAAAGTACCAAGAGAAAGAAGAGGACAAGGCACAGGTAGGATGGAACCCTGTGAAACACACACAGTTAGGGGGCGTAATATAGATGATTAACCAGCAAATGAGAGAGAGAAATAGTTAGATGGGTTTACAGGAGAGTCAAGAGAGAAGAGTGTCAGTAAAGGACAGAGAAGAAAGTCTCTGGGGAGGACAGAGTGTCAGCACAGTCTAATGCTGAAAAAGGATGAAACAAAGGTCATTAAGATCTGGCAATTAAAAGATCACTGGTAACCTGGAAAGGGGCAGTTCCAATTCAGTGAGGAGGTTAGAAGCCCAAAGAGGAAAGGAAATGGAATCAATAAGCACAGACAGCTTTTTCCAGGAGTTTGGTTGAGAAAAGAAGGAAGAATATAATACAAGAGCTTGAGGGAATGGTAGGGACTGGTGAAAGTTTTTTAAGGATGAGGGAAACTTAAGCATGTTTGAAAGCAGTGTAGAAGGAATCAGCGGGAAGAGAGAGACTGAAGACTAGAAAGAAGGAGGGGCTGACTAAGGGGCAATCTGCACGAAAAGATGGGAGGAGCACACTTGGAGGTTTGGGCTTTGGCAAGGAAAAGAAGGCAGAGTGGAGGATGATATTAAGGTGTTTTGAGATAAAGAGAAGGGTTTCCAAAAGAAGCTCACATAGGCAAAAAGCATCAATTTTCTCGGTTAAAGTTAAGAGGTGAAATTTTTAGCCAAGAGGATGGGAGGACAGGGAGGTTTGAAGAGAGAAGATTTGGAATAATTTCTTTGGGGAGGGAAGGATCAGAAAGGAATAAAAGAATTGACATCTGTGATGAGGGTCCAGTTGAAGAAGAAAAAAGAAAAAAAAGAGGGTAGGGAAGGAGAGGGAGAGGAGGAACACTCTCAAAGACTGGGTGATGGGTGTGGACACTAAACTCCTTTTGTTCTTTTTTCAACCAACTTAAACAGCTCAGAGTGCTGTGGGTCCTCATGACAAAGAATACTGTGCCTTGACCATAAATAATTTGAGAACTACCATTCTAGACACAACGGCTTCTTGCATAATGTTTTGAAACTAAAATGAAGGTTATTTTGTGTTAACTAACAGATTCCCACTTTACAAAATAAATGCATTTCACCTCCTAATATGTCAGAAAGTTTAACCTTCTTATCCATGCCTCCTGCTGCAAGTAAATTGGGATAAGGATTGAACTGCATTTACTCATCATCTATACCAAAGACAGAAGAATACTTTGAAGCACAAGAATTCCAACATTTTTTAGAAAAGTAGCATCCAGATGAAATTCTCACACTTCCCATTAGGAAGCTTGATTACTAGGGACCCAAGAAACTGAATCTGATCTTACTAACTTATTTTATATTAAATGAAAACTTCGAGAAACTTTTTAAAAATCTAACTACAGTGGATTAAACATGGAATCAGGACTGAGCTGTACTTATCCACCATATACATCAATGATATGAGAATTCTTCAAAGCACAAGGATTCCAACGTCTTCAGAAAATGACCATCCATATATTTTTATACTTCCCATAAAAATTAGATAATTAGATTACTATCATCCAAATAAACTGAATCTTCATCTTACTCATCATGTACTAATGTATCAATGACAACTTAGAGAAAGTATTTGTCTCCCTACTCCATGCCAAAATCTAACTAAAGGGAAGGGAAAGAAATAAGTACTTACATAGCACCTACTATATGCCAGGTACTGTGCTAAGTGCTTTTACAAATCTTAATTCATTTGCTCTTTATCTATCTTATTAATCAATTGCTTAAGAGAAAACTAACCCCAACCTTCATCTTCTGTTCTCTAAACTCCATTCTCCTCAACACCCTCTCACCCATATCTTACTCCAAACCTGCCCACTGGAATCCTCTGGAATTCTCATTTTGAAATGAACAAACCTCCCTTCATCCTGACCTCTTTCTCTCACTGTCCTTCTACCTATTAGCCCTCATTTAGCCCTGGTTCCTTTTCCTCCCTCCCCTCCCCACCACACCCCTGGTTCTTCTCTTCCCCCAGGTGACTTTTCACACTCACACACCCAACACATTAATCTTGGAGGGGAAATGCCTTACTTCTACTTCCAGACTCCCTTCACCACCATTACTCAGCAAACTTTCCTCCTCAGAGGTTCATGGTATCAAAAATTTCCATAATTATGGTGGCTGTTGTGTCACGTGTTATTAACTCTTTCTTGAGTAGTTCAGCACCTGACTCATTTTTTCTTCTCCTCCCCATCTGCTGCTCTTACACTGGGGGACTTCAACATCCAGGTGGATACTCTCTTAAACTGTTTAACCTGTTAATTCCTGAGTCTCCTCCAAAGCTATGACCTACTTCTCTGAAACTCCACCTCAACCTTAGCACAGGCACGGTCACAGCCTTGATCCTGCCACCACTCACGTTTTCCACTTCCCTAATTAAATCTCTCCCAGTGCCTCACTCCTCCTAAAGCCTTTCACTGTCCTTACTGTAACGGCCAATCCCTCCACTCTTCATTCTCTGGCCATTACTCCTGCTCTGATCTTACTTCCTTCCCTTCCCTACTCTTGACCTTAGAGACAGACAGTTCAATTCTATGCTGTCTTCTACTCTCAAATCCTGTGTCCCTTTGTCCTATCGTTTCTCATTCCTTGCACTGTTCGAGCCAACCAAACTGACCTTCTCTGTTCCTCCATATCCCATCTTCCTTTGGCCATCCTTCACGGCTGGAATGCACTCTCTCTTTACCTGTGCCTTATAGAGTCCCTCTCTTCCATTAAGATGCAGCTCAGGTACCATCTTCTGCATAAAGTCTTTCCTGATCCCTGCCAACTGCTAGCACTCTCCTTCTCAAACTATCTTATATTTAACTATTTTGAATATATTTGTACTTAATGACTTTATATTTATGTGGTTTGTTTGTATAGATTTTTATATGTACTTACTGTCCTCTCCATTTAGACAGCAAGCTCATTTCAAGTAGAAATTATTTCATTCTTTTTTCTTGTAACCCTAGAGCCTGGGACAGTGCCTGGCACATAACAGGCTCTAATAAGTAACTTGCTGATTGACTGGTCAATTGATCCTCTCAATCTATATCTCCCTTTCCTCCCTCTGCCAAACAACTAGAAACAGCTGAGTTCACTATCTTTCCTCATACTCCTTTGTAATCTGACTGCCAACCTCATCATTTGACTGAAAAAGCTCTCTCTAAAGTTACCAATGAATCTGATAGTCTTCCTTATCAACTTTTCTGTAGCATTTGACACTGCTAACACCCCCTCCTCCTGAAGACTCTCTTCTTCCTGGGTTTTCATGACCCTGCTCTCTCCTGGGTCTCCTACTACCAGTCTAATAGCTCAGTAAGCCTCCTTGGCTAGGGCATCATCCACGTCACACCCTCTAACTTGGGTGTTCTCCAAAGTTCTTCCTAGGCCTCCTACTCTATTACTCGGTCAATTCATCAGCTCCCATAGGTTTAAGTATCACCTCTATGCAGATGACCTATATACTTAGCCCTTGTCTTTCTCCTGAGCTTTAATCTCATATCACTAAATGCTTATTGAACTATAAAAAAGAATGTTTCAGGGAGAATATATAGAGCTTGGCCCTTTTATTATACTGATATCTGAACTGCCAGGAGAGGAAATTTACCATGCCAAAGCAGGCTGGCAGCTTTGAGTCTCAAGAGTTGTCTACGGCACAGAAAGGTTAAGTGACTTGCACAAGTCTGGTAAATGTTAGAGGTGACAGTGCCCAAGTCTTCCAGGTTTCAAGACTGGCTCTCTAACTGTAATTCCATACTGGGTCATGTCTCAAACTCAACACTTCTCAAGCAGAACTCATTTCTCATTCTTGCACATCCATAACCTTGGCCTTCTCCTTAACCCTTCATCCATTCTCACTTCACATTTTAAAAGTACCAAATCTTACTTTTTCTATTTCCACACCACCTCTTGCAGCCAACAGCTTCTCTTCACCCATATAGTTAACATCTTAGTTTAGGCCCTCATTACCTCTCACCCAGATTACTTTCATAGCCTCCTAATCAGTCTTCCTGCCTCTGGTCTCTCCCTGCTTTGTTCCATCTTCTGTACTGCTAGCAACATGATTTTCCTCAGCATAGATCCAACAATGTCACTCTCTTAATCCCCAAACACCAGTCAGTCCCTGTTGCCTCTAGGATCAAATATAAACTATGTTTAGCTTTCAAAGTCCTTCACTAATTTGTCCAAACCTATGTTTCCAGAGTCATTAATTATAATCACTCCTCCTCTTGAACTCTGTGACTCAGTCCAACTGGCCTTCTTTGTGTTCCTTATACACACTCTATCTCCCATCACCTGGCTGTCCCCTTACCTGGAAGGCACACCCTCTTAACATCTGCCTCAGAAAAACTGTCCCTTCCTTGAAGAAAGCTCAATATCTGCTTAAACAAAGATTTCCTGATACCCTAAACTGCTAACATCCTCCCTTTCACACTACCCTTATTTAAAGACATAAATAAATTTACTTATATTTACTCTCCTCAGATTTATTTTATATATATTTATAGGTATCCTCATTGTCTCCCCTGTTAGAAGTACTCTCCTTGTAAGGATTGGTTCATTCACTGTTATTTATAACTAGAGTGCTTAGTACACAGTAAGTGTTTCATAAAGACCTACTGATTAATCGATTGATAAACAGTTAAGAATAAGCATCAAAATGAGTTGAAAAGGACTAGAAAACAAGACTCTCCTTCATCAAATACTAGGTGGTGCCATTGAATTTCAAATAGGAATTCCACTTTAGTAAAGGAAGAAAAGACTGCAATTCATTAAAAATGCTGTTTAGCTGCATATTTTCATGGCTCATCTGGATTCTCCAGCTCAAAGCTTCTTCACTGATGGGACATGTTGAGAAAGGATCAAGAGCCAAGTTTAATACAGTCTTTCTTTAATTACATCTATTCACTCCAGTCTTCTGTTGCTCCTCTGGCACCAACGCAATTAACTTTCAAGATCAAAGGCTTCTCACGTGAACCCAGAATGTCAGCTTATTTGGATTCTAGGATGGAGAACCAGAGAAAGAATCTGGTAGTCAACTTTCACTGCATTTACGCCTGTCATTTCCTTTGGCGCAAATTTACATTATAGGCTGCTGGCAAAATGGGAAAGACACAAAACTGACTGCCATTTATTGTTTTGAGTTAATCTGCACTTGAGGCTGAGTTCTACTCACTATGTTATAAATCCCAAAAGGAATTTTACTTCTTCAAGCCAAAATTACTATTAATTTATACTGTCTCAAGCAAGAGCAGCATTCACCTTTGCTGCCATTCAAATCCAGTGGAGTTTAAATCCAGCATCAAACTCTCAGTAGTTGTGTGACCTTGGACAAGTCATTTCACTTGTTTGCCTCAGTTTCCTCATCTGTAAAATGGGGGATAATAGCACCTACCTCCCAGGGTTATTATGAGGATCAAATGAGATATTTGTAGAAAAGTGCTTAGCACAGTGCCTGGCAAAAAGTAAGCATGAAATAAATGCCTGTTCCCTTCCCCTCCCATGTGGTAAAATGGCTTCCCTCTGTGTTTTAGCTACCTTACTTTCAGTGCAGCAGCTACTAATGACATTCTGTACCATACCTGTGTTAATTAATTAATATTCATAAAACACTCGACTGAGTATTTCTTTATAAGGCTTTGTGAAAAGTTAACACCATTTGACTAAACTGTTGCTAAAATGTTAAATATTCAAAACAGAATAACTTACCCATGATTCATGGTATAAAACCGTTAATAGATACATGGCATAGTCATAATTCTGTCTCTGTAAAGGACATCTTTAAAAGAGTAAGAAAAACAGTGATTAAAATCTCAGTAAGCTGAATTTTTACAACTGTATATATACTAATCTACCCTTCTTATTCTTCATCAATATTTTAAAATTCATTCCTGTGCTTGGAAACTTTTTACATAGCTGATAAATAGATGCCTTATTATATTATGTATAAAACAAAGTATTTCCTTGGGTTATTTTTATTTAATTCAGAGTATCCACTTGCTTCCTTCTTTAATGCAAATGCCTGGCCTAGTAATTGTTTTAGACTTAATGAAATTTTTTTAAAAATCTCCAAATAGAATTCCATTCCATTCATTCTCTCAGTGATGACTGCCTCTTGAATTACATGAGTAAATTGTTGAATTCACTAAACTTCTGTCTACTAATAGTCCCAGTATTGAAAAAAAATTATTTTCTCAAATCTAACTTTGAAAAGCTAACTAGAATATATAATCTTATTTTTTTTTTAGTGTAGATAACCATCAAGGATTAGGTAATCTTTCCATAAGTTTGAAATGTGTGTGTCCTGTTAATTTTGTATAAGAAAGCAATGCAGAAAAAGAAATATCATTTGGTTTATTTGAAAATAGAAATGTAACTTTTTTTTTAAACCAGACCTGTGGTTTCACTGGTGTAGAGCAGTAGTGTTAAAACTTAAATAGAAACAGGGACCACCAGACCATACCTAAGGATCTCTGTGGGCTGCATATTGACTTTAAAAACCACTTATGTTTATATATTTCTTTTTTTATTAATTAATTTATTTTGTTAAGTACTTCCCAATTACATTTTAATCTGGTTTGGGCCACACTCAGAGTGTTGTGGGCCAAATGCGGTGTCTGACACTTGTGGTGTAGACAACTCCTGATGAGGACACTCCTCCTACCAATACTCTGCAATTTACAGTCTTAAGAAAGTTGCCTGAGGCACTGTAAGTGATCTGCCTAGAGCAACAGAGCAAGTATGTGGCAGAGGCAAAACTTGAACCCAGGTCTTGCTAACTGTGAGGCCATCTTTCTACACACCACACTATGCTGATGTAACTACCATGTAACTAATTGCTTGAATTGCGGTACCACTCTAGTCAAAGTTTATTTACAGTCTTCTACTGGAAATAATTATTGCCACTAAACACAGACTATAATTTATGCTGGAAGGCAGCTAAGTGTTGCAGTGGATAGAGTGGAGGTCCTGGAGTCAGGAAGACATGAGTTCAAATCCAGCCTCAGACATTTCTAGCTGTGTGACCCAGGGTAAGTCATGTAACCCTGTTTGCCTCAGTTTCCTCATCTATAAAAATGAGCTGGAAAAGGAAATAGCAAACTACTCCAGTATTTTTGCCAAGAAAACCCCAAATAGAGTTACAGCCCTCAGACATCACCGAAATGACTGAACAACAAATCATTTATGTTTGTAAACACTCGGATACTTCCATCGTGCTAAGAAGTGATAAGGGCTAGAGGAGATTTAATTATAAGCCTCACAATGGATTTATGTATCTCTCTCTCTGTCTCTCTTTTTTTGGGGAGGCAATCGGGGTTAAGTGACTTGCCCAGGGTCACACAGCTAGTAAGTATCAAGTGTCTGAGATCGGATTTGAACTCAGGTCCTCCTGACTCTAAGGCCGGAGTTCTATCCACTGTGCCACCTAGCTGCACCAGATTTATCTATCTCTTGTCCAAACACTACCCTAGCTAAATTTGGAGAGGCTCATGGAAGGATCCTCTGGCCACAACAATTCACATGGATTTTCTACTAAGATATGGCAAAGGCTGGTATATGTGCATCAGTGAATGAAATCCCTTGACTCTTTTCTCCCCATATGAAACCTTAGATTCTTGAAGTACTGAAGTAATGCTAAATATAATAACACAGCATTAAGATAATAGAACTTAATCATTAAAACTTAAAGAATTTTTTCCCTTAAGTTATACAAGTTGAATAACAACCACATATTTATTTTCCTCAAGAGGGGAAATAGAAGTAAAATGTCAGGAATCAATCACTGCCAATAATTAAGGATCCAATAAAAATCCCCCACATAACCATTCCTTGGCCAGTACTCCCAATACAACAGTCTAGGATGATGAAAATACTTTGGTGTCTTTTTCAAAGTTGATTATGTTTTAATGTTCACCAACAAAGACAATGAGTCATGATGAATTCAAATAAGTTAACTTTAAGTAAGAAAACTTGGCTATTTTATACTTGCTACATAAGATTTATATTTCTATTTAGTTCAGTTTGAAAAAAACCTTTTAAAATTTATCACTAGCAACTTTATTGAAATCAACATATTTGAAAATATCCAAATGGTTGGTGATTTAGAGAGAAAAAACCCATGATAGGATCCATTTTCTACTTTACAACCAAAATGTTTGGCAGAGTGTAGCTATAACCTTCACAATGAATTCAAATCTACTAGGATCATCTCTACTTTGACCCTCCTTTTACCTATCAAAACTGATCTAAGTTCAATTTATTCAGCCAAAGTAAACATTGTTGATAAAAACTTTAATTCTGGCCCCAAAACCTTTATTACCTCAAGAAGACATATTGATAAATGAACCTATTACTAAGGTAAAATATTTAAATTATTACATATTTTAAATTATATGACTGTTACTTTTTTTGTATTTGGAAAAAGTTTACAAATTAAAATGACCAATAAATCCTACTTTCATCTTCATGAAATGAAGATGTTCCCACTGACTAATGCATAATAAACAGATAAACTTAAAATAACAGTACTGGCTAAGCCTAAATCTGAGCCTGGCGTTAAGATAAAATGACTGCGCCACAATGATTTCTGGAGGAGAGAAGCAAAGCCCTACAAATAAATGGCTGACAGAGTGAAGTTTCTGCCTTTACCTGTCAGTAGTGATCGTAAGTATATCTGTGTTCTTGCAGTACCTCTCTCCAACGAGCTTAATCAATTTCTTCTTTGCATGGTCATCTAAATTCAGTTTGGAAAGTCTAACCTAAAAAGCCCAAGAGGGAATGTATAAAAAATTAGTTTAGATGTTTTTTAATATCAACAACAACCAAAAGCAGGTGATAACACTATTCAGTTTAGATTTTTATGTCAACTAGGTTGGAATCAGTCAGAATCTTGTTCTAAAGATAAAATCATCTGATGGCATATAATAATAGACTTATCCTATTACTCACAGCAAGAGGATAGGGAACAGCAAAATCACGTCAAGTTCCTCTGAGTTTTCTGGTTAGTCTACACATTGGGTACTTTCCCCAAAAGATCAAATGTTGAGTTTTCTAGGAAACTGAGAATTACTTTCAGGAAGTTAATCTACTCAATTCTCATGGGTGGAACAGTAAGTCTGGGACATAGCAGTAAAAGACAGTATGTAAAAACCACACAAATATTCCATAGGATCCTACAATGAGGACTGAAAGGGACCCCAGCAGCCAATTAGTCCAATCCCTTCATTTTACTGGTGCAGAAACTGAGGCTCAAAGAGATTAAGTTACTTGCTCAAGGCTACACAAGCAATAAGCATCAGAGGTAGAATTTGAACCCAGGTCCTCTGAATATAGACCTACTGATCTTTTCTCTAGAACTAGGGATTGTTCTAGTCTTCACATTTTTATACCTGGCACAAGTAGCAGCTTAGTTGTGTGACCCTGGGCAAGTCACTTAACCCCACTGCCTAGCTTAAAAACAAACAAACAAACAAACAAACAAAAAAAACCAAAACAAGTAGAAGCTTAGTAATGCTTGTTGACTTTGATGGATTACCAGACAACCAGAACCATATTACTCTATCTAGTTTAGAGGCATTCACCTAACAGGGATAGGTTAGACTTTGAAGAAAATGAGAAACAGAACCTAAGGGGGGAAAAAAGTAAAAAAACTTGGTGTAACAATATGAGAAAGGGCACCTTCACCACTCTATCAATATGTGATCATTCTCTATTCAAGGCTGAACAGAAAAAAAGCCTTGAAGGAGAAAAAGCTTGGTGAAGACATATGGACAAATTTTTGGAAACAGCACACTAAATGCAATTGGATTCTCCTTACAAAGTGATTTTTAAAAACAAACCAGACTTCTATTTATCTAGAATGGCTTGGGTAATGTCTGTCTGGAAGGAGGGAAAAAAGATTAAGTGACTGCCTTTCTCTAGCCCTTTCATTAATTTTAGTAGAAGTTATTTTTAAAGAGAGATAGGATATATTTTTTGGTTTGTTAAGAACTGCCTAAATAAAATAGGTTTTATTAGAAACACCTTTTAAAATAATAAAGGGGGGAAACAACAAAAAAGGCAAAATGAAAAGTTTTTAAAGGCACTTAGTAATAATATTGACCTTTAAAACATCTGCCAGCCAAGAACAATGAATATGTTTGAAGTATTTTGAAAACATAAAACTTCTAAAAAATATTTAATAACCACCATAATTTGGGCATTTATCTAAGAAATACAAAGAAAATGTATATGCATAGCTGCAATCCTTATTATCACAGTATTATTCATGTCACTACTTACTCATGTTCACATTAACATTTTAATGCTTCAGCAAAATTGCATAAATTTTATACCATAAGCTCATAAACATTTCAAAGCAGCTTCATGGAACACTTACGCCACCTGCTAGCACAAAAAGGCATTGCAAAATCACTTTTACCTTGTACACACTGACACCAGTCAGCATCTCTTTTTCACTGTTTTAACAAAACTACCAAAAAAAAGTTTTTTTAAAAGTTCCTCTATTTCAGAGTATAAAAATTCATTTATTAGTATTATACCAAAGGTAATAGGGAACATTTTAAACTCCTTTCAAGTTTGACAGGCACAGGTATTTGTGTTTTCAAAAAAGCCATTCAGCAAGATATAGAAAAAAAAAACACCTCTCCCTCTCCCCCCTACCCTGTACACACACACACACACACACACACACACACACACACACACACACACTTCACAAAAGCTAAAATATTTTAATTATTTCTTCTTGTTGATTCTGGGCTACTGCTATAAAACTCAGAAGGTCAAGGAAATGAATAAGAAACAAGATATTTACTTCCTTCCTCTGTAGTAACAGTTCTAATGTCTCAAGGGCTATTTATAATAGATACCAACAACAGGTTCCTAACAATAACACTATCCTAATCTGGCGTGAATTTATTTTTTAAAATAACTGTATTTTAATGTAATTGGTTTACTCTGCAATCTCTTATATTTAATTTTATGCACTTAAAAACATTATTCTTCACCATCCTAGTGATGAATATGAGATACCCCTCGACAATCTTTACTTCTAGTTCCTCATTCCCATTCACCTCAATCCTACTTTTCCTATGTCCCGTCCCTTCCACTGACCACTCTGGAACTTCCCTTCCACGAATAACAAAATTCTTTCCATTTTTGTCCTCCAGGCTCCTTCCATCTTCTCATGATCATATTCAGCCCTAGCCACCCTTACCCAGCATTGGCTACACTTTCTCTCACACTCCTGACACCCTGGTCCTAGAGGAGTCAGAATTCTCTTTGCTCCCCACTGCTACTTCTTAACACTCCCTTTGCTGTCACCAGTCAGTAGCCTGTCATTTTTTGAGATTCACACCACTGGATGACTCCATGCTGATGCAAACCCTTCCATGAGAAGTCCCTTTATCACGGGAAGGCCCAGCCCTGCTGTTACACTTCAGGCTCAACCTATGGCTTGATTTTCTAACCCCTCTACTCTCCTCCAGGCCTTCCAGCTCCCCTGTATATTTTGTCTTCAATGTATTAAAATGTAAGCTACTTGAGTAGGGACTATTTATTTTCATAACCCCCAGCACCTAGCATAGAGTAAGTCTTTAATAAATGCCATCTATCTATTCACTCATCAATTTATCTATCTACCCATTCCACAATCCAGATCCTAATATCAATTATCTTTTCCCTAAGTCATTCTGCCTCCTCTCAAAAAATTCCATACCCCAACTTGACTGTCCTAATATTATACTTTCCTCAACTACTACGAGCTGTCTTCTCTCCATTTCAGTCAAACACAGGAATGGAGATATCCTCGTCATACCCACAAGTGTTTCACTTCAACTAGAAAATCTCTTTATCAGATCATATCTTCCTATCACTCCATTTCTTTCTATACCCTAACCCTCCCAAACCTCATCTCTGACCTCACCTGGATTACTAATCCCTCCATCCTTCAGTCCTCTTATGGGCCATCAGCCCTGCTCTGACATCCCTTACCTGTCTTTTCAATCTCAAACCTATAGTTAACCAATTCAACTCTGTACTGTCATCTACTCTTGAATCCACTGCCCCTGTCTTTTTATGTTTTTGTCTTTCCAAACCCCAATCCTGCATTATTACATATGCCTGCTTTGCTCCTACTGCTGATGAAATGAGCTGAAGGAAATCAGGCAGCTGTGCCTGGGTCCACTACAAGTTTATGTTGTTGGTGTTTCGTCATTTCAGTTGTGTCTGACTCTTCGTGACTCCGTTTGGGCTTTTCTTGGCAAAGATACTACAGTGATGTGCTATTTCCTTCTCCAGCTCATTTTTACAGATGAGGAACTAAGGCAAAGAGGATTAAGGGGCTTGCCCAGGGTCATACAGCAAGTAGGTGTCTGAGGCCAGATCTGACCTCAGGAAGATGAGTCTTCCTGATTCGAGCCCAGTGTTCTATCCACTAAGCCACCTAGTTGCCCAAATTTGTGTTATCTAAACTCAACTGGGTCTTCATAGCAGAAAGACAATCCTTTTACTTCTGCCTAATGGTTTCTCTATCCCACTCCCCACAGGGACAGTTCTTAACTTTTTCTTCTTCCCTCAAGTCTTCCACCCCATATCCTTTCCATCCTCTCAGCTGAGGACCTCACCTAGTACTTTACTGAGAAAATCAAGACTATTTGCCATGAGTTCTACATCTCAAAACCTGTTGACCTCATCTCTTATTCTTCCTTTACTGACTTCTAATAAATTGCAGTTAAGGCCGATCTCATTATGTGTATTCTTAATCCTCTCTTATCTTCTCCAGTGGACTGTGTTTTCTATAACTAGGAATCTCTCTCATTAATCTTCAGGCTCTTTCTATCTCCCAGTTCTTCCCTTGCTGTTTACAAAAAAAGCCCAAGGTGATCAATACTAGATCAAACCCTGGATCTATCTTATCACTCCCTCAAATTCCAAGTCTCTCCTCCCTTGCACAAATTCTTGGAAAAAGCTATCCACATTTCTTCTCACACTCACTTATCACTCCCTCAAATTCCAAGTCTCTCCTCCCTTGCACAAATTCTTGGAAAAAGCTATCCACATTTCTTCTCACACTCACTTCTTGGATTCCATCATCATCATCATCATCTTTGACTAAAGCTGTTCTCTTCAAAGTTACCAATGACTTTTTTAAAAAAAGAGAGAAATTATTCTTTATTAAAGTAAGTTATGAACGATTTTGCTAGAATACACTGGGAAAATAAAGAAGCTTTAGTTGTAATAGCTTGCACTGCAGAAAAACTTGTCAGATCTTCACTGAAAGATCTTCCACAGCAGTATATATACTCAGTACACTCAACTAAAATACTTAAGAGTGCCTGACATTTCTCCTCTGCAGGCTTCTGGTGTAATCCCACAAAGCAAGTCAGCTTCATTGTTAATAGATGAGTTAGTTCCAGCTTCTCACGCCTGGTGGCCTCTTTGTTGCTGGCTACCTCTTTTCTCACCACAAATGCCTCTTTCTGATACAGGACCATCTCTCTCAGCTCTGCCGCAGGAAGGAGCAGCCTCATACTCTCTGGATGGAGCAGCATTAAGGTTCTTCTAATACCTCTTTCTCTATCTCCAACTTGAAAATCTTCATGATAAAGATCTTCATATCTACCATGACAGTTATGATAATCATAGCCAAAATAATCACAATAATCCTCATGCCCATAATAACCTGAAGGATATCCCTTCATCCCCTACCTCCACAGCACTGACTTCTTGTTGAAGGAGGCATATGGGGTGAACTATAACAGCAGAAATTATCATACATTTGTTTTTCAGCTACTTGCCTCTGGGCTTTGCATTCTTACCTTTTTTGATTTGGATTAGCAAAAACAATTTCAGCATTTTCTCCACTCTATGTTTTTGCTTTCATTGCCTTTACATTTGTTTCATTTGTTTCCTTGTCTTTATAGTGCCATCTCAGTCACCTAACTGAATGAATGCATAATCTTTTAGTCGCTTCACTCATTCCAGTCTCCCAAACTGATAAAACGTTTTTCTGTCTTCTTGGCAGAGATGCATATAAACAGCACATCCACCTTTTAGGAACTGGCTCAAGCCCATCCAGACTGTGCCCCCATCTGCCCCTCATTCACCAATGTCTTTGTCTGAGCACCAATTCTGTGATCTTCATACTCATGGTTCTTTTTTCTTGTCATCCAGCTTGTTGGCACAAAGTGACATCTCTAAGGCCCTCTCTGTAATTTGCTAAATCCTTCAAGAATAGACCCAACAAGAAGTCCATTATTGGTGACTGAGATGCAAATGCTAATGTTTTCCAAAGCAAATTTCATGAATATTATATGGTTTAGCAGCCTCCTGAGCTGCTTTGCACAGAAAACTACAAAAGCAAATACTCCACAAAAGCAAATACCAGTCAGGCGATCCATCATTAAGTACAGATCCTAAAAAGGCAAAGCTTTTTCCAATAATGGAACAAGTTCATCTCCAAACAGGTATGGGCCAATGAAAGGCTGCTGTCCAGAAAACAATGAATCTAGAGGGGGTCTCCCATACTTCCTCTGTCCAGTGGTCACATCAATTGTGTAATCTAGTCTTTCCAAGACTGCCTTGCCATTTTGGGTCCCTGTTGCTCTCTCTACCT
Source organism: Phascolarctos cinereus (assembly GCF_003287225.1). NCBI lineage: Eukaryota > Metazoa > Chordata > Mammalia > Diprotodontia > Phascolarctidae > Phascolarctos > Phascolarctos cinereus. The sequence goes on from NW_027555514.1 coordinate 208,753,225, forward strand.
ATGTGTTTCCATGACTCCACATAAAAAGGTATTTTTGTTCTGAACATCACTGAGAGACATGAGAGCAGTCTTTAAACTGTTGAAGTGGTGCCAATGCATCTTCTTCACAAAATTCTTTTAAAACTTCACCTAGATCACCGTGAGCAACTAAACCTGCAACATAAATTTCATCTAGTTTTTTGGTGTGGTTTTTTTTAAAGCAACTTTCTGTAGTAAAAGAGCATCAAATAATGTTTGGAAATGCTCAGAATGAGTAAATATAGAAGTAGTATCCATAGGCGCTTTAGTATTATTCTCATTAACATGTTTAGTAGCCATGTTTCCAGACATATCCCCATTGGGACTGCCAACACTAAATCCATCTGAAAGGATCAGGTTTTGGGAATTGCATGCTTGCTGCTTCCTATATCCAGTACAAATGGAGTTGTTGACATAACTCTGAAATGCCAAATCTTAGGGCCTTTTCCCATTCCTTACCCCTCTCAAACTCTTTGCAGAATCTAACCCCGGGAACCACCTTTTCTCCTGAACACGCTCTCATCTCTTGAGTTTTCATAATGTATTCTCTTGATTCTTCTCCTACCTGTCAGACCGCTCCTTTTCAGTTTCCTTTGACAGTTTGATATTTATGACCCTTAACTGAAAGCCCCTGGGATCTTTTCTCAATCTTCTTCAACTCTCTTTCTACTTTGCTCACCTCATTAGTTCTGAGGGCTTTATTTTTTATCTCTATGCAAATGGTTCTCAAACATCTAAGTTTCTCCTAAGCTCTAATAATACATCTCCAACTGCCTACTGGATATTTCAACTGGCTGTTCCAGAGACATTTTAAACTCAACATGTCCAAAATGGAGTTCATCTTCCCCAACCATTTTTCCTATTTTTTTTATTACATCTGATTCATTAATATTATTATTGATATCTCATTGCTTTGAGGCTAGGTCTCCCCATCTTGACCAGGCTGCAGCTGCCACTCATAGATTGACCTCCCCGCTGATTAGCACAGAGACTTCCACTCGCTCCATTTCCAACCAGTGCTGGCCTGTCCTTCCTTAAGCAGCCAAGTGGTGTTGCTGTTCCTGGGGGCATACTGACAGCAAACTTAGTGCAGAGTTTAGCCCTGCTGCAGGTCAGAACTCTCAAACTCAAGTAATCTACCTCCTTCCTCCTCCCTAGCAGCAGGGACTGTCATGCATCATGAAGAATCATGCACCCCCATGCCTAGAGATATCTTTTGTTTTTACATCACCCAGAAAATCCCTCCCCATCCAAGAAAATAATCCCCTTTTAACAAAGAATAAAAAGAGGGAAAATTTTTTCGGCAAAACAAATCCATACTACAGCTATGTCCAGTATTATATACAGAGTCTGTAAAACAATCTAGATTATACTACACAAGTCATTAAACTGAATATAACTTTTGCCCTAGGAATAGCTTTACTAAGCATAAACCCACATGGATGTCAAAGACTGAAATAAAAGCCTTATGTATGCAAAAATATTTGTAGCAATAGTTTTTGTGGTAGCAAAGAACTGGAAACAAAGTGGGTGGCCACTGACTGAAGAATGGCTGAACATATTGTAGCATATGAGTGAAAATGGTCATTTACTGTGCCAAAAGAAATGACAAAATATGAAAAATTCATAGAAAGTTGGGAAAACTTGTATGAATTAAAGAAAAGAGAAGTCAAAACACTAAAACAACTTACCCAATGACTACAATAATGTAAAGTAAAACAACACTAGAAAGGCATCAGATATATTTTGCTTTTCTATCACCTTCATTTCAATGTGCCTCCCTCCTTCCACTCCCACTTAGGAAACAATTCTTTGTATCAGAGAATTTTCAACAAGGGGAGGGAAGCAGGTCAACAAAACCAATCAACCAATCAACTGAGTCTAATAGTATATATAATATTCAATACCCACAGATTCTCCCACCTCTGTAAAAAAGGTAAGGAAATGTATTTTTTCAACTCTTTTCCAAGGACAACCTTCTTGGTTATTATGATTACAAAGCTTTCTTTTTTTGTTCTTTCCATTAACATTGATGTATTCATGTTATGTACCTATTCAATCAGTTAACAAGATTTTTCCATTCTGCCTCCACAACACATCTCATGTTTGTCCCTTCCTCTCTATTCACATAGCCACCATTCTAATTCTGGCCCTAATAACCTCTCACTTGGATTACTGCAATAGCCTCCTAACTGGTCTCCCTCCCTCAAGTTTCTCTCCTCCCCAATACTTTCTCACCATAGACAATAAAGTTATTTTTCTAAAGCCCAGGTCTGACCATGTCATTCCAATAGGCAACATTATGACTCCACTACTGCCTCTGGGATCAGATATGTTTCTCTAGCTGGTTTTTAAAATCCTTTACAGCCTGTCCTCAACATACCTTTCTAACTTTATTGTATATTATTATTCTAGTCAAATTGGGTCCTCTGTATTTTCCTTACATACAGTATATGTATTCTGTTTCTATGACCTCCATGTCTGGAGTCTACTCTCTGAACCTCTCATTTCCTTCACAACTCAGCTCAAACACTGCCTGCCACATAGAGTCTTTCCTGATCCCTTCAGATACTAGTGTCTTCTACTTCAAAATTACAGGCATTTATTTTGTAAACATTTGGTAGTTAATAACATATGTACATGTTGCCTCCATCCCCCGTCCTATGCCTCCAACCCCCAAATTCAAGTCCCTGAATGCGCTTGAGTATAGGGGCTACTTCATTTTTGTCTGTGCATCTCTACAACCTACTACAATGCTCAGAACACAGCAGGTATTTAATAAATGCTTGCTTACTGACTGACTACTTACTTCCCTGCACCGGTTCACATACGTCTTCCCATGGTTCTCTAAATTCTTCATATTCAGCCTTTCTTATACCATAGTAATATTGCTTTACCTTCATTTACTACAAGCAACACTTTGTTTTGCTATTGCTTACCTAACTGGCATCCCTTTGTTCACAATCCTCTCTTATCACAAGTACTGTTATGAATATTTTGGTGCATATGGAACCTTTCTTTGGAGGTCTTTGACCTCCCTGACACTGTATGTCTAGCATACAGAGTGAGATCTCTGAGTATGAGTATTTTAGACACTTTTTAAAAAAAGCTACTTTTCTTATTTTTAAAAAATAATTCCAGGGGCAGCTAGGTGGCGCAGTGGATAGAGCACTGGCCCTGGATTCAGGAGGACTTGAGTTCAAATCTGGCCTGAGACACATAACACTTACTAGCTGTGTGACCCTGGGCAAGTCACTTAACCCCATTGCCTAACCCTCCCCAAAAAAAAAGACAAAAAAAAAAATTCCAAACTGCCATCCAGAAAATTTTACCTAGATGTAAAGAAAGTATCTGATTTCTTTCTTGTGGAAAAGATGCAGCAATGTGGACTAGACAACAATATGGTGAGGTAGATTTGGAACTAGTTCAATTACCAAAAAAAGAAAAAAATTGGACATTAGTGGGTAAATGTCAACTAGGAGAGAAGTCTCTATGGAAATATCCCAGTGATTTGTGGGTGGCCCTTACTCTTAAACATTTTTACCAATGATTTGTATAAAGGCTGATACACACACACACACACACACACTTCAAATGACACAAAACCGAGAGGGATAGTTAATACGATGGACAATAGAGTCAGAATTCTAAACAATCTTAAAAGGTTAGAATGTTGGGTTGACTATAATAAGAGGAAATTTAATTGGGATAACTATAATCTCACACTTACGTTCAAAAAAATCAACTTTACAAGCACAAGATAGGTAGGGGGTGTATTTATGTTAAAAAGTTCTCTTACCTTTAATGTTACAACTCTTGCTTTGGGATTATAAAGAGACGGTCCTGCTGAAACATAACTAGCTGTCTCAATTTCGATGGGAAAATACTTCTCACATTTCTCATCACTGTCCAGTGCACTTGGCCAATCAGTGCAGAAATCTGGGAATTTTAAAGTAAGTTTATTTCAAATACGATTATGTAGAGAATATGGAGTCCCCACCAGACTCCAATAGCTTTAGTTTACCAAATTGCAAAAATAATAGTGACTTGCTTTATAAAATACTTTCACATACATTATCTTATTTGATACTCATATTAACCTTGTCATCAAATGAGATAATGTATTGCTTTGCAAATCTTAAAGTACTACAAAAATGTGAACAATGATGATGATGACGATGAGCCAAAGCAGTCGATGTTATCCCCACTTAATGATAAAGAAAAGGAAGCTTAGAAAGATTCAGTGACTTACTCAAAATCACACAGGTTGTTAATGGCAGAGCTCTGACTAGAACCCAGGTGTCTTGGCTGATAGTTCCACATTCTTTCAGCTGGAGAACTTCTCTTCCTGAGCTCTCACCCTCTGTTCATGGACTTTTTTCATTTTCTCCTCATTCCTAGTCTTACCCTTCCTTTTCTCCCCACCACCCAGTCAATTACAATCTAATACGTAGTCAATTCAAGGACACAACTAATATTTTACAAGACTGTGAGGGCATTTTGGGATAAAAACTAATTATAGTGAAAGTAGCATGCAAGTATTATTTTACATTGCTTAGTTAAGTTGGCAGAGGTTTAAAGCATAAAGAGCCTCTTCCAGGCACCTCCCTGTAATCATTTCCTTACCTCTCAAAGTTGAAATTCAAGCTACAGGCCAAATCTTCCCTTCAGAAAGGGTAGAACTTTGGAAAGAGTATGTTTATTCTCTGTCCTTTTTTTGTGCTATTTTCTGGGTATGTTTGGCCTAGGACCTAAACTATTGATTATAGCCAATGAAAAGTTAGAATCCAATAGTGAAGCCTACCCCAGACTGAGGTGGGAACAGAAACACCAGGATTACCTTGCCTCTCTGAAGTTCTGCTTTGTTCTTCTGTCTTTACTCTTTAGGCTCTTCTAATGGGTGCTTCCCTCTAATAATCCCACTTTGTTATCAACTCAATCTACATTTTTTTTTAACAATCCTTAAATTCAATTTTTCTAAAAAGCCATTCACAAATTTGCCCCTGGGCATAATCAGTCTACTAACTAAACCTGGAGGGCCTTGTCCCTTTGGAAGGTTCAACATATTTCATTCTTGTGGTTTTACTTTACTGCTCCTTGACAACAATTTCTTCAATTTGTACTATATTAAATTTTATTTAGTAATGCTACTCTCTAAATATTTTATTTTGCCTTTTTACATATGGACTTTCTATATCAACTAAACTGTTAGTTTCCTTAAGGTGGCATCACGATTTCTAATTCTTTTTATTCCTCATAGGGTCTAGAACATAACACTATACTAAACAGTGGCTGATAATAATAATAACTAACATTTACTTAGTGCTTTAAAGTTTGCAAAGTGCTTTACATATTTAAATACTTAACTGATCCTCACAACAACCCTATGAGGTAGGTGCTATTATTATCCCCATTTTATAGATGAGGAAGCTAAGGTTGAAAGAGGTTAAGTGACTTGTCCAGGGTCGTCCAGCCAGCTAAGCGTCTGAAGCAGGATTTAAATTCAAGTCTTCCTGGCTCCAAGCCCCATACACTACCCTATTGTGCCATCTAGAGCTCAGCCAATAAATTCTCTAAATACAATTAAAGGACTGCTGAGAAACATGGGAGGAATAATATCAAATCAAAAGAAAAGAAGAAGTTTAACAAAAATGAAGAAAAGCTAGAAGGTTTTACAATGTGTTAGTTATGTTTTTTGCACTGTTTACATAAACATTAAGGTGACTGTTTTCTTAAATAATCACTTACCTTTAAGAGCCTCACAGTGCTTTTTAATTGCTACAGGAGTCAAATGCAAGAAATTGGGGATCTGAAATGAATCCACATTCAAGAAAATAAATTAATAAAATATTTTTAAAAGACTTTAAAAAAAGATTTGTGGAAACTAAAGTATACACCTCAATGAACTTTCTGATAAACAACCACGACTATTACTTTTCTCCTCCAGGTTGCTCTCAATCTCTACTGTTTGGGTTAGGTCATTCAACCAGTTCAGAATATACCTAATACTCCCAATCCAGCCCACAAGGTTATGGGGGGAGCCTTTATGAAATGCTTTGCTGAAATTCAGTTATGCTGTATCTACAGCATTCCTATAACTGACCAGTCTGGCAACCCCGGCAAAAAAAAAGAAAAGGAAAGATGGTAAGTCCAAGTGTAGCCTTTTTTGGTTTCTTTTGTGCAGAAATTGTTCTATTAGATCAAACCATCAATAAAGCATTCTGAAGCATTTAGAAGACACTATGTGATACAAAGAGGCTCTTCTGGGCCACTGACTGCTTCACGATGACAATGCTCCAGCACATGGAGCCCTTTCTATGGAGCCCTTTTTAACCAAAAAACCCACCTTACTCAACAGACATAGCCCCAAATTGTTTTTGTTTATTTATAAAATTCAAAGCAATTCTCAAACATCATAAATTTGTCACCTAAGGGTACTTGAAAAAATGCCTCTCTGAGGACAATTCAAAAAGAAATGTCTGAAAATTGTTTTCGGCAAGGGCAGTTTCACTTGAATAAAGCATATGGCCTCCCAAGGTGACAAACTGCATGAGAGATATGACAAATAAATCCTGGCATGTTGTTTTAAAAATAAAAACCTTGTTGAATTGCAGTCATACCTGTTTTCACTACATATGCTGTTAATTGTTGTTATATCCACCTGGTCCCTTACTTCAAGCTAATTTCCTATGTATTTCTATTCACAGGGACTGGGGATAGGGACTGGACTTGTGATTTCATTGATCTGGGGAACTCCCAGATGAGGCAACTCCCTCAACCAATGCAAGTCAGCAGCTTCTCTTCAGCTTAAGAGTCTTAGAGCATTTTCTAAAGCATTGAGAGGTGCAGATGTTTACTCAGAATCACAGAGTCAATATGTGTCAGAGGCAACACTTGAACTCTGGTCTTCTGGACTCTGAGGTCAGCTTTCTATCTAGTATGCCATGCTCCTTCTCACTATCCATACTCTCCAATATGCATACAGATGCAAAAAATCTTATCAAGCTCTCCTGTCATCAGGAGCATTTATAATTTCTTAGCTCTCACGTAATTTCCTTAGATACCTTCAAACATTCTCTCTCAAAAAGTCAATCCAAAATTTTCTAGAACAACAATTACCATTAATTTTTCTCCACAGCTCATTTCCAGCATTCTCCTTCAGTCAACTTTTTTCTAAGAGTCAAAAAGAATCTCATTTAATAATACTAACAATAACCCACATTGGCATAATGCATTAAGTTTTGTCGCTATAACCCTGTAAGGTATATAGCACAAGTATTATTATTCCTACTTTATGAATGAGGACACATGCTATGAGAGGTGAGATGACTTACTCAAGGTCACATGGGTAAGAACTATCTAAAGTGGGATTCAATTCTAGCCCTCTCAACACCAAGTGCATGCTCTATGCTAGGCCAGTTTAGGGTATATGTAATATTTATAAGAAGAAATGATCACCAATATAAACCATCTTAGTAGCTCTATTTTCTTTACAAAAATAAAAAAACCTACAGCTCAAATATCATTAAATAGATAAAGGATCTGCCCATATATTATAGTTTTCTATTAATCAAATTATTAGTATGGTACCTCACACTGTTTCAGAACTGAAGAAGTTGGGGCTCACTTGTCTCATCAGTACTCTACTGTCTTCCCAGAGGGTGAGAAAAAAGGGAACTATGTGGACCAAGAATAGAATTTTCATATTCTCTCTCACAAAACTTCTTATTTCTGCATACTTTACCTTCCTAATCCCATGGCTAATGCAATAGAGATAAGTAGTCTACATAGCAGCTCCATTTAGTGAACTTAGATTCCTTTGGCTCTGTCTCCCTGGCACAATTAAGAATGTACTGAATTTATTACATGGAAACATATTAAAATTAGATGTATGTACATTGTACCTTAGTTCAGTTACTAAATGCAATTGAAAATCCCTTTCTTTTTCTTTTTTTTAACCAATAAAACTGAAACTCATTTTACCTTCAGAAGCTCTAGATTTCCTTCCTTGGCCATGGGCACTCCTTTTTCCAGTGGATAGCCCATTCGAATAGGAAGAGGCACTGCTGAGGGTTTAAATGGGGCTGCAGCGGGATAAACACTCATCCAGTCCTGATCAACTGCCATCTTCGTTGTCCTAGGATTCGGAACCTAAAGAAGAAACATAAGTATTTAAACAGGAATGTATTTGTTCATGTTTAATTTTTTTCTTTTACCTTTGACCCAGCAATAGCACTTCTGGGGCTGTATCCCAAAGAGAGCATACAAATGGAAAAAGGACCCACATGTTCAAAAATATTCATAGCAGCTCTTTTTATGGTGGCAAAGAATTGGAAACTGAGAGGATGCATATCAATTGGGGAACGGCTGAACAAGTTGTGGTGTATAAATGTAATGGAATACTATTGTACTTCAGGAAATGATGGGCAGGGCAGACTTCAGAAAAACCTGGAAAGACTTATATGGTCTAATGATGAGTGAAGTGAGCAGAACCAGGAGAATGTTGTACACAGTAACAGCCACGTTGTGTGATGACTAACTTTGATAGACTTAGACCTTTTCAGCAATGCAAGGACCCCAAGACATCGCCAAAAGTCTCATGATGGAAAACGCTATCCAGAGCCAAAGAAAGAACCATGGAGTTTGAATGCAGATCGAAGCATACTGTTTGCTATTTTGTTTCTTCTGTTTTGTTTTGTTTCCTCTTTCTTGTGGTTCCTCCTATTGGTTCTAATTCTTCCTTACAACATGAGTAATGTGAAAATGTGTTTAATAGAAATGTATATGTATCGTCTATATCAGACTGTGTGCCATCTTGGGGAGGGAGAGGGGAGAAGAAGGAGGAGAAAAATTTAAAACTTATGGAAGTGGGATTGTTGATAAATCAAAATAATTAATAAAAAAATTAATTTTTTTCCTTTAAAAAAGTAAAAAAAAGCAGCAACAAAGTAAAGTAAAATATCTGCAATGGAGAGAAGTAACTTGAGTTTTAGTTTCAGGAATTTCGTAAAATAAGAGGTACCATTTATCCCTTTTAAACTCAACATATCAGAAATGTTGGAGAAGATGTGGTAAAATTGGAACACTAATGCATTGTTGGTGGAGTTGTGAAATGATCCAACCATTTTGGAGAGCAATTTGGAACTATGCCCAAAGGGCTATAAAAATCTGCGTACCCTTTGACCCAGCAATAGCACTTCTAGGGCTATATCCCAGAGAGATCATACAAATGGGAAAAGGACCTACATGTACAAAAATATTTATAGCAGCTCTTTTTGTGGTGGCAAAGAACTGGAAATTGAGAGGATGCACATAAATTGGGGAATGGCTGAGCAAGTTGTGTATATGAATGTAATGGAATACTACCGTGCTATAAGAAATGATGAACAGGCTGACTTCAGAAAAACCTGGAAAGACTTCTACGGTCTAATGCTAAGTGAAGTGAGCAGAACCAAGAGAACGTTGTACACAATAACAGTCGTGTTGTGCTATGACTAATATTGATAAACTTAACCCTTCCCAGTAATACAAGGATCTAAGACATCTCCAAAGGCCTCGTGATAGAAGATGCTATCCACATCCAAAGAAAGAACTAAAGAATCTGAATGCATATGGAAGCATACTGTTTGCTATTTTTTTTTCTCTTTTGTTGAGTTTTATTTCCTCTTTCTGGTGGTTCCTCCTATTGGTTCTAATTTTTACTTACAACTTCACTAATGTGAAAATATGTTTAATGGGTATGTAAATGTAAAGCCTATATCAGATTCTTGGAGAGGGTGGGGGGCAGGAAGGGGGGAGAAAAATTTTCAACTCAAAAGCATATGGAAGTGATTGTTGATAAATCAAAAGAAATTATTTAAAAAAAAAGAAAAAAATCAACATTTCAGAATTTATCCATCCCACTGAGGAAGAATATTTCACTAAAGTACCATTCCCACTGTCTCCTCAAACCCTAAGTAGAGGGTTTCACCTTCACTTACTTCTTTCCCAAAAATTATTCCTCTCCATTCATTAATTCACATTATGAAAACACATTTTCCAATTGGGCTTACAGTTTCCTTTATTTGAGGCAAGGAGGGCAATCCTTGAAGTCACTATATTATCAACATATATATATATATTTATATATATATATATATATATAAAAACATTTAGATTTCCCAAAATTATTCCTTAAAACTTTACTGGTAAACATTACCTTTATTGCTTACCTGTTTTTTATGTTTTCCATTCTTTGATGTTTTATTGCTTTCTGTTTTAACTACAAGGCAAAATAAAGAGTTTTAAAAATTCATTTCTAAATGTGCCTTAACTTTAACTATAAACTCACAATGGTAACTCAAAGTTACTTAATACTTAATAAATTAATATTAATTAATAAAATTCAAGGGCAGTAGAGACCAGCAAAGACAGAGAAGTCAAAGGATGCGATGCAGCCAACTCCTTTCTAAACTATCACAACAAAGACTTTAAAAAGAGCATCAAGCCAAGATACGACTGTGAAATCCAAGGAAAAGATCAAGAGCCATTTTTCTGGCTGAGATCAGCAGATGGAGACAGATAGAGTTCTGAGGGCGGTGGAGATGATCTAGCCAGGAAGAGGCCTGGCAGAGCTTGCCAGCACCAACAACGAATTGGAACCTGTGACTATATGCTAGGGTAAGAAGCAGTATTCAAATCCAGCTGGGTTAAGTCTGATGGGGGCAGGAACAGATGCCAACTGGCAGCTCTGTGGTTTGTACCCCGGAGATGGGTCACAGATCCAACTGAACAGGTAATCTACACCTGTAAGTGGAAGGTCTGAGAGTGGGTAGTGGGCAAGGAAAAGGAAAAGAAGAAAATACGGCATGTCAAATTAATCAAATTACTAGCATCAAAAATGAAAAGTAATTCACAACAAAGAAAGCCTCAAGGAAATCTTTTAGATTTTGGAAACTATTGTACCTAACATGATGCCTTTAAAACCAAAACTGTGAGCTGTGAGACTAGAATTCTCAGCACTATCAGTATATTTCCAAAAGCCGGCTCGTGTGGTTTATTTAGAGCGCTGCAGTACTAATGGTATTCTCACTCAACTCAATGAAGATCAGTAGGCACAAAGGGAGCAGATGGGCAGGCAAAGCTGACGCGAGTAAGTAGCCGACACGGTAAAACTTGCATCTTCCTGCACTAGGTAAACTGTACAGTCTGTCTGCCAGCAATACACTAATATGATTTCTGATTATGGGTAAATATAAAAACTATTCTGTGGGTTTTAAGCTGAAAGTGACTGTGTTCGCTGAACAGCATGGAAACAGTGCAGGGGAAAGACAGTAAAAACTGTCTTCTCACTAAAAAGTGAGTGAAAAGTGGGTGTGGGAATGGCGGAAACTAAAAGACAAGTAATACCAGTACAAATTTTTAAAGCTTCACATAATGATGTACCCCACTTTTTTTTGCAAAAGATTTGCCATAAAATCTGCAATGATTACATGGTGAAATACAGTAAGACAAGAAAAAGAAATCAAGCAAATAAGCACGGACAAAGAGGAAACAAAATTATCGTTTTTTGCAGATATGATTAAAGAATACTAGACAGTCAACTAAAAATTAATTCAAGTAATTGAGAACCTCAGCAAAGTTTCAGGATATAAAATAAATCTACCAAAACTATCAGTATTTTTGTATTTTACCAATAGCAGAAAGATAAAATGAGAAATCTCATTTAAAATAACTACAGAATGCATAAAATACCTGGTAGTCTATCTACCAAGATACACACAGGAATTTTATGACTCAAACTACAAAATGTATAGAAATAAAGAAAACCTAAATAATTAGGGAAATATCAATTGATCAGAGTATGGATAAGCCAAGGTAATGACAATATTACCTAAATTAATTCAGTATCATGCCAATATAACTACCAAAGGGCTGTTTTAAAGACAGAGAAAAAAAACTAACAAAATTGATCTGAAGGAACAAAAGGTCTAAAGAGAAATAATGAAAAACTGTGGAAGGAAGGAAGGGAGCTTACTAGTAGCACATATCAAACTATAAAACAAAATATCAAAATAACTGCTGAAGAAATGGAGAGGTCATTGAGTGGAACAGATTAGGTAATATAATCTACGGAAGCACAAAACAGTGGTAATAACTGACAAATATAAAAACCCCAAATACCAAGGTAGAAAATTACTATCTGGCAAAAACTACAGGGAAAACTGGAAAGCATTCTGGCAGAAACTAGGTGTAGACCAACACTTCACACCATATACCAAAATGAACTTTAAATGGATACATGACTTAGACATAAAGGTTGACATCACAAACAAAATTGAGAAGCAAAGAATAAACTACTTTTCAGATCTATAGATAGGGGAACAGTTCATGACCTAACAATGAATAGAAGGGAAATGGCCAATTTTAATTACATAAAATGAAAACATTTTTGCACAAAAAACCCAATGCAGCTAAAATTAGAAAGGAAACAGGTTACTGAAGAAAGAAATTTTTGCAGCAAGTTTTTATGAGAAAGGGCTCATTTCCAAGATGTATAAGGTACTGATTCAGATCTTTAAGAATAAAGTCATTCGGGGCAGCTAGGGGGTGCAGTGGAGAGAGCACTGGCTCTGAAGTCAGGAGGACCTGAGTTCCCCCAGACCAAATACTTGACACTTACTAGATGTGTGACCCCGGGCAAGTCACTTAATCCCAACTGCCTTTAAAAAAAAAAAAAGAATAAAGTCATTCCCCAATTAATAAGATGGTCAAAGGATATGAATAGATTATTTTCCAAGGAAGAAATCCAAGCTATCAATGTCCACATGAAAAAATGTTACAAATCACTAATAGAGAAATGCAAATTACAGCACCCTGAGGTTCTACTTTCCACTGACCAGACTGACAAAGCTGACAAAAAGAGAAAATGATAAATGTTGAAGGGGCTGTGGTTAAAGCAAGCAAACTGATACATTGTTCATGGAGCCATGAAATGATTCAGACATTCTAGAAAGTAATTTGGAATTGATATTCCCCAAAAGTTACTAAACTAAAAATATTTCTAGCACTACTTTTGTGAGGATAAAGAATTGGAAACTAAAGGAGTTGCCAGCAATTACAGAATGGCTGAACAAATTATGGCATATGAATGTATTAGAATACTATTGTGCTTTCAGAATGGAATGAAGTACATATTAACTGTTTTCTGTGCAAAGCACTGTGGATACAAAGAGAAATATAGGAAGTTCCTGCTCTCAAGAAATTCACTTTTTAATGTGGAGACAATTCATATAGGTTTCAGCTGCAAATCAGATAGGAAGGCCCCATGGTCCTTAGGGTACAGTCAAAGTAGATGTTAATGACTCTTCTTTAACATTATTTCCATGGAAAATAGCATACGAATTTTTGATGTTGAACCATTTGACAATGCCAAGGACTGTGCTGACAAGTACTTTCTTTTTTGCATTTTCAATACATGTAGCTGTAGCATCTGCAGCAGTTGCCAGCATCTGCATAAGATTTGCTTCCCAGGTTGATGGCTGGGGGTACAGGCTGGAAATATTACTATTTTCTTCAGCTCAGGGTCCTGGAATGTCTCCATTCAAGTCCAAAAAGAGATGGTGGTCAAGGCGGTGGTAGTGGTTTGACTTGCCTGGAACACGCTGCCTCCTGTTTTTCCCTCAGGCTGCCAATTGGTAAGGATGGTTTCCTCCTTTTCCACAGCAGTCACTTCCCTCAATGATGGCTGTGAAGTCTGAGCATGAAGAAGGTGGTCTGGGGGGTGCTGCTACTCCTAGCTCTCCTGTGCTCCTGTTAGCTGGTCTGAAGCTGGTGGGGGGGGGGAAGGTGGGTCCTTTATCCATAATAATTTCCTCCTTCAATGATGGCTGTGGGGACCAGGCTGGAAGTAGGTCTGGTGATTTGGGGGGCACTGATATTCCCAAGGCTCTGGAGTTCAGATTCCTGGACTGTCTCCACCAGACTCTGAGGCAAGATGATAGTCATGGTGGTTTGACGAATCCTGGTACATTACTTCTCTTCAGGTGCCCTGCTTCTTCAGCTAGGCTGGCTTGCCTACCCTGAGAGCAGCAGCTGGCTAGCAAATTGGTGAAGATGGCTGATCCCTTCTCCACAAGAGAGATGCTTCCCTGGATGATGGCCATGAGGGCTAGGCTTGAAGCAAGACCAGTGGGTGTTGGGGGTAGGAAGAGGTGCTGCCATTCTCAGCGCTCTGTGACAATTTGCCTGTTGATGGCAACTGGTCAGCAAGTGTTGGTGGTGGCAATGATGAATGTGGCCCCCTTCTGCACAATGTTTTCTCCCCTCAATGGTGGGTGTGAAAGTTAGGCTGGAAGCAGGTCTAGCAATCTGAGGTACAATGCTATTCCCAAGGGTTTTGGGTTCAGAGTCTGGTGCTATCTCCTTCAGTATCAGAGGGGGAGATGGTGGTCAGGGTGGTGATGTTGGTCCTTACCTGGCACATGCTGCCCTAATCTCTCTCCTAGGAAAAGAAACTGGGGAAGATGTGTATGAACTATTACAGAGTACAGTGAGCAAAACCAGGAGAAAAATTTAAAGACAAGTGATCAGTGTAATAACCAACCAGGATTCTAGAAGACTGAAGAAGAAACATGCTACCAACCACCCGACACAGAGGTGATGGAATCAGGGTACAGAATGAGGCATACATTTTTTGGACATGGCTATTGCTGACATTTGTTTTGTTTGACTATGCATATCAGTTACAAGAGTCCTGTTTCTTTCTTCCTTTTTCTTCCAAGAGGGAGGGAAGGGGCAGCTAGGTGGTGCAGTGGATAGAGCACCAGCCCTGAAGTCAGGAGGACCTGAGCTCAAAAACGGCCTCAGACCAAACACTTGACATGTACTAGCTGTGTGACCTTGGGCAAGTCACTTAACCTCAATTGCCTAAAAACAAAAACAAACCAAGTGGGAGGAAGGGAAAGTTTTTTATTAATTATCTCTTTAGGAGCAAAAGTTAAAATTCACTAAATCTAGTAAGAGAAAAGTCAAAAGAAGGTAGGAAATGTTCTGATGTTCATACAGAATCATACATTTAGAACTGGAAAGGATAATAGAAGTCATCTCTTCTAACATCCCCTCTCATTTTGTAGATAAAAAAACTGAGGCCCAGAGAGGTACACAAGTAGTGTCAGTGGATTCATACCTTAGGCCCTCTGACACCAAATCCAGTGGTCTTTTAGTAATTACCTGAAACAATTATACTACACTACAGGAGTAGTTATGACAAAGTAGAAAGAATGGACTTGTATGGTAAGTGCAATATTCTAACCCTTCCTCCATCTAAGCTACTTCCTTAAAAAACTGTCTTTTGAAACTTGATTGGCTTAGGAGACTAAAGGTTCAAGCTGTTACCAAGATGACTTCCTGGTCACCTGACTACAAAACAGTTAAAAGGAACTCCAGGCATGCTGTGATGTTTGTCAGATGAACAATGAGAAATTCAGGCACAGGAACCTCACTCAGGTGAATGAACAAGATGTCCTCAAGGCCTGTCCTGGTTGAATATTCTTCTCCTGCTCTGCCTAAGTAAATTTCCTTTTGTTAACTGTTGAATGACCTATGATTGATTATCTTATTTTAATCCAATATCCAACCTAGGTTACCAAAGGACTAGCCTGAATCAGGTTCAGCCCAGAACAATTGGCTTAATTTGTAGGATCAGTACAGAATGATCTTACTGAAGTAGAAGCTGAGCAGTGCAGGTCAGCCCAGAAGTTTATGCTTCTGGTGGTGTTTTTGGTAATGCCTCTTGAGATGGTAGTAGCTTCCTAACAAGTGTCCTTGCCCCATCCCTGGGAGAAAGAAGAGTAAACTGCCTATGGCCATTCAACAAGCAGAGCCTGACGTGAATGTGCTAAGAATGACACCTTGAAGATAACTGTGATAAGTCTTTTAGGCTCACCAGCTGTGTTGGCCTACCAGCCTAATACTTTAAGCCTCCTCCAAGTTCTACTATGGCATCTCTCAGAAATCATTTTACCTACAAAGCAGCCAGGAGGGATTGGATTTTTTGGAAGGAAAGGGATTTTCAATCCTTTAGAATAGAGATATTCTAATTAAGAAAAACAGAAAAGAAATAGAAAATAGAAAAGGCAAATGCAGGAGAAGTGCCTTAGGACCTAATGACTTTGAAATCCTAATGTTATCACCTAAGTCCTCAGTAGGAAGACAATGGAAAGCAGGCCCCTTCCAACTTTAAAGGAGGGAATATTTGTGAATGGGCAAAGAACTGTTTGGTTTTGAATGGCTTTTCTAGAAATGCACTGCAGCTGAACAAGCAGTCTTCAGTCCTATAACAGTGAACACACAGTCACCATATTGAGTAATGGCATGTGGGACCCCAACACTAAAAGAATGCAAACTAAGGCAGATCTCTAGAATTTTGGAGTTGTCTAATAATTGTGTTAAAAGAAGAAACTGAGTTTCTTCTGTTTGGTAACTGAGAAGTTTGTTCAGTGATGTCTGACTCTTTGTGACCCCATTTGGGGTTTTCTTGACAAAGATAATGGAGTGGTTTGCCATTTCCTTCTCCAGCTCATTTTTCAGATGAGGAAACTGAGGCAAACAAGGTTAAGTGACTAGCCCAGGGTCACACAGCTAATAAATGTCTGAGGCCAGATTTTAACTCAGGTAGATGAGTCTTCCTCACTTCAGGCCCAGCACTACATCCACTGTGCTACCTAGCTGCCCAGATCAGTGGCAGAATTTTGCCAAGTGCTGGTGTAAGTCACTTGGGGAGGCCCTTGAAAGGACAATGTTTAACTCTCCCCAGGAGCCTAGAGACAATTCTGGAATTAGGG
Organism: Phascolarctos cinereus; assembly: GCF_003287225.1. Classification (NCBI taxonomy): domain Eukaryota; kingdom Metazoa; phylum Chordata; class Mammalia; order Diprotodontia; family Phascolarctidae; genus Phascolarctos; species Phascolarctos cinereus. Next base: position 208,770,066 of record NW_027555514.1, read on the forward strand.
AAATGGACAAATGTTGCTTTAATTTGCATTTATCTATTTATTAGCGATTTGTACCATTTTTTCATAGCGTGATTGATAGCTTGGATTTATTCCTTAGAAAACAACCTCTTGGGCCAGCTAGGTGGTGCAGTGGACAGAACCCCGGCCCTGGAGTCGGGAGGACCTGAGTTCAATTCCAGCCTCAAACATTAACACTCACTAGCTATGTGACTCTGGGCAAGTCACTTTATCCCAATCGCCTCACCAGAGAAACAAAAACAACCTCTTCATATTCTTTGGCCATTTATCAGTCGAAGAATGGCTTTATTCTTGTAGTTTTGAATCAGTTCCTTACTTATCCATTACATTGGGAGGACTCCCTGTATTGACCTTAAGAGAGCATTGAGACGTGAGTTACACACGATGGATAGTCACGGATGGTGTATAATCTGTATGCTTTAAAGAAACATCCACATCAATTAAATCGCAAATTCATGTATTTTAGTATATGACTCCAAAAAAGTACTTTACATAGAGGCTGCTAAACACATTCTGACTGAAAAAAAAATTAAATTCTGCCAGACCTATTTTCTAAAATTCAGCTTAAATACATGAACAAAAAGCAGTAAAAACGTATGGCATATTATTCTTTTTGGCAGACAATTTGCCAGTTCCCATACTCAACTTACCCTAATCTTAGTTCACCTCACTTTGCAGATGAAGGGCTGCCATTTGCAAAGGGTACTAATCTTGTTCTTATTTGGCACCCAAGAATTTGGAAAAATGGGAAGTTCTAGAGAAAAGGCAAGTTTTGGGGAGACTGATCTCCTGGCTATTCCATGAACAAGACACTCCATCTCTTGACTCCTCCCATTTTCCCTCACTGTCCTCCCTGCCTGAAATGCTCTAACTACTGACCTCCCTTTCTTCCTTTAAGTCCCAGCTGAAATCCAGTATTTTACCGGAAGCCTTCCCCATCTCGTTTTAATTCTAGTATCTTCCCTCTACCAATTATTTCCTATTTATCTGGTACAGAGCTTGCTTTGTACATATTTGTTTGTATATCGTCTCCCCCGTTAGATTATAAATTCCTTGAGGACAGGGACGCTCCTAGGCGCTTAATAAATGATAACAAAGGATAACAAATGAATGATTTCAACTGCATGTAAGAAAGCATTTCAATTAGTTAACTAAAAGTGGAACGGGCGAGGCTGTCTCCAGAAATCACAGGAGCTAAGGTTCCGAGCAAGGAAAGGACCTCTAGGGCCATTTAGCGCAATTCGTAGGTGTTCTTTCAAGTCAAAGCTAAAAGCCCACTTTTTAGAAGGAAGCCTTGCACAGTCCTCCTTAATTCCGGTGCCTTCCTCCTGCCACGGTCTCCAATTTGTCCCGTATATACCTCGTCCGTACAGGGTTGTTGGCATGTTGTATACCCCCATTCGATTGGAAGCTTCTTGAGGGCAGCGGCTGTCTTTTGCCTTTCCTTACATCCCCAGTGCTTACCACAGTGCCTAGCGCATGCTAACTCACTGGCACGCAGTCGCTCACGCTTCCGAGCCACAGCTCCGGGGTTTTGGAGCTCGGCTCAATCCTCCAGCTCCGCTGCGGGGAGCCCGGGCCAAGCTCTAAAACTTCCCTCCCACCCGATCTCTGCACAGCTCCCGTCCCTTCGGCCCACGCCAGCCCAGGAGAGAGAGCGCCGACCTGGGGGTGAGGAAAGTCAGAGTCTAGAAGGGGACTGGGATAGGGAGCATTGAACTCACGCGTGTTTGGAACATGCGGGTCACTGACCGGAGACAAAACCGTAGTGAAAGCGCGCAAAGTCCAGGGCCGTGGCCGCACACCATGCCCCAGAAGGAACACGGGCGCCGCCATAGTTCCCTTCCAGCGCCGGGGACGGCAAGCCGCGAAGGACAAACATAGTGACAAAGCGAAGGGGGGCGGAGAGTGCTGCTGTCTCGGTTTCCTGATGCAGAATCCTAGACCGCCTGTGGAGACGCTGGGAGAAGAGGATATGAGAGGAGACACACCTGAGTGCTAGCATGATCATCTTCAACCACATTTATAGAACGCCTTCATATGTACAAAACGCCTGGGGAACAAAAACTGGGGGGACATAGTTGCAAGTAATGCAAGTTTTTATCCCCATTTTAAAGGTGGAGGTCGCTGGAACTCGAGATGTTGTGACTTGTCTATTTGTCTAAAAGTTGGTGTGCTGGGGCTCCTTTGGAACGCGGGTCTCCTAATTCTGATTCTTTGCAATAATATGTGTGTGTATATGTATATGTTTGTATATGCATATATGTATATTGGTATAACAAAGAGCACTAATTCTGGAGTCAGAGAGAAAGGAGGGGAAGAAAGAGAAAGAGAGAGAAACAGAGTGCGGGAAGGGAGGAAGAGAAGAAGGGGAGGGAGAGGAGAGAAAAAAGGAGGAGAGAGAAAAGAAGGGAGGAGAGAAAGGAAGGGGGAGAGAGGAGGAGGAGCGAGAGGAACAGAGGGAGGGAGAGACAAGAAGGGAGAGAGAGAGATAGAGGAGGAGAGAGGGAGGGAAAAAAGAGAGGAAGGGGGACAGAGACAGAAGGGTACAGAGAAAGAAGAGAGGAGGATATTGAAACATGGCTGGAGAGAGGAGAGGAAAGGCAAAGTGCTGATGCTGAGTATAGCAAAAACAAAACAAGGGATAAAGAATAAGAAAAGGAAAACAGGTAAAAAATTTTGAGAAATTAGATTTAAAATTGTTAAAAAAAAATTAAAAGTAGAGAGAGTTATTAGCCAAAAAAAAAGTATAAGACAGCAGCAAAAGTTAGAACATTTCATAGCATAATAAATCTAGGGCTAGAAGGGGCTTCCGAGGTCTTCTAGTTAAACCTTGTCATTTTACTGTTGAAGAAACGTTGGGCTATTTAAGTGGCTCACTCATGGCGTCAGAAGTAGTATCATCACTTATTTTTACCTTCTGTTGAGTATTGTTTCATCTTTCTGATGGTTCCTCCTACTGGTTTTAATTTTTACTTACAACTTCACTTATGTGAAAATGTTTAATAGGAATGTAAATGTAAAGCCTATATCAGATTGTGCGCAGTCTTGGTGAGGGTGCGGGGGGGGGGGGGGGGGAAGAAGAAGAAAAATTTTCAACTCAAAAGCGTATGGAAGTGATTGTTGATAAATCAAAATAAATTAATAAAATTTAAAAAATTCAAAAAAAAAGTAAGCATCAAAAATAGGATTTGAATACAAATACTCTGACTCCAGAGCTCTTTATGCTATATCATTGCTGTACATCCTGTTATTGTTCACTCCTTTCAGTGGCATTCAACTCTTTGTGATTCCATTCGGAGTTTTCTTGAAAAAGACACTGGAATGGTTTGTCTTTTCTTTTTCCAGCTTATTTTACAGATGAGGAAACTGAGGCAAATAGGATTAAGTGACTTGCCCACGATCACCTAGCTAATAAGTATCTGAGGCCAGATTTTAACTCAGAAAGATGTCTTCCTGACTCCAGGCCTGGTGCTCTATCCACTGAACCACCTAGCTGCCCTGTTACTGTCTACTTAATGTGTCAGTCACTGAGGAGACAAATACAAAAAATAAAATGAAATGAAATAGTCCCAACTCTAAAGGTACTTAGATTCTATGATTCTTTAGATGAAAGCACCATCTCCTTTTATGAAACGTCTGGTTTTCTATACTGAAATCAAAGTTCTCCAGTGCTTTCTGGAGTGTGTTTTCATATAGGCTGTTTCAGGAGAGGACAAACACTGGAAGGATCAGTCAAGCTGGAAAGGTTTCCTGACAAGCTATGTCTGCATTTTGAGGTCTATGCTAGCCAAGCACCTACAGGCTTATTTGTTAGGAGGTTGTTCTCTAGGGGGTGAGAGGACATCTTTAGTCATGGCAACCTATGGAAGAAAGAAAAGAATAGCTCTCAGCCCTGTGCTTCTGCTTAAGTGATGGTGGTAATGTTGAGATTGTTATTAAACTATTGACACTCGAAGTGTGAAATCCTTGTCCAATGACTAAGGAATAAATTCATATGCACTAAAGGAAAGGAAAAAAATCAGGCTCTGCCCTCAAGGAGCACACATCCTAATGGAATAGACAACACGCAAATAATTGCATATATAGAAATAATTTGTATACAGAGTAAATGAAAGGTAATCCCAGGGAAGACGCTAGCAATAGGGGAAGAGGGAGGAGAGCCTGGGAAAAGTCTTTTGCAGAAGTGGGGGTCTGAGCCGACTCTTGAAGGAAGGTAAAAGATGAAGGTGAGGAGGGAGAGCTTTCCAGGCATAAGGGTCAGCCAATAATAAAACTCAAAATACTGAGATGGAGCTCTGTACACAAGGAATGGCAAACAGACTTGTGTAACTGGATTGTAAAGTATGTGGAGGAAAGTAAAGTATAAAAAGATTGTAGAGGTAGGAAGGGAGGTTATGAAAGCTTATGAAAGGCTTCAAATGATAGAAAATTTTATATTTGATCCTTAAGGTAATAGGAAGCCACTAGAGTGATTTTGTGACCCTGGGCTAGTCACTTAATTATTGAATGGGAAGGTGGTAGGGATGGTCTGTCTTGTGATTTAGGAAAACCATTTTGGCAGCTGAGTGGAGGAAAGACTGGAATGGGGAAAGATTTGAGGCACGGATAACATCAGGAGGCTATATCAAAGCAGGAAATTATGAGAGCCTGCACCAGGATGGCAGTTATGTGAGTGGAGAATTAGGGACATTGTAAGAGATGTGAAACTGGAAATTATAAGACTTTGCAAAAAAAAAAAAATCAGTATCTAAGGAGAGTGAGGAGTCAAAAATGATAGTAAGGTTTCCAAGCCTGAGTGACTAGGAAGATGGGTCATTACTGAGGGAATTAATTTTTTTTTATTTTGTATCTTGTATTTGATTTTATACTATAACAATGCTGTTAAATCTGAAGCCTCTTCTCTCGGGTTTGAGTAGAGAAGCTTACGTGTGCTAAAGTCCAAACCTCCGCCTCTCTCTCTGATGTCAGATACCAAGGAATCAATGCTGCTAGTTAAAGAAAATTTCTGTTTTCAATACTCACATAAAACATTGTCCCAGCATGTCCTGCATGGTTTGTGAGATGTTCCTGAGAAGCTGGGACAACCTAACCTTGTCCTATCTTTAACAATTAAGGGAGTCTTATTGAATTCCCCAGTAGCTAGTAAGTCTTCCCATATCAGGAACCAGCCCTGGACCTGTATATTTACAAAGGCATTCCTTAGAGATAATGAGAGGTAGTTCTCATGACATATGGGGGCTATGCCCACTTTCTTTGATGTGAGCAATAATGATCTTTCATCTCTGTGATGCTGGCCAAAGAACAGATGATTTCTGTTCTTTGCTCTATGCCTATGAAAATGTATTACACCCTCAATTCGGGGTCTCTTGGCCAGAGGCAAGGCCATTTGACCCATCTTTTATCATCAGGTCACATGCCCCTCATAATAAATAATGTCTTACTTGGAGATTGCCTCAGTTTCAAACTTGATCAATTTCAAACAAGACATTACTCCATTACTCTGGTTAGTAATAAGAAAGTTGAAAAAGAGGAGAGGGGTGTTGAGATAATGAGTTCAGTTTTTGGATATATAGTTTAATATGCTTACAGGACATTCAATTTAAGATGTCCAAAGGGCAGTTAGTGATAATGGACTAGAGCTCAGGAGAAAGACTAGGGCTGGATATACAAATCTAGGAATCATCTTCATAGAAATGATCATTAAAAACCACAGAGAACACCAAGCAAGATAGTAAGAGGGAGAAGAATAGAGGGTCCAGGTCAGAGCTTTGGGGAACATGTGGAGTGAAGGAGTAATAAGTCAAGGATGACTCCATGGTTGCAAATTTAAGTGACTGCAAGGATAGTATTGCCCTTGTCAGCAACAAGGAAGTTCAGATGAGAAATGGGTTTGGTAGGAAAGATAATGAGTTCTATTTTCAACATGTTGAGTTTGAGATGCCTATAAAGCATACAGTTTAAAATATCTGATTGGAAGTTGGTGATGTGGGACCAGAACTGAGAAAAGAGACTAGGGGCTGGGAATATCCATCCATCCATGTGCATATACACATATATTTGTAGCCTGACACATATATATGTATGTAAAATCATTTAATGGGCTCACATATAATTCTAGTTTTGAGGTTTCAGAATAAATGCAAGCATTTATCAAATGCTTATTATGTGCAAAGCTTTGTGCTAAGGGTTAGAGATTTTAAAAAATAGACAGTTCCTGTTTCAAAGGAGCTCATTTCCAGTGAGGGAGGTGGTGGTTGTCCTTCGTTCTCAAAGAGGACCATGACTTCAGGAAGATGATGCCATGACTTGCAAGTGAATTGGATTTAAGTGAGGGAGGGCTGTGCAAAGTCACCAACCTCATTCTTTCCTCTGAGCCTTCTGGGTCCAATGGCAGAATATAGATCAAGACTGGAAATGGCCCTGGAGGCAGTGGGAAACCTTGGTCTTTTTAAGCTAAGGTCTTTCCCAGGTCTCAGTTTGACTGAGGCAACACCCATTCAGTGATTAAAGCTAGGTAAGAAATGAAGCAGAAAATGGCCTCAATTACCTAGTCAAAAAAAAAATTATATATATATATATATATATTCTGATCATTCTGGGACAGGAAGACTCTGAGGGTTTCTGGCTGAAACAGAAACAATTGCTATTTACATTCATTCTGAGCCGATCATGGCCCAAACAATGACCAAATGGAGCTTGGCCTGTGACCTATAGTTGGCCAATCAATGAGAGCCAGAGTGATTTGGGCTTAAGGCAAAGGGTTAAGAAAAAAAATCTCGCCCATAAACCCCAAGATATCTTGCTAGGTTTCAGCAATCAAAATTTACATTCCTTTGGGCAGAGTGCCTGCGAGTAAGGGTATGATACCCTATGTGGACAGAGGAAAGGGAAAGATAGAAGGAAGGATGGAAGGAAAGAAGGAAGGAAGGAAGGAAGGAAGGAAGGAAGGAAGGAAGGAAGGAAGGAAGGAAGGAAGGAAGGAAGGAAGGAAGGAAGGAAGGAAGGAAAAGAGAAGGAGCTGTGTAACCCAGCTGGCCAGTTCTAGTTCTAATGGGGCAGCTTCTACTCCTCCTCACAGAGGTTGTTGGTTGTCCTTAGTTCTTGAAGAGGACCATAGCATCAGGGAGGTGATGCTGAGACATGCAAGTGAATTGGATTTAAGTGAGGAAGGGTTTTGCAAAGTTACCAGCCTCACTTTCTCCTCTGGAGCCATCTGGGTCCAGTGGCAAGATACAGATCAGGAGGACTGGAGATGGCTCTCAATGAGGGAGACAACACATATGGAAGGTTCCAGCTGGAATCAGATGGAGAGATCCCATGGTCCTTAGGGTATAGTGGCAATGTAGGCGTTAATGCTTCTTCTTTAATGTTATTTCACCTGATGAAATGATATCAGTTTTAATGTTGAATCATTTGACAGTGCCAGTCAGTGCCTTCTATGTGCCTGGCCAAAGGACTTTGATGGTAAGCACTTTCTTTTGTGGGTTTTCGGCAGCCATGGCTGCAGCACCTAGAGGAATAGTTTCTAGCTGCATCTCTCAAGGGCTTGCTTCCCAAAATGATGGCTGAGGGCACTTGACTGAAAGCATTATTATTCCCAAGACTCTTAGCTCCTGTGCTGTTTCCATCAGGATCTGAGGAGAGACAGTGGTCAGGATGGTAGTGTGGTTGGATGTGCAGGGCATTTAGTGCCTTCTGTGTCTCCCTAAGGATCACTTGTTGCTCCATCTGGGCTGACATGCCCACCCTTGGTATGGGAATGGTTGAACTTCTGTCCACACGAGTCACTTCACCAGATGATGGCTATGAAAGCTGGACTGGAAGCAGAACTGATGATCTGAAAGGTACTTCAAGCCCTCCAGCTCCTGCATCCATGGTACTGTTGGTGGAGTTGAACTGCAGCTACCTTTGGTGACAGTGAGGAAGATGGGCCCCCCTCCACCAAGATTTTTCCCCTCAATCCTGGACCTGTCCCTACGGCCTAGAGGATATTACTATTCCCAGGCTCTTGGGCTCAGGATCCTGGACTTTCTCCACCAAGGTCTGAGAGGATATGGTGGTTTAACGTGACAGTGGTGGTTTGATTTATCTAGCACATGAGGCCTCTATCTCTTCCTCAGGCTTTCCTAATGGTTCCCTCCTATATAGCATACTCTGCCATTAAGACTTATCACCTTTTCGGCTGCGTGGAATGAGTGGTCTCTTGCCTGTGCATCAGTATTCCCCACTCCTCTTTATCCTGATCTTGCTTCTTTTCTGGTGGGCACTTAGCTTTATGAGAATGTTCATTAGACCTTCATGGTTATCTTCAGAGGGGCAGCCTGTTAACCTGATACTCCTTTTTAAACCCCCTCTCAGAGATTTCTATTTACACCATCTCTTACCAGCCCAAATTGGCTTTCTCTTGGTAGTGTTTATTTATGTAGAGAGAGGAGAGCAGTTATTTTGGCGCCAGCAAGAGTGTAAGACACTCCCCACCCCCACTGTGGTTGGCTAAGTAAAGCCCCCAAGGCGAATTGCACACAGACCCTGTGGATGTTGAAAGGAATATATTCATCTCAAGATTATAAAGATCTCGCAGAATGCAGCTCATAAAAAATAAAAAGGGGTCAAAATATAGAATTAACCTAAGCCTAAACGCTTCTATTGGTTGTGAATATAATACACACACAAAAAAAACTAATAGCCTGAAGAGGAAGCTCTTTGAGGAAAAGTAGCTGCAATTAGATGAGAGGCCAGCAGATGGGAGCAGAGGACCAAGAAATAACCCTTTCTTTCTTAGCCAGGCTCTGATCTACTTTTTGATTTTGTAACCAGTACTAAATATATAATTTGAAGTTGAAAAGTGCTATTCTTCTTTCATTCCTTTTACCATTATTCTCTTGAGATGCTAGAGCTTTTGTTCCTCCATCTTACTGTGCAAGTTAATGAAATGTTTTCTGCTTTAAACTAATGAGTTTCCTGGTTGGTTCAAGAAGATAAAAGCACCAGTCAGAACTTGAGAGCTCTGGTTTTGAATGGAGACTGACTCAAAGCCTGCCTTGAATCTCATGCAGTTTTGAGTGGGGAGACAAGCTGCCTTTACAAATGTGAGCAATAATCCCTTCATTTTCACCAGCAGCAGGTCATATTCTGTGAAGATAACTGCATTTGTGCCTAAGGAAGAGGCAGGGTCAGGACCCAGTATGATGTACATACAGCTCCACAAATGCCAGGGGGCTGATAAAAGTCTTCCTACAGAGAACAGGGGAGTGTTTAGGCATATAGTGTGGTCCAGACTGCCATAGTTTGAATTGAGGGCTCTTCAGACTTGAGTCTGTGATTCTGGATCTTATGACACTTGAAAAAGCACTTCAGATGTCTGACAGACTGAACCCTGTGCCTGATACTGCAAAGACTGACTTTGCTTTGGGAACCCAGAGCTCCAACCCAAATTTGACACAACCAGCATTCTCAACTTCCCAGTGTTTGGAGGGGTAACACCTTTCCAATGAATGCTACTTCCCATCATCATAGGGCCCTGAAAGGTTGTGAATCAGCAGGTACCACTTGAAAACTATAGCTAGCAATTATGCATTTCTGGCTCCTCTAATCCTAGTGATTCAGAACAGCAATCTACTGTTAAAGGGTAGTATCTTATATCAAAGTAATGTGGTTTGGGGAAGACAGTACTCTGGATCTCAACTCTTTTGGAGAAAGTTAATTTCTTTCGCTGAGCTCCATTTTTCTGGGCAGCTACAAACTGATTGAGAGCAAAGCATCCCTCCTAGCTGTCTTCTGGTTCTTACTGACTCATTATTTCTTTTCCCTAAGCCTTAATTATCAGCCATACTGAGAGGTGTGTTCTAGATTGACAGTTGGGATGGATGAAGGTGGAAGAGGGAGGAAACCTATTACTTCATTTCAACAAATATTTGCTTATTTCTTGAGAGCAGTGTGGGGGCTGCCGCTGGAAAGCTGTGGGAGTCTCCAGTTTAAATCTCGCCTCTGACATTTGCTGTATGATCCCTGGGTAAGTTGCTTTGCCTCTGAACCATTGTTTCCTCATGTGCAAAATTAGGATATCTACTTTGCTGTATTGTCAAGATCAAGTAAGATAATGTGTCTTTAGAAAACCTTTAAGCTCCATATAAACAACTATTATTTTTTCTCTACATTACTGCTTATACTTTCTTTTTTTAAACTGTGATTTCATTGATATAGGAGTTCCTGGTGAGGAAACTCCTCTACTAAAGCAGATGAGCACCTCTTCTTCAACTCAGAAGTTTTAGAGGGTTGTTGGAGGTTCTTGAGAGGTAAGGTGACTTGCCCAAGGTCATATAGTAAGAGACTTGAACCCAAGTACTCCAGGCTCCAAGACAAACTCTCTAGTCACTGCAACACTACTTCTCCTATTATATAAAACACAATAATAAATCTAATTTTGTCACCAGAGGACAAGAATAATGGCTGTATTTGTGAATAAATACACTTTTAGTGACAACAGTATTCTATAGAATACTACTATGTACTGGGTATGGGAGTTCAGAGGAGATATGATTAATCTTTCTGAATTTATCTGGAGATGAAGGAATTGAATTAAATACTGAAGTTCCTTTACAGTTTTAGTATTCTATACTTTTAAAAGCAGTGTAATATAATGGAAAGAACACTGGACTAGGGGAGTCAGTAGGTCCTAGTTCCAGACCTGATTCTACCACTAACTGGCTACCTACCTGATGAGAAATTCTGGCTTAGGTTTCTTGCCATCACTGTGCTCAGAAAAACACTGCCCCTGTCTCTAGTTTGAACTTCCAGACATTGTTGCTGGAAGCTTGGTCACACCACGCTGCTATTGTCTGAAAAAAATTAAGGCTGGGAAACAAACCAGTTTCACTTTTGACTGCTGGTTCTCTGACTTTCCAGATGCAGACAACCTTATCTTTCCCTTCTGTTAATCTGTGTCCACACATATATACCTTTATCTCCCCTTCCTTTCTGTAAAATTCTGTTGTATCCATCCTGCTTATGTATTCACATTTTATATAATGTTGCTGAAACTGATGCTCTGAGATCACTGACTTTTGTATAATCAGTTGAGCCTGAGCTCTGAGAGAAATAAAACTATAACTATCTCTGTGTCACTGTGACTGACAGCAGTGCCTAATCAATGGTCCCTCATATAATTTTTATCTCAATAACTGAGTAAAAATAACCAAAACTAACTTTTACATAAGGCTTTAAATTTTACAAATCAATATACACACATTATCTCATTTGATTCTTATAATGGCTCCATGAGGCAAGTACTATAGGTATTCATTTTATAGATGAGGAAACTGAGGCTTAAGGAGATTGTCATTTGCCCCAGAGAATACAGCCAGTATTTGGTCAGAGTTGGGATTCAGACCCTGGACATTCCTTGCCCTGTACCAACACTGTAAGACATTTTATGTAATTCTGTGAACCTGTGGATTGGACTGGTCCCTAAGGCTTATTTCAACTCCAAAATGTGGTCATTTTGATTTGGTTGACCAATCATAGCACAATAAGTAATAGAGTATAATTAGTAGGCATTTAAGTCAGAAATTGAAGCTACTTTCTAGATGTGTGACCTTGGACACACGTTTCTTTTTTCAAATATATAGGTTATAGTCGGTTAATAACAGTGATGGCCTTGCTTAGGCAGATTTATGAGGATCAAATAAAATTGATACTTACAAAAGTGCTTTGTAAACGCTTTTCACTATTTAGAAAAAGCACTACAAAAAAAAGCAGGCATTGTGACTTTTAAGTCATGATTAAATTAAATTTATGATTAATTTTAGTCATGAGATAGCATTTTTGTGTCAAACCAACTTTTTATGAACTTTGACCTGTTTATTGGGGCTCTTAGGGGTTAGTAAGAACTGAAATCCTTCATATCATCATTACACTTTCCCTTCCTTTTCTTTTTCTATAATGCTAACATACAATAGTCACTCACTTCTCAGAAATGCTTGATGTATTAACCTTTATATAGTTTCCTTTGTCGTAATTCCACAGCTGGGTCAAGATACTAGCTTTGGAAATGTCTCCTGGATTGATGGGAAACCCAGTACTGAGAAGTGAACTATGATGAACGGCCTCTTGACCTTTGACTTTCCAGAGATGAGGACATTCCATAATGAATACTTTACTCAGTACTTGAAATTTCGTTAGTGCTAAGATCACAGACGAAAGAAAGTCTCATTAATTTTTACCCTAGCCTAGATCAATTCACTTATTTCCTGCCCCTTTAAGACATTCCCCCTCCAGCCCCCACTCACGGCCCCAGATGCTTCCAAACATGAAGGATTACTATACTGCCCACAGTAATTGAACCTCTCATTCATCAATAGAAACTCTGCTTTCACTTCTAGGTTTGGTCGTGTTATCCCAGTGGTTCCCTGTTGCCTCTAGGATAAAAGATGACCTTTTCTGTTTGGCATTTAAAACTCTGCACATGCTGACTGATTACCCATTAGTCCCTACCCCCTTTCCCGTTCTATGTTCTAGTCAAATAGTTCTCCTTGCTGTTACCCATACACAATATTCCATCTTCTCTCTGTGTGCCTTTGCAGAATCTGTACTCACACCTCTTGGAACCCTTAGATCCCTTCAAGGCTCAACTCAAGTGATACTACCTTCAAGGCAGCTTTCCTGATTGCAGGTTATTAGAGGAGCTCCCTCTGCCTCTGTTTGTATTAATTTCGTATGGATTCTCTTCCGTATTTACTATCTACGAATACAAGATCATAGATCTGGTGCTAGTGGGGACTTGAGAAGTCATCCATTCCAATTCTATTTTACAAATGGGGAAACTGAGGCCTGGAGAGGATAAATGTTTTACATAAGTACACACACACAGTAGCAAAGCTGCAATTTGATTCCAGGTATTCAACTCCAAATCCATTATATATTCCACTGTACCATGTTCTTTCCCCACAGTAAAATGTAAACTTATTAAGTGCCAGGAATGTTTCATTTTTGTATTTGTGTCTCTAATGTCCAGCATAGCATCTGTCACACAGCAGGCCCTTCACTGATTGAATGTTTAATTGATTCACTTCAAAGTGATAATGTCTTTTACTTTCAAGATTCAAGATGGCTCAGTTATAGGACTTGGGGATATAATTTGTCACTAGAGTTAAGCCACTGTCAAAATAAATAAATACATGCAGCTTTGCAGGAAAATTAAGTTATTTACCACATCTAATAATTACTTAAAGTTACTTATCCACCTAAATTGTGGTCTTGTAGATGGGGACATTATTCAAGAAAGGATAAGTTCAAGTTATTATTGTTTCATTGAATGTATTTATAAAAAACACTTCCCCCTATTTAGAGTATGAAGAATAACATTATATAATGCACATTATATAATATGTAAAGATAATAAAATAGTAAACAGTAATATTCAGAATATAATTCAAGATTTTTTTTTAAGTGAGACAAAAAGTTCTAAGGTCTTGTTAGGCTATTTGTTTAAATCACCACAGACTAAATAAGGGAGCTATGATCTAGTATTCAGAAGTGAAACAATACTCAAAAGTTCTATAAAAACTTTGGGTCTTGGAGTTCCCATTTAATTCTCAATCAAGTTTAAAGTTGTCCTGGCTAGGGGCAGCTAGGTGGTGTAGTGGACAGAGCACCAACCCTGAAGTCAGGAGGACCTGAGTTCAAATCTGGCCTCAGACCAAACACTTGACATTTACTAGCTGTGTGACCCTGGGCAAGTCACTTAACCCCAATTGGCTTAAAAAAAAAAGTTGTCCTGGCTTATTCATCTTTAAAGCAGAGAGCTTGCCATCTATATGAGAGAGATTTTAAAAATTCACATGTTTTGCACACCATAGTTCACTAGAAAGAGCCCAGAACTTGAGGTCACAGGATCTGAGTCCAAGTCCCATCTCCTATTAACTACCTCTGTGATCTTGGGAACCAACCTCCCTGGATGTCATTTTCTTCATTTGTAAAATGAGGTTGGTCTAGGTGACCTCTAAGGTCTCTTTTAGCTCTAGATCTGTGATTTTATGAGTATTATGGTAATCATCATTAAATGAAATGATTCAGTTTGCGTAATAGACACAGGCTTCAGACAATTATTCCCCAGGTCCATTTTGTAGACAATGGGTAGATTGTGGTATACAGGGAAAGAAAGTCTCTGCCCAGTTTTGTGTGGGAACCCCAGTTTTAAACTGGTTTGTATATTTTTCTTAAGCTTAAACCTAATCTACCTTCCCATTCCCCTACTGATAAACACACATACTTGACAGTTTGGGTAGATACAATTAATTCTCACCTTATTTCAAATAACAGACACACCTCCACTGCAAAACAAACTTTCAAGGTTGTTTTATTGGCTTCCTAAGCAAATGAACAAAAGTTACATGGCATGGAATTATGTGTTTGTTTTATTCAGGAAGGTTTCTTCATGGCTTTTTTTTCTTCTTTGTGATCACAATAATACAATCATTTGGAGCAGGGCAGCTAACCCATAATTTTTGCCATCAAGAGAAGTGAATCTGTCAGTTTATACAATGCTGTTCTAAACCCATTTAACACACTAAATGCATTCAATAATGCTGTCACATCAAATAATACTCTTGCGCTTGAAAGAATAAAATCCTTTGCTTTGACATATGGGTTTATGTTTGATTGGCTTACTTAGCTATCTAAAATTCAGAGAAAATTAATATAAACCTTGCCCAATTCATTCAGTCTATCACTATTACACAGGTAGTTTTCTAACAGTTCTTTGGTAGATAGACAGTTCTTTGTGTTTAAGATAAAATGTTTTACAGCCTCCACTCCTGACAAGGTGTTTTGAATTTTCTCATTTTTGATACTGTCCAAGAGAACTCCTCTGATGTCTTTAGGCTTTCCTGGCACACCAAAAATGATAAGTAAACCCAGACAATCCTCACCTATCAAATTACAGAATTCTTCCATCTTCTCAAACTGATTTTCCCCCATAGAACACACATCTAATACCGCTTCCTTGCTGAGGAGGTCACAGGGATTAGATTCATTATGGAGGGCTGTGGACATCTGTAAAGTTTGTACAGCCAGCTGAAATAGGATTTCCTTATGAGATCCCCAGAAGGTCCAGATCCAATCAGCTCCAAACAACATGGCCTGATTCTTGGTCATTTTGTTAGTAGTGATCTTCTTGTCCATTCCATTTTCATGGGCAGAAACTGATAAAATTAATTAAAAAGATCTCATTCAGTGTGTTGGAATCTGGGGACAGTTTACTTTGAGGATCTTCAAATCCAAGATAGTCCTTCAGTTTCTGAGCAGCATAGACCACAGCTCGACTGAAAATGTCACACACAGCAATGAGATCAGGCTTGTCCTTCCGAGTCACTTCTCGGGATGACTTTTGGCCCATCTTCTTGGCAAATCTATATGACTTCAAAATGTCCAGAATGAGATGACGTCAGGATAGAGTCTTTTTCACAAAATAAGTTTTGTAGATAGTCATTAAAGCCACTGTTATTGTATATGGTCACCTCTGTTTTCCAACCCTAAAGAACTAAATATATAGCCTGGCATAAGTAGATAAACAAATTATGCTTCCTGGTTTGTCAGCTGGGTGTTTTCTGTTTGGACTGACTCAAACTGGTTTAACAAGGCTTAGTAACTAACATCTACACAAAGCATCCAGTCTTCCCTAGAATTCCATGCTTTGCTTTTTTCTACTTTATACTCTCAATATTTGCTTCCCAAACAGTTTCAAATTTTTAGTTGAATTCAAATCAGCACCTTAATTCCTTTTATACCCTTCCTTTCATAGTATCTCTTTTTACTTTTAGAAATTGCAGGTAATGCCAATGAATTTATTTTTCATATTTCTACCCCCATGCACTATGACCACCCATCATCAGCCCAGGTACCTACATTTTTTTTATTACTAGCAATAAAATATCCCAAGTCATAGTCTCACATTTCTATTCTTTGGCATGTATTATATGTCTCTACTGATGTCACAAAATAAGCCTTGTAGGTTGTCAAAAAGATTAAAAAAGACTAGGAATCGGAATACATGGAAATTTCCAATTGACTCTTTTATTGGTTTTTCCATAGAAATACCCAGTAGTGCACGCTCTTATAATTTTCTTTTTAAAAACAGTGTCATAAAATTATTAGCTAGATTGTACTAAATGAGCTAATTTGGCATTTATATTATCTCCAGATATTATTATTTAGGGCCATAACAAGAAGTTGGTAAGGAATTTTCCAATAAGCAAAATGCATGGCCATTTGTATTTATATTAAAATATGAACACAGTAAATTAATAACAGTTTCTGATGCCATAATCAGATAATGAGTGGTAGGGTTAAAGGTAGCATAATAATATTCTTATCAACGCACTGTAGTTATAAATAAATAATCTAAAACTACAAGACCTAGGAAGAATCTCCTAGTGACAAATGGAAAATTTATGTCTCTGATATTTAAATAGAGTTTACAATTTATGTATCCTAATAGTATTTATGAACTCCCTTAAAATTCTTGAGCAGGACTACTTCCCAAGTTGTCTTACTGAATAAAGGAGTAAATGTGTACTCATTAGCCTGACAATTTATGTACATACATTATTGGTTCAAAAAAATATAATAGTAGGTAATAGTTTTATTTGTAGTTTTCTCTTTCCAAAGGACATAGGACCACTGAACTATAGAACAGCTTAGGCTCCATTTAACATCACAAAATTGGCATCACAAACTACTTTTGCAGTATAAGAATACTAAACTGATTGGATGGAACTTTATTTTGGGATAAAACTTTAGGGAAGTTATCTATTTTAAAAGCTCCATTCATTGGTGGCAGGAAGGGTTTACAATTAAAATATACTAGGCAATCTACTGGTAGGGTTATGATGTTTCTAGAAGGAAAATAAGGAGTTTAATACTATAAAGTGTTTTTTTTTTCCAAATTTTAAAATTCTTTCTACATGAATCCTTTGGAATAAAAAAAAAAGCTATTCTAGTTGCAGAATAAAAAATAGCCCTCAAGTTCTTCTTCTTAAGTAAAAGAATCCAGGATTTGAAGTCAAAATCTTAAATAGCATAATATTCCAACACATGGTAGAAAAATAATTCTTGGGGATTTCAGATTTACTAACTTAACTTGTCACTAATTTAGTCACAATGGTCAACACTGTCAAGCATTTGGTAAGATGATAAAGTCCCGAGTTGAAAAAGTCTCATCTTTCCAGGAACCAGCTGGTACATATACAAATGATAATCAATACTTGTTTAAAAAACAACAACAATCTTTTCATTATCTTCCTATGTCGTAAAATAAAAGTTCTGTTTGCTATGATTTAATATATTTAAGTGTGTATACATGCTTAGAAAAATGTACAAAAATAAGACAGAAATAGTAAAAAGGCATGTAAGGATATAACTGTGACGTTCAGGTGAACACATTTAATAGTAAGGAATTATGTATATTGATGCTGAGAAATTTATCAGTGATCACTTAAATTCTGTTTAAAAAAGCCACAGTAAATGAAATGGAATACTTTACTTAATAGCTCATTTTCTTCCAAAGTCTTCCATTAATGTGAAGAGGAACAATGTGGTAACATCATTTAAAAAGCAGTATTTTAAATATGTCACAGAATTGTACATTAAATAGAGTAAAAACCATTATACTACCACTCAACAGTGTTTCATTGTTCATGGCAACTTCAGAATAGGCACCTGCCCCACCCCCTCCCTTGCCCCCTTGAAAGAAATATCACTCCTAAACAAGTAGAAGCGAACACAATAGAAAGAATAATCTGTAGCCCAGTACATCTCCTGAATGTGTTTCTGAAATAGGACAGAAAAGAGGACTCCTAATGGGTATCCAGCCATCACTGTCACTGTCACACATTGGAGTCTTCATCCGTAATACTAGCACTAGGAGAACGTGTGGCAAAGTCTTTAAACATGTCATCTTCTTTTAACATGTGCTGGAAAACAAAGAATGAGAGTCATATATAATGTGAATTAAAAGCTCAAGAACTATATAATCTTAGGCTGAGTTCAGGATACCCAAAAAGCATGTTAGATACTTACTGTTAAGTTGTTGATACCTTCCGAAAATGCCCCAATTTGCCTTACTGTTCCTTCTGAATCCTCCATCTGCATGAAACAAAGCATCCAGAGGTTTTTGGATTTCAGACAAATGCAGTAATTACCAATCATCTAAGTAGTAATACTACATATTATACCTAATGAATTCTTGTGGGTATGACCATATACTTGGACTTGGGTCCAGAAGACGTTGTAGTAATATCAAATGGGGCAAATCGAACCTTCACGCACAAGTATATTTTCCTGGAATTAATCTACAGCAAGCAATCACTATAAACATCAGCATGCACACACATAATTAGTGTCTTAAGAAGAGCTTTTAAATATAGTCAAGTGCCCAGCACTTAGCCCAGTGCCTGGCATAGAGCAGACACCTAATAAATGTTTATTGAGTGAGTGAAGATCATTACATGGAGAAAGGTGGCCAACTATTAACCAGCTATGTACAGGTAGAGTAGGAAGAGGAAAAGGACTTACACTGTATCCACAATGATATAAATTAGCTATTTATAATAAAGGTTAGTATAAAATGTATGAAATAAGGAAAGTCAAGAAGATTAGAATGATGTACCACTCAACTCACTGTTCCATTGTTTTGTCTTTGACAAAGACACCAAAAGATTATTTTTTGGGGGGTTGAATTATCATGATTTCCTTTCATTCTGAAAAGGTCATGGATGTACCCTGAATATCTCTGGCTTCCCTTAATTTCTATTCATATGATAATGAAGATGATAGCATTTATATAGTTCCTACTATGTTTCTAGACACTTTAAATACTAAATGATTTACAAATATCTAATGTGAGCTTCACAACCACCCTATTTTTCAGTTGAACTGAGGTAAACAGGTTAAGTAACTTGCCCAAGGACACAGAGGTATAAGTGTCTTTGGCGAGATGTGAACTCAGGTCTTCCTGACTCCAAGCCCAATGCTCTATCCACGGTACCACCTAGTAACTGCCATCTCAGACAATTTAGCCAGATAGAGAGAATAACTTTGACATTTATCCTGGGAATAATATCTGTTAATTGTATTATTATGATCTATGATTATGACACAAAAGAAATGTTATTAAAAGCTCTAATCAAAACATAAATATGATTATAACTTCTTATCTTAGAACTCATATGGCAGTTAGTATCTTCAACAGCAATTCACAATCTCATTTACCTGTTCTAGTCTGTCCAAATCATCATCATCATATAGACGAATGTCCAAACCAGGACTATATCCTTTCTTGGCTGCATTTCTTGATGCCTGTCCCAACTCCATTGGGCATATATATTCCTCCATATCTTCTTGTTTCTTTTTTCTTAGATTCCCAAAATTGCTGAAGGTGAGTTTCTTTGGCTTTAAAAGAAAAATATGAAACCAGTAATTCAGTAAAATCACTTAGGGGCTCATGAGACCTGATATATTCATTATTTAATTATGAGCCATTTACAAATAAGAAAATTGATGATTAAACCTGGGCCCAATGAAGGAATGACTGAAGTCTCTAACTTCATGCACCCAAAGTTGTTAAAAACGAGCTCTGTCTTAAATTTCGTAATGACCCTTAGATGGACATGGGCAAGGTAAGCATCTGATATATCTCTTCTTTATTTGGGTGGTAAGGATGAGGAACCAGGAAGGGTTTGTCATTAGATCTTTATCTTAATTTAAGCTTATTAAAAATACTTTGTTTGGAAAATAAGAGAAAGAAATAGCCTGGACTGGACATGAATCAGATATCATTTAAGAATCCACCTAAGTTGGCAGACATTCCTAATATAGTCTTTAACCTTCTTCCAATATAAATGCATTGCTTCATTACTCTGGTGCCTCTTGAAACCTTACAGATAGCTGCTCACTGATTCAGTCCATCTAGCAGCTGCTGTTAAACAAGGAGACGCCCTCCTTATCTTCTGGATATGGCCACGTGAGACTGGAAACCATATAATACTTTGTTCTAGGCTATACAGTATCCTCTTTAACAATATAGTGATTATAAAGTGCTGCCTGAATGTGTGTACACTGTAATTTTGGTGAAATAACAAAGGTTTAATCGACTACAGTCTCTTATATCGGTGATTCACATATGTCAAATGCTACTCCATGTATTATTTAGGTAACTCAATTATGAACTAATATTCTCTTCTCTCACGAAAGCAGTAAAGCCCTATTAACAGGATGCCCTGATGTGGTCCCATAGAATCTTGGTTGCTTACACACACTCAGTGGTGGGAACCTAAACTTACTTTCACTTTGGCGGTAGCTGTTAGAAGTACATAATCTGGTGACTCCATTGCCTCACGCTTCTGACGTTGAGCCTCAACACCAATCAATAAGTTGAAATGGGTGGCCAAATGTCGTCTTAACAGTGTTTTATTTGGTGGAATGTTTAACAACTGAGCCATTGTTTCAACATTAAAACGAGGCTCCAGAACCTGTAAGCAAATTTTTGTCAATGATACTAAAAACCAATATTCAAGGTGCAACATCTATACGTACATAATCAGTAGAAAAGCTTTCAATTACAGCAAAGATTATTACGTGGAGAATGGTGTCTAGGTATCATCCAGATCCACATAGGACAGGACAAGGAACTGGATTTAAACAGTATTTACAATTACATAAACTAGTTACAAGGAAGAGTAACTCTAGAGTAAGATTATTACCCACTAAACTGTAACAATAAGGAAATTTTTAAGATCTAGGACCAGCAATCAAATCAAGGCTACCATTATTTCTGGAAAGGGTACTGTTCTACTCACTTTCCCTGTGACTTCTTGGACCAAAACATCCTTCCTTGGCCTCCTAATGCCCCAAGGAGATAAAGGTAGAGGGCAGAAACACCCGGGCTGTGAACACCCTGGGGAAACCGAGGAATCTGAAAGTCAGCACAATCTCTGATATCTGGACAGGGCCTGGCAGGGGACAAAGCCAGCTTGTGCAAGGAGAGGTGGTGGATTCCCTCTCCTTGGAGGTCTTTACTCAGATGGTACTTGTCAGGGCTGGGATTCCTTCAGTAAAGGGTGGGTAAGACTAGATTCAGGCCCCTTCCAACTCTTAAGATCTTATGATTCTTCTCTGAAGATCTCTAAAAATTTGAACCTGTCTGAGATAAGTAGTTATATTTCTCCCTAAGAGCAGAGGCATGGACTAAGTGATTTAAAATACTATAAGGATTCATGTTAGCAAACTGATACCATAGTACTGATCGAAACACAGGAAATAAGTACATGCTATCTGTGTAACTTCTTAAATGTCTAATACTTATGTTCATCAAATACATCAAATATATTTTAAATTGAAACACAGCTTTACCATGAGTCCACCATGCACACCACTCCCTCTCAAATTTGGCGCATACTCTGCCAGATCTACAGAACGCAGCCATTCCATCACTCGATGATTGGTCCATTGAGAAACTTCTGAGGGAGTGATATTATTCTATGGGAACAAGCAACCGTTGATGTTTTCAGTTGTTGACATATGAGTTCCAGTCTTAATTAACCCTTCCCTTTTTGTCAATAATTCCCGCCTTGCCTATATAATCAAATCCCTACATCCAGACACACACCCTTTTTAGGTTGCAAATGTACTTGCTACTTAGAACAAAGATTAAAGTATTTTAAAGACACAGATAATTTAAATTCCCTTTACTAAAAATTACTTGTATTTATATATTTTTCATACATACATATTCCACATTATCTCACTCATTATATACACATCCCATATCTGTGTATAAGATTATAGTAAAATATTACCATTACTATTAAAGATATTGCTTTATTGAAAAAGAAATCGCCCGATATTGCCTAAGGCTCCTGACTCCGTAGTCCAGCATTCTAAAAGCAGAAAGTTGTTATTGTTGTTTGGAATGGAGAGTAAGGGGGTGGGGAGAGAGGGAGATAGATTCATTTTCAACATCTATTAAGTAAGAGTGGGTTTAGATAACCT
This sequence comes from Phascolarctos cinereus, assembly GCF_003287225.1. NCBI lineage: Eukaryota > Metazoa > Chordata > Mammalia > Diprotodontia > Phascolarctidae > Phascolarctos > Phascolarctos cinereus. The sequence goes on from NW_027555514.1 coordinate 208,792,131, forward strand.
ACAAGGTCTCTTCCAGATCTAAAATCTATGACAGGCTATGATTATGTTCCAAAGAACAGATTTTTTAAAAAAGTAACATGGAGAAGAGTCATGTAAGAACACAGATTTACAGCTGGAAGGCACATCAAAGATCATCTAACCCAATCTCCTCATTTTGCAGATGAAGAAAAATTAAATCATGTGTGTGATAAGTAGCATGGCTGACATTCTAATCTAGGTCCTCTAACTTTGAATCAAGTATATATGGAATTGAGAAAATGAGAAAATGATGATTTTCTTTTCCTTATAAGCTTTGAGAGAGCAGACACATTGGGTTTTTGTAGTTACTTTGAGGCACTGAGATACCTGGAGAATACAAATAGACTTAATAGCAAATGTTACCTCATCTGATGGTCGCCTCCGTAGACAGTTGGGTTCAAAGTTATTTATCCTTAGCACCTGGATGGCTCTTTTGATACTAAGATGGTGTAGCACACTAACAACCTTCAAAGACAACAAATCATCCTTGGAGGGGAAAAAGGGAAGAAATGCTTAGTACATACGCTGGATTATAATAAGAATCTCTCCTTTATCAGGAAAATCAGACTTTAAATTAAAATTCTCCACTTTCTTCTAGTCTCACAAAATGAAGTCCTCCAAGTTAGTGGAGTATCCACTGCCATACTTCCAAATTCTCTAAGTACCAACAATCTTTTGACAACGCATCTATTAACTACCACTAAAGGCAACCACACTATCCTCTCCCCAAGAAAAGGATACACGAGGGAAGATCAGACCTCCTAATCAGAGTTCTTAAGTAGTGGAGAAAAGGAAGGTTCCAATAGCTATTGCTTGCTATAGCTGTTCCAAGAAAATTCCCTAAACTTTTGGCTATTTGCTACTTCCCATTCAATCCACAAGAGAAAGGTAAGAACTTGGCCCCAATCTTTCATGCCAGGCTTTGAAACAATTTTAGAAATACAGTGCTAACTATGGTAAAGGCTTTGGGGAGAACCTGGTCAAAGTTTCGATATTTGCTCTTCATCAATCAATTAATCACTGAATCATAACACTTTGCAAATCTTAAAGCTGTATGCAAATGCTAGCTATGATGATGTTGATGATGATAATTAGGTAGAGATGTAAAATGTAGATGCCGCAGAAAAGACTTTATTTCAGGGAAGGTAATTATGAAGGCAGTACTAAGATAAGCACTAGACCCACCCCAAAACACCTGCAGTATATGAAAAGGAAAAAAAAAGTCATATGAGGCACACCTTAGTGATAACAGATGTGATAAAAAGGAGAGGAAATTAAGCTTTTTAACTGCTTCAAGGTTGTTATATTTTAAAAGAAAAAAAGAGAGCAGGCATGGAACATTGATAACTATTTTCAATTCCTGCAGTTGCCAGTGAAGGAAATTCTAGATTTAACTAGATAAATTTTCTTGGAAGATAGTATCTTGATATAAGGATATAAAAACACATTTTAGCATGTTACTAGACAAGGACTTTGTTATCCATGGCAAGACATTATAACTTATACTCTTATTTTTATTTTACTAAATGCTGTCAGAAGGATGTAAGACAAGATGGTACATCTGTTATCCTTAGATATCACTGAGACTTGATGAGATGTGGCTCTTGACTAGATTATAAGAAGGAAATGGCACATATTATTCAACAGCATCATACTGGAAAAAGAGATCAATAAAGTAACATTAAACATTAAAAATTTCCAGTGAGTAAATTAAATTCTTCAACCTAAAATTTCACAAGGAGAATTCTACAGGTAGCAAGAGAGGTGTGCCACTGTCAAGAACAAAATTCTGAAGGCATAAATACAAACAATTCTAAGAGAGAAGGAAAAGTGGAAGTTATCTAAAAAGACTCACATGGGAGTGAAGAAAACTCACCAACCAATTCAGATGTCTAAAAGACGTATGGAAAATGGGAACAAGGGCAGGTCACAAAATATGAATGAAAAACGTAAGATGATTTTTTTGAGAATATCAGGAATGCTGAAGCCTAGAAATAACAGTGTCCTATCACGAATGGCATCACGAGGGTAACAAAATGGGCTTTGACAGCTTTGCTGGTGGGAAATTACTTACAACAGTCATATAATGTAGCATTCGACCATCTACCCTTCCTTCATCAAACTGAGTCTTATACTGGGGAAGACCAATGTCATCCAACCACCCTAAAACAAACAAACCAAGACTATTAGTTCTTCCTCACAAAACCATGTGATATTTATTAACGATCTGTATAACAAGGTCCACTTTCCTTCAATTCAAGAAACAAAAATTAGCAGGGGTTTTTATGAGAATGATAAAATCTTACTGGTAACCCAGTTGAAATCCAGCTTTCCATGATTAGTTTCCTCTTCAGATCCCAGGGCTTGTAGAGCTAGCTGTAGCTTCTTTCGATGAAGTGAATGTTTAATTCCTAGTTCCTAGAGGAATACACAGACCAATTTATTTCTCAGTTCTAGCAGTGAGAATTGGATGATTTCAACAAAGAATGAAAATTCATTTTCCCCAAAGCGAAGTTTTCCAAAATCCCAGGCCTTATAGAGAATCAGAAAAGTAATTTGATCTTGCTGGCTGATTAGAACATGTAGCTCAGCCCTTGGAAAGATATTTTGTAAAACCACACCCACCAGGATTAGAGTACTTTACACATTCACTTGTATTATAGGTCTCCTTCACAGAGACCTACACGTTACAGAGCATCTGTAATGGCAATTTTCCTCATTATTTTACTAAAAACATATTAACTCTTCCAATCTGTGATTTCATTGGTAAGGAAACTCCCTCCATCTATGGAGATTACAACTTCCCCGTGACTTACTAAATGTTTTTGTGAGTTATGCTGACCAAAAAATTCAGCAACTAGTGGCCGCCTTTCTGGTCATAGGCTTTTATGAAAATTGCTAGGTAGGATACTCTTCATATAATAATCACAGACACAGAACAATCATAGGCACTGTTTCTGAGCATGTAGAAAATCTTTTCCAGCTTGGTAGGACCTGCCAAAGTTTGCTCTTTACTGGCAGGGCTTTCAACAATGTAGGCTCACCCCCATAGTACAAGGACTAGTGTAATGGAGCCTGAATCTGAAGCATGGACCTTTCTTATGAGGTGGAGTTTAGAAATGACTATAGGAGAGGCAGGATGACTGGGGGTGGGGTGAGGAAGGGGCTACAATCATGACACTGGATTGTTATGTTCATGCCATTATTTAACATTCAATGCTCACACTGGTCTAGATAGTCCCTATGGCTTCATAAAGACTTAGTCCTTACTCACAAAGAGACTAAATCTTCTGACAGGAGATGGATATGAAGTGAGAGACATAAACTTACTCAGAAACTTTATGTTTCCCCTTTTCTTATCTCTGTTCTAGACTGTGAAACCATAAATATATATTTTTTCATTGAAGAATAATTTAGGTAAGCAAAATAAAACAAAAAACCTTCACCTTTTCTAGATCTTGCTGAGAGGCCTGCAAAAGAGTTTGCCCAGATGCAATCCAGTGTTTGCCTGAATTCATGTATGAACCTAATCCTTGGTCCAGGAGCCAATTGCAAACCTGCTCTTTTGTCCATTTGGCAAACGGCATATCCAAGTCACTAGTAGGAAAATGAAAATATTACAAATTTAAAAGCCTTTGCACTGAACAGTATCTTTGCTGATGATCTGGCATCCCTTTGATCTTTCCTCTAATGTAGCCAAGTAAAGAATACAATGTGATTCCCTATTTGGGAAGGAAGAGGACCAGTAGAATTAGAAGTTGCCTTCTAGGGCCACACTTTTCACTTAAATCTGAAACAGTATAGGCTAAAATGGAAGTTTCAGCCAGTTTAGCCAAACACGTTGTTTAAAAGAAGCAACAAAGTAAATGGCTGGTACTTTCTTAATCCTTCCCATTTCTTGTTTGAGTTTTAGCAAGAGGGATCCCTCAGAAGACTAAACTACACCTGAATCCAACTGTGATAACTTTAGCAGAGTCGTGTTTTCTCTCCAGAAATTTCAATAAGAAAGAAATTAGAAGAGAGTAATATTCAATTAAAGGAACAGTAAAGGAGAATGTTTTAATTCTTGCTTAACATATTTAAATTTACAAATAGAATTCCTATTTAATAAGAAATTTAGAGATGACCTTCTTTCTATTGTACCCTTGCACTCCATAAATTCCAGAGGACCTTTATAATACAAAAAGATCCTGTTAAGTACGGGGGGAAAAAAGACACAAAACATGGCAAAGAGTACAGGAGACAAAGAATACGGGAGTTTCTAGTCCATTGCCACTGTTAAAAATTTTTGTTTTCATGTCTTAGACGAGGCATTTGCCAATTCCACCCTTCTTTTTGCAACAAACCATTTAAATAGCCCAAGAAGGAGTCCTGAACCATGATGCAAATATAAGAAACTACCCAGCCTTACAAGAGTCAAAAGACACAGAATTACTTACTGAGAAATTTAAGGAATCTTAAAAAGTTTTTGATCGTCCTGCTTTCACAGGCTTTGGTAGCTAATGTACTGTACCATACATGAGACATTCCAATACTTGGGGCACCGATTATGGCAGCTTGAGTCCCTGGACTAGTCCCTATCTTGACCTTCTTCACAGCATCTTATCGCCGTGCTCCAAAGAGAAAAAGGTGAAAGATGATGCATATAAAAATGGCTATTTCACCACCCACTTCAGTGAACAGTGTCTTTAAAGCTATTGCAGACAACATTCTATTCACTAACAATATCATCATTATCATCACTAACATTTATATAACATTTATAACAGATGAGGCACTGTGCTAAGCACTTTACAATTATTATTTTATTTGATCCTCAGAACCACCCTGTGAGTAGGTGCTATCATTATCCTCATTTTACAGATGAGGAAACTGAGGCAAAGGTTAAGTGACTTGTTCAGGGTCATACAGCTAATAAGTGTCTGAGACCAGATTTGAACTTGGGTCTTCCTGACTCAGCACTCAATCCACTGCACCACCTACCTGCTCATAAATAGGACTGGAAAGCCCTATTTCTACCAGTTCGTTTTGTTTTTCTTACCTGTTCGACTGTCCTAGGTCTCTAGACCAACCGAGACGGGGCCCCGCAGTTGCTCTTGTTCCTCCTCTTTTAAACTCGGGCTCAGACATATCATCTGGATTGAAAGTGGTAGATTGGCTCCTCCTAAGTCTGAATAATTGACACAACGATACAACGATGTAAAATGTCTGAAGACCTTGCAGCTTACACATCTCAAGAGGGACATTTTAATTAATCTGTACCTCATGGCTTCTTCTCCCTTTTATCTATTTCAGAAATTTAGCTGCACACAAGAGTAGATAGGTTTAGTTCACTATATTCTTCTCCATATGTCTCAAAGTGATCTAACATGGTACCTTACCCTGTCCAACCTCAGCTAAATTGTCCATTTATAGGTTTTCTGAGTCAAATTAGCAAATATTTGTTGAGTCTCCACTATATGTAAGATATTTTCTTGGCTATTCAGGAGAAATAGAAAAATCTGAGTCCTGGAGCTGTTCATGAGGAGTCCTAAATTTCCCTCTTTCACTTACTTTCCAAATAGCTTCATGATACTCCTGGATTTCTTTTTGGAGTCTGGAGAAGGTGGAGATATCTGGAAGGGACTGGTGCACTCTGCATCCTTTCCGAGGGATGGTAAGCCAGCCACAGCTGGGTCCTCAGCAGTTTCCTTTTCTGTTTCAGCTGTTCCAAGAGCAAAACAAAAAAACTCACTGAATTTAGAACTGTGGAAGAAATTCAATCAATGTTAGTTTATTTAGTTTCAGGAACATACAACAATCTCTCCTGCTGGAATCCCACACTGTAGCTACCAAAAGATGAACCAAGACTGAGTTCTTATCTACAGTCAACTAGATATCTTCATAGTAAATTAGCTTAAAAATGAAAATAACTTAGAAAACCTAGATGAAAAGGGTTGCAGAGGTGTCATGCCTTTTTTTTTTCAGGGACAAGCAGAGTTGGTGGCATGTCTTCAACCTATCTGTAAGCTGTTCTCTTTTTTTTGTTTTTCTTTTTTTTTTTAAGGCAATTGGGGTTAAGTGACTTGCCTAGGGTCACACAGCTAGCAAGTGTCAAGTGTTTGGTCTGAGTCTGTAAGCTGTTCTCTTGAAGATCATCAATGATGTCCTTTAGTTTCCAAATCTAATGGTCTTTTCTTGGTCTCTAGCCCTTCTGCAGCATTTAATTACTGCCAAAAATTATTCATGGGGAAATTTTCCTGACCATTGCATTATCCTCATCATCCTTTCCTCTTGGACCACCCTGTCTTTTTCTCCTTTGTCACTTCCTCATTGTGGACATTCCCCAAAGTTCAGTTCTGAGCTTCTTTTTGCCTTTTCTTTTCTCTCTCTATTCTCTCCTTTAGTGATGTCATCTTTTTCTATAGCCTAAACTGTCAACTGTGATAAGTCCAAACTCTCTACTTCTATCTCAGACTATTCCTCTAAGCTCCCACACCATTTTCAATTTCCTCCTAGTTGTTTACACTTCAATAACCTTCAATGACTCTTCAAAAACAAATGCCCCAAATCCTCATTCATTCTCCCCTCAAAACAAGCTCTGACTTCCATCTCTGTTAATAACATCAGCATTATACAAAACCTTAGTGCCACCTTCTATTCTTCTCTCCCATGACTCTGCTGCCTTTATCAGTCACCAAATCCTCTCAATGTTAGTCTGAAATGTGTCAAATTTGTCCCTTTCAGAACACTACCACTATTACTATCCTGCGGTATGGCCTTTATACTTACTGCCCTGACTTCTGCAGCAGCTTCCTAAATTGATCTCCCAAGGCCACTGGCTCTAATTCCATTACTCCTCTACTCAAAGACCTGTTTTTCTCTATTATGTACCAAGTCAAGTACGAGTTCCTTAACTGGGCATTCATGATCACAACCTACATTGTCAGGTTAATCTTCTAACATATATACACTAGCCAAATAAAACTAAACACCATTCCCTGAACACATCTTAAACTTTTTCACATCCACAATTTTGTTGACACCATGCATATTGCCTGGAATCCTATCCGCCACCACATATTAAGACCTAAGCTCAAATTCTACCTCTTCCAAAAGTTGATCCTTTCAATTAGGTGTAATCAGTTCCTCAATTTCTGCAGCACTTTGTACTTAAAGTATGTACCATAAACTGTCTTATAACATCATAATCATCATCATCACCACTACAACAACATTTACACAGTACTGACTTTGTACCAGGCACTATATTAAGCACTTTACAATTATTATCTCATTTGTTTCTCACAACCACCTTGGGAGGTAGGTGCTATTGCTATCCCCCATTTTACAGCTGAGGAACATGAGAAAACAGAGGTTAAATGACTAGTCCAAGGTTCAAACATCCAGTTAAGTGTCTGAAGCCGCATTTGAACTCAGGCCTTTCTGACTCCAGGCCTGGCAATCTACCCATTGTACCATCTAGCTGCTAAATCATTTATTTAACTATCTTATTCTCCTCTACTAGACCAAGCACCTTCAGAGTGCATACTTCCTATTACGTCTTTTTTCATCTTTCTATCACTCTTCTTGTACCTACCACTGTGACTCACATATTAACAGCCACTCAATAAATGCATATTGAATGATCCCTGAAAAATATTTTTAAAAATTATGTAAAAAGTCATTTTTCATTTTATCCCAATCTAACACTTCAGGAAAAGCTCAATTCTATTATCTGATCGTTGCAGTTTTTTGGAGGGAGTGCAGTTTTATTTGTGATTTTTCACTGGGAACTCTGAGTCAACAAATTACATGTCTCTAACTTATGAACCATTGCTATGAAATGTAATTCCTGATATTTCTATAGGCTTTAAAATTGTACAAATAATCATTTCTTGAGTTGTTTTGAAATTGACTTATGAAAGCAAAATTTCTCCTTTGATAAAGGGCCAACTTGAAGGGTGAACATCCACATGTGCCTGGTGGAAAGCAGCCCATCCTGCTGCTTCTGATGTCTGCATTCCCAATGGCCTTAGGCCTCCCAGTAGAACAAAGTTTCAGCTACGTGAGCATAAGGAGCATGGCTACTTCAATGTAATGCTTTAAATTTTACAAAGGAAAAGAAATATTATCCAGAAAACACATCAACAGCTGTTTGAACAAGATCAGGGAAATTGCAGAGGTTCATTTTCTATTGAAGCAAAGCTGTGATGGCAAGGTTATTATAGATAAGCAGCATGTGCCTCTCAGCAAAACGAGAATGTGTTCTAAGAAAGAGGCAAAAACATCTGAAAACAAATGGCAAAAGAGGGTCAGGTTGGCGCTTTCCTCTCTTCCCTCTGACTCCTGGCCCCAACACACACAGCAATGCTCAGTCTGGCTATCAAAAAATACAGCATGAGACAGGTCATTTGGCTTCTCTTGAGTATATATGTCCTACTTCTGCCCTGATCTATAAACAGAGATGGGAATGTTTACACATGAAAATGGGGGCATCCTGGGAAAAAACAAGGAAAGCTTTTAGTTCTTCCTCTGCAGCTGAAGTAGGTTAAGGGGTACCCCAGAATGGATTATCTTTGTCCTCCTCAATTATAGTAGTCCAATCTCATTTTTATTTTTTATTTTTATTTTTTCTAGTGACTTGCTACTTGAGAGTCAAGATAGCTTCTGCTATTCTCTCCCCAATTCTATTTCTTTTTGTGATAAAATATTTGTCTTCTAAGATCTTTTCAGATCCACTGAAGTAAGTTGATTACTCATCTCACAAGCTTTCTTCATAAATCCCTCAAAAGTTCTATAATAAGTCATCCTCTAAAAGATCAGAGATAAACCTAAAAGTTATCAGCTGTGAGATTTTCCAAAGACTTCTCTCTTCAGCTGACAATATTCCTTTAGAAAGTCAAACACATAGAAAAGATCACAGAGCCAGAGAGGCATAATGTTTAATAGTTAATAATTTCTCTTCTCATTAAGGAAGGATATTTTTGGTGACAGTAATGAATGCATAGTGATATCTAAGCTACTAAGCACCCAAGATGGAGAAAACATGAAGATAAAGCGGGTAAAGACTACCTAATTGCACATTACCATCCTACATTACTACCTTCTGAGAAGAAGAGTGGGCTTCTAAGTCATCACAGGTACACTCACAAGAGCTTTCATTAGTATAGGTTATAACGGAACAGAAGAGCAGGCTTGAAGCTGTGGGCAAGGGTTAAATAGAAAATTCCTTTTAGTAAGAGGTGGGTAGAAATAAAAATCTCAGCGCAAAGAATCTTATTTTCTGATTACTGCCAGCCTACTTTCTAGCAATTGCACTGGCCAAAATCAGAGGTTAGCTACATTCAAAGGCACGGCACTGGCACAGGCTGGCATGCAGAAGTACTATACCTAACGTAGGTGCACTTGCACTTCGGCTACGATCTTCAGATATCCCAACAATGCATAAAATCACACGCAGCCCAATGGCAGAGAGCACAAGGAATAACAAAATAAAATACAAATCAAAACTCCTACTGGCAAAATTCATACCATGGGAAGGAAAGTACAATAAATGCATGCCCGCTTGCTCTCTCCCCACCCTCCACATAGCACTGATGTTATATGGAAAACTGTGTTAAGATGAACAACATAGGGTTACTTTATTTACCACCAAAATGGATGTGAAATGGTTTATGATGAAAACAGAAAAAGCCTTTAGATATATTCTTCTTCTATTTGATCTCAATAATTTAAATCACAAAGAAAGAAGTAGGTTAAAAGGCTTACACGCTGTTGAATTGTCACAGCATCTCTCTATAATCATTTTCAAAGAGCAATACTTTGTCTTTCAGCATAGATTGACAAACTAGTATCTCATTTGTTTGACCTATTCATTTATATTTCTGTGCTATTTTTCCACTATTTGTAAAAAAAAAATCTTTACAATTGCAGGGTTAGACATATACCCTGAGGAGGGCAAGATACATGCACTCACGCACGTGTGCGCATGTGTGTGATATCACACATACATATACAATACATATGTATGTGTATACATATATGTATGATATCATAGATACATACATATGCGTGTGTGTGTGTGTGTGTGTGTGTGTGTGTGTGTGTGTGTGTGTGTGTGTACACCTTTATGTATATTTCATACTGCTGTTCAGTAGTATCTGACTCTTCATATCCCCATTTGGGGTTGTCTTGGTAAAAATACTGGACTGGTTTGCCATTTCCTTCTCCACCTCATTTTATAGATGAGGAAACTGACAAGGTTAAGTGACTTGTCCATGATTACACAGTTACTAAATGTTTGAGACCTAGCTGCCCCCCTTATTATGCTTCTTATATGTATGTATGTATCATATCTATCGAGAGATCCCCTATATACTAAAATACTCATAGTAACTACTTTTTGCAGTAGCAAAGAATTAGAAACAAAATGGATGTCCATTAATTAGGGAATGGTGAAACAAACTGTGATAAATGAATGTCATAGAATATTATTCCACCATAAGAAATGATGAATATGAGAAATTCAGAGGCACATGGAAAAACATGCTAAGAGTCAAGTAAGCAGAATTAGGGAAACGATATACACAATTACTACAACAATGTGAATGTGGGAAAATAAACTTGATATTGTTTAATTATAATGACCAAGCTTGGCCCTGGAGAAAAGTGGGAAAATATCTCCCCTTTCATTAAAGAGGCGGCAGATTGTGTGTGTGGGATATGCCCTCAGTCATGGTGAGTGTATTTATTTGTTGGCAATGCTGAACCATTTTCTTTCATCTTTGTTTTAAGGGAAGAGTATCTGGGCAGAGGACTGATTCATCTGGAAAGAACTGTGATTTAGAAGCAACAGACATCAACAGAATCTCACATCTCTGTATACACCATGAGGTTTGCGTGACCCAAACATCCATGGATGCAAAGAAGGCTTAGAAACAGATGTGTATTTTGCCCCTACATACCCAGGTTTGGTGCACTTGCTGTCCTCTTGTTGTTTTTAATCTTAAAAAAGCCTCGTCCAAAGGAGGATCGGGCTTTTCGAGTGCCAAAGGCATTGTCACCTGCTGAAGGGCCAGGTCCTTGGACTTTGGGAGGGAGGCTTCCAAATTTGCTGATTTGCCCAGGAGGTACTGTCTAAAGAAGTAAGAAAATAAAATCAAACTCACTAATACAGAATGTCAAATGTACTGCTAAGATGTTAAAAAGCTGATTTTGAAAGCCAATGAAGAAAATGTTATTTTCACTGGATCCCAGAATACAGGTAGGTTAGTTTTCTTTCCATGATAGTATTTTACTCTACCACATGAGGACACTAGTACCGAATTCAATGTTTGAATGTACTCCAATTCAGTAAATCATGCTTCAACATCAACATCAAAATCATTCACCTCTGGCTGACATAGCCACTGGGATTTCCCTTTCATCTTCCATGCCACCTGATCAGTAGATTTCATGCCCACTGAGACAGAGGGCAGGCAAGCCAGCCTACCTGGCAAAGCACCATGAGATATGAGGCAGCATGTATCAGGCAAGTTAAACCATCACCATGTTGACCACCAGTTCCCTCAGATCCCAATGGAGTCAGCCCATGACCATGAACTTTGGGAATAGCTATGTTTCCCATTTGGGACCCTCAGCCATCACCATGGAAAGCAACTTGAGATACCAGCTGGCAACTCCAACTGCTCCAGCCATAGCTAGAAAAGAAAGTTCTTGCTACCAAAGTCCTTGGCACTGTCAAATGGTTCAACAACAGAAAGAGACCCCAAGGACCACAGGCATTTTCTACCTAATAATATAGATGAAAGCTTTGGTATGTGTTGTCTGTAATTTCTTTCAGAGCAAGGACTATCTTTTTATTTGTATCCTCTGCATTTAACACAGTGCTTTGCACACAGTAAGCATTTGATAAATGTTTTAATCATTCATTCATTATTCATTCATCTTCCCCTCAATACTTCTGCTCCTATTCTGCAGACAGATGCCGCTATTCCTACTCCTAAGTTTCCCCCATCCAGCTGCTTCTAACCCTTTCCACTACCCCCTCCCTTCAGTGCTAAAAATGAATTGTCGCACAATCTCCCATTCCTTCAAACCTGGAAATAGAGCTCTCTAGGAAGATTGCTAGGCCTTACCTAATAACCATATAAAGTTTTTTTATAAAACAATTATAAATACTACTGGACCAAGGATTAACATCAGGGACAAACTAGAAATTAAGTAATTCATGATAGCTAAATTTAACATGCAAAGGACACATGGACTTTGGGAATCTCTACTGAAGATGGTCATATAAAAGCCAGTGGAGATGAGGGGAAGTGTGGGGTTTGTGAAATCTCTACAAGGAAGCCCAGTTATGCTCAATCTAAATATGAAGGCATGAGCACTGTTTGGTTTCCATAATATTTAAAACTGTCCAAGTACAAAATCATTCCTTCTGTCCCCAATTTTACCTTCTAACAAAAGTGTTTGCCTCCTGACCCTTTCAAGCTTATTGAATTAATCTTTTTACTTATCCATTATACTAAGCCAGGCCATAAAAAATCACCTCTGGAGGCTTCTGAAGAGGTTCCTTTTCCTGTATGATGAAGAAAACAAATAGTATTAGAAAAAGCATGCAATTCTCAGCATTCATTGTATAAAATCCCACTGATAGAACTTATCTTCTATACCTCTGGGCTACAAATCAACAAAATCCCCAGCAGTGTTTCTAATGAAGTGCCTGAAAAACATGTTATAATAACGTTTCCTTCAATGCATAAGAAAGCCTGCTGAAAGCATTGCTTTCAACTTCCCTCCCTCCAAATAAATGAGTGACTTTCCATATTCATATTTGCTAACCCTTTCATCAACTCAGATACAAGATAGAGAAGTGGCAACACTAAAGATACCCCTTGTAACTTTCACTAGTAAAATGGGAAAAATATTACTCTTTTTAGGAAATAAGAGAAACTATTCAGGAACCAACCGTTTCAGACACTTCTTTCTTCAAATTGCCCAGACTGCTGGATTTGTGCAGAGTTGAAGATCTAAAAATAACAAAAGTAAGAATAGAAGACATCAATCACAAATCTCATTCCAGTATCTTCTCTTTTCTCATGTAAAACATCATGGAAAAAAACCTTAAAACTGTATGTGGGCTACAGAAATTCTGAAATTGGGAATTTACTATGTATTTAATTTCTTTTGTTTTGTTTTGTTTTTTAAGGCAATTGGGGTTAAGTGACTTGCCCAGGGTCACACAGCTAGTAAGTGTCAAATGTTTGGTCTGAGGCCAGATTTGAACTCAGGTCCTCCTGACTTCAGGGCCAGTGCTCTATCTACAGCACCACCTAGGTTCCCCTATGTATTTAATTTAGTTAAAACACTTAGCTTTTCTTTAAAGCATCTTATTAACAGGGACTGATTGGCAAATCCTCCTGCCAAATGTCTCATATACCATGCACATTTCAGAATGTCTAGAAAAGGCCTTGAGATAACCTTTCCAATGTTACTATCTAGAAGTAAATTAGTATACGCAATTATAATTTCTATTGATCATAAATGTATATAAAGCATAGGAGAGCAGACCTGGAATCAAGAGGACCTAGAGGTGGATTGATTCCCTTCTGAGGAAGGAAACCTAGGGTAAAAGGAGCAATCCACTTATATAGAAAGGGGGAAGAAGAGGATAGAACTTGAGATATCTATATCTATATATATCTATACATATACAGTCAATTCTAATACATACATATACATGTACATATATATATATATATATATGCAGGGCGTGAAAGGGATGGGAGAACATATACATTTATTAAGCATACTTGGGTGCTTATGGATCTTATAAAGTTATTTGAACTTCCCAATAACCCAGTGATATAGGTGTCATAATTATCCCCACTTTACAGTTGAGGGAACTGAGGTAGAATTTAAGTGATTTGCCCAAACAGCTGGTATCTAAGGCTAGATGAGTATATAAACATAGAAGTAGTGGTGGAAGGAGAAGGCATTAGGTGAACCTTCCTTTTATCTGAAGCAAATAATTGAACATAGTTTTGTATAGAAATACACCAAACTCAACAGAGAAACAAGTGAGGATGGGAGGGGGAACCTAAGACGGAGGATAATTCCAGTGAAGGTAGCAAAACATACTTCCTGACTCTGAAAGGGGGAATACGTACAAAAAGAAAACAAGCAAAGTACTAGAACTGACAGGGGGTATCATTGATAGCTGAATATATTGTGGTATGTGAATGTAATTTAATGAAAGAAATGATTGCAGGGAATCTTGGATAGGATGAACTGATGCAGTGATTGAGCTGAATCAGAACAATTCAAGCAAGAAGAGCATTGTAAAGAAACCGACCAAGTTATGGCCAACTATGTCTCAAGAGGATGTATAATGAAGTATGTCATTCATCTTCTGAGAGAGAGGTGATGGGTTCAAGGTGCAGGAAAAAAAACACCACACGTTGTTCAACATGGCTACTATGTGGATTAATTTTGCTTGACGATGCTTATTTGTTACGAGGTATATTTTTTTCTTTCCTCTTGAATTTTTTTCAAACTGGAAGAGGGTTTGGGAGAAGAAGAGATTTAGCAATAGAGATGTACATGCCAAAGAGTACATTTTTTAAAAGGCACAGAAAAGAACAGACCAAAGTTCGGAGAGAAGTGCTACCAAGTAGGACAGTTTTGAAAATAATATGGGAAACTTATTGTATGGGGTTTTTTTTAAGTAAGCAGCATGAAATAGAAATTCAGTTTCATAGACAAGTCTTTTTGTGTTTTGCTGTGTATGTTTCCATAACTCCTCATCGATTTTATTCTTCTGTTCAAATAGTCAGTAGCATGCTGACAAGATCACTTCTGTTTCTCCTTCCTCCTTTATCTTCACCCACTTATTCTCCTTCATCCATCATCTAATTCAATGGATTTCTTCACAAACACATCTTCCTTTTATACAGTAATACTGACTCCCTGCCTTATCTTGCTTATCTTTTTCTTTTTAAAATGTTAGATCTCCCAGTATTTACTATAAAAATTATTTGATTCTAGAGAGCAAAAATAACACCTTCAGCGATCTCAATTTGAGTGACAGGATTGGATTTAGAACCAAAAGATCTGGGTTCACATTCCAGTTCTACTTAATAGCTTGGTGATTTGAGGCAACATCTTCACCTCCCCCAGTTTCAGTTTCCTCATTTTTAAAAATGGAAATAATATTTTGCACTGCCTGCCCTCATAGGGTTACTGTATAAAACTGTTGTCAGATTACCTGACCTTCCCCAAACTCCCTGCTGACCTCCAATCTGCCTCTCAGACATCTTTAACTGGATGTCCAGTAGACCTCTTAAACTAAACATGTCCAAAACAGAAATCATTGTACTTCCCCCTGAACCCTCTCTGCCTCCTACCTTCCCTATTACTGTAGGGGGAACACCATCCTCCCAGTCCCTCAGGCTCACAACCTAGAAGTTATCTTCAATTCTGCACTATCTCTCCATATCCAATTTGTTGCCAAGGCTTGTCAACACCTCTTGAATATGCTCCCTTATCTTTTCTGACACTGCCCTGCACCCTAATGCAGGCCCTCATCACCTTACATGTGGACTATTGCAATAGCCTACTGGTGGATCTGCCTGCCTCAGGTCTCTCCCCACTCCAATCCATCCTCCATTCAGCCACCAAAATGATTTTCCTAAAGAGCAGGTCCAATCACGTCAAAAAACTCCAATGCTCTAAACTAGCTCCATCTTACCTTTCCAGTCTTCTTATACCTTACTCCACACCACGTACTCACAGATCCATTAACATTGGCCACTTTGGGCTTAGATTGTTAAAATTTAGCCACTGCTCAGATTCTAATAATCTAGCTAATAGCTCACTAATGTGTTGAGACTCCTTAAGAGTCTGCCTAATATGATGGATGCTCTAATAAACCTTGTCTTTGGCTGAAAAAAAAAAAGGTAGCTAGGTGGCACAGTGGATAGAACACTGGCCCTGAAGTCAGGAGGACCCGAGTTCAAATCCAACCTCAGACCAAACACTTGACACTAGTGTGATCCTGGGCAAGTTACTTAACCCCAATTGCCTTAAAAAAACAAAAACAAAAACAACACTGGCCGCTTTGTTGTTCCATAGACAAGACAGTCCATCTCTCAGCTCTGTGCATTTTCTCTGATTGTTCCCCATGTCTGGAATGTTTTGTCTCCTCTTCTCCCCCTTACTGCCTTCCTGTAAGTCCCAACTAAAATTCTACCTTCTACAGGAAGGCTTTCCCAACCTGTCTCAATGCTAGAGCCTTCCGTTTATGAATTATTTCCTGTTTATTCTGTACATAGCTTGCTTTGGATATATCTGTTTGTATGTAGTCTCCCCCATTAGATTGTGAGCTCCCTGTAAATAGGGACTATTTTTTGCCTCTTTTTGCATACTCAGGGCTTAGCACAGTGCCTAGCCCAGCACATAGTAGGTGCTTAATAAATGTTTATTGATAGAAGATTCATAAATGTTTGAATTATACTGTTTCATTTAATGAAAGTCCCTCACTTTACAGAAAATTAATTTTGAAAAATTATAAAGTATTACAAGTGACCTATTATTAATACTATGTTGAATCAATAAATGGATTCATCTTAAAAATCATTAATCTTATGAACCCCAATTGTGATATTTTTCCTAATCACTGAAGATACAAATCAGATGGAGAGCAATCATAACAGAAAAACGGAACCCCAGTGACCCTGGCCACATTGCTGGCTTTCCACTTTTGCCCAAATGGAATTAAATTCTCCTGTAATGTTTCATCCAATGTCACATTTTCAAAGAAATACTTTATGACGTTGGTGAATATGCCTGTTTACAGTTGTCCAAGCAATATCCATGAGACACACGGGTAGATATATTGATCTTCAGAATCAAAGAAGATAAATCACTTATGACCAAGATCATAAAGCTTTTAAGTGGCAGAGCCAGGAATAGAATCAAGGTCTTCTATTTAAGTCTGGTGTACTTTCCAACATACTAAACCATTTTTAATGGAATAATTTGGTCTGCAAAATAGTTCTTAGATGTTCATACAGGGGGTGACTACTATTCTGGTCAAGCATTCAGCATGCACCCAGAAGGCAGAGTGGACTACTGGCAATCTAATAGGTCGAAAGAATGCCAGGTCAAAGAAAGGGAACTACCGAGTTGTATAAAATACAGGCACTCAGATGGTATTTTATTCAACAACAGGACAAGCCTACTGATTTCATCTGTGCCACCTCTATCCCCTCCAGATATTCTGATGAGATTAACTAGAGACCTCAGGACCTACCAAGAAGATCTGCTAGAATTCACTACAGAGAAACTCAGAGACAGAGACAGAGAGAGGAAGGGAAATGGGTGGAGGGAAAAGGAGAAGGTAAGAGCTGGAGGGGAAGCCCCAAGTCTGGTTAAGAAGCTAAATGCTTTTTTTTAAAAAAAAATATAAACTTATTTATTTTTAGTTTTCAATATTTACTTCCACAAGATTTTGCATTCCAAATTTTCACCTCATCTTGCCCCTCCCCCACCTCAAGATGGCATGCCTTCTGAATATCCCTTCCCCTAGTCTGCCCTCTCTATCTCTTCCCCCCTTCTCTTATCCACTTCCCCTTCTATTTTCCTGTAGAGCAGGATAGACTTCCGTACTCTATCTCCTGTATTTCTTATTTCCCAGTTGCACATGAAAACATTTTTTTTAAACACACGTTTTTAAAACTTTGGGTTCCAAATTTTCTCCCTTCCTCCCTCCCCACCCACCTTCACAAGAAGCTAAGTGTTATGTGTCTGAGGCTGGATTTGAACTCAGGTCCCCCCTGAATCCAAGGCTGGTGCTCTATCCACTGCGCCACCTAGCTGCCACAGAAGCTAACTTCTTGAACAGTGTCTACTATTGCAGGACAGACTTGGATTGGAAGATAAGGGAAACACAGCAGCTTTTGGTTTAACAGAGTGGCTTTTCGTTGGTTGCTACGGGATTGGGGAGAACTGCAATACCCTTTTCCTCACAGCTTTCCTGAAACTATGACAAAACTAGCACCCAGAAAGAGAAATTTGGAGAAACCCTACACCAATGCCTAACTTAACGTAGGAGTGGGATAAATGTCCTACTTAGCAGGTGAATGGCAGAACACATTAAGAACAAGGTATTAAATTTTCTATGGCTGTGTAGCATATGAATGGATCACCTTGTCTGACAATTGAATTCTGTCTTTGGAAAAAGACATCCCTTTCACAAATCTTTATTAAAAAATGCTTTAGACTTTCATATTATCATTGCTGTTTTCACATTTTTAAAATTAAATATATGATTAAAATTCAGATTAAAATGAAATCATATAATAAGGGGTCTCAAATGGATGTCTTTATTTTGCAATGAGCTGGTTGGGTGACTAGAAACCTCATTATAACTCAGTAAGTGGCAATGATATAAGAGGACGTATTTACCACTGATAACTAGGCTTGTAAAAAAAAAAGTTACTCAAACTGTGCTTGGAACTACCAACTGAGGCAGCTAGGTGGCACAGTGGATAGAGTGCTGGCCCTGAAGTCAGGAGGACCTGAGTTGAAATCTGGTCTCAGACCACTCACTAGCTGTGTGACCCTGAGCAAGTCACTTAACCCCAATTGCCTAGCCCCACCCCCCCCAAAAGGCGGTCAAAAAATATTCACTGTTAAGACATCAATTTCTTATCTGTATTAATGTTGGGTCATATCTGACCTGAGGGGAAAAAAATCTTTTTTCCCTCTAAGAAACATTAATTTAAGATATTACTTACAACAGATTATCACACATTTGCACTTCTAAAGCAGCATCAAGAATTGTTTTTCCATCACTGAAAGGCAAAATAGTTTTTAGATTATTAATGGATTTTTTGACTCAGGTCATAAACTAGATCCCAGTATGGAGGAAATGGATAAAATTTGTGCTTTGAGTTTGGGAGAAACACTTTCACCACAGGAAAAAAAAACAAAAAACTTAGAGATCAAAGAAAGGGAGCTACCAGGCAGTATAAGTAGATATACTCTACTTATATATACTTATATAGAAATACTCTCTGTTGGTATTTTACTCAACAACATGATAAGCCCACTGATTCTACCTTCAAGTAGGTCTCCCCCATCCCATCTAGATATTCTGATAGGATTAACAAGAGACGTTAGGCCCAAGCAAGGTCTGATGAGGTAAATCACCCATAAACATCCTCATCAGAATAAACCTGATCTTTGGCAACTCTTGAGAGGCCAAAGTCAGAAAGTTACAACTCCAAAGTTGTCATCTTTCTTCTCCAACCCCTTGGCATCCTGTTTCCATTACTCAACCTTCCAAATAAGAAAAATGGATGAGTAGCCACACCTGATAGGCTCTTTTTGTAGCCTGTAACATTGTCCCAAGGCAGTGTAAAACCCTATATAGGTGAGTATCTATCTACCTTTATTCTGAAGAGTAGATGGCCACCTGGCAAAGGCTGATGCTAATTCAACATTTTATCTTTTAAACTTGCATCTGGGTTTATTGACCTCAAATTAAACTGATTAAAGTGGGAGGAATTGCTCTCCAGGAGGATCTAGGATCTCCAGGCTCCAATAATCTTTACAACTTTTTAAAGGAAAATTAATTGCATGATATCATGATATATGAAATTATATTTCTATTCTTTGTTACAGTGTTAATTACTTTTTAAAATTTACCTTTAAGTTACTTTTAATTTTTAAAATAATTTATATGGAAACATATTATAAAAATGACCTTATTTGTTTCCCTCATACTTTAAAAATGAAACACAGCCTTTGGACGACCTAGTCTATCACCATACCAATAGACTTATAATCTAAAGTATACTTTAAAGGTGACATACTTCACGTCAGCTGAAGTCTCTGGTTTGGGTGGAGATTTTGACTTGTCAGATGTTTCCAAGTCTTTGGATATTGGTGAAAACGAAGGCATTGAAACTTGCAAGATGCTCATATGGAGCTGTAATATAATCACAAGAAAGAAAAAAATGTAATTAAAAGTATAGCAGTCTATACGAATGAAAAAAATAACACAAATAAGTAGTGAGTCATCAAAATTTTTATTCTATTCTACCTGTGGCCAAAGCAGTCACAGAATTTGAGACTTGTAAGAGAACAATGATCCCATCTGAATCATAGGTAAAAGGAATCTCCATTGTAACATACCTGACAAAAGGTCATCTAGATTCTCTTTAAAGAATTTCAATGAGAGGTCCCACCACCTCTGAAGGAAGGTCATTCCATGTATGGATAGTTCTAATTTTTAGAAAGTTTTTCCTGACATCAACCCAAAGCCTACCTCTTTGCAAGTTCTACCCATTGTTCCTGGTTGTAGTCTCTGGGGCCACACCAGAAAGTCCAGCTCTCTTACTAATCATTGTTATATTCTTGCCTCAGGGAAATCTATTTTCCTTGTGAAATATGAGTGGATACCAGGGAGTCTGGGTTAGTATTTTTACACCACACCAAGCTATCCTTCAAGTATGTCTAATTATGCTACCCAAAAAAGTCTGGCAGAATATCTTTTGACTTTGCACATAGATTCAATCAATGAACATTTCTTAGTCATAGGGTAGAAATAGGGGGTTGTTGCTAGCTCTCATTCCCAACTTCCAACCAATCATATCATCCCCCATGCCTCAGCTAAGTAGCCAGTCATGTCGTCCTCAGCCCCATGATATCACCTACACTGTTCTTTGTTCTAACCTTGTAAAAATGAGTTAAATCTTCAACTCAAGAGTCTTTGGCCTAGAAACTGAGGTAGTCAAAGACCTATTTTTTGGTAGGTTCCAGCCCTACTAATAAAATGTCACCTTGCTCAGAGAAACTTGCCTCAGTTTAACATAGTTGAATTTTACTCTCAATATTTCCTTTCCTTTATTTTTGTAATGTACTGTAGCCAGAGCACTAGTGTACACTATATAAAAATGGGGGTTAATTTTATTTATACATACATACATTAATTTTATTTATACATACATACATATACACACACATATATAATATAGAATATTATATATATATGCATATAAATAAAATAATATACATAAATGTACAAACAATATTAAAATATATAATATGTGGGAAATATATAAATATGGGAATAGGGAAAGTATAAATATAGGGGGAAAACATTTTTAAAGCATTAATATAATAGAGAGAAAAGTATACAAAAATTTTAGACAAATGGCAAGAAAAAGAAAATTAGAACTAATGCTAAATGGAAACACATGAAACCTGATTTGAAAACAGAGGAGAATAATGTCAGTAATATAATAAAAAACATGAGATAAAATTTCAAGGAAAAAGAAATCTAGTAATTTGTAATAGAACCAGTCTGAATTCCAAGATATTTGTGAGCTATTGGAGATTCAGAAAACTGAAAAGATCAAAGTGGGGGTGGTGTGTGTGAAGACAAAAGACTGAAGAAACAACTCTTCTCCAAGGTACCAAGAAATTTGTAATGATTTTCAACCTTAATTTCATAAGTATTGATATTATACCATGGATTGAAAAAAGAGAGTATGATAGTATTTTTCCATTTAGATAATTTTGAGATGCATTCAGTTAGACTAATGTTACTGGATTAATGGCAGTAACTTTTACTTTACATTTTATATTTTAAATATTCGTAAGATGGTTTTATATCGATGCTATGTTTATAAGCTTCCACCACTAAAAACATTATAAAGCTGTGTTGTTAAAATTTGGGAATGATACCTAGAATGTGGTACATTAAGGAATTCTATCCTCTTTGATGTGAATGCTATATACGCTTGTGAATTGAGCTATTTTATAGTAGAAATGTTTGCCTGGGGAACATGGTGCTCCTGGTTAGTGAATATATAAACATTATTTCATACTCCATCAACAGTTGATTTTTGGTAAACAGTATAAAAACCTTTGAGAGGTAAAAAACAAACAAACCTGAAGAACAATTAAGTGTTCAACAAGCATTAATCATGATCAGGTTAGGATCACAACCCAAGTCATTAACTGAACTGAGATAAGACTCCTTCCCCTTACCTTAAGTTATAGAATCCTAGCTCTACACTTGAAAAGCATCTCAGAGATTATCAAACCCAAACCTCTAATTTTACAGATAAGGTAACTGAGTCCCAGGGAAGTAAGTTGAGCAACTTGCCCAAGGTTACAAAGGTAGCAAGTGCCAGAGGTGGGATTTGAATTCAGGTCTTCTGACTCCAAAGCCAATGTTCTTTCCACTAAACTTGAGGTTCCATTAACCTCTGAAATTTGAGGAAAATTTTACAAATAAACTTGCCTTTGGGACAGTAGTTCTGGGGGGAGGGGTTGGTTTGTTACTCTCATACCCTTTAGAAAAAGGAGATACAGGTAGAAGATGGGAAAATCAGGACACAAGAACTGGGCAAAGAGGCCAAAGGAACTTGAGAACCAAGTGAGATAGTGAATAGCTACTCAGAAATAAGCAACAAGAGAGAGCCCATCTGGAGATACGGACCATGCTATGTGTGATCCAAGACAAAGTGAGTGCCAGGATCCATACCTCCCTGGCAATGAGAGTTGGTGACCTCCCTTCTGCTCCTAGCCATTTTTCCCTCTTAGCTGGGCCTGCAAGTTTGTCAGTTCCTTATTTGTCTCTGTCAACTTAAACCTCAATTGCCTACTATAAAGGCCTGTTGGCCAACAGAAACGTTAAGTTTTATTTTGAGCTTACAAACAGAGAGGGAAGATAACAGAGAGTGTATACTTGTACTACAGAGATTTTCAGTTTCCAGGGTAGAGTGCATGAGCTAGGTTTAAAGGGTAAGCTACTCTTTTGAGGGAGGAGGGAGATGAAAGAATGCCACAAGAATGCCACCTCCACAAAGCAGGAAAGAACTTCCTCCTGTCCCTCGCCCGCATACAGCAAGTAGTACTAAAGAACAAGGCCAACTTGGCTTCTATTACCCAGGAGGTGGAGGAGAAGGGAGGGCATAGAAAGACCCTCTTACGCTTTTGTGGAAACAGAGCTTTCTTTCCATTCCCTTCCCACTCAGGGGAGTGGCTTATCTATCAAGTCTAACTTGCCAAAAAATGAAAGTAAACTTACATATATAGCTTGCTGATCTCACTAGCATACAATTTATTTCTGGAAGTATCTGGATGTGAATTCACAGGCCAGAATTGTAGAGTTTAATACTTTGTCCTAATTGCTCCCCCAGATCTTGTCCTGCTGATCAAATCTTTTGTTTCCCTAGAATAAAGAATGTTTTTGCTCTTTCTCTTAAGCTTACATAGAATACACAAATAGCTTAGCATTTCTGCTGGCTAACAGGATTTTATAGTGGGCACATCAGATCTAAATCTGAAATCTGAATCTTAATCTGAAAGCAACAGACAAGGAACTGACAAGAGTACATATCTAGCTAATGAGAAAAGGGAAAAGATCTTTCTTCTATTAGGCTCTCGAGTCTAGGTTCTTTTGGTAGCTGTATATTTGAATGCTATGTTCTAGTTCCTTCTTCTTCTTTGCCTGGCCCAAATTTCTTCTGTTTCTCCCAAAACTCCTTTTTCCAAGGTTGGGGGAGGAACTGGTGAGTCACCCCACCCCAGGTTATGGTAAATCTTATTCTGAAAAACAATACCGGCTCAGATTCTTAAAATGTGGCCCACTTGGATTAGTGATACAAATGCTTAGATTCTTTAAGAGTCTGGTCAATATGGTAGATACCTAAAACCTCGACACCCCCCCATCAATGTTCTAATAAACCTTGTCTTTGACCAAAAGAAGGCTTGGGTCAAATTCATTCAGGCAGGACCCACGTCTCTTGCTGTCACTATTTCAGGGTCCCAGAATCCCTAAACCTCAATATAGGGTTCCCCAAACCTCAACATTTTGGTGGCCCATATGGGGAAGGTGCCTAGCTCCAAGCACTTCTCCAGCTAAGACTGGAAGGTACGTAAGCCTCCCCACTCTTTCTAGCCCTATGATTGGGGTCACTCTCCAAGCACCTGCGAAGGCTTGGAGGTGCTTTTTGGGCAGACAGTTACAAGGCTGTCTCGCACTCGACCTGACACTCTCAGGCTCTCAGTCCACCAGTCTGGTTCAAGGCCATGGACCTGGGTATACATTCTACAGCATAAAGGACAAGGAAAGATGCCCTAGGCAGAATAGTATGCCTAATTCTGTCAATTCTCTCAACGCTAGGGAATTCGGAAAACTGCAGTTGCTTTTTGGTTTCCTGAGGCTTATTTACTCCTTTCCCTCTACACTGCTGGATCCTCCTTCACAGAAGCTACAGGGAAAAATTAGAAAAGCTAAAAACATCTTACAGATTCTGGAGGTTTTGTGATCTATCATTAAGGAGTCTTGAAACACCTTACAACTCTGGTCACTCCCTTCTCCCATTCCCTTCCCTTGAGTCAAGAGGGTACATATCTCTGTTAACCGCTCTCATAGGAGAAGAGAGTTTCACCCTTTCCTCCCTGCCACCTTCGAATTTGCTCTCCTCCACCTGGGAAAAGGAAGGAGGAGGGAGAGGCAGCAGCTAAAGTGTGGACCCCACTGGCAATGGGGTTGGGCCCTGGGCCCTATGGCAACCTTTGCCTGGCAGCATCACCCAAATTCAGCACATCCTACTCACCAGGGAAGGGGGATGGGTCAAGGTAAAGAAGCCAGCCAGCCTCTGAACTTGGGTAAGCCCACTCTTTTAAAGTGGTAGTTTTAACTGTTAATGATGAGATGTTGATTCTCTGTGTAAAGTAATTTGGAAATGCATTTAACAAAACTGAAGTCACCTGATTGGTGATGGGTTTGTTTCAATCTTCAAATTGGTAAACTTTTTGTATCCGTTACGTCAAGCAACTTTTCATAATTTGGTTACAGCCAAAACAATTTGACTATTGTTGGTCACTGTTTTAATGTGTAAACTTGCCAAAAAGCTTGTTTGGGTTATGGCTTGCTGAGAATATAGAATATAGAAATAATCTCCGATGACTGGCTTTTTATACCAGGACAGATTTAAACTTGAGATGTAAATCCTGGGAAAGTTTTCCCTAAGCTGTGATTAGTGAAACTTGCTGTTTGAGGGACCGTAAATGACTTTTTTGTTGTTGTTTGATGGACTATAATAATCCATCCCTAATCAATAGTCAATAACCCACCACTGAGAGAAATGCCATGAGCTACTCAGAGAGAATGTGATACAGGTGGGAAGTCTACATCAGAAAAAGCTGAGAGGACAATTTTAGCCTCAGTGTAAGATGGGATCCTTCTGGCTCAGTTTCCCCATTGTGTTCCTTTGAAAAGGAATGTTACCCACCTGGCTATTCCTGAGACTGGCTATGAGGTGGATTTTATCTGCATGGTTGGAGAACTGTGAGTTATCTGAATCCAAACAGACTAAGGACATTTTATCTTGAAATATTTGGGCTCTAAATCTAGTCCCTGCTTTATTCTTTTATAGCAAATTTCTATAATCAGAGCAAGTGGTCAATAAAAGATCAATGCAAGTGTATGAGATCTTGCTGTTTTGACCTGAATGTGTAGTCATTCAATACTCCCAACCAACTGAAATTAAATCAGATACATCTTCATTTTGGTTTAGGGAAGAGAATTTCAGTGGTAACTGAAGTGAAAGTCAGTCTCTTGGCAAATTCATTTGTGTAACTATTGAACCCATGTTGAGGTCTGAGAGGTGTAGACCCCTCAAGGACCAGAGAATAGGATGGGGTCGTCTGGAATGAATTCACAGACTCAAGCATTCTTTGAGTCAAGGTGGCAAAGATTTATTGTTATGCTATTTGGCAGGCAGAGGTCCTTAGGGGGCAGAGCTCCTTAGGGAACTTGCAACCTAACAGGAATGATGCTAAAGCTCATATAGGAAAAGCAGTGAATTATGTGCCAAGTCTGCTACTTAGGTGATAAGATACAACTACGTCATTCACTACAGGAAAATGGCGGGCAGGGGCGGGGAAGAGAGGCGTAGAAAAGAGGGTTCCTTTGGGTTTTTTTGGCTAGGCAATGGGGTTAAGTGACTTGCCCAGGGTCACACAGCTAGTAAGTGTTAGGTGTCTGAGGCCGGATTTGAACTCAGGTCCTCCTGAATCCAGGGCCAGTGTGCTCTATCCACTACGTCACCTAGCTGCCCCAAAGAGAGGGTTCCTAAAAGGCATATTTTTGGTCTGTTATGTCTGTAACAAGATAGCGTCAGGAGTTGACTTCTATAGTTTGACCTCTGGATCATACACAATACTGTGGGCATCAGTACTTGATAGTTCTGCTGGTACAAGATGGTCCTGTTCATACAAGGGAAATTCTACAGAGGTCAGCTTGTTCTTGTAACAGGGAGAGATAGTTTGTCTCACTGGGCTCACTCATGAGTCACTGCCAGAGACAGGGTCCTTGGGCTGGAGGGAAACTGTCAGGGCTAGTGCTTCTGAAGCTAGGGAGAAATATGAACCTGGAAGTAGGGTCCAAGGACAAGCACCCAAGCACCTCATCACCCAGGGGTGGAAAACTTCTACCAGCAAAAGTGTTACTTAAACTTTTGAAAAAGTTACAAGATCAGATAATCCAACAGGTCAAGTGTAAATGATTTTAATGGGTCTCTTACACTTTTACTTCTCCCTACATCTGGGCCCTGCAGTCTTTTCTGTCAGATTTGTGTCTTCCAGACTACAGGCCATTCACCTACAGTTGATAGCAAATAGCAGGTACCATCTAATGTCCCCCCTTTGTCCCCTGGATACAGCCTGTGCTCAGTTTCAGTCAACCTCCTCTTTGGGACCCCCTCAAGGCAAGGACAGCTCTATGCCCTTTGCCAGTAGGAAGCAGTTTCAGAAGCCAAGACCTTCATCACTTACTCCAAAATACTTTGGGTCCCATTTGTTTGAGGGGGGAATGATAGGGATGGGATCTGAACACCTAAAAGGAAAAGACCATATCTTTTTGATCTGGACCCCAAAAGGGAAAAGCCCAGGACTTTCCCACATAGCCAAATCTCTTGTGTTTGCCTGAGGCTATATAATCCACTCAACTGGCCTTTCATTGTGGCTATGCCCAATCTCCCAGTTCTGTTCTGTTGCCTCTCTGGTAACTGATAGACCCCCCCCCATCACTTCCCACCCTTAATCTTATCTAGACTCCATTCTCCCTTGGCCCCAAGGTCCAGGTCCCTGCCTTCTGTTACCTCACAGTCAACCCAGTTTACTGGCCACTCCCATCCAGATCCTTCTTAGACTCCTCCTCCAGTCACCTCAGACTACCTGGCCACTCCTAGATCACTCCCACAGTCTTTCTGTATATAAGACCCATCTTGGCCACCATTAAGGTGCCCAGATTCTTAAAATCTGGCCCCCTTGCATTAGCAAATACAAATGCTTGGATTCCTTAAGAGTCTGGCCAATATGGTGGAGTCCTAAAATCTTGACCACTCCTGATCGATATTCTAATAAACCTTGTCTTCTGCTGAAAAAAGAAAAACAATACCTCTTCTGGAACACTTGTGTTCAATACATCATGGCTGGGAGATCCTGTAACTGGAGTAGAAGGTGGACTTTTCTCCAGATCACTGACACTCTGCATTTCCAGCAAGGCTGAAATTGAACTAGGTAATTCTTCAAATTCACCTTCTTTGCCTAGGTAAAGACAAAGCATACATTCAGACAGTACTTAAAGTAATGATCTCCAATTCCTGCAGGAAATCTTATGAATAAAGGAGATGAAAATAATCATTCTAGATTCAAACTTTTTCCTCCCCCAGATCTATGATTTCACTAGTGCTGACAATTCCCAGTGTATCTCTCCAGAGAGGCAAATAGGAACTCCTCTATGATTTATGTCTTAAGAGAATTATCTGGGGATTTGAAAAGTACCTCAGAAAGAAGACATGAAGCCATGTCTTCCTAACTCCTCAGCTAACCCTCTGTCCCCTGAACTATGCTGCCCTTCTTCAGTTCAGGAGGATGAAAACTTTACCCAAATTTCCAAATTCTAGGAGTCTACATGTCCTGGCATTGAATGAAAACTCATGATAGCTGGAACAAAGTCTAGGACTATGATCTCTGGGTAGAGATCACATTCTGCATGTTGTTGTTCAGTTGTTTTCAGTCATTTCTGACTCTGTAACCCCTTCTGGAGTTTTCTTGGCAAAGATACTAGAGTGGTTTGCCATTTCCTTCTCCACCTGATTTTAAAGATGAGGAAATTGAGGCAAATAGGGTCAAGTGACTTGCCCAGGGCCACACAGTTAGTAAGTATCTGACACCAGATTTGAACTCAAGAAGATGAGTCTTCCAAATTCCATGCCTGGCACTCTCTATCCATTGCATTTAAATTTTATTATCATGAGCTGGCAACTTATATATTGAAAAAGACACATATTTTAGGATTCAGTGCCTTAAGAGTTTCAAACTTAGTTTAAACTAGAGATTTTAACCTGAGGTCCACAAACCCCCAAAGGTTCATGGCTAGATTTCAGGGTGTCTGTGAACTTGGATGAAGGAAAATATTACATTTTTATTTTCACTAGTCTCTAAATGAAATTTAGCAATTTCTTCAATTATTTAAAATTGAAGTGAACAACATACTTCACCAGGCTGCCAAAGGGGTCTGTGACACAAACAAGTTAAGAACCCAGACCTAAACCATTCCTTGAATGTAAACTGATCTGTAATTTTTATTTAGGAATAACCAATCAGTACCCACATCCTCCTGCAAGTGACATAACATGCTGACTTGGAACATATCCAATTCTGAGAAAGAATTTATTATTCTATTAAAAATCTTTTCATTTTCATAACTGCTATGGCCATAAATCATATAATACCATGGTCTTAGAAATATCAAAATTACAGGTAATCCCAAAGGCAAGAGAAATGTATTGTAAATAGAAGCAAGAAGAATAGGAGATTAGAGATTTAAATCTGGAAGAATCCTCAGAGCCTATTATTTGAATAGATGAGGAAACTGAGGCTGAGGGAATGGCGAAAAATCACAGGAGGTAAAAGTTAACTAGAGACCTGTAAATCCAGTTGGCTCTCTTTCCACTGTACCACAGTGCCATCTATGAGCCAAAAGATATCACTGTTATATAATCAGAAAAGGCACTATTGAGCTTGTCAACATAGGAAGAGTGAGGGATAGCAAACAGCCTGAGTGATATCCACAATATATTAAAAGAACAAGAGAAAGGACTCCAATAAATAGGGGACCCTCTGTTCCCCCATAAGAGATTTCTAAAAAGGCACAAACAAGGATCACACCAAAAGGTACGGATACATCGTAACTTTGACCGGGGCAAAGAGTGCATATATCAAAGATGCTTTCACAATCTTGAGATATGAAACTGGAAAAATGAACAGTTAATTCTTTAAATATACAAATATCAAAACAATTTGAAAAAACTACAAAACATTTTTAATGATAAAATTTTCCCAGAAATGCCCAGGCTTAAACAGTTAATCACCTAAGAGAAATTAATTAGAAATGTTACTCAAGAAAGGGAAAGGTGATCATTGAAATTATAACCTGTAAGCTATACTAATAGTTTTTTGTTATTCAGTCATTTTCAGTTGTGTCTGACTCTTCGTGACCGTATTTTGGAGTTTTCTTGGCAAAGATACTGGAGTGATTTGCCATTTCCTTCTCCAGCTGATTTTACAATAAGGAAACTGAGGCAAACAGGGTCAAGTGATTTGCCCAGGGTCACACTGCTAACAAGTGTCTAAGGCTAGATTTGAGCTCAATAAGATAAGTCTTCCTGATTTCAGGCCTGCCACTCTACTGTACCATACAGCTGCCCTATACTAACAGTGGAGCCATGTAATTATTTAAATCCAGTGTACTAATGGACATGGAAATGTATTCTCAGTTGCAATAGTGACTTCATCCCCTCTACCAATTAGTTCCATCTAATGGACTCTCCTGTAGAATAACACACTCAATGAAGTTTAGAGCTGGAAGCAATCTTACAAAGGAGCTACTCTGACTCCTGCTTACTGAAGATATAGCATTAGGGCCAGAGAAGAGAAGCATCTCCTCCACAGTCATTCAGCTAATCTGGTGGATTAAGAAGCAAATCCCTTTTACACACAGTGAACAGGTTTACACTAAAGAACACTAGTTCCAAAAAAAATAAAAATTAAAAAAAAAAAGGAATACTAGTTCTAATTGAGTCCATGCCTAAAGCTTCTTACCAAACACAACTTAAGCTTTTCTGAAACTTTATGAAAAGGGGCACAAGGACAATACAATATAAAGTGAATGTTATCTATGTAAATATCAATGAGAAGCTAATACTCCCTCCCCATCCCCATTCTAAAAAAAGAACCCCTCCCAAACACTAAACAAACAACTGCTATTTTGGGATAGCAATCTACCTCATTAAAATATAGGTATTCCAAGTTCATCATCAGGAATTTTTTTAGGATCATAAATTTAGAGCTGACGGGGATATTAGAGGTTACATAGAGGTTTGGACAATCCTCAAATTTTACAGTAAGGAAACAGAGACTCTGTGATTAAATGGGTCAGCTAAGGTCACAAGAAGAGGCAACACCAAGATTCCCATTCAGACCTTCTGACTCAGTGCTATTTCCACTATAACCTACTACAACCTCCTAAGAGAGGACCTTTTAATAGTAAAATTAAGTTAGGAATGTGTGGGTTTTTTCACATTTGAATAATATTGGAGTCTGAGAAAGTCTTATGCATAAATGCCACAGTAAAAACATTCATATGCAGGACATATAATAGCAGAGGATTCCTTGCCACATCTTACTCTATCAAGTACCTTGAAAGAATCAGACACTTCATCCTGGTAGACCCATAGGATTTCCCCTTTGGACTGCTTAATATGGGCACCCCCAAACCTGGGTCAAGGCTGTTGCCTCTGTCCTGGGGCATTCCAATCCTTTAGCTATCTTAAGGGTGGCTGGACGCTATGGGACTGGCCTAGTGTAGTGATTCTATCCTGACTTTACACAAAAATTTGCTGACTTCTTTGATGATGATAGTATCAGAGTATATATACCACTGTAATGCCCAGAATCAAAGAGGTAAGACAGCATTCAAGGCTATGATGGAGTCCTTTGGGTGAGCCCCATGCTGAAGCAAATCCACCTAATTTGGAAAGATCTACTTATCACCATGATCTACGGAGCCAACGTGAGAAAGTAAAACTTGAGAGGACAGTCTCTCATGTCTGATATGTGGCTATGGAGGGTGACTCACACTATGTCTATATAGTCCAACCACACATTTTCAATACTGTGGTAGAAGAGATCTGTGAGTCAGTTGACTGACCTGCCATCCTCAGAGGAAGGGAAAAAGAGAACACAGAGATTCAGCCCTCATTTCCCTCTGTGCTTCCCTCTCTCCTTACCCTTACCAACTAATATGCCACCTAGGAAGAGTTTTCATATTCTTTATGGGGGTGGGGCAGAACAGCCCCTCCTGAACACATCCTGGACATGAGAGGCAGTAGTGGCTTTGCACTCCCTACCCGAAGGATTTCCATGAAGGATCTTAGATCTCATCTTGTTCTCTCATGCCAAAGTGATCTCTTCATGTATTCTACTCTCTACTCTCCCTACATGTATTATGCCAAAGGATAGGGGCCATCTCTCCTCATCTAGAACAGAGAAAATAGAATTGTCAAGCCTTTCCCAGGTTGGGAAGATTGGGAATTTCCCATGACTTTTGCTGGGAATAGGCCCTGTGTGGAATAGGTGTTCCTTTCCTTACATTTTTCCACCTTTTCTCTCTGGATCATACCCCTGTAGTATAGACTCACTTTCATTACACTGAACCTATCCTGAAGTCTGAAATCCTTATTTCCTTGGCTTCCTCAGATAAGTCATTTTATTTAGGCCTCTACTTCCTCCTGTATAAGATAAAGAGACTAGGGTAGAAGATAGCTCTAAGATTTTATCATTCTGACTGCCCTGCCATCCTCAGAGGAAGGGAAAAAGAGAACACAGAGATTCAGCCCTCATTTCCCTCTGTGCAAAGTGGGAACTAAATCCCAGGTCTCCTAGTGTCTATGTGACTCTATATATCTAATTTATTTTTTATTCTTGTAGAAAGAAGCTGGTACAGCTGCCATATATATGGACACATCTGTCAGCCCATTCCCATCTCAATGTTCTACTCCCACCTATGATGAGTAGCAGTCCCCCTCCTGGTTCCACCTCATCTTGGGTTGCTATTATAGCACAGACTAAGTCCAGTGTTGTGCTTTTTTTCTTCTAACTGTTCTCTGGGAGGCCTTGGAGTTTCCCTCATAGATTAAGAGTGATCACTGGTGGGGAGATGAGGGCAATGACTTCAACCGCTCTCCCATTGCTAACTCCCCTAATATTAACAAAATTTTGCCACTAGCTATCGGCCCCAACCCATAGCCCTTGGTCCCATTGGGGAATCTCATGGCAACTTATCTTCACTGCAGAGATTGCTCTCATTGTGTGACCCTCAAATCCTCAAACTTTGGAATTACTGTCAGTTTAGTCCTACTACTGATCTATCAACTTCCCAAGTGTCAATGGGGTACTGCTGTAGGTCCTTTCCCTGGGATGCAGACAGTGTCAATGAGACTGGCTACCTAATCCAGAGCATCTTCCGCCTACCCCACCTTTATGTTTTGCTTTTAACCATGTATTTCAACAGTATTTGTACCTGAGCCTTTGTACCAGCCCATTCATCTTGGGGGTCTTTCCTATATTAATAAAGAAACAAGAAAAATGCCTTAAAAAAACCAGTTCACACCAAAATAACCTCATTTCCTTTTTTTTTTTTTTGACATGGCACTAGACTGGTAGATGAGGAGAAAGCTTTAGATGAAACTTATCTAGATTTTAGAAAAATGCTTAATATTCTCTCATGATAACCCTGTGGACAAGATATGGACATACAGGCCAGATAATAGTACAGCTACTTGGATCAGAACATTTTGAATGGCCAGGAATAAAGAGTAGTCATTAACAGTTTGATGTCAACTTAGAAGGTGATGTTAAGCAGAAGGCCCCAGGAAGCCCTACTTTATCTTCTGCTATTTAATACTTTTATCAATGACTTAAAGGCATAACATAGATGGGTTATGGAAATTGCAGTTAGCAAAAAGTAGAAGGGGCAGCTAGGTGGTGCAGCGGATAGAGCGCTGGCTCTGGAGTGAGGAGGACCTGAGTTCAAATACAGCCTCAGACACATAACACTTACTAGCTGTGTGACCTTGGGCAAGTCATCTAACCGTATTGCCTAGCGAGGAAAAAAAAAGTGGAAAGGCATAGCTGAGATGTTAAATGACAGACTAAGGACACAAAAAGATTTTGATGGGCCAAATCTAATATGATTAAATTTAAGAAGAGTAGAATTCTACCTCAAAAATAATCTCTACAAATATTATATGGGGGAGGAATATCTAGAAAGCAGCTCATCTGAAAAAGATCTTTAGATTTAGGAGAGTGCAAGCTCGTTACAAGTTAACTATGTGAAACAGACAAAAAAAAACTAATACCAACTTATGCCTTCATTAGGACTGGAGCAATATCCAGAATTAAGTAGATCAGTTTTTAAAAGTACAAATATAGGGGCAGCGAGATGGTGCAGTGGATAGAGCACCGGCCCTGGAGTAAGGAGGACCTGAGTTCAAATACAGCCTCAGACACATAACACTTACTACTAGCTGTGTGACCCTGGGTAAGTCACTGAACCCCACTGCCTAGCCCCAAGAAACAAAAACAAACAAACAAGAAGTACAAATATGGGGAAGGTGATCCCTACATAGTAATTTGTCTGAGAAAGATCTGAGAATATTAGTAGACTACATGCCCAGAGGCAATGTAACATGACCAAAAAAATAAAATAAAAAACAAAACAAAAAAACCCCAAACTGATGTCACCTAATGCTATATCAACAGCAGTAGAGCATCTAGAATGACAAAGGTGACAATCTATATTTTATGCTTATCAGAATACTTTTGTATTCTTGTGGGTTGTGTATCTTGCATACAGTAGATATTAGCCAATTTTTTTTTCAAGAAATGGCTACAGAAAACAAAAATTCAGGGTAATCACACAGCAAAAGTATACCTCATTTATCTGGTTTTAATTTTAAGACCATCAATTGTACTGTTCTCTATTGGGGGATCCACTGAAAAATGGGGGTGGGGTGAACTAGATATCTTACAGCTCTCTAATTCTGTGAGTCCGCCATTAAGAGATAAATGAATAGTTCATAACCTTGGAAGCCAAATAAACATCCACTGTGAGTAAGACACTTAGCCCTAAAGGCAGAGAAGGAACTCATAAAGCTGCAAAGTGTTGTCAAATGACTTTTAACAAAGCATTTCAGTGTTCCCTCCCCACGTATTAAATAATAAATAGAAGTTATATGGAGACATATTCTGGATCAATTTGAAGACTTTTTGACAATTTGAGCTTTCTCAGTTGTCCAACAATATAATTAGCTATCTTAATAAGTAGTGTGCTCCCTGTTACAGGAAGTATCATAGGCAAGCAAAAAAAACTGAGGCAAAATGCATAGATAAGATACTAAGCACATTAGAAAATACTCTACCTTTTTTTCCTTGAGACAGTATCACCATATCCTGTACTTTCTTGTATCTGCTCAAACATTGTCTAAGATCTTCAATTTTTCGATCCTATGAGAAAATAATATGGGCAATTTTGTTACTATAAGGAAGGTATTTATGGTACCAAAGCCTTACTTAAGGAGTGAATTTGGACAGTTATTCATACTTTTCAATACACAAAAGAAAATGTGTGTATGTATGCATGTATGTATGCATGCATGCATGTATGTGTGTATGAGTTCAGTCAATGGGCAAAAATAACTTAGAAGAAAGAAAAAATAGCTCATTTTGTTTCATTGGAATAAAAATTGTAAATATGAAGGAGTAAGAGAAAAATTAAAGAGGAAAATGAAAGAACAGGCAAGAATCAGAAAACAAATAAATTGGGAACAGATAAGATAAATATAGCAAGGCCTAAGACATGATATGACCAAGTCAAAACTTATTAGCAAACTGCTAATGTAGCATACTGGTCATATTGTATTTTAAAATGTTATTTTTGTTCAGCCTCTCAGATAACAGGTAGATTTTTGTGACTCAAATCTTTTCGCACTCAAAAAAAATTAGTGTATCAGATTGCAAATACAGCCAAATTTGACTCATAAAAGTTAGTGTAGCTGGCACTTTCTTTTACTCTTCTTCCTGAGATAGCCACAGCTGAAACAAAAAACCTGATGGAGAGAGAGGGAATCTTAGCCACTAGTTCTGACTAGGCTTCAAGTATGTCCTGCCACTCATTTGCACAAGAGGATACTGTGACTGAAAAGGGAAGCATTTGCAATGACATCAAATAAATATTTAATTTTGTCCATATCTACCTTTTCCTCATTTGCTGCCATCAGGGACTCCACAGATTTTTTCATTTTCTGTACTTCAATATCTGGAAATACACAATACCCCAAGAGTCAGTCTAGGTCCCACTGCTATAACATGGGTGGACTGTTGGCATATAACTTCTTCAGTTTTCAGATTAAAATGTTTTAACGTAAACCTATTAAATGATT
This sequence comes from Phascolarctos cinereus, assembly GCF_003287225.1. Classification (NCBI taxonomy): domain Eukaryota; kingdom Metazoa; phylum Chordata; class Mammalia; order Diprotodontia; family Phascolarctidae; genus Phascolarctos; species Phascolarctos cinereus. The sequence continues at coordinate 208,827,725 of NW_027555514.1, forward strand.
CTTTTTACTTGCAAAAATTGAGCTTAAAATATACACACATTATGCTAAAATCTGAAAAGTCAAAAATGAGCACATTCAACTTTGACACCCCTCCCCTGTCACTGCTGCCTCTCCCAAAACTTGAGAGTTACAAAAATCTACCCAGAAGAATGAAAACTTCAAATATAACAACAAAGTTAAAACAACAATAAAAAACTTGTTGTTTTGGTGGGGACATCTATAACAGGCAATGAAAGAAGGTGATGGATTGTGTCCAGAATGAGGTAAGAGCTAATGATGTTTAGTCATAACCGTTACAAATATGTGAATGACAATAGCTTGGTGCAGCGATAGAGGTGAGTACTGGGATAAACACACATGCTGAATGATGACTTCTTGAAAAGGTGAGCTATTATTAATGTTCCATAGAAAGAGATAATAAATACTTTGCTTCATCTATAAACTTCCGGACTATCTGAACAGTTTTTGAAGATCAAGGATCAAAGTAAATGGGACAGAGGCTTACAGCACTCCATATTTCTACCCAAGTTTACCACAAAAATAATTCATATTTATGTAGCATTTTAAGGTTTACAAAGTGCTTTTTTCTGTAACAATCCAACGATAAAGATTTTTGGGGTGTATGGGTGGGATCTTAACATTTGATTTCATTGGTACTAGCATAGAAAAACCCTCCACCAATACCAAGTGGCAACTGGTCGGTAACTCAGTTACCTGAGGCACTGAGAGGTTAAATGACTTGTCCATGGTCACACCACTCGTATGTGTCAGAGACAAAACCTGAATCCAAGTTTTCATAACTCTGTCATCATTTTAACTACTACACCATGGTGCCTCTCATATGACATATTATTATTAGTATTATTAGCCCTATTTATAGGTAAGGAAACTTAATCTCGGAGAAGGATTTAGCTGCAGTCAGGCAGTATCAGAGCTGGACTCTGAATCCTGTTCTCCTGATTCTAATCTTAGTACTTTTTCCAGTATATCATTCTGCTCGAGGCAATATAATGTAATGAATGGACAGCTGGCCTTGAAGCCAGGGACACCTAGGCCCAAGCCCTGCCTGTGACTCATTAGTCACAGGTAACTCACATGACCTTTGAGTGCTCCAGGCAGTCTTGCAAGACCGGGCATCCTGAATTAGTGGAGGCTCTTCACCGGGGAGTTCCCTATACCAGTGACATTCCAGGTCCAACCTTCATCCACTCCCTAGACCTATTCTTATTATACTGTCTTCATTCTAAGCATCCTTCCTTATACATACAACCCTAATACTACTGAAGGGAGTATGCTGCTCCTGAGGACTGAAGAAATTAAGGTGATATGAGATAAGTGGTTACAAAGCTTTCTTTTTTTTTTTGTTTTATTTTGGCTAGGCAATGGGATTAAGTGACTTGCCCTGGGTCACACAGCTAGTTAAGTGTTATGTGTCTGAGACTGGATTTGAACTCAGGTCCTCCTGAATCCAGGGCTGGTTCTCTATCCACTGCGCCACCTAGCTGCCCCCAAGGCTTTCTTTTTCAGACATTAAATTCTTAAGGCAAGTGTAATTTGCTATCTAAAGGGTAGTCCCAGTACCAGAAAGAGTTCTGGGATTTGACTTAGGAGACAGAGCTTGAGAACCAACAACCTCTTTGGACCTCAATTTCCTCCTCTACAAAATAGGACTAATAATCTGTTATGTAAACCTTAAAGCGTTATTATAAATGGGTTAACTACTGTGGTGGTGGTTCACTGTGAATCGTACACTCTTGGAGCTAGAACAAAAAGATGATCTTGAATGTACACAACAATTCTTTATTTCTGGTTTGTTTGTTTAATATCATGAAGACACAGAAAGCTTATTGATGAAGCAATTTGACAGGTTTGGTAAAAGCAACATTTTAATACACATGCAAAGTTACATGGATTGCACTTCTGAAACGGATAAATGTTGATGTAAAGACTCCAAAAACCTTACTTTTTTCTTTGAGCTTCTTTTTACAGTTTTCATCTGTGCAGGAAAACCCAGTGGATTGGAAGTTAGCTTAAGTTACAATAGGAAACTGTATTTTTAGCCTTTTCTATTTTGTGATATTTTGTGCAATAATCTCCTTTTCTAAGTCAGGCTGGTTCCACCATACCAGGCTGTCCTCAATCAGGCAGGAATACCTCACGGGGTTGCCAAGGAAGAACATCTCTTCCTTCTTCCCCAAGGGCAGAAGAGGATTCTGTACCCCTTCGCTAGTCTCATTCTGCATGCAGTGCAGAGAGGAGGTTCTGCAACCTCAGGAATAATTCTGGGGCATGATAATGGGCTCCTGCCCTTCAACACTGTTTTGTGTTATATATGCATCAATTACAGGAATTTACTAGTTCAATGATTCTGTGAAGAAAATACACAATTTGTCAAACCGAAGTGACTTACTAAGAGAAGCAACTGACTCTTTTTTCCCTAGATCTTTATAGTTAAGATGGGGGTATTCTGGAGTCAGTTCATACTACGTATTGTGAGCCAACTGTTAAATTTGTAGTGTCAGCATTTATTTTTTTTTTTAAGTGTTAGCATTTAAACCTCAGAAACTGGCAAATGCTAAAAATCATGGCTTGAATATACACACACAGAGGTATGTATGTATATATGTATGTGTGTGTGTGTGTGTGTGTGTGTGTGTGTGTGTATAGAGAGAGAGAGAGAGGCAATTTTCTAAAACTTAAGAAATTGATGGAGAAAATGTTAATAATGCAGATTAAACTTAAGTGTGTTGTGCATACTTTTTTAAATGAAGAGCCAGTTGTTAAACATTTCCTTGCACATCTCTGGCTCTAAATACCTTGGAGGATTTCACTATAGGACAGAACTATATGATCTCTGGAAGTCTTTTCTAGCCTCTGTTCTAAAAGTATTCATTCTTACCTCTATCAATTACTTCAATTCCTTCTCCTTTCATTTTGCAAACCAGTTTTTCTTGTAATCTTTTCACTTCGGATTCTTTGTCTTCCAGCTGTTCTTTTAAAGATGTAAGCTCATCCTGAATAAAAGACAGAATAGCATGGTTAAAAATACGTTTGTCTTAAAGATCATTTAGAAATGTATCACACCTATTTTAATATGTTCAAATGAAAACTTTCCAAGAACTTAGAGTCAAATCTCAGAAACCAGCCAAATGCATGAAAGACAGGCCAATTAAAGCATGACCAATTAAAGATAATGTAGCTACAATTCTATCAAATGATGTTAGGGAGTAGGCTATCAAATGGGAGAGAGAGAAAATGAAAAGTGGTAGGTCAGGCGTCTCCAAAGTTTGGATCTTATACTGGATAAAGGCTTGTTTATTTTTGGTCAAAAAAAAAAAAAGATTTTTGATAACAAAAGATAAATGGATTGGATGTTTTAAGTCAGGAAAGCAAAATATAATGGACAGATACTATGTACATGCCATCTCAACAAAACAAAATAATATCCATACTTATCATCCAGAAATACAGTTCTTTCACACATCAGGCCAATTTCATCAGAACATGAGACCAGTTAACACTCATAACCAAAGCAAAAGAATAAAAGCCAATGTAACAATGGAGAAAATGTAATAGTAGTAATAATAATAAGTGGGCATGGAACACTGTATATATCTTCAAACTTTTTTGATGTACTGATCAGTTTTGCTGATTTCACCCCTCTGCTTCCTTTATTTTATTTTCTCTCTAAAAATATTCTTTGTTATAAAAGATAACTCTTAGGAAGGGAGGAGTAGGGATATTGGAGGAAGTTTAGGCAATGTAAAAATATCAATAAAACATATTTTTAGAAAGAAAAAGAGGTTAAAATAATAGTTAGCACTTAGCAAGTTGTCAGTTCTCAAGCTTAACATCAATTTGCTTGATTGTTTTCCTTGTACAGAATTTTAGGGGAAAGCTCTTAAACTGGACTCTATTATAAATTCTAAGATGGGTGGGTGGGTGGTTTTTTTGGGGGAGTGATTTAAACTCAGACAGAGAAGCTTGTGAACACTAAGAAACATAACATTTATCTTCATCACCTAAAAACAAAAATCCTCTTGATAGGATAGTGCCTGACATTCTTCAAATAATCAAGATAAAGAAGATATTCAGAGCCCCTCAAAGAAGGCCCCATTAAAATTTTTGTAAATTTTTATTAAAGGTAATAGAAGGGGCAGAAAAACAGAGTGTTTAAAAGAGAGTGGAAAGGAAAGGAATGCCATTCTCCCTGTGATATGAAATAATTATGTCAGACCAAGAACATCTAACCTTCTATCTCCCTCATAGCATTTCCCTTCTTTTCCTCTTTCAAAAATGGCAGAAGCAAATATAGTTTACTGTGAAGATGAAATGAACTTCTTTGGAAGGTAAAATTTTATGGTTTAACAACCTAACAAGTAGAAAGTTAGGTCTATTCCAAGTTTAAGTTATATTTAACTTTCAAATTCATTTTCCTCCTTCCATCCTTCTTCTCTCCCCCAACTCTATTCACTTGTGTGTTGTTGCCTTAATTTTTGTTCCAAAAACTTTCTGAAAAAGGTAGGATATGATCACACTTAAGAATATTTTAATAAGTAGTTTATGACTTTAAAAATAATCAGGCTACATGGCACAAAGAAAAATTAATGCACATTAGGAAAGCATGCCAGTCACATGGAGACATAAACACAGTTTAACAGGAAACACAAAGGTCCAACCATCCATGGTCTACTCCACCTTTAATGTCTGGCATTTTTGTTCCAGCCGCTGCTTTTCATACTGCATCTGCCCCACCTTGATTTTCATGCTAGAAAGTTTGGCCATTAAAGACTGGTAACAGAGATAGAGCAGTGAAAGAAAACTAAAGATAGAAAAAAAAACAAAGCTAAATAGCTTAGAGAAGAGAATCAGTTTACAAGGAGGTTAGATAATCAGAGATATGACAAGTTAAGGTTTCTGTGATAAATCAGATTCTGGTTTTCCTTCTGAGCCACAGGAGGAACTTTAGGAGGTTCCCATTTGAGGGAACTCTTTTTTTATACAAATTATTCTTCATTATCCATATTTTTATATTATTAGCAAAAGGTGAGATCTGGATTAACACATTTTAGGACTGTGTACAACTAGTAAAAGTCACTTACTTTGGTAGATTTAAGCTTTTTCTCATATTGAAGTCTCTCATTGTCCATTTCACCAACTCGTAATCTCAAATCATTAATTTCCTGCATTAGGCCCTGTCACACATGCACGCACACACACACACACACACACACACACACACACACACACACACACACACACACAATATGGAAAAGAAATAAAGGAAAAGTCATTTAATCAAGGAAGGAATAAACAGCAAGGCCCAAAGTGGCAGAACTTTAAGCAAGGCAGGAAGAGGACAAAGAACAAATGCATTTGTTAATTCATTTGGTTTTGCCTTGTTAAAAGCTAAGGATTTGTATTAAAATTTTGACCCTTGTTATATATGCTTATCAGCAGGCATAAATTTAGGAATATAGACTTAAGAGCTGGAAGGGCCCTTGAAGGTCAACTACTCCACCCAATCACTTCATTTGACATAAACAGAAACTAAAGCCCAGAAAGGTTAAATAATATGCCCATTGGTAGTACATGACAGAATTGGGATTCGTTAATTCATCTATTTTTAGTTTTCAACATTCACTTCCACAAGATTTTGAGTTCCAAATTTTCTCCCCAACTCGCCCTTCCCCCCACCCCAAGATGGCGTGCATTCTGGATAATCCCTTCCCTTAATCTGCCCTTCATTCTATCACCAGAATTGGGATTTGAATCCACGTCCTCTGTTTCCAGATTTAGACCTCTTTCCATCATACCATGCTCTTTTTTTTTTGTTTACACTTATTAAGTTTATGATAAAAAAGGGAGGAAGGGAGGGAATAAGAGAAAGGTGAAGGAATGAGGGAAGGGAGGGAGGGAAAAATCATCAATTAATTTTGAAGTTCAGCTAGAAAATTAAGGGGAAGAAATCCCAGGAAAACAAAAGAGAATCACAAAACAGAATATAAAGTGACTATAAGTACTTCAAATATATTAAAATTAAGTGAATCTATTATTTGTGAAGCTTACAACTATTTTGATTTGATTTCACCCTTGTGGCCATATACTCCTGGGAGAGATCTCAGAGAATCAGACTATGTTGTATCTACCGTTGATTTTTAATAGCTACAGATTTCTTAAATTTCACAAAATAGATCAATAAATTAAATGAACAAAAAAACCTCATAAAACAAAACCCCTAGTTTTTCCATCTTTTGAATAATATTTGATTTAAGGCAACGTATGTTTCTAGAGTACTAGTTGCTATTATAAGGCTAAGAAGTTATTTTCAGTGCTGTTTCTTAATTGTTCTATAGTACTCAATATGATACTAGTCATATGATGAAAGGAAATCTTCCCTCTTAATTAGCCTGTTTTTCCTCAATTAAAAAAAGTCTTACCAACTCTTATCACAAATTATTAATAAAATTAAAATTGATAAAACACAAAAGATGAATACAAGGTAATTATCCCTTTCTCTGTCAGGTATTCTTGGATAAGAAATGAATATTTCCTTCTAGTCTTTCATGATTAGTAACAAAAAGTAAAACCCAAGAGGTGGCCTAGCCTGACAAGATGGGGATAGAAGAAGTCTTGTTTAGGTGGTCATTATGGACCTGGTAATTAAAACAGAACTTTACTAAGAGGGACATAAATGGTCCCCTTAGCACTTTGGTTAGTAATTATCAGTAATAGAGGAAGGAAAATAATGTAGGTCTTCAGAAATCAGAGTGTCACGGGTGGAGGCAAGTTCCCCAAATCTACTATCTGGTTTTACTTTTGGACTGAAAGTGGATTAAAGACCATAGGCCCAGGTAACAGTTTATTGGGTAGAGAGTGAAGATCAGATATTCATGGATCTGCTAGATATAGTAAGCCAGATGACCATCATCCCTGTGGACTGTACTTAGATTAGCCATGGAATCCTTAAAGAGGTAAGAGGTTTGGGGGGAACCACCCTATGGGGTTAAATTAAGATGATATAGGAAGATGATCCATGCTTCCACTCCATACTGTTAACAAACAGCAGTGCCATGTGAAATTTCTACCCTCATGGCACATATGAAAGACACATCTCTTCCTCCAATAATGCGATGTGGAAGACCAATGAGAGTTGGTGCCTAAGAAATTGAAGGTGGTCACCCCTGTCACCTCCCCTCTCCTTGATAGATATGGTAGTATTTGTTAAGGATATCAGCTATTCCTCAGTTTATTGATTAAGTGTTACTGACTTAGTGAATGACTGTTTTTTCCATCCTGACACCCAGGGTTGTCAAGAACAATGCACTTTCATACGGAAAGGCATTTAATATACTTCTATTTGTTATTCAATTGTTTCAGTCATGTCCAGCTCTTCTTGGCAAAAATACTGGAGTGGTTTGTCATTTTCTTTTCCAGCTCACTTTACAGATGAGGAACTGAAGCAAACAGGATTATTAAGTGACTTGTTCAGGGTCACACAGCTAGTAAGCATCTGAAGCTGGATTTGAATTCATGAAGATGAGTCTTCCTGACTCCAAGCCCAGTGCTCTCTATCCACTGTGCCACCTTACTGCCTTCAATATACTTTCATAGCATGCCTCTGGAGAGGCACCCTACCCCACTCCCCACGTCCCCACCCTTTGCAGTTTTCTTTCATCATTCTACTGATAGATGGCATTGTAGCGGCTGGAGATTCCTCTGAGATCACCCGCTGCTATACAGGCAGTTGTCTGCTACTTCTGCTCTTATGGATGGAAGACTTTACCCTCAGAAAGATGGAGGAGCCTTCAAGATCAGTGCTATTTGGGGGGATCCAGTGGATCAGGCACATTCAGTCTATGCCCAACATGATGTGAGATAAAAGCCTGCCAATGGGTTTTCCAATCAATAAGGCAGGTGAATGCTTTGTTATCTTGTTAGGTTTTAGAGGGCCCATATTACTTATCTGGTGTCCTTACTATCATTTACAAAGAGAAACACCAGGATTTGAACACTTCACAGAACCACCATGACACCTGGCTCTGCCAGTTATGAGTCTACACTGATCCTCTACCAGGCTCAACACAATTTCTAGTGAGTCACTAAGTGACGAGATACCTGGGCAATTCATACAGTGGGCTGAACTCTGGGCTGCTCAGATGGCCTGTGACATTGCCTTACATATGGAAATAGAGCAAATCATCATTCATGGGTCATGGACTGTTGCCATGGGCCTGGCTTGGTGGTTGAGAACTGGACCAGTGGTAGAACTTTGTTCATTTTAGGAGGCCATGTTAGTACTCCCCAGTGCCCAGACAGTCTTTTCGCAGAATGAAATAATGCTGGGAACAAACTCACCCTTGCCATTTCTGTCTCATTGGGAGCAATTTCACTCTGGTCATGGAGGCAGGGATGACAAGTACTGCTGGGCACATGATTATTTTATCCCTTGTCCACTGATGAAGTGACAGTCATTGCTTCTGACTGTTGTGGTTGCCACCAGTCACATTCCCCACAGAATTCACATAGCTCAAGTTTACACTTTATACTCTGACAAATACCACTGATATTTTCTCAGGGAATGACATTGTTGTAACTGCTTGGCATGCCACAGCTGTGACTACTGCCTCCCTTACAGCCATCTTACTTCTGTTTCTTCTGACCAAGGATTGAATTTTACCTATGTAAGACTGGGTTCCCACAACATCGCCTTGCATTTATTTTCATTTGGCCTTCAGGCAGCAAGCTGGTAGGCTGAACACTAGAATGGACTTCTAAGACCGATTTGTTTCTTCATTCTGACCTTGGCCAAACCGACTGACTTCTTGTGAAGGCAGTGTCTGCTCTCATTCACCAACAATCTACTAAGTGATTCTCCTGCTCAGTTCTTAATACAAATCATAAGGATGAAGAGATACATGGTGAGTCCTTAGATCAAATCAATCAGTATTTATTAAGCACTTACTATGTGCCAGGCACTATGCCAAGCAATGAGAATATAAAGAAAGGCAAAAACAGTTCCTGCCCTCAAGGAGCACATATTCAAATGGGAAGAAAACATTCAAACAACCACGACAAATTGGGGGGAAATAATTGTAATCTCAAAAGGAAGGCATTAGGCTTTGAGGGCAATTGGGGACGTCTTCTTTAAAATGGTAATGATAGGGGCGGGGCCCAAGCCAAGATCTTCGCCCTTTGCCCCAAAGGGAATCTGACTCACAGGCCCCAGACCCTCATCTCCCTTTGAAAGCCTTAGGCTCCCTTTTGTCTATAGGCCCCAGAAAGGCCTTCTCTGGTCTCAAACTGTTCCTTAAGACTTCCTTTATCTCCTTTTGAAAGTCCTAGCCCCACCTTGATTTGGTGCAGATGCCTTTCAAACTTCTGTCTTCCTGTTCCCTCCATTATCTATTCCCATTGTCTATTCAATCTGTCTGACCTCCCCAATTAGAATTCTTACCTAGACCTCTTCAGTGAGATTTTAGCTGAGATTTGAACAACACCATGAGCCAGATGAGAAGGGAGAACATTCTAGGCATGGGAGACAGCGGGTAAAAAATCATGGAGATGAGAAAGAAAGTAGCTATGAGAACAAGCAAGGAGCTCAGTGTTCCTGGATTGTAAAGTACATAGAAGAAGGTAAAGGGTGAGAAGACTTGAAAGGTAAAAGGCTTTACATTTGTAAAGGGCTTTAAAAGCCAAAACAAGAGGATTTTTAATTTGATCCTGTAGGTAACAAAGAGCCATTAGAATTTACTGAATAAGGGGGAGGGTCAGACCAGAGCTTATGGAAGATCCCTTTGGCAGCTGAGTAGAGAGTGGACTAGAGTAGGGAGAAATAAGGCAGGGAGACCAACCAGCTAAGAATACATTACCAATCACTACAACCCCAGCACAATTTTAGGAAAAAAATTTTTTTTGTCCCTATCTTGTTTTCCTTAGGAGCTAGAAATCATCACAAAGAGAGATCTTTCCTTTTAGAAAAATGGAAAACGTTCCTCCTAACATCATGTTTACCTTTTCCCCTTATACAGTTTGGGCAAATCACTTCCCTGAAAACTTACAAGGGCTTGGAAGTAGAGGGAGAGACAGTGACCCAGCATACCTGGGTAAAGGAGAAGTGATAAATGGGGGAGGGTTTTTGCTTGAGTGACCTTTCTACAACGGCTCAGAGGTAAAAGTTAAAAGGTGCGCAGTGGGACCCCCAGAGAAACTTGGCAATTACTACAATACAGGCCAGAAAATTTCGTTCCATCTACTTAAGAGTACATGTCTATATGAAGGAGAGGCGGTAGGCCAAGGAACAGAAAACATGAAATGTGTGGCAGAAATAGGAAGAGAGCTGTTATCTCGTGTTGAGGCACAAGTTAAAAGCAAGGGCATTATAAACTCCTAGCTTCTATTTCCAGATACATTTTTGCAAATTTTTTGGAATGGAGGACTCCCCTGACTCCTACACTCCTCCTTTTGGTAATTGGTTGTCTGTTCCTAGCTGCTTAATGCTACATCTTATTGATCTCTGATAAGCCCAACCACTTTATAGCCCTAGTGACCCTACTACTATTCTGACTTCAGTGGGTAGCTGGAGTTTTTGCTGGGGTTGTTTTAAGAGTGCTGTACATGTTTCTTTCCCTGGGCATTTCACCTGTTACTACCTGGAACCTGAGGTCCAAGTAATTTTCCACTGGGTTCATAATATGATCTTGGTTCTAGTGAGGCACACTAGAACTGAGACCAAGGGGAGGAATGCTATGGGTGCCACACAATCTGCCCAGGCCTTAAGCCCAAAGGTTTGTCTAGTGTGAGTGATTCAAGGTATATCCCTTTGTCATGGAGACCCAGAACAAGAATATAGGTAGAATTATAAGGTATTCTTCTGTACCTGATTGGCAAATGCTCTAAGGCCTGCTTTTGGTAATGTGAAGAATCCACCTAAGTCAATACTAAGAAGGAGGTAAAATCTCTCCCCATCTGATGGGATTCTGGTTCCCAAATTAAAATTAGGCTATAGTTTCTATAAGTCCAGGCGCATCTCTGTGCCTAAGAATGGATAACCTGGAGAACTGTGCCTGTCAGTTCATATCTTTATTAAGTGTTTGTGTTATTGCTGTTGCTATCCATTTTAAGACACTTTTTTTGGGGAGGAGGGTGCTATTGCTGAAAGTACTATTTTGTATCAATCAATCTATTTTATTAGACTTGTAATTTCATCAGTAAGGGAAGGTCCTGGTAAGGGAGTATCTCTGCCAATGCAGATCAGCATCTTTTTTGCAACTTAAGAGTCTCAGTTGCCTGGGCACTAGAAACACACACAATAATATATGATAAATAAATTGTGAGCCTATAACCTCAAGTGCATAATTCTGAGTACAATCTCATGATCACACTGTTTTTCTTATATTGTGTCATATTGTGTCATGCACAGTATGAGTGCTTAATGAGGTAAAAATAATATTCTTACTCTAAAAACCCTGATATACATCAAAACTCTCTCCACACGTATATATTAAGCCACAAAATTTATATTTCTATATTGCATTCCATTTGCCAACTCCCATAAAAATCTGACAAAATTACCAGAGGTCAAATAATTCAAGAAAGTTGAGTTGTAATATTATATAACATATCCTTAAATAAGTAGGATTACACTTGTAAATCTCAATATATGTGTAGGATTACACTTGTAAATCTCAATATATGTGTTTTAATATATTTGGGTCAATTCTGAAAAGAGCAAGTTGTTTCCATGGAAAGGGAATCCACATTCAAAAAAGAATCTTTGCTCCTCGAAGGTAGGTGCTGTTTCATTTCTGTCTCTGGTAAGCATCAACCCCCCAGCACAGAGACTGATTCAAGGTAAATGCTTAATAAATGTTTGCTTCAAGATTGATTTCTTGAAAGAAGCTCACTTACTGCCCCTCTATAAGTAAATAAATGAATGAATGAATGAATGAATGAATGAATGAATGAATGAATGAATGAATGAATGAAAGTTAAGAGTAGCCTTTCCACTCTTAGGATCCCAAGAGGATCTAAATTTTTGATGTTCTTGTTATTGTCCAACAGGTGGAGCTATTGACCAATGAAAAGAAACATCTATCAGGGACAAACCCTAAGAAAAACTGCTAAAAATACTCTGATCAAACCTAAACCTTCTAAAGGCTTTTAGAAATATTTAGGCTCCTATTTCTTCCTTGCTCAGAAGTAAAATCTTCTGAGAAATTAACTGCATAATAAAATCAAAAGAAGCTCATAGATTATTGGATCATAAAGGTCTTCTACCTGCTGTGGTTAACATGGCAGAATTAGAATTCAGACCCAGATCCTTGAAATTCAGAGCCAGTGCTTTTTCCATCTCACCTCAGCCCAAGCTGTTGGTCACAAGGGGCAAGCTGTTCTGAGAGTCAGAAAATTTCCAAGAATTAATTTTGCTTCTGGGGGTGGGGGAGGCAAATAGGAAAAGAATTATGCTCTATTCTATGCTCTATTCTATTCAGTCATAACCTCCCCACTGTTAGGCATAAGTATGTTTAAAGTAAGAACTGTGTGATGATTCCTCCTTGAGTCATTTTGAAAGAGTTTAGGTTTATTTGAACTCTTATAGATAAGAACATGTATGACTAGGGACAGGTTGAGTGAGTGGAGAAGAGAAGAACTGTTAAGGGATTTCAACCAAAAGTACAAACAAATAAGGAGTATAAATGTTACAATAGCGTTTTGTTGGATTCATGAAAGCATTTTCAGTGTACCTCAGGAAATCTAGTGGTACTCATGCACAGAGATTAAGTTTGGCCCAGCGTTGTGGTACATAATGTAAAAGGTCACCTCTTGGTCTCCATACTGTAACCTCTTTTCCTGGAACAGAATTTGGAAAGAAGTTTGACTTTTTTTTCTAGTTCTCTTTTAGAAAATCAAGTGAACACAATATATGTGGCTGGAAAAAAAGATAATGGGAGATCTAGCGAAATAAGATCTGAACCAATCTGATAAGTGAATTTAACTCAACAGGCCTTTATTAAACAGCTACACCAAGTAGGGCACTGTACTAGGCACTTAGGGATTCAAAGATGAAAAAAGGAATAGACTGGGTCCTCATCTGCTGGGGTGTATTTCCACAAAAAAGAAGGAAAGGAATTTACATTTAAAGACTGAAGCGAAGACATCAGGAGGAATTAGAAGAGAGTAGCTAAGGTAAAATCTCCAGGGGAAAGTTAAAATGACATGGAATTACTTAACCTTGAAAAGAGCTGTGGAAAGATCTCATAGCTTTCTGATTGATGAAGGTGGTTTTATAGAAAGGATGCTGAGCAGTCAATGTCCATCTCCAAGCAGGATGGGGAAATTAAGGGATTTAGTTTAGATCAGAACTGAAGTGGAAGTGGGGGAGAAGATAGAAATTGAATTATTTTCCTATGCCTCGTTCCCTAACACGGTATAAACCAGTTTGTTCTAATTTCCTTCTTCCCTCAACGTGTCATGTTCACAAATAAGCCAAAGATGGTAATTAGAAAAGTGGAGAAAAGAAGCAAGGTCACGAGAGAAGAGAATTAAACTACCCTCTTTGTGGCAGTCTTTTCAGAACAGTTTTATTTTGCCCCCAAACTATAGATTGACAATGAGGTCAGTCAAAAAAAGATATGGAACACCTGTCTATCTCACATACGAAGTAAATGACAGGGAAAAATATCCTGGTGGTAACTACTACCTACTAAAGAAGCTTATGGAATCAACCCAATTTTTATCATTTCAGGATAAAATCTTACTTAAAGTTGTTTAGGTGTGGTTCTATCCAAAAGCAAGAGACCAGACCAAGTTACCTCTTAAGAGCACAGTCTATGACTAAGCAACTAACACAAGGCATACATATATAAAAACTCCCACTAGAACTAAAATAAATAATGCACCAAAGAGCTCTTATTTGGGAGGAGGGAGAGGAGAGAGAGGAATGGAGGAAATTTGGACTTGTGATTTATTTGACGTAGGGAACTTAATCGACCAATCAATCAATTTCCCCACCAAACAAACCAAACAAAATTAAAAAAAAAAATCCCAACCTTTTATGATCTATAATCTTATAGAATTGCCTGGGGCACTGAGGGGTTAAGTGAGTTGCCCAGAGTCACACAGCTAGTATGTGTCAGAGGCAAGACTTGAACTTGATGGTCTTCCGTCTGCTACTCCATTCTGTTCCTTATCTGAAAACTACTAGTAAAACAATAAAATTCATACTTACTATTTAGAAAATAAGGTAAACTAGTTCATTGTTATATGAAAGATTATCTAAATAACCCATAGATGGTCTAAACTCCAGATGTGTCTAATAATAACTAAAAAATTAATGTCCTAATGAAAACTGCCATGAAACACTAATAAATGCTTTATTTTAAAAAAAATAGACTTGAAGACCAAATAGATATTTAAAAATGAGTTGAAATACTGACTTGTAATAAATTGTATTGGTATACTTACCTCTGTGTCTCTGAACCTATCTTCATAGTCTAATCTGTCCTTCTCTACGGAAGTCAATTTTAGCTTTAAGTTAGATACTTCAGCCATGAGGTCCAATTTCTGAGTTTCTAGAGATGTTCTGCTCAGAAGTTCCTGATGAAAGAATGAAACATTTTAATACTTAAAACAATTACATTTAGTTCTGTGCTGTATATACAAGATTGCCTCAAAATAAAGAATTTTTCTACTGAAGTGTGAAGTTGGGCACCTTTATCAAGGCAACTTTTTGTGTAAGGATTAATTACATTTCTAAAATCCAAGCATTTTTTTTGACTATAAAGGCTTATCTAACCTCAAAAAACATAGCAAGTAAGGCTCCACTACTGAAGATTAAAGAAGTGGTATGGTGGTGGGAGAAAGCTGACTTGGAGTTCTTTCTGTATGGGATTTCTCTCCTTACTTACTGCTGAAGACTGACCCAAACCTCTCCCTCAAAGCAACAAAAATCTGTCAGATGATAATGTCTAAGAGAAAAATAACTAATACTTTTTTTAAAAATCCCCATATAGGAAAATAATATGAAAATTTTGGAAACAAAGTATATGCACAAATTAGAATTTTCCAAAAATATAAACAGAATTCTATTTTAAGATCCTCTTTCTTCATTTCCTCATGGGCTGGCACACAACTGTCTCAACTTTTTTCCTAAGATTTACCAGGCAAACTGAAGCACACCGAATAGAATTCAGTGCACCAACAGACCCAACAGTTGCAGTTCCCCACACTTAGCAGAAAATCGTCTGCTAGTGCTTAATTCTCTCTCCATACCTGCTGTAACATTTCTTCTGTAGCATTTAATTTCTCCCTGTGCTCTTCAAGACAAAACTCCAAATCACGAATCTTTTCTCCCTGAGCTTCCACCTGATCTGTTAATACGCTTACCTGAAAAGCATAAAATACTGACATAAGGAAAAAAGAATTGTACATCTCTGTCTGTTTCTCAATTCAATTCATAACAATACACATTGATTCCTCAATTTCTCTAAACTAAAAAAAGAGACATATAATTTACTCAACATTATGATATCAACGGTACATTTCACCTACACTTACACATTCACTTATTTTTGTTAATCCCTTTCTTCTGAAGAAATCCAAAGGGTCACCGTTAAAATATAGAGGAAACTTTACTAAGCACTTATATAATTATTTTATAGAGCCTTTATATAAATCATCGTTTGGCAAGAGCAGAATAAAAAGTAACTTTTGTGACTTAAATTAAAAGGGAACTATCAAGTCAGATAGATTTATGCCACTCAGATTTCAAAAGAGCTTAGAGAATTCAAAACCAGAACGTTTTTAGATGTATGTTTTTAGAGCACGATTAGACACCTTGAGCTGAATGCTTTCCATTCTAAAAGTTCAATGAAGGTACTATGAATTTAATCTTAATTTCATACATCAAATATTAAGACTTAAATCCACTTGGTTCACAATAACATGGTGTGTGTGTGCATGTGTGTGTGTGAGAGATATATTTATTCCGTCATTCTGAAGTTCAAATGGTTGCCATTAAAATATAGAGGAACTATTGCCAATAACCTATGCTTTGTACAAACATATACACATAAATGTGCTATCTGTGTACATTTATGCTGTATACACACATGTAATACACACACATAAGTGTGTATGTATATATATATATATATATATGCTAAATATAAACTAGAAAACTGCCTTGCCACTAAATTAAGATGAAATCTTTGTGAATATACTAAAAGAAAAGTTTAACACAAAATGACTACCTGGAGAACCAGAGATTCTTTATCATTTTCTAAACGTGCTAGCCTTTCTTGATATACATCTCCATTTCCAGATATACGTCCATTAGTCTGAAAGAGAAAATGATTAGATAAGAAGGAGACCCTTCAAAACTGGCACAATGTGAATAACCAGACCTCAAATCAAATGTAATACGGCTGCCACTGGCATTACCCAAAATATATACAAACGAGAGTGTAAGTTGATTCATAACACCCTTGATTTCAAAATAGCTTCTGTTAGCATGAATAAACATGTCAAGGATTTAACTTTCTTTCTCCCACCAGTCTAAACAGCTTCTTCTGAAGCAGAAAAATCTGACCAATGGGATTGTTACTGACAGGCAATGCTTCTTCTACTGCTTCTTCTAGATCTACGTGGAGACTTATTCCATACCTAAGGAAGTATCCCCTCCATCAGTTAGTCAACGAGCATTTATTCATCCCTTATTATGTGCCTGGCACTGTGCTAAGTACTAGGGATACAAAGAAAGGCAAGTTCCTGCCCTCAAGAAACAGCCTATGGGGAGACAATATGCAAATAACCATATATACTCTTCCCCTCCCCTCCCTTCTCTCCTTTCCCTTCCTTTCTTTGTCTATAAATATTATAGCAAGTATGGAGATAGAACAAGCACTAGCAGATTATTTTCTACTCAATGTTAGTAGATTTCAAATCTTTATATTGTCGGGTCCATTGTCATACTGAATTCTATTAGGTGTGCTTCAATTAGGCTAGGAAACCTTAAGAAAAGATTTGGGATGGTTATGTGCTAATTCATGAATGGGATGGTAATGTCAGTGGGAAAGCTCTAGCAACACCGAGGGTGAGATGAAGACTGGGACAACTTGGAAAGGCGTCTTGCAAAAGGTAACATGTGAGCTGTCATCTCAAAAAACCATGTGTTTTTTGTATTGCTTCTAGGTCAATCTAGATGGTAGTCATGATATCATTTTCATTTTCATATTCAATCCTATGAAATTTTTTTTCTTTTCTTTTTTTTTTCCAGGCAATTGGGGTTAAGTGACTTGCCCAGGGTCACACAGCTAGTGAGTATCAAGTGTTTGGTCTGAGCCTGGATTTGAACTCAGGTCCTCCTGACTTCAAGGCCAGTACTCTATCCACTGTGCCACCTAGCTGCCCCCCTGAAATTTTTCCTTAGGAAAAGGAGAGTTGGCACCCACAGGCCATCAATTCTCTGACAATCTAGATCTCATCTACCCTCAAGGCTCAACTTAACTCCTTCCTCAAAGAATCCTTCCAATGAACATTTCCCCATCAGTTTCATCAGCACTCTTTCTCTGAATTCTGGCAGCAAATATTGCCGATAAGTCATCACTGTCCTTGCCTAGCACAGTTTATGCTTTTCATTGTTTATATCTTGTTCACAATGAAATCTAAATCATGTCTAGCACAGAGTCACAAGAATTGAAGGTGTTCAGAAAATGTGTTAATAATTAATGTGTGTTCAAAACATGCACTTCTTTTGGAGGCAACTACAGTTTTGTTTTTCAATTATACACAAGTCTGGAGCTCATGAAAATGGGTAAAAATCATGAATAAAGACTTTCTCAAATACATTTGCAGTGAGGAGGGGGTGTCTAGATCTGAATTTTGCTGTGGAAGGAATTCCCATTGTGGAAATTGCCCCTACTGACGTGGAACAGCAATTCTTCTATAACTTACAGTCTTAGAAAACAGCTTAGTGCCTGAAATTGCCAGGATATTGAAAGTTTAAGTGATTTACCCACGGACACCCAGTCAATGTTAGAAACAGGACTTAAACCCAGATTTTCCTGAATATGAGTCTGGCCCTCTTATCTATTACGCCACATATTTCCAAATACAACATGTCAGTATATAGAAGAAAATTTTCCATGACTGCAGAGCATAAGCTCAAGTAGCATTTTCCATCTCCTGAATACATGCCACTCCTAAACTCCATTTGGACACAATTCCATTCAGATCACGGAGGCCAGATGAAGTCCTAAGGGCAGGAATTGGTGGGTGTAGCCAGTGCAATAATTAAAAAGCTAAATTTTATTCTGTCGTGTCCAATTCTTTGTGACCCCATTTGGGCTTTTCTTGGCAAAGATGCTGGAGTGGCTTGCCATTTCCTTCTCCAGCTCATTTTACAGATGAGGAACTGAGGCAAACAGGGTTAACACAGTAAGTGCCTGAGGCCGGGTTTAGAACTCAGCTCTTCTTGACTCCAGGCCCAGCACCCTATCCACTGTGCCATCAAGCTGCCCTCCCCTACCTCCTCACCCCCAAAAACTAAATAGGACTGAATAGATCAAGCTTTATGACCAACAGACAAAACAAAACATTGCTAAGGGGATGCCTCATAAAAAGAGTTACACTATTATACATTACCTCCTCTATTTTTATAAACATGAGCTAAGTTTGTGACAAGCAAAAATCTGAGGTCTTGAATATATATCATGAGTATGAAATACTTTACATATTATTTTAAAACATTTACCAAGATTTTTGTCTGTAACATTACATGAATTCAGGATATTTCCTTCTAAAATGTAGTGTAATACTATTATATGGTAACTGACAAGAGCTCGTGAAGAGTCAGGTCCTAATTCAGTAAATATATGATAAGTACTCGGAGATCAAATTATCAGTACTAACTATTTGTCAGCACACTCCCTTTCAATTATTACAACTTAATTTTGCCTTTTTAAAAAAACTATAATGGCCTGAATTAAATTTTCTGAATTATCAGCAGTTTCCAGGAATGGTTTGAATGAGTATTAGCTCTAAGGGCTTCCATGAAAAATGAGAAATGTCTCTCTTGGGACTTGCCCTTGGAAAAAGAAGCAGTGTATAAGACAAGTTTTTAATTTGAGAAAATGCTCATCTTTGTTAAATATAGTTATGCATGATTAGTTTTAATTACAAGTATTAATTGCCATCTAAAAAAACAATTCAATATACATGAATCACATTTTCTGAATAGATACACTATACTGTGTGGAGTTTGGATTTTTTTTTTAATGAGGCATGAAAATTCTATTAAAAACAGAAATCTTTCATTCTGACTAAAGGAAATTATTAAAAAAAAAAAGTGGGATTAGCAGTGCTGTATTCCCAAAGGGGCATATCTGATAAACAAAATGAGATGTTATGGAACTTCTTCTCCAGAAAACTCTGAAAGAGAAAATAGAAGGAAGGAAGGGAAGGAAGGGAAGGAAGGGAAGGAAGGGAAGGAAGGGAAGGAAGGGAAGGAAGGGAAGGAAGGAAAGGAAGGGAAGGAAGGGAAGGAAGGAAAGAAAGGAAAGGAAGGGAAGGAAGGGAAGGAAGGAAGAAAGGAAGGAAGGAGAGAGAGAGAGAGAGAGAGAGAGAGAGAGAGAGAGGGAGGAAAGAAGGAAGGATGGAAGGCAGGCAGGAAAGAAAGAAAGAAAGAAAGAAAGAAAGAAAGAAAGAAAGAAAGAAAGAAAGAAAGAAAGAAAGAAAAAAGAAAGAAAGAAGAGGGAGGGAGGGAGGGAGGGAGGGAGGAAGGAAGGAAGGAAGGAAACCTCAAGAAAAAGCAAATTTAATTTCCTAAGCCTGGGCTTACAGCAAGTTATCTCCCAAGAAAACAATGACTAGATATAAGAAAAAAAAACTAATACTACAGGAAAACAAGAAAAATTAAGATCTACTAGAAGAATAAAACATCATGTTTTTGCTATTATGTAAAAAATACTTATGCTTACAATCTAGAGCTTAATGGGAACCCAGAAACAATCTAGTCCCTCATTTTACAAATGAGGAAACTAAAGTTCAGGAAGATTAAGAGACTTATTCAAGGTAACACAGTTAAGAAAAGATATCCCAACTCTATGAGAATGGGTGGAAGTGTCTTTTTACTGGAGAGGAAAACTTGGTGGGAAAGGGGAGTAGTGTTATAATGTTACAAAAAAGTTATAAATGTTACCCCAAAAAAGTGAGTTATTGAAGTAGTTTAAATAAATGTACCATGGGGGCAGCTAAGTGGTACAGTGGATAAAGCTTGGAGTCAGCCTTGGAGTCAGGAGGACCTAAGCTCAAATCGGACCTCAGATATTTGACACCCGGTAGCTGTGTGACCTTGGGCAAGTCACTTAACCCCGACTGCCTCACAGAAAGAAAGAAAGAAAGAAAGAAAGAAAGAAAGAAAGAAAGAAAGAAAGAAAGAAAGAAAGAAAGAAATTTACCATAGAAAACAGTCTATAAGTAAACATTTATTAAGTACCTACTATTTGCCAGGCACTGTGGAAAGCACTGGGGATGCAAATACAAAAAAATAAAGGTAGTCCCTACTCTCAAAGAGTTTTTTATTAATCTAATGGTGAAGATAACACTCAAAAAAAAAAAAACAAAACTGGAGAGGTACCCAGCATTGGGACATGATGGAGAAGTCGAAAGGAATATAGCCAGGTAGGAAATGAAGAGGCAGCTGGCCTGGGCATTCTCATTTTCATGAGGTTCCAGGAAGACACTTCTGCTCTGCTCTCCAAGTAGGAGGGCCTTAGGGGCAGATGCTACTATCAAGGTATGAGTACTACAAACTGTCAGGATGAAAGGGTTCTTGGGTGGGGCATGATAGAGAAGTTCAAAGGAGTAGGAAATGTCTTGCTTCATTTGCTGGTCCTTCACTTAGGCAGTGAACTCCTGGCTAGGAAATTCCCTTTATGAATACAGATCAGCAACTCTATCAGTCTTACAGTTACATGAAGGTACTGAGAAGCGAAATGATTTGCTAAGTGTCCCACAACCATTATGGGTCAGTCAAAACTTGGATCTAATTTCCTAATTCTATCCGCTTTGCCAGGTTGCTCTCTCTCTCTCTCTCTCTCTCTCTCTCTCTCTCTCCTCACCCTGTCTCCAGGTCAAAAAGAAACATAACTCCCCAAAATCCACATCTCTCTTAATCTTAAGCTAGGTTCTGCATGTGGCCCCATTGCGCTGGGCATCATGCAGGAAGGCTTCTGGGGGCAATAAGAACTTCTTGCACTAAAGCAAGTGAGTCTCTGTCTTCAGTCACATTCTGGCTTACTGACTCCTCTCTCCCCCAATATCTGCCGAGTGCCTTTTCTCTTCCTATCAGTATTTCCCAATGGATGTAAGGGTTTGGAAGGGTGTCTATGTTATTTATTCTATCATCTCTCTGTATTCTATCTTGTCCTGATGCAGCTGAGATAGGTTATTCACAAGTTCCAGGGCTGCTTGCTGAAATACAGAAAATGGAGGGAGGATAGAAAAAGCTTGTCCTGGTATT
This sequence comes from Phascolarctos cinereus, assembly GCF_003287225.1. Classification (NCBI taxonomy): domain Eukaryota; kingdom Metazoa; phylum Chordata; class Mammalia; order Diprotodontia; family Phascolarctidae; genus Phascolarctos; species Phascolarctos cinereus. The sequence goes on from NW_027555514.1 coordinate 208,849,248, forward strand.
GGGACTTGGATGATGAGAAGAGGTAAGAATTTGGAGTTACTACCACATGATTTCCATCATATTGCCAAGTACTATATTCACCTTACAAGTACCACAATGAGTGAGTACAGTATCAATATCCTTTGATCCAGAGATTCTACTATTAGGCTTATACCCCAAGGAGGACATTCATTGATAAGAAGAAAGTTTCTAATTACACTAAATATATTTATAGCAGCACTAATTTTGGCAGCAAAGAACTGGAAACAGGAGCAGCTAGGTGGCATAGATAGAGCACTGGCCCTGAAGTCAGGAGGACCTGAGTTCAAATCCGGCCTCAGACTAAACACTTGACACTAGCTGAGGCACTTAACCTCAATTGCCTTAAAAAAAAAAACCTGGAAATAAAGTAGATGCCCATTGATTTGAGGACTAGCTAAACAAATTGTAGCATATGAATGTAATGGAACATTATTGTACTGTAGGAAACTGTGAACATAATGAATATAGAAAAGCATGGAAGGACTTGTATGAACTGATACAAAGTGAACTAAGCAGATCCATGAAAGCGACCTACACAATGTAAAAGAAAGATTACAAAATGATCAAAAGCGAATACCGCAATGTAATCTAATGGTGAAGACAACACATCCCACCCACCCCCAAAAAAGCAGGAGAGGTACTCAGCATTGGGACGTGATGGAGAAGTTGAAAGGAGTACAGCCAGGTAGGAAATGAAGAGATGCAACAATGAAAAAGAGAGTATAATCACAAAACAACCAAAAGTGAACATTGCATAATGAAAAACAAGTAGAGCCCCAAAGAGAAAGGAGAAGATGGCTCCTCCAACTCCTTTGCAGAGGGGGTAGGTCCACTGGTGTGGTACATTGAATTTATTTTCAACTTTTGATGTATTGATCAGTTTTGCTAGTGGTTTTTTGTCTTCTTTTTCTTTAAAGAGTTTTTAAAAAAGATTTCTCATAGCTTTATATATAATACTTGTTTTCTGTATATGGAAATGCTCATCTTATTTGATGTTTATTAAGTTAAAAATGTAAACAAATTAATTATGAAAAAATTATTTCTTATATGGGATGGCTCTTTAGGAGACAGCAGAAGTAATGGGAAAAATTCTGATGTAAAAAACAAAAGATATTAATAAGAAATTATCAAAAACTACAAGCACTAAGGACATCAAATTTTTCACTGAACTTTGTCTTCCCAAAGATTATAATCAGGAAGTGGGTTTAAGGGAGGAAGAGGCTCTAATTCTATCCAAGGTCTCATGATCCCTTCAGAAGTACCAAAGTATGGAGTACCAGAAAGAATACTGGATTTAGGGTCAAGTTCTGGCAGTCTCACTTATTCTATGACCTCAATTCACTTTGCTTTGTCCATCAGTTAACTCATCCCTAAAATGAAGGTGTCAATACTCATATGACCTCAGGGCAATTGTGATATTCTTCTTCTTCCTCATCAATAACAACCTATCCCTCCGACTTTACATAGCACTTTGTTCCCAATTCTCTAATGCACTCATGTTACTTTTTTTTGGCTAGGCAATGGGGTTAAGTGACTTGCCCAGGGCCACACAACTAGTGAGTGTTACGTCTCTGAGGCCAGATTTGAACTCAGATCCTCCTGGCTACAGGGCTGGTGCTCTATCCACTGTGCCACCTAGCTGCTCCATGTTACTTTCTAATATAGTTATCTAATGATGTCATATTCCTTACTAGACTAAGTTTCATGAAAGCACATTATCTTACTTAAAATCCAATCATAAACATTCTGTAAAGACTTATTAAACACTATTATGTGCCAGGCACTGTGCTAAGCACTGGATTTCTACCAAAGAAAGCTCAGCATACATACTCTTTATACATTACTATTCAAAACAATTTGATGAACTGACCAGACGTTCTCAAAGATTTATTGAATTTAAGAACATTCATGCTCAATTAGTATCCAGCTTTTCTTAGCACACTTAATTACACCAAACGTAATTCAAAGTAGAATTAACTAACTCATTATAGTGTTAATAATCACAGTGGAGAGGAGGTCAGGAAAAGTCCATGTATGAGAATTCAGCACTTTTGGTGATAATATTATTATTTTGCTTCAAAATAATACATACATTTGAAGATACAAAGACAGTAATCCAGCCCTACTGCCACAAGCTGGTAGGATTTCGGTTATACTAGGGGAAAGCATATTTAACTCTCAGAAGAACCTGATTTGGGGCCAGATGAGTTCCTCAGTGAATTCTACCAAACATTTAAGGAACCTTTAATTCAGTACTATATAAACTATGAGAAAAAGAAGGAATCCTACCAAATGCTTTTTATGATACAACTATGGTACTGATGCCTAAACCAGGAAGAGCTAACCCAGAGAAATAAAATTATAGACCAATTTCCCTAATGCATATTGATGCAAAAACTTCAAATATAATAATACTAGCAAGGAGATTACAGCAATATATCACAAGGATCACACACTCTGATCAGATAGGATTTATACTAGGAAATTAGATTCATGCTAACATATGGGAAAGAGATGGGACCTATGATTTCATGAGTATGGGGTATTCCCAATGAAGAAACTCCTGAGAGTTGCCTAAAAGAGTTGGAAGTCCCTTAACAGGATCACAGAGACAGTCAAATGAGAAATCATATCTTATATCATTAAAAAACAATCAGATAGAAATGGACACACAGTCTGAATAACCGAACTAAGAAATTTGGCATACACACTCTGTATAATGGTCACGACCATTAAAAAAAAAAGAAAATAACTACATTAGTTACCTTTCAAAACTTTTTATACAGGGAGGTGATCACGAAAGATGAAACAGAAAATGAAACTGCAAAGTTTTTTCAATAACAGAATTAGTATCAACTAGAGAAAAGATTTTTGCACAAATTATTCTAATAATGTGTTTGCTTTTTATTTGAATCATCAACACTTTGCATAATGTCTGGCACACTATAAATTCTTGCTTAATAAATACTTATTAATTATGGTGTTATATATAGGGAATTAACACAAAGTCAAAACCCATTCCCCAATGAATAAATGGTCAAAGAGTATCAAGTAGATCTCAAAAGAAGAATTGCAAACCATTAATAGCCATAATAAAATACTATTTCAAATCACTAAGAGAAATGATATTAAAAAATACTTTTTTAAAAAAACTGAGGATTCACTTCCCACCTAGCAAATAGGTAGATTATAAAAGGTACCGATGGAAAGACAGGTACACTAATACATTGCTGAAGGAGCTGTGGATTCTAGAAAACAATTAGGAATTATGCTAAGAAAGTGACTCAAATTTCCACATGCTTTGGTTCAGAAATCTAATTGGTAACATCCTTGGTACTGATCCAAAGAAGGTAAAAGACAAGAGAGGCTGCATGCACACCAAAATATAGCAACACTTTTTGTGGTAGCAAAGAATTAGAAACAAAATAGATACCCATCCATTGGGGAATGGCTAAACAAATTATGGGACACGAATGGAATACCCTAAGAAACAACAAATATTCAGAATACAGAAAAGTATGGGAAATTTATATTAAGTAATACAGAATGAGATAAGGAGAGCCAAATACATCATGATTACAACAATATAAGTGGTAAGAAAAAGAGTCACAGCGAAAACTTCATGCTGTGTACTTATACTGATCATGCTTTGCCTTAGCCAAAGAACTAAGAATAAGTAGCTCCCTCCTTTGAGCATGGTGGACTATAGGTGTGAATGATTATGTCTACTGCCAGAGAGAGTTGGTGAACTGGTGAGTTTGAATGAACTACTTCCTCCTACCCTCCCCCTTCTTTTTTAATCTTTATTATTCTTAAAATATGGCTTATTGGGGAGGGGAAGGTGAAAGGATATAATCAGATATGAAGGTGATGTAAGGGATTAATAAATATATTCTATCTTTAATAAGACCATTAAAAAACAGTTTAACAAGGGCTATGTAGTTTACTAATGCCCAGTGTAAGGTGAAATACCTGTAGCCTAAAGGCAATAGGAAACAATTCCAGCATCATATGCCTATGCTTATGAGAAGGTAGTATCTATATCAGAGCTACAGATGTGGTTGGCAGAATTAGGCAGAAAGGAGGCAGCTAGGTGGCGCAGTGGATACAGCTCCAGTCTTGGAGTCAGGAGAACCTGAGTTCAACTCCGACTCTGATACTTGACACTAGCTGTGTGACCCTGGGCAAGTCACTTAACTCCGATTGCCACACCAAAAAAAAAAAAAGAAAAAAAAAGAAAAGAAAAGAAAAGTAAATGGGCCTTATTGGGGTAGCTAGGTGGTGCAGTGGATAGAGCACTACCTCTGGAGTCAGGAGGACCTAAGTTCAAATGGGGTCTCAGACACATAAAAACTCACTAGCTGTGTGACTGGGCAAGTCACGTAACCCCAACTGCCTCAGTAAAAAAAAAAAAAAGAAGAAGAATTAGTAAGGCCAAACCAGGCCTGAAGAAAAGACAAGAAGGGTCAACATGGGGATTTTTCCTGGCTTCATGAAGAATAGGTGCTGGTAAAAATGTCTTTTAAAAAATACATTTCCACACTTCAATTTCCATCCTCAAAGTGTTAGCTCAAAGTAGATAGTTCCCACTCATCACATACACAATTAGATACAGTGTGGCAGGCTGAAATTGGAGTCACAGGACTTGAGTTAGAATCCTAGCTCTGTGAGTTACTTACTGCCTGGGTGACCCTGGGAAAATTGCTTCATCGCTTTGGTCTTCATGTCCCTCATTTCTTAAATTCAAGAATTTGGACAAGTTGACCACTAAGGTCCCTTCTTGCCCTAAGACGGTCTACTGTGCTATGATCCTAAATGATCTAAACGCATTGTTTGGGGATGAAGCTGTGGGGCTATCCAAGACACAGTTCCTCTTTGCAAAATTCCTAGAGTTATAGGACAAGGGCTATGGAAACAGGAGAAGAGGGGAAAAGAAGTGATTCAGAAGGTCTCCTGCTATGTCCCAACAGCTCAAGGACCCAAGCTCTATTCTAGGAGTATGAACTTTACAAGTTCCCCAGACCTGGAGATAGAACAGGAGCTCCTTAAGAGTTCGGAGCAGTCTAAGAATATGCTTTTTAAAAGACCAAGACCAGAAGTACTAATCTCTTTCTTCTAATTTCTCTATTATTATTACTCTAGAAAGTTAAAAAGAGTCATCTTTCATGAATCAAGCTTGAACAGTAACCATACTTTGGGAATTCCATTAAGATCTGACCCTCCCTAACTGTACCAAAGTGGTTGACCTGCAAATGAGAATTCAACTGCCTCTAGCAGATGACTAATTAGCATCAGAGGAAAATTTTCATTAGAGGTTGCCAGAAGGAAAAGTTCAAATAGCTTTCATCTTAGATGATTTCTTTCAGACACAACATGGTATAGTGGTGAGTATAGGATATGGAATAAAAGATCTGGGTTCAAACACTGGCTTTGCCATTATATTATTGTGTATAATCGATAAGATCTATTTTTAATCTTATTATGATACTGCACTGGTGCATGATATGAACATTCATCTTCAGTCCATTTAATGTGAACATCAGTCCATGTCAGTGACCAATGCACTCTGCGCTAGAGTATGCCCAACAGGTGGGGTACAAGTATTTCTGATTTGTTCTGAAGTATCTTACCTTCTTGCTGTGAGTGAACATGAGCAAATGGCAGGAATTCTAACCTTTTGACTGTCTTGAGTCGGGCCAGTCTACAACTCTGTGACACTCTATTGATTTCTTTGACTCTTAGAATCAATTGTCATTACAATGATAAGGTTCCTACCAGGGCATCACAGCTTCACTATAATCCCAGGTCCCATGAAGTCCCCACTAAATAAGACCCTGGCTGGCATCCATCTCTCTACTTTGTCACTGTCCCGCCCCAAATGCATTTGCCACAATTAAGTTCTTAAATATTTAACCAGTTATGGCACCATTCCTCAGTAATGCAGATGGCAGTGCCTTAGTGAATGCTCTTTAAGGATCACTGTGGCTGAAAACAATGAGACTTCTGGTGATTAGCCTATCACCAATGAGTCTGCCCAGTGAGCCAGTGTTTCCAGCCTTCTGTTTTCCCCAGCATAATCCTCAGAAATCCAAGATCACCTGTATGCCAAACTGACACATCAGATGGTGGAAATGATCTCAATGAAAGAAAAATGGCTTATTCTTTACTTGACTTATATAAGAATTTTAAGTACACAAACAGGCTGGCCAGAGAATCTCCGATTTAAACAAAAAAAGTCTCAGAAAGGTGAAATAACTTATGTTATAAAATAAGTAATCAGCAGAGGCAAACTGAGAATATGAAAATCTAGTCATTTATGTCAGGAGCTGGGTCCACTATGAGGTCATAACTCTAACCCTCCAGTATTCATACTGATTTATTAAATATAGCTAGTATTTTTTGGATGTATGGTGTAAGAAGACTGGAAAGAGGGGATATGTCATGAAGGGCTTTGAATGCCAAACAGAGGATTTTGATCATGGAGATGATAGAGTCAATGGAATTTTTTGATCAAGGAGTGATGTGGTCCAACTACCACTTTAGGAAAATTTACAGAGGATGGAGTATTTAGAAATTAATTGATTGACTGACTGATTGATTGTTTGATTAAAGAGCACTAGTCCAACTTCCTTATTTTAAAAGTGGGGAATCTGAGGTCCAGAGAAGGGAAATGACTTGCCTAAAGTATGTAGGGAATTGCAGAGCTAAGATTCAAAGGGATAGGCCACTGGTGGCTCTGCTCTCTCCCTACTCCAGTTCATTCTCCATAAAATTATTTCCATAAAGTGATGGTCATGATGGGGTGTGGCCCAAGCCGAGGTCTTTGCCCCTTGCCCTAAAGGGAATCTGGCTCCCCTTTTGTGTACAGGCCCCAGCCCCTCATCTGCCTTTGAAAACCTTAGCCTACCTTTTAATTTCATTCAGATACCTTTCAGTTCCTTCATTATCTATTCCCATTGTCTATTCAATCTCTTAGACATTCCAGTCTCTGGGAATTCTCACCCAGACCTTTTGCCCAGACCATTTTCCCAGACCCTTCCCTGGTCACCCAAAGTATATAAGATCTACCCTGGCCCTCATTCGAGGCTGAGAAATCTCAGGCCTACAAGGCTGAGGACCTCTCATGCCCACTCATCTTTACAGGCGTCACCCCGCTGACAATCTCTCGTGCCCCAAAGGCAGAGCCTTTCTCATGCCCGCCTGTCCTTACGGGTGTCACCCGGCCTATAAGTTTTGCCACCAATAAACTTTTCCTCTGGCTGAAGATTTGAGTTGAATTCTTTCAGGCAGGGCCCGGTACCGCGATCTTGAGGTCCCAGCACCCCAAAACCCCTAGACCTCTTCAGTTAGACCATACCACCTCACTCCCCACCCCCACCCCAAATCAATAAATATGGAGGCTCCTACTCACCTGCATGATCTAAATCATCTACCTGGCATTCAAAGCCCGTTATAACAAGCCCCTCCCCTCCTAGTCTTTAACACCTTACAATCCCCACCTCCACTATGTATTCTTCTCCCTCATACTCTTCAATACAATGACACTGGCCTTGCTATTCCTCTAACAACATTCTATCAGGGCATTTTCTCTGGCTATCCCCTATGCCTGGAATGCTGTTTCCTCCCCTCCCTCCCCACTCACCCCCTCCCCGACCCCGCCACCTCCAAGCTTTTATGTTTTCCTTCAAAAACAGCTAAAATCCCACCTTCTAAAGGAAGCCTTTCCCAGTCCCTCTTAATTCTAGTGCCATCCCTCTGTTGATTATTTCCTACTGATCCTGAATATAGTTGGTTTGCTTATTGTCTTCTGCATAAGATTGGGAGCTCTGTAAGATCAGAGACTCTTTGTATCAAGAATGCTGAGCTTAAAGCCTGGCACATAGAAGGCACTTCATCTCTAAAAGTGAAGGAAGCAGTGTGGACTAGAAGAAAAGGCTGTGGCTCTGGAGTTAGATGCCCTAGATTCAAATCTCACTTCTGGTGCTTACTTCTAGTTGTTTGACCTTGAACAAGTCAATGAACCTCCTTGGCCTTCAGCTTCCTCATCTGTAAAACAAGGGGGCTGGATTAAATAGCTAGCTCTAGCTCTGTGTCTATAAGCCTAAGTAATTACCTTTTATTTACTCATATTAAAAGCACCTACTAGTTATCTATTAACATTCAAACATTACACAAAAAACCCTACTTTTACTATTCATTATTATATTAAATACTTTATTGATAAAGAGCTTTTTTTTAAACCATATGAGAAATTCTTGTTTCTAAAAGAGTAGTACAAGCCTACAAGCTAGACAGAATCAGTTCAGCCTTAAAGTTTAATATCCTTTATATAACATGTTCTTAGTTTTAATAATTTTCCATTTAACTTTTGAAGTTGCTCATGATACAAAGTCTCTTAAAGTAACAACATTAGTTAGCTAGAGACCAAACATCCCAAGTGGGAAAGAGGAAACCAATTTTATGGGAGGAAACAAGGGTGAATCTAATGAGGGGTTTGCCTTAAGTATGGAAACACTCCAGTTAGAAATCACCAAAAATAAGTGAGATTTTAATTCTTACAATTGGTTTTATTAATAAGTATTAGGAATTTGTTCTAAATGTTGAATTTGCTCCTCCTTGTCTTCCTGAACATATTGTGGGTTGATTTTTACATTCTTCACCAGTAAGATAGCTTTCATCATAACTAAAATCTACCATTTTCCTTACTAGGATGAGAAATGATAAAAATGCTAGATTTTTTTCCCCCATTCTGTTTTTTGGAGAGTGTAATTCAGTAGAGTATGAGCACTTTCCCAAAGCCCATTTTCTTTAGGTTAGGAATTCTTAGTGTGGGCACTCTTTGAGGCCCAGGAGGATTGAGAATTTGGACAAGGAAAAAATAACCATCTTTATTTTATATACTCACTTATAAAATTTAGCATTTTCTTTGATCATAAATTTCAAAAAAACAGCATTTTGAGAAGGGGTCAGTAGTTTCCCCAGACCATCATGACACAAGAAGGTTAAGAATTTCTATTATATTGCAAAAGCCATGGTAGCCTTGAGCAGAGCAAAAGGAAGAAATATGGAAAAGATGATTCTTGCATGTGGTGGGATGGTTATATTCTCTTGATGGCATAAAGGTCGATGAAATCATTCAGGCTGGAATGTCTTTACTGAAATGTTACATGAAAGCATAGACTTCCATTTTTATCAGTTGAATCAAGAAGGTCATACAAAAAGAACTTCAAGGCATTTGGAACAGGAATTTTTATTCCCAGCCTCCTAAGAGTTTCAAAAGAATTTTTTTAACTGAGGCAGTGAACCCGGCCTCTAAAAAGGATATACTGACACTTCTATTCAAACATAAGTTTCTGAAATTGATGATACTACTCATCTTTTTAAAAATTGCTCTGGTATACAAATAAAGCTAATGTCCTTTTTTACTCAATAAATAGGCTTTCTCTCTGCAAAACAACTTAATATGAAAAAAATTAATAGAATAGTTTTAAATAGAAGGGAAATTCAAGTAATTAAAATGATCTCTTTGAAGATGGTTAATTCTTGATTAAATAAGCATATATTCAAGGCCAATAAATCACACTCCCACAAACTCTCAAACATGATATTTTAAAAATAGCTTTCATCGTATTTATCTGTTTAAAAAGACAAGCCATCTGGTTCACCACTAACTTCTTCAAATGCAGTTAGCAGGAAAGATTTCTTATCTTATTTCTAATACTCTGAGGAAATTATCTTCCTTTTTAGAAAGCTGAAGGATGTAGGAAGATTCATCATCACCTCTATAGATAAACAACTTGGGATGCCTGCTACTCCATAATAACCAAGGACAGCTATAGATCAGACCAAGGACAGGCCAAGAGAGGATTCATTCTCATTTGGAAGGCCAGATAAGACTGTTTTTCAAAAGAACAGAATGTGCATATTGAATGCAGAAAGAAGGCATTGTGGATCCTGAGAACAATACAAAGACAAGACTAATAGTCTCATTACAGAGTGCATATAGTGGCTACACTGCTGGTATGAACCATTCATTGCCATCAACATCTGTTCTAGTGGCTCTGAAGAGGTCTAGGGCTTTTGGGGTGCTGGAACCCCAAGATCGCGGTACCGGGCCCTGCTCAATGAATTCAACTCAAATCTTCTTCAGCCAGAGGAAGTTTATTAGTGATAAATCACATAGACCAGGTGACGCCCGGAAAGACAAGTAGGCATGAGAGTCAGCCTTGGGGGCCTGAGATTCTCAGCATCTGAATGAGGGCCAAGGTGGATCTTAAATACTAAAGTAACTTTGGGTGGCCAGAGAAGGGGGTTGGGAAAAGGGTAAGAATTCTAATTGGGGAGGTCTAATGAGGGAACAGGAAGGCAGAAGTTTGAAAGACATCTGCACAAAATCAAGGTGGGGCTAGGACTTTCAAAAGGAGATAAGGGGAGATAAGGAACAGTTTGAGACCAGAGAAGGCCTTTCTGGGGCCTATAGACAAAAGGGAGCCAGATGGAGCCAGATTCTTTTAGGGCACATCTGAATAAGATTAAAAGGTAAGCCTAAGGCTTTCAAAGGAAGATGAGGGTCTGGGGCCTGTGAGTCAGATTCCCTTTGGGGTAAAGGGCGAAGATCTTGGCTTGGGCCCCGCCCCCATCAGCTCTAGTCTGTCAACGACTCATAAGGAATTCCTACATATACCATGATAGGACAAAAGATGCTTTTATGAACCCATAGAGGGAAATTAAGTAGAATTCTTAATTTTACACCATTTAAAGCATATTTCCATGAAATAATACTGCCTTTTAAAACAAAACGAGAATCCAATTCTATTATGTCATTCACAATTAGACAAACTTACAAGAATCAAGGGGGCAATTCAAGGGAAGAGGAAATGCAGGAGTGAATAAATGCAGGAGACAAGGTATAGCAACAGCAACAACGTGACAAAGGGAAACTTGTTTCTAAACATATAAAGAAATGGGGTGAAAGCAGAAATCCAGTAGAGGTGATGGTGAAGACGTAGATGGAGATATTATGGATAGTGCCTGGTGATACCCATCCTCTTTTATGGGACCACATTACAACCTGAGAAGGTACATGAAAAGGAAGGAGAAGGGAGCAGGAGGATAGAGAGCAGTGTGTTAGATGCTAGGTGAAATGAAGGGCTAGTAATGAAGGGAAGGTGAGCTCTGTGGTCTCAGAAAGAAAAGAGCCTACAGGGTAGTGGTGGAAGATGAAGGGGAAAATATTGTAAAGGGACAGAGGAAGAAAGAAGGCCTTACTTTCAAACTGGAAGAAGTTTCCATTGATGAATGCTCCTCTGGGTGAAGGGAGACGAGGAGCTTGCACTGGATTAGGCCTGTGTGATTTGGTGCTGGAAAACTCTTCTTGTTCTGGGAAAGGGGAAGTTGCAACCCCTGGGGGCAACCAGCACTTGGAAGAGTGGGAAAACATGGACACAAAGATATTTCCAAGCAAATGTAGAAAAAAGTTCAACAAGAGGGGGGTATAGATCAATGGTGGGGGAAGGGAGTCTACGATGGGATAGTAACCTCTTCCACATTTACAATAATTGGCACTGTTCTGAAAGTGAGGCACAATGGAAAAGTGGAATCCATGGGTAAGCCCTGAAAGGCAGTGACAAAAAGTGCCTAGAAAGGAGAGCCTAGAATGGATACCTCACAAGCTTTGATTGTATAAAGAATATAGAGAAAAGAAAGAGATCAGATGATTATAGGAGTCATGAACCAGAGAATGAGGGTCTAAAGTAAACAGAAAGAGAAGACAGATAATGAAGAAAGTGAGAGAAATCCTTTTTATGGAAAGAAGGGCAAAAAAAAAGAAGAAATTTAAAAGAACCAAGGGGTAGTAATTTTTGTTATGAATTAAGGGATTGCTATAGAATATGTAAGTGTTGGCAGAAAACTCACTTTTGAATAAGGATTAGGAAAATAATCAGTTTCCAGATCCAATTTGCAAATTAACCACTGAAGATCTCACATTGTATGGTATGTCTACTTATGGCCTTACAGAGTATACCTAAGATGCAGCATGGCATAGTGGAGAAGGGCTAGCCTTGGAATCAGAAGGATCTGGTTTCAAGTTTTAATACTGTCATATATTAGCTGTGTGCTTTGGTGCAAGTCATTCAACTTCTCAGTTTCCCCAGGTAACTCTCTGAGACTACAAGTTAGAGAAGAGTCGCTGCTGTGCATAGATGGAGGGATTTTCCACAGGAGGGAATTCCCCACATTGATGAAGTCTGACAGCCTCCTCCTAATGCCTAATAAGCCATATTTCCCATGACTGTTGATAGCTATCTTTTAAAATAATTATATCAACATGTTAGTACCAGTCATTACCAGTAAATAGTAATTATTCTTGTGATAGAGAAAATAACAAAATATCTAAAACACACTTTAAATGTCAGTTTACTTTTAAAGTAACATTTTCTAGAATTAATACAGTCTTCTTCTAAGATGTTCCGAGTACTTTTAGAAAGTTCTTATATATCCCCAAAACATATACCAATGGGGCATAAAGAGTGTTAGCCTCATTTTACTGACAAAGAAATTGTGGGATAGATTGGGTAGAATTTCCCAAAATCATACAACCAGTAATAATAGGAACAAGGGAGAATTATCTAAATCATAGTGAGTCTAACTACTCTAAAATTTTATATAATCATTCTAGGTTTCCTAAACCTAAATTTAACATGCTTGAGTTTGAGGTAAAAATTATCAGGTATTAGATTTCTATGAGGAATCAGACAAGTAAACAACTTGGGGCCCACAAATGGCATGTGCTGTAATAACAGACAAATGTCCAATTTCAGTGTGACATGCTAAGAATGCTGGGTGTGGTGATACGGCTTTTTTGGAATCAGAGAACACTACAGAACTCTTTGAGTCATACCTATTAGCTGCTTGATATTCATGTTAGGCTGGTAAATGTTCTATATAAAAACATGCTGGGCATATTGGCAGATGGGATGATTGACAAGGAGTTTGGTAGTAGATTGATAATGCTTTCAGGAAACTTTAACAAAAATAAGTCGCTTAATCAACCTGTTTCATTCAAAGACTTGAATGTTCAGTAAAGAATAAGGATCATTGGATCAAGGTTGTATGGCTATACCATCCACCATCAAAATAGTTTGAATTCACTGTAGACATTATAAAATATTTAGGAGTCTATCTCCCAAAACAAACCCAGGAACTCTATGAACACAATTACAAATCACTTTTCACACAAATAAAATCAGATCTAAATAACTGGAAAAACATCAGTTGCTCATGGGTAGGCAGCTAATATAATAAAAATGACAATCCTACCTAAGCTCATTTACTTATTCAGTGCCATACCAATCAAACTACCAAAAAATTATTTTATAGAGTTAGAAAAAATAATAACAAGATTCATTTGGAAAAACAAAAGGTCCAGAATATCAAAGGAACTAATGAAAAGAAATGCAGGGGAAGGTGGCCTAGCAATTCCAGATCTTAAATTGTATTATAAAGCAGCAATCATCAAAACTGCTTGGTACTGGCTAAGAAATAGGGAGGTGGATCAGTGGAATAGGTTAAATATGCAAGACACAGTAGTCAATGACTATAGTAATCTATTATTTGATAAACCCAAAGACCCCAGATTCTGGGATAAGAACCCACTCTTTGAAAAAAACTGCTGGGAAAACTGGAAAAGAGTATGGCAGAAACTAGGCATAGACCCAAATCTCACACCATATACCAAAATAAAGTCAAAATGGGTTCAGGACTTAGATATAAAGGCTGATACCATAAGTAAACTGGGAGAACAAAGAATAGTTTACCTATCAGATCTATGGAGAAAGAAGAATTCATGACCAAACAGGAGATAGAGAACATTATGAAAAGCAAAATGGATAATTTTGATTACATTAAATTGAAAAGTTTTTGCACAAACAAAGCCAATGCAACTAAGATTAGAAGGAAGGTAGAAAATTGGGAAAGAATTTTTACAACCAGTCTCTCTGATAAAGGCCTCATTTCTAAAATATATAGAGAATTAAGACAAATTTATAAGAACAAGCCATTCCCCAATTGATAAATGGTCAAAGGATATGAACAGACAGTTCTCAGATGAAGAAATTAAAGCCATCTATAGTCATATGAAAAAATGCTCTAAATCATTATTGATTAGAGAAATGCAAACCAAAACAACTCTGAGGTACCACATCACACCTATCAGATTGGCCAACATGACAAAACAGGAAAATGATAAATGTTGGAGATGTGGGAAAATTGGAATGCTAATACATTGTTGGTGGAGTTGTGAAATGATCCAACCATTTTGGAGAACAATTTGGAACTATGCCCAAAGGGCTACAAAAATGTGCATACCCTTTGATCCAGCAATAGCACTTCTAGGGCTATATCCCAAAGAGATCAAACAAATGGGAAAAGGACCCACATGTACAAAAATATTCATAGCAGCTCTTTTTGTGGTGGCAAAGAATTGGAAATGGAGAGGATGCCCATCAATTGGGGAATGGCTGAGCAAGTTGTGGTATATGAATGTAATGGAATACTATTGTGCTATAAGAAATGATGAACAGGCTGACTTCAGAAAAACCTGGAAAGACTTGTATGGTCTGATGCTGAGTGAAGTGAGCAGAACCAAGAGGACTTTGTACACAACAACAGCCACGGTATGCAATGACTAAGATTGTTAAACTGAACCCTTCTCAGCATTATGAAGATCTAAGACATCTCCAGAGGCCTCAGGACGGAAAATGCTGTCCACATCCAAAGAAAGAACTATGGAAGTCAAATCGCTATCACTTATTTTTACCTTCTGTTGAGTTTTGTTTCATCTTTCTGATGGTTCCTCCTATTGGTTTTAATTTGTACTTACAACTTCACTGATGTGAAATTATGTTTAATGGGTATGTAAATGTCAAGCCTGTATCAGATTGTGTGCAGTCTTGGGGAGGGTGGGGGGAGGAAGAAGGAGAAAAATTTTCAACTCAAAAGCATATGGAAAAAATTTTTTAAAAAAGAGTTTGAATTCAGTGTTTTCTGTTCACAGGTAATGGTGGAAAGGGAATGGAAAATACAGTTATAAGACTTAACAGAAGCTAGCTGGCATTTTAATCATCACAACTCATAATAAACATAACGCAGCAGCAATATATACTGTTACTGTGGAAATTAAAATAGTTCGAGGTTTTTTTGAACCCTGAGGGTCAAATGAAACTCCCAATTCTGTACACAGTTTTAGTTACATTTCATGTAAACAACATCATCTCAAGGACAGTTAGTCCTGCTAAAGCCCACAGCCTTGGTGACATCACTGAGTGGAAAAGAGGAGAAAAACTGACTCATGGCCAGGTTGACATATCATTGCAATGTGATCATATGGATTTCCTGTCCTGTGTTGATGTGCAAATGTGGTCATAAGCCAGACCACCATTCCCCTTCCTGATTCAGCCGCACCAGAAAGGCTGTGGCCTCCAGTACATTCACCTTTTTGATATTTAAAAATCAAGTCTTTTAGGAAGCCTTCCAATGTCGAAAAAAGTAAATGCCACATATCTCTTCTATTCTGATTTATATTTCTCTTGGGTTCTTTGCAACTTGGATGTTTGACAGACATTGAGACCGTAGCAGGTTCACTGGTACATGGCAATAGTGCTTAGAAATAACCTTTGATGAAACATTTCTAAGCTAGTGTTTCCTGACCATAAATCTTCTAACATACACTGCCTTTTAGCAGATATTTACTTGTTCCCAAATTTTTCACTCTCAAAATTCCTTACCTTCTCAAATAGTATCAAATAGATTCCAATCTCTTTCTTCTCCATGAGTCCTGTCTCTCCCAGCTGGGGCTGCCTCTTTCCCCCACACTTCTCAGCCCTACCTCCAAAGCTGCTAAGGGCAACTGAGTCAAAATGAGGAAGTTCCCAAGGAATTGAGACATTTTGCTGGTCTGCTCTGTACAATGCTGGGAAATAGTGACTTAGTTCAACTCCAAGTATAGTAATATTTAGCTCATAATTTTAATAATTCTCACATAGCACTAAATGGCATTTACAATAAAATAAAAATTGATACATTGATTAAAAAACATGTGCTCATTTCATGCTTTACATTAATTGCTAATGGACATAACAAATAGTTCTTGATATAACCAATCTACAAATAATTTAATGAACAATATTTATAAAGGAGAAACAAGCATAAGATGGGATTTCCTGCCCTGAAGGAACTATTCACTCCTCAAGATGTATATAACAACAACACAACAAAAAGAAAGCTACTCAAAAAAAAAAAAAGGCAACTCTGCTAGAGTCTGGTCACTGGTCACTCATATATAAAACTGGCATTTCATATATGAGATCTAATAGCTTGTTGGTATTAATGAAATGCAGCTATTAAAATGATAAATTATTTTAGGTAAGTGAGACTCAGAGACTCTGCTAAGTAGTGGGAAAATAACATACGGAGTTTGCTAAACAAAATGAAAATTTCAAAATGAAATTAGCCAACTTTCTCATTACCAATGTCATAGAAGATTCCAAATCAAAATACAACTAGCCTACCATTTGACTCTGAAGCCATTCAATCAGAGTTTCTGCTGTTGAGTCAGGGACTTGACATCTCAATCCTTCCTTCTCATCTGTTTCCATCATCTCTAACAAGCCACGAAGATCTTCCACCAGATGCAAGGCTCGCAAGCTTCCCATGAATGGAGAGGTTGGAGACTGACAATCAAAAATCCCATTGGAATATTCCAAGGCCTTAGAACCTAGAAAAAGTGAAATGAAAGCAATGAAGTTTACATAAATCCAGCTCTGAAAAAGCCGAAAGAAAAGCTATATTTATGGCCTTGCTAGGAAACCATTTTATCAGAGTTGTTAAGAAATTCATGAGCTAGAGTGATTATAACCTATCAATACTACCACATGATGCCCAACTCCCCTATACGAGGAGTTTACAAGTAACAAATTCTTGACAAGATAATGACATTATAAATGTCAGAGTTGGAAAAGACCTCAGAGTTCATCGATATGTCATCTATCATCTATCTATATATCATTTATCTATTCTCAATGTGATACAGAAATCTCCATTCCACAGACTCAATAAGTAGTTATCAAGTCTTGACTTTAATACTTTCACTGCTGGGGAATTTATCTATCAGGAGAGTCCATTCCACTACAGCCCCAATGAACATTAATTGCTGGGAAATTTTTCCTCATATCAAGTAAACATCTACTTTCCTATAAATCCCAACTAGCTAAGTTATTTATAAAATTACTACACTGAACAGACACTTATGATAAATAAGGACAGAGTAAGAAACTGTCAGTAATATTTGAAAGATCATGGAAAACCAGAACTATCCTCTAAAACAGTGGTTCATAAGACTGGGGCAAATGTTGCCTCAATGTAGCCCTTCTAACCTCAAAAAAGTTAGAGAACAAAGCCTACAGAATTGAGGACAGTGACCTTAACTTCAATTCCTGGTCAAATTCTAGATCAGATCAATCAGTCAAGAGATGATTGCTGAGTATCTAGATAGGAAAGCAGTAATTACAAAGAATCATCATATCTTTATAAAGAACAAGCCACGCCAAACTGATCTGATTTTATTTATTTATTTATTTTAGGCAATTGGGGCCAAGTGACTTGCCCAGGGTCACACAGCTAGTAAGTGTCAAATGTTTGGTCTGAGGCCAGATCTGAACCCAGGCTTTCCTGACTTCAGGGCCGGTGCTCTATCCACTGTGCCACCTAGCTGCCCCTCTGATTTTGGGGGGAACAGGATCATTAAACTAGTGGATGAGGGGGGTGTTTTGGATATAGTTTACCTGGAGCATCTGCAGAGCTAAAAGCTCACCACCAAAAAGATTTACCCTGAGTTAATGCATTTTTATATTGTTTCCTCACTAGTAGAGAGTAAGAAAAATGAAGGCCTGGCCTGGATTGGAGATGCTGTGCAATACACACATTTTGACCCAGATACACCAGAAGGAAGAAATTTTATGAAGCAAGAACATTTGGCATCTGCTGGGGGGAAAATATGTACAGTATTGGAATGGTAACATCACTAAATAACTTCTGAGGCAAAACAGCCCCAAAGACAGATACCAAAATTACAGAATAGAGATTCCATAAAGAAGTCCAACTGAACTTGGGGGAAACATGATGTAATAAAGAGAATACTGGTCTTAGAAATAAAAGAACTGAGTTTGTACCCCCGTTCCAATAATAACTACTTCTATAACTCAGGGCCAGGGACTGAACCTTTTTGGTTTGGGGTTTTTCTTTTTTTCATATATAAAAGCATAATATGGATAGAGCATGCGCTCTGGAGTCAGGAGTACCTGAGTTCAATTCCAGCCTCAGACATCTGACACTTATTAGCTTTGTGACCCTGGGCAAGTCACTTAACCCTGACTGCCTCAACACCCCACCCCACCCCCCGCAAAAAAAAAGAAGAAGAATGTTCATACTGCCTGCTTTATAGGACTGTGAGAATGTAACATTGGAGAAATGTGAGTGATTATCACTGTTATATTTGATCTCAAATTTATCTTCTCTTACTTTTTATCTACTGATTCTGGAACTATCCTCTAAAACAGTGGTTCTCAAAGCATGATTTTGGGAGCTCTGGGACTTCCTGAGGTCAAAACTATCATTATAATAATACATTATATACAATACATATTGCATATAATGTATACATATAAAATGTATAGATAATATATATAATACATTTTAATTTTTTTCTCTAATGACAAAAATATAGGTAGATATAGCCCACATAAACAAAAGCTCTTTGGTTAGGGGAGATCCTCAATAATTTTTAAAAGTGTAAAGGGGCCCTGAGACCAAAAAAATCTAAGAATCAATCATTATTCCAGTCTAGAACTAAGTCTAAGTCTAATCCCTCTTCCAAATGATAGCCCTTCAAATGTTCCAAGGCAGTTACCACATCCCTTCTTCCCCTTAAGTCTTCTCTTCTACAGAGCAAACATGCCCGTTTCCTTTAACTGTTTCTCATAGGACATGGCTCTCTTAGGCATTTCACCATTGTGCCTGCCCTCCTCCAAGCACCCCTTACAGTTTGCCAAAATCCTTCTTAAAATGTGGTACCCACAACTGGACACTACATTACAATGGTCAATCAAGCCATCATAGGATTTGGGAGCAAGAAAGGAATGGATATATATAAATGGGGAAACTGAGATTTAGCAAATGGAGGTGATATGTACAAGACCAGCTGCTATGAGGTTGTGGTGAAATGGATCAAACCAGTATGATCTCCTTCACAGGAACATTTAAGCACTGAGTTTGGATGTTAGAAGCTAGAGATTGATCTGACCTGCTATGATACCATCCATCTGCTCCAAAGCAGCTGCCAGCATATCGCTGGCATCGCTCATCATTTTCTAGTTCCTCAAGTGGAGAGTGAGGTCACAACCTGGATCTGAAACAAAAAAATGATGGGTTTATTAACTACACTCAGAAAAGTATCAACTCCTACTTGGCAAATTATGATTTCAGTTTTCAGTGTCCCATGCTAAGGGTAAAGTCGGGACATCATTTATTCACTTAGTCATTCAACAGATATTAAAGACCACATATTATTTTTAAAAGTATTATGCTCAGAATCAGAAGGAGACATAGATAGTACTACTACTATTACTCTACTAGTAATACTTGATATTTAGGTTACTGTAAGGTGAGGAAACTGCTTTACATATATTATCCCATTTAAGCCCCATCCTAGTGCTGTGAAGTAGAAGCTACTATTGTTCCATTTTCCAGATAAGGAAACTAACGCTGGAAAAGGTTAAATGACTTGCCAGGGTCACACAGAGTCTAGGTCTGCAAGAGAATCTGAATTTGGGTCTTCTTCACTCCAAGTCCATCACTTTATCCACTAGGCTATGCACAACATCTCAATCTAGTTGGTAATTCCTTTCTGTGGGTGTAGTCCCATACTGATAAACATATAGAACGATTAAGCCTTTCTAACATTTTAGGGCAAGAATCCACAATCTATGGCCTAGCCCAAGGTCCAAAATACACTCAACCACCTGGAATTTTACATTTTAAAAACTTAATTTTAAAATGTAAAAACCATGTGTAGCTCTAAGGCAGTCTAAAAACAGGTGATTAGGATTTGTCCTTCTGCCTGGGATCGGCATTGATTTGACCACCCCTGTTTCAGGGCATCAGCTCTCAAACATTCTAGTCTGAGGACCCCTTAGTACTTTAAAAATTATTGAGAACTTTTTGTCAAGGTATATGCCTAGTAGTGGAATCTGTGAGTCAAAGGTATGAATGGCTGAATAACATTATTTGCATAATTCCAAATTGTTTTCCGGAATGGTTGTACAAATTCACAATTCCAACACTTATGCACTATGTGCCTGTTTTTCCACAAGCACTCCGGCTTTATCTTTTGCCATCTTTTCCAGTTTGCTTGGAGTGAAGAAAAACCTCAGAGTTGTTTCAATTTCCATTTCCTTTATTAGTATTGACTTGGAATTTTCTTTCATATGGTTTTTAACAGTTTGTAGTTATTTTGAGAACTATATCTGCATAGCTTTTGACCATTCACCTACTGGGGAATGACTCTTTTCTTTTAAAAAAATGTTATAGTAATATTTTTTTTCTATTTCTTATATCCCTGTTATTTTCAAACTTTTATCCCTAAAATTCTGCCCACTGAACCTTTCCTTGTAACAAAGAAAAGCAGCCCAGAAAGATAAAATGCACCAGCAAAAGCATCTGACAGTGTATACAAAATTCCATACCTAGAATTTACCACATCTACAAAAGGGAAGGTAGTATGTTTCATCAATATTGATCAGTGCATTTACTTTATGTTCTGATATCTTTAGGTATTTTCATTTGCATTATTTTAGTCGTATATTTTTATATTAATTTTGTCTACTTCACTGCATTACTTCAACAAGTCATCCACATTTTCCCTGAATTCTTCACATCACCATTTCCTAGGCTGTAATAATATTCCGTTATATTTATGTGCAACAATTCAATCATTCTCCACTTGATGGGTATCCATTTTCCTTCCAGTTTTCTGCTACCACAAAAAGAGCTGCTATGAATACTTTGTTAAAAAAAAAAAAAGCTCTTTTCCCCTGGCCAACTTGGGATATATGTGGATATGAATAGTCTTTTCTCACATAATTGCGAATTGATTTTCAGAATGGTTAGACCAATTCACGTCAACAACAGTTTGTTACTGTGCATGCCTTCCCATGGCCCCTCCACCTTTGACCATTTGTCTTTGTTTATCTTTGCCAATTTGATGGCTGTGAGATGAAACGTTAGAGTTGTTTTCATCTACATTTCTTTCAATATTAGTGATACAAAGCATTTGTTCATAGTGTTACTGATACTTCCGATTCTTTCCTTCTCTAAACTTTACCTTTTTGGGGGAAGAAGCCTTTCCCAAAAGCCAAACCTCACTTCTTGCTACCAATGGTATCATTACCCCACATCTATAACAAATAACTTCACCTTCTACTTTACTTAGAAGAATGAATTCACCTGCTGTGAACTCCCTTATTTCCTTTCTCCTATTCCTCAAACCTTAAGACCATCAGCCTCTCTCTTCTTTCCTCTGTTCAAAGAAGAGGAACAGGGCAGCTAGGTGGTCCAGTGGCTAGAGCACCGGCCCTGGAGTCAGGAGGACCTGAGTTCAAATGTGGCCTCAGACACATCACACTCACTAGCTATGTGACTCTGGGCAACTTACTTAACTCCAATTGCCTCAGGAGAAAAAAAAGAAGGAACACTTCTCACTAAGTCTAATAGCTAGCACCTTGATGTGGTGCCTTCGGGTTTGCAAAATACTTTGCAGATACTGTATCATTTCATACTCACAGCAACCCTGCAAGGTTGATGCTATTGCAGTCCTTATTTTACAGATGAGGAGACTGGTACAGACAGAGGGAAGTGACTTGCCCTGGGTCATAGAGCTGGTAAGTGTCTGCGGTAGGATTTGAACTCAGTCTTCCCAACTCTAGGCCCAGCCCGCTGCTTACTGATCCATTTTGATGGTTCAGGCTACCTATGCTTTTGGATCCTTTCCCCTCCCATCTCCTCCTGGAATTTCGCTCTCGGCAACATCTCCTTTCTGTCTCATGCATTTTCAGTCCCTCCTTCACCCAGGGTTCTTTCCCAACCATCCCAAACATGCCTAGTTCTCCACAATTTTAAAACTGTGCTGTGCCGAACATTCTAACTCATCCAGCAGCTGTGCCTCCCTCTTTATTCCCCTTCACTGATACATCTCTAGAAAAATCATCTACAATTAGCAAGCAGATTGAAAGCAATGACTGATCAGGGTTTTATTTTTGGTTTTCCTAATCAGGGTTTTAGAGGACTAAAGGCGGAATGCACTTCCCTCCTCTTGGTATACAGGTGGTGTACTAACCATAGCTGGAAGAGGTGCTCTTTCTTAACTTTTTTTCTTTCTTTCTTGGCAGAGATTTATGAGGGTGGTGATAGTTATTGGGAAGTGCCAGTGGTATAAAAAAAACAACAATGTATCAGTAAAACACACAACCCCCCCCAACAACTGTCTATATCTAATGCCTCAATTTTCCCTCTTAAACCACTGCAATTTGAGCTTCAACCACTCCACTGAAATTGCTTTCTGTTTTTCTTTTCTTTTTTATTTTTTTTTGGGGGGGGTTGTTTTTTGGCTAGGCAATGGGGTGAAGTGACTTGCCCAGGGTCACACAGCTACTAAGTGTTGTGTGCCTGAGGCCGCATTTGAACTCAGGTCCTCCTGACTCCAGCCCAGTGTGCCACCTAGCTGACCCTGAAATTGTTTTTTCTAAGGTCATCGATGTAATCAAATCCAATGATCTGTTTCTAGGCCTTAATCTCCTTCACCCCTCTATGGTTTTTGACCCTGTTGATTACTTCATCAGAGTGGATCTTCCTTCTTTCCTTGAAGTTAGAAACATCACACACCTCTTGTTCTCTCCCTCCCTCTCTAATGACTCCAGGAATGGTTCCCCCTACCCAGTCCTTTCAAGGTAGTTGCTTGCCAGAGCTCTGTCCTTTGTTCTCTTCTTCTTTCTCTACATTCTCTTCCTTGGAAATCCCATAACCTCTCCCAGCTTCAACCATCACCTCTATAAAAATGGCTCTCAAATCTTTATCTCCATTGCTCTTCTGTCTTCTGATCTGTAGGCTCCCATCTCCTACTGCTTTCAGAGCATCATTATGTAATCTGTACTCCAGCCAAATGGAAAAGCTTTCCAGCCCTGGAATATAGTCTGCATTCTCACATCTCTTTGCTGCTGTCCATGCTGTTCCCTATACTTAGAATGTCCTTCTTTTGAGTGTTGAATTCCCATCCATTCCATAAAACCCATCTGGTGAAGACTTTTCTGATGCCCTGGTTGGTAATGACCTCCCTCCAGGACTTCACATGGCACTTTGTTTTTTAACTCTTACAATACACTATTCTCTTTGTGGTGACAAAGAGAGTAGGAAATTGAGGGGATGCCCATCAACTGGGGAATGGCTGAACAAGTTGTGGTCTATGAATGTAATGGAATACTACCGTGCTATAAGAAATGATGAGCAGGCAGATTTCAGAAAAACCTGGAAAGACTTACATGAATTGATGCTGAATGAAGTGAGCAGAACCAGAAGAACATTGTACACAGGAACAGCAACATTGTGTGATGATCAGCTATGACAAACTTAGCTCTTCTCAGCAATACAATGATCCAAGATAATTCCAAAAGACTCCTGATGATGCTACCCACATCCAGAGAAAGAACTATGGAGTCTGAATGCAGATTGACGCATACAATTTTTACTTTTCCCCCTTTCTCAAGGTTTTTCCTTCTTTGTTCTGATTCTTTCATAACATGACTAATGTGGAAATATGTTTAATATGGTTGTACATGTATAACCTATATCAGATTGCTTGCTATCTTGGGGAAGGGGAAAGGAAAGGAAGAAGAAAAATTTGGAACTCAAAACCTTACAAAAATGAATGTTGAAAACTATCTACATGTAATTAGAAAAAAACAAAAATCCTATCAAGTGCAAAAAAATACATACTATTCTCTGTTGCATCCCACATACTAAGAGGTTTTTGTTGAGGTAAAGGATTATTCCTTATCAATCAATCAGCATTTATTAAGTGCCTACTATGTATACAAAGAAATGAAACAATAAATGCCATCAAGGAGCTTATAATATCTTGACTAAAATTCTGTATTTTCAAATTGCCTACCACAGCACACTGATTTGCATGCAGTTGGCATTTAAGATATATTTGTTACGAAAAAAATTATTCAAGAGCTTTTCTTTATGTGGGTTATATCTACTGATATTTAATCTATTAGAAATTTGAACTGACAAAATTTTTAACATTTGTGTATTAATTTAAAAGTAATTATAAACCTATTATATGTTAACATAACATTTTAATGAAATATATTTTCTAAAAAATTTTCCTTAAACAATTTAGTGAGAACTATTTAACACACACACATATATATTTTTTGGCAAGGCAATAGGGTTAAGGGACTTCCCCAAGGTCACACAGATAGTAAGTGTCCAGTGTCTGAGGGATTTGAATTCAGGTCCTCCTGACTCCAAAGCCAGAGCTCTATCCACTGTGCAACCTAGCTGCCCCATGTTTTACATATTTTTGCAAACCCCTTTAATAGCTGTCTTAATAGAAAACAACTGGGTTCTGATATCTGCTTTTGCATTTGTTGTGATATGTTGTTTTGGATGTGAAGTATATGGAGAAAATCTGGCCTCATGCAGATATGTAGTAACAAAGGGGAGGACTATATTAATAGGCAAACAATGACTTAGGATCATTATGAAAATAGTTTGACATCAACAAGGGGCCCAAGTACCATACTTTTGAGAATTAATATTTTAGAGAGTTTTGTCAAGGTCCCTGAAAGCATGTGGATTTTTATATACATGGAATTAAATGAAACTTTATTAATCTATGCTAGGCGGAGGTGCTCTGACATGGCTTTTGAAAAAGATGTGGTTACTATAATGAGATGGCAGAAAGTTGCACAAATCTTAGGTAAGCAGACTTGGATGACAAGTAAATTCTTCAAAAAATTCGGAGAAAGTGTTTTATTCACTAATGAGGTTAGTTGAGCCCTTTCAAATAGAGAAGTCTTGAAGTATTAAATAGGGATGTGGGCTATCTCTTTGTAAGATTTTCAGTTCCAAATTTTTGTGCCTCCCTTCCTTTCCCCCTCCC
This sequence comes from Phascolarctos cinereus, assembly GCF_003287225.1. Classification (NCBI taxonomy): domain Eukaryota; kingdom Metazoa; phylum Chordata; class Mammalia; order Diprotodontia; family Phascolarctidae; genus Phascolarctos; species Phascolarctos cinereus. Next base: position 208,874,545 of record NW_027555514.1, read on the forward strand.
CAAGACAGCTTCCTTTTTCAGCTGTACCATTAATTAGCTGTTCAACTTTGGGTAAGTAAGCTCCTCTCTCTGGGCGTCAAGGCTAAAAAGGAGGGCTGGGGTTTTTTTCCTCCTAGTGAAAAAATTAAAATGATTTTGTGACTAATGACACTTCCATCTCTAAAACTCTATGTCTCTCTGAGTCTATAAGAACGCCTAAAAGTTTAGGGGTAACTATTTGAGAGAAGTTTTTAAGGGAAGCTAAATCTCATCTCTCCTTTGAGCTTCACAAAAGATATGCAGGTGTGATAAATAGCAGCTTCTTCATAAAAATACCACCTCCAATTTATGGAGAAATTAGGGCACGGCGGAGTAAAATCACTTGTATACAAGATCACATGGCAAATCAGTGGTAAAGCCAAGCTCAGAACCCAGGTAAGCGTTGTTATTGTTGAATGGTGCAAAGAGGTAGAGCACAATTTTATGTGTCAAGCTTTATAGTGAAAAACTAAAAGCCAGAAGGAACTCTAGAAGAGCAAAAGTTTAAGACAGCAGAGCTATCTCTGAAGTTTCTTCAATCTCTTGACTCCATGTAATTACACAGCAAAAATTCCCTTTGATTTTAAGACTAACACATCATGGAAGTATAGATGAATTTGACAAGTTTTTAAAAACAACCAAACTCAATCCCCCAAACCCAAAACATCTGCCTGGATGAACAGTCAACATGTACAAAACACAAAGAAATATTCACATTAAAAAGAAAACTCAAATTTCACGTAACACCAGAACAAGAAACAGTTATACATCTCAAGCCCAAACCTTGTAAACAAGTTCCTGTTTTTCAAATGGAGCAGGAAAAACTTTCCATTTGGAGCAGCTTCCTATTTCTTTCCTATTTCTAATTTGAGAGACATTTCAGGTACTGTATGATTGGAGGTGTGGGGAACACTGGCCTAATTACTGCTTGTGCTATTTCCAACTTACTAAAGAGAACTCGGGCCCTTGACTCCACTCTTTTGTCAGGCACTAATTTGGTATCAGTGGAAAAAACCCAGAGTACATTTCTATTCTATATGGCTGGTGAGTCCGTTATATATTCATATAGCTGAAGCACTTGAGGGAAAGAGTGTTGATGCTAATATTCTCTTGGGGACTAATTTATGTCCAGCACATTCCTGGATATGAAACACAGGATCAAAGAGTGGCTTTATTTAATGCACCTGGCATTTTTACAGAATTTCTTGCTTTTCAAAGTGATTCCAATATCACGCATGTCATTTGAACTTTTGCAATGACTCCATGAGGTACAGGCCAGTCAGGTATTCTTTTCCCTATGTGACAGATTAACAAACTAAGAATCAGAAAATTTAAGTGATGTGCCAAGGTCATACAACTAATTAGTGGTACAGCCAGGACCAGAACCCATGCCCCCTTGCCTCTTCTGTCCTAAGAGCTTCACAAGGCAACATTTTTGCATTACACTCAGGACCGTGATATTCCTCTACAGAGGAATGGGTCTGCAAGAGTTTCATAACAAATGGAATTGTTAGGCCTGGCCCAGAAGAAAAGCAAACCTCTCTGCATGGGTTTCTGCCTTGAGTGCCATACACAGCCCACATCTTCTTTTCAATATTATCTCAGTCCTATCACAGTGTCTTGCTCAAAGGTACTCAATAAATATTGGTAGAATATAAGAGTAAAAAGCAAATAAAAAAGACTGTCTCTGGCCTCTAGAAACTTGCCCTAATGTTGATATATGGCAATAAATAAATAGGTCCTATGCATAAATAATCATATCTCAATACTATTAACTTCAACAATGATTGCAACTCATAAGGTCTTTTTGCTCTTCAACAGAATATTCATAGCCATGATATAAGAGATACGAAGAATCTGTGTAAAGTATACCTGTCTGTTGCCTCCAATAGAAATATTTTCATTCCTATCTTTATTGTGGTAAAGAATAAGGTAATAAAAGGACCTGTGTTTTGAATAACTCCTTCCCTCACCATTCCCCCACACAAACACACAATGAACCATTATACTGTTGCTTGGCAGAGATAAGAATGTTGGGTAATAGATTACTCCAGAAATGGATGAGAACACAGGCCAAAAGGAAGACGGCTGATGGGGGCGGGGCTCAAGCCAAGACCATTGCCCCAAAGGGAATCTGACTCATAGGCCTCAGACCCTCATCTCCCTTGAAAGCCCTAGCTTACCTTTAGATCTTATTCAGATGCACCTTCAACCCTTGCCCCAAATAGAATCTGGCTCCTGTTTATCTACAAGACCCAGAAAACCCTTAAACCTTCCAATTTCCTAATCAACTCCCCTCATCTCCCTTTGAAAGCCTTAGGCTCCCTTTTGTCAATAGGGCCCCAGAAAGGCCTTCCTTATAGACTTCCTTTATCTCCTTTTGAAAGTCCTAGCCCCACCTTGATTTGGTGCAGATGCCTTTCAAACTTCTGCCTTCCTGTTCCCTCCATTAGCTATTCCCATTGTCTATTCAATGTCTCAAACCTCCCCAATTAGAATTCTTACCTAGACCCTTTTCCCAACCCCCTTCTCTGGCCACCCAAAGTTACTTTAGTATTTAAGATCCACCTTGGCCCTCATTCAGAGGCTGAGAATCTCACGCCCAAAAAAGGCTGAGAACCTCTCATGCCCGCTTGTCTTTAGGGGCATCACCTGGCTGAGAATCTCTTGTGCCCCAAAGGTTGAGCCTTTCTCATGCCCACCTGTCCTTATGGGCGTCACCTGGTCTCTGTGATTTATCACTAATAAACTTTTTCTCTGGCTGAAGAAAATTTGAGTTGAATTCATTCAGCAGGGCCCGGTACCCTGATCTTGGGGTCCCAGCACCCCAAAACCCCTAGAACTCTTCAAGGCTATGGGTTAAGACCTAACTTCACAGAACGAATCCCTTCAATAAAAGGATTTGTTCTGTAAAAATTGGACTTGGTCAAACCCCTGGGTTAGGTGGGTGGTGGCACAAAAAGCAAAATGGGAAAAGGACTTAGCTAAAAAAAATAATAAAAAAAAAATGGAAGCTCTTTCCCGCTATCAGGGTGCTTAGGCAGAACATAGGTGTTGTACCTCAACTAAACAGGCCCTTATTTTCCTCAAAGGCGAGTGAGACAAAGAGTGACTGGTTACATGGACAGAGGGTAAAACAAGTTGAAACTAAGAAGGCAAACTTTAAATTTAACAAAGTCAGACTAATTAACTAAGCTATGTATTTCAACTACTTCTATATAATCTCCATAAACTGTAATAATGTCAAGGTCTAAGTCTAAAGAAGACCCTTTATCCCTTAGGGAGCAGCAGTAGAAACCACCCTTTGCAGGTGGAGCTGCCTTTCTTTTCGGGGAATATTCCCTGCAGTTGTCACAGTCTAAATGCTTTATGAAAAATACAGCTTAGCAGGTCTGCCTTCTTAGTTTGAATCAACATTTATTATATATACTTAACTTTAATTGAATAAGCAATCTCAAAATGTACAAACAAAAAAACAACCTAAAAATATATTTCTCCACTGTGAAGGAGCAATATTTTTATTTGTCAAAAATCAGAACTGACTGTGTTTGCTTAGATTTGCTTAAAAGGGATTTTGGGCAACCACAACAATAAAGTTAAAAGAAAAGTAGATTGAAAAAAATTGTGAAAATATATCAACTGAAGGTCTGACTTTCAGAACCCATACGGGACATATATATCTAGATATATAGGTATCTATGAAACTAATATATTTCACAATGGAATGTGGATATTAAAGGATTAAAAGACGTCATCAATTTCTAAAGAATTTAATAATATATTACTGGTAGGGCTGCAGATTGCTGCAAACATTTAGGAGACAGCAACATGTTGATATGCAATAAAATTCAACTTTATTTTTGGTTCCTTTGCTAAAACTGGGGGCAGTTGTTCTATCTGTACTAAATTCTCTATTTGTAATAGCAAAATAAAAAATTGGATGGTTGAACAAATTACGGAATTTAGTGGAACTGCTTGTTGTTCTTTTTTTAATTTAGACTTCTGATTTTTTGGGCCTACAGAACTCCCAGTAATGAAACTCCCTATCTGCCAATGCGGAGCAGTAATTCATTTTCTTAGAGTTGCCCTCAATACTTGAGAGATCATAGATCTGACCTAGATGAGATCTTAGACCTCAGAAGTCAACAAGGACTTACTAAATGCCAGGCACGATACCAAAAAAGAGATGAAAGGGAAAAAAAACACAGTCCCAGCCCTCAAGAGCTCACAGTCTAGTGGGAAAGACAGCAGGCAAACAACTACGTACAAACAACACATATACAGGACAAATTAAGAATCATCTTAAAACTAAGGCAGTAGCATTAAAGAGGATCAGGAAAAGCTTCCTGTAGAAGGTGGGATTTTAGCTGGAACTTTTGAAGGAAGACAGGGAAGTCAACAGAGGGTGATAAGGATGGGGTGAAATCCAGACCTGAGTGCAGGCCAGTGAAAATGGAGAGTCTGTGAACAGCCAGGAGGCCAGTGTCACTGAATCACAGAAAACTAGAAAGGTAGGAAGGGGCCAGGTGATGGAAGCATTTAAAAAAGCTAGAGAATTTTGTATTTGCTCATGGAAACAACACGGAGACATTGGAGTTTATTTAATTATTAGAAGTCAGCCAGTTCAAACTCCCCACCCCTCCTCACTCCTGTTTTACCAACAAGGAAATTAACGCTCAAAGAAGTTAAAGGATTTGCCCAAGTTCACAAGTAGCAGAAGCAGGATTTGAACTCAGGGTCTTCGACTCATGCTCTTTCCTTTGGATCTCAAGAAATTCTCTTGTAGTGGATAGAGCCCTGAAGTAAGGACGACCCGAGTTCAAATCTGGCCTCAGACCAAACACTTGACACTTACTAGCTGTGTAACCCTGGGCAAGTCACTTAACCCCAATGCCTAAAAAAAAGAAGGAAGGAAGGAAGGAAGGAAGGAAGGAAGGAAGGAAGGAAGGAAGGAAGGAAGGAAGGAAGGAAGGAAGGAAGGAAGGAAGGAAGGAAGGAAGGAAGAAAGAAAGAAAGAAAGAAAGAAAGAAAGAAAGAAAGAAAGAAAGAAAGAAAGAAAGAAAGAAAGAAAGAAAGAAAGAAATTCTCTTGTCCAGGATCACATAGATACCATTTGTCACGAGAGCTCCAAAGGATAGACAGATCTTCCTCACAGACAGCTCCCCGTTTGATATGCTTTGTCTTGAAAAATGACGGTGCTCTAGGGCAGCTAGCTGGCCTCATGGATAGCATGCTGGGCCTGGAGTCAGAAATTTCTGACTCCTTTTCCTGAGTTCAAATTTGGCCTAAGACACTTACTAGCTGTGTAACTGGCCAAGTCACTTCACTTGTTTGCCTCAGCTTCCTCATCTGTAAAATGAGCTGGAGAAGGAAATGGCAAACTAGTCTAGTATCTTTGCCAAGAAAACCCTAAAATGGGGTCACAGAAAATCAGACATGACTGAAATGAATAAAAAAAGCCAATCAGTATGAAACAGTAAGAATTACTATATGAGATGATATAGATGTAAAGAAACAGAATCTTTCCTTCTCTCTCCCTCCCTCTCCATCTCCTCCCCTCTCTATAGAAATGTGTGTGTGTATACACACACACACACACACACACACACACACACACACAGATGTTTATATATGAAAAAATATACAGACTAATATTAAAAAAATAATCTAAAGAAGAAGGAACGAAAGAAAACCAAGCCAAAAGTGTTGGAATTCCCTGTGGGCCTGAAAAGGGATGCATAAAAATGACATCTTACTTGCTCATTCATTGTTTATGAAGTATTTTGGTACTGATTCCTTAAAGGCTAAAAGGCTTGGGATAGGATTTTGTCCTCCGTTTTTAATGGGGTTTTTTTTTGACGGATTGGTTTTCATGACAATTTTTAAGTTTACAATAAAAAATTTTGAGAAAGGTGTCAGTGCAGTGGACATAATTAGTCATCTTAGAGTGTGTTTCAGGCATGACCATTTGGAGTAGTCCTGAATTGGAAACAGTTTTCCTAAGGAGAAAAATCCACCCAGGGTGTGGTGGCTCCAGGGTTGGCAGGACAACCCCCCCTCTCCTCTCCCCAGCTGTGAGCTCAGTGAATGACTTACTGAAGTTTAGGTCAGGCTGCCTGCCCAGGCTCCCAGTCAGGGAGGGACCAAGGGGGAAACAGAGGGGGAGGGAACATATCCACTGTTATATATTCAGTATTTAGGGGAACACATATTTTCCAGATATTCCATTTCCCTTTTCAGGTGAGATGCTTCTTCCTAGATGTACCTTATTCTCCGGACACAGGCCTAGGGGCTAGTAAACAGAAGAGGAAAACCCTCCAGAAGGAGATGGGATTCCCCCCCCCCCCCACACACACACTTATACAATGGACTAAGTTGGCCTAAATGTACTATCCTGGCTCTAAAAGCAGGGTGAAAGCCTCCCATACCTCAGTAACATATTTCTCACAGAGGGCTGAAATGAAATTGTTTCTGAGAATATGAGAGAAAAATACAGAAATTTGAGCTTCAATAAACTAGTTTCATTAAATATGGAAAGGAATTTCTTTCTAAATATAAAACATCTAAGAAAATGGAAGGAGTGAGTTATTATGGGAATAACACCAGGGGCCTGCTTTGGACACATGCCTAGGGTTATACATGGTCAGAGCAGCAACAGAAATGGATTGTGTTGGAGATGGGCTGGTACAGGAAAAAAAATATACAGTAGTCATATAGCAGCCAATATAAACAAGGGAGTGGGGGGGGAGTGACAATTATTTTTCCCTAATTCTATTTTTAAAAAAAAAATTTTTAACCAGAAACTACCAATCTATAAGGTTAAGGAACAATATAAAGTATCTTAAATGTCTCTCTTGAACTTCAATCAGTAAATCTTTGTGGGAATATCCTTTCTCTGCAACTTATGTCTTACACTTCCCTTTCATTTTGTCTGTATCTATCCTCTGTAAAAAGCACTGGCTTGAGAGTCAAGAGAATGTAGGTTCAGATCGCAACTCTGATAGTGATGGGGGCGGGGCCCAAGCCAAGATCTTTGCCCTTTGCCCCAAAGGGAATCTGACTCACAGGCCCCAGACCCTCATCTCCCTTTGAAAGCCTTAGGCTCCCTTTTGTCTATAGGCCCCAGAAAGGCCTTCTCTGGTCTCAAACTGTTCCTTATCGACTTCCTTTATCTCCTTTTGAAAGTCCTAGCCCCACCTTGATTTGGTGCAGATGCCTTTCAAACTTCTGCCTTCCTGTTCCCTCCATTAGCTATTCCCATTGTCTATTCAATGTCTCAAACCTCCCCAATTAGAATTCTTACCTAGACCCTTTTCCCAACCCCCTTCTCTGGCCACCCAAAGTTACTTTAGATCCACCTTGGCCCTCATTCAGAGGCTGAGAATCTCAGCCCAAAAGGCCGAGAACCTCTCATGCCCCAAAGGCTGAGCCTTTCTCAGGCCCGCCTGTCCTTATGGGCGGGTGTCACCTGGCCTCTGTGATTTATCACTAATAAACTTTTCCTCTGGCTGAAGAAGCTTTCACTTGAATTCATTCAGCAGGGCCCGGTATCGCGATCTTGGGGTCCCAGCACCCCAAAAGCCCTAGACCTCTACCTGCTACCTGTGTGATCTTGGGCTAGTCATTTAACCTTCACATGCCTCAGTTTCCTCAACTGTACAATGAGGGTGTTAGACTAGATGGCTCCTGAGTTTTCTTCCAGTCCTAGCTCTGTGATCCTATGACCCTTACTACTTATCTAGCCAAGCCTCTTCCTACCCTCATTCCATCCCTAGGAACTCTATTTAGAACTGGGAAGATTTGGTTGAAAATGAACTTTCAAAATCTATTTTAAAATATTACATAAAGTGTATTTTGCATATTTCCTATACCTCACCTCTGTGTCTTTTCTGACAAAAGATTGAACTGTCTATAACGTTAGTTACCAGAAGAACTATGTCTAATGTCTTTCATGCTTCACTTTGTTTAGCATAATCTCATGCTCACTCCAGGGGTTCAGCAAATATTTACTGACCAACTCAGATGACCCTGAGAAGAGACAGACCATCTGTATAAATACAAAAGGAAAGGGGGCAGGAGAGAGAGGTTACAAAAACAACAGGAAGGGCTTCTCTCACTGAGAGTCACTTTGTCCCTGATACAGAGGCTTTAAGGAGACATACTGTAAGACAGACTATATTGAAACCTATGCATCAGGAAAAAGTCATTTCTCTAGTCCACAAAAACACTGGGCCAGAAGAGAAGGTTTAATTCAGGAGACATTTAGCCAACTGAAATGGCAGGAGATGAGAGCTCAAATTGAAAAGGGGTGTGGTGCTAAATGAGGCTCATATTTGCACAGGAAAGACTCCTGCTTATCCATGTTAGAAGGTTAACTCTTTGAGGGCAGGGATGTTGTTTTTGACTTTCTTTGTATCCCCAAAACTTAGCACTGTGCCTGATACATAGCCCTTAATAAATGCTTTTGATTGACTCACCCCCCCCTTCTTTTAAAACTTATATTTAACTATCTAACTAGTTTTTCTGGTACAAATGAAGGTCAATCTCTCTATGTGCACTTTTTTTTTTTGAAACAAATTATATCTAGTACATTCTTTTCCTACATTATCTCACTTGATCTCCAATTGAACTCTGGCTTCCTTTAAGTCCTAACTAAAATTCTCCCTTCTACAGGAAGCCTTTCCCAACCCCCAACCCCCTTAATTCTACTGCCTTCTCTCTCTTAATTATTTCCTATTCATGCTATATATAGCTTGCTTTGTACATATTTGTTTGCTTGCTGTCTCCCCCACTAAATCGTGAATTCCTTGAGGGCAGGGACTCTTTTTTTTGCCTGTTTTTGTATCCCCAGTGTCTCTGGCACATCGTAAGTGTTTAATAAATGTTTATTTATTGATTAATTGATCCATTATTCTGATTCCACATCAGCCAGCCTTCTTCCTGGTATTCAAATTCTTAGAAAAGTTCCTGAAAAGAAGTAGGTAGATGCTCTTAGTAAAGTCTAATGAGAGATCTTAACAGATATTAGATGAACTTGTAAGCTAAACAAACGTATGCTTCTCCTGAATGCCAGTCATTCTTCAAAAACTTGACCTTACCAAAAAGACTCGGCCTGGCCAGTTTTTCATGTTTTTCAGCTGTATCACCTGTCTCTGCAGCCTAGTTTGGAGAATTTCTGGTTTATAATCTCAGCTGAACCTTCATTACTGCTCAGTATTTTTCTCTCATAATTATTGCTTCCACATTATGGGGGTTAAGGATTAGGTTACGTTAAGAGCCCCCCCCCAATCTGGAAAATCCCATGCTAAAAAAAATTTTCCCCTCCCTTCATACCAGAGAAGTCTGAATTATTATGGTATTAAAAGGTGAAACATATTGATATTATACAATACTATACATATGTCTTATACATTTCAGAGTTTTTAAACTTTTTCTGTGTCATCTGCTGGCCTTCACATGTCATCTGCGGCTTCTGCAAAATTTCCCATGTAATTCCTTATGCCAAGGTGCAGTACATCAAAACCATGATGGGAAAAGTCACAACGTGGAAGGAATAACTGTATTCTTATCGGTTCTTTACCTTATTCCCCACAACAACTGTCATAAAGTTTTTTTTTAAATTTCAAGCCCCCACCCTTGAAATTTCTAATTTACTAAGAAGATATGGTCAGATAAGGGGAGCTCCTTCAACTCTTATTCCTCTACATTCCTGACTACTTTCTTCCTGTCTCAAGAGGAAGGTATCTCCCTATTCATCCATAAATCTTTCTCTCTGCCTTTCTCTCAATCCCTCTTCATACCCCAACCCCACCTTTGTAATACTCTCCTACCTCTTCTCTTCTATTCATGGATGTCTTCCCAATTCCTTTACCCCTGAATCTATCAAGTTTAAGATTCCGTCCTTAATATGATTGTACATGTACAGCCTATATCAGATTGCCTGCTGTTTTGGGGAGGGGAGTGGGAGGGGAGGAAGGGAGAAAAAAATTTGGAACTCAAAATCTTATAAAAGTGAATATTGAAAACTATCTTTACATGTAATTGGAAAAAAATGAAATACTATCAAGTAGGGAAAAATTTAAAAATAGTCTACTGAAATTTTTTAAAAAGTGGCTACCTAATGTATTGATCTGCTTTGCTTTTTCCACTTTTTTTAAAAATTATTCTGTTATGTGAGATGGTTTTTTGAGAAAGGGGGAAGAAAAGGTTATTGGGAGAAATCTAGGCAATATAACAAAATACATAAAATGAATTTTAAAAAAATAGAAAAGATTATTTGATCCAACTTCCTGCTTTCAGAGATTAGAAAATTGAACCTAAGAGAGGAGAAATGATTAAGCCCAAGGTTGTACCACAAGTAAGTAGCAGAAGCAGTATTTTAACCTGTAACCAAATACAATCCTCTTTCTGTGCAAGTTCATCAAGCTGAACTTGCCTGCACGAGTTTTACCATATGGGATCAGAGCTGTGCTTCATACAGAAAGCACCAGTTACCTACATGTATAGAATAGGTGGACAAAACACAACGGACAAAGCCACTCTGACAGTTATTGCTGAAATAAAGCATCTCCATAACCCATGGCTTTAGTTTTATGTTCTATACTGACAATAAGCCTCCTTTTAAAATCATATCCATTAAAAACTTTTGCATCAAGCTTAAAACACTCACAGATGAGGCTGAAAGGACATCAAGTATATCATGTTAATTCACCGAGCTGTATGTGAATGGCAAGCTAAGATTATATTGGGTCAGCCCCATGAATATAATGATATTATAATACTACATGACCTGTCTCTTCGGCCGATCACATCTCAGTTAACCTGGCAGGTTCTCCGTTTGGGTGGATGCTCAAGAGAAAAATTGTTGCGGCACCTAAGCCATTCACAAGCTTAAATTAGCTACCCCTAACCCTAACCCTAAATGCACCCTAACCCTAACCCTAATATGCAAGCATATTCAGTAATGGATTCCAGGCTAGTACATTCACGAATTTTTTTGCATGACCACATAGGTTGAACCTATGTCTGGTAGTCTAGAATTGATTCTGACATTGGAAAGTCTGTGTAGGACTCTAGCACAAACATTTCAGACATATTAGCATAAACTTCCAAAGGTATTGCCTCTGCCATGGAAAGTGAGCTTTGTCAAGGATACATAGTAATTTTGTAGAACCATCCCAAGAAAATAACTTTCTCATTACAGTAGACTTCTCAAAAGGGCATTCTTAGTTTCATCACAATGCCTTTTCTAAAGCCATCACCTCCGGTCCAGATATTACAATCAACAAATTACCAGAAACAATGATTTCTAGGGCAGCTAGTTGGTGCAGCACTGAACTGGACTAAGGAAGACCTGAGTTCGAATCTGGCCTCAGACATTTATGAGCTATGTGACCCTGGGCAAGTCACTAAACTCTGCCTCAGTTTCCTCATCTATCAACTGAGCTGGAGAAGGAAATGTCAAACCACTCCAGCATCTTTGTCAAGAAAACCCCAAATAGAGTCACAGAGTTGGATATGACTGAAAAGACAAAATGATTTCTAACAATGCACTCTTTTTTGTCTCCATTTATTTTAAAGAATGGATAAGTAGGAACATTATCAGAATTGGTATTGTGCTTTACTACTCTTATGCAACTCTTTGTCTGGAAAGGATGGTCTCTTCCACTAAAGATGTTTTAAAGTGAATTGTCAGTGACTGAGCAACAATTAGACTTATCTCACCATGCACTGTTCACAGAATCACAGCATTCAGTGCTAAAGGGACGTTAAAAATCATACAGTCAATTGATCAACAAGCAGTGAGTAAGCATGTGCTCTGAGCTAAGTGCTGTGAGAAGTGTCACATCCAAACTCATTTTATTGATGAGAAAAAAGTGGCAGAGATGGGAAACGATGTGCCCAGCATCACTTAGCTAGTGAGTCAGCATTCGAACCCGAGTCCTTGGTCTCCAGATCTCCTGCTTTCTCCCCTGAAGCACATGGTTCAGCAAAAAGTGTGAGTCCCATTGAATAATGGAGCCACCGTGGGCAGACTTAACAGAAACATTTGGAGCTGCACTTAGCTGAGGACACATACGATAAACAATGGAAGCCATAATCATTCTTGGCTCCAGCTGCTAAAATGAAATCATCATGCTTAAAACAGAACTAACCTTAAAAGGATGCCATCCCCTACCCATTTTGATTAAAAAATTACATTGGCAGTCATCTGCCCCAAAGAGGGAAAAGCAGAAAGAAACATCCAATACATACCAATATACTCACAGTGACACTTTTTATGCTAATACAGAAGTGGAGACCAAATGGCTGTCCACCAATTAGGAAATTACTTAAACTGTGGCCTATTAATGTAACGGAATATCATTGTGCAGTAAGAAATTAAGAATATGAGGAATCCTGGGAAGATCTGTATGAATTGATACAGAGTGAAGTAAACTGAGCCAGCAGAATAATCTACACAATGATTGCAAATAACAAAAAGAATGAACATAAAGGAAACCATATCATATATTAAGTAACCAATATCTTATCTGGATTACACAGGACAGTGAAATAAATCTCTCTTTTTGCAGAAGAGGAAAAAATGTCGCCTAGATTATGAGATGCTGTCATTGAAACAATTGTTTTCATTTTATTTATTTTTTTAATATTATACAGAAAGGCTCAATTGAAGGCGAGAGAGTGGGTACTACATACAGAAATAACAAAAGGTATCAGTAAAACTTAAAAGTCAAAGACTATGCCTGCTAAAGGGCTCAGGGGACTGTTATACATTGGGGAGCAAGGGCAAAGTGCTGTGCTGAAAAGTTCATGTTTGTGGTTCTTTTAAACTGATGCTAGAGTTAGTTACACTGTGCATCTGGCTCACATTTATTCTACGGCAATAAAGGACTGTTACATTAGAAGACCTGTACGTCCCTTGTCTTTTCCTACTGATACCCAATACAGTAGTTCTAAGCTCTGTAATTCTAAGAAAGTTCATGGCTGCCATGAAAAGTTTGTGTTTTAGTCATGTAAACAAGACCTCAAATATTTACCTCAGACAAGCAGAAACTTCCTGGCTGGGAACACCGTAGACAGCAAATGAATGCAACTTTTCAGTAACTTAAGATTTGTGGTTAAATTTAATTCAACTCGACAATCTTATTAAGCACCTGCCAACGTGCCAGGCACTATTGCAGGACTTGGGAAACAAAGATGAAAAACACCATTCCTGAAGTGGAGTTTAAATCTCATACAGGAAATAGTCACAGACATATGTAACCATCATACAAGGTGTAGTAAGAACTACAGCTGAAAAAACTAAGCTAAACTTCTTGTGCTGATGTGGCCACTGAAGGAAGCAAACTACTTTAACGGGTGGAGACATAGAGTGTTCCAAGCCTATACAGAGACAAGAGAGGGCAAGATGAGAGCACAACTCTTAATACATGTTTTCTACAACACAGATTGCACAAACTCAAGTGGTAGGGGAAGTTATCTTAGAGGCAAACTGGGGAAGGCCTCAAATACCAGATGAAGGCTTTTACATTTTTCTCAATCAATGCCAAACATTTATCAAACACTATCTTGGTGCCAGGCATCGTGCTAGGTACTAGGGACACAACCACAAAAAGAATAAGACAGTCTCTGATCTCAAAGACCTTTCAGGGGAGACTATGTATATATGCATATGTATATATGCAAAGATATACAATATAGATATATACAAAAATATACAAAATACATTCAAATAATCTAGGGGAGTAAGGTGCCAGTAGCCAGGGGAAAGAAAGACAGGATCAAAAAAAGCTTCATGTGAAAGATAGCATTTGACCTGAATTTCAAAGGAAATTAGAGATTCTAAGAAGCCAAGGGGAGGAAGAAAGGCATTCCAGAAGCTGGAGGCAGCCACCACAAAGGCCAGAGCCCGGCTGAGCATTTTCTATGACGGAGCACACACAGGCCAGGTTAGCTGGACATAGAATGTGGTTATAAGCAATAAGGTTAGAAAGGTAAACATGTATACTAGTTAAGACAACTTTCCAGGTTACTTGTTCTTGATAAGTAAAAACTGCAGGAAAATAAAAATACATATCAAAACATAAAAAATAAAAATTTCATAACTAAACTGAATTTTCTTGTGGTTAAAAAAAGAAAAATGAAAATCAGATCATGGAGCTGTCCATGATATAGATATGTATGTATGTATGTATGTATGTATGTATGTATGTATGTTATTGTGAAAAATTATTCTCTTGGAGACTCAGAGTTCCACACACACCCCTCACCCCAGCGCCCTTCTCCAAAGTTCTTCAGAAGGGTATTACTGATAATGATATTGCATTGGAAGCTGCCCAGGCTTGGGTGGAGACAGATTCTTCTGCCTAGGTTTCCCAAGGTTGGGAGTGGTCTGGTATGGTAGGGGGGTGATCTGATAGAAGAGGTGTTTCTTCTGTCAGGAGGTGGGGTTGATGGGGGCGGGGCCCAAGACAGTCCCCAGCCCTTCATCTCCCTTTGAAAGAGTTAGCTTACCTTTAGATCTTATTCAGATGTACCTTCAACCCTTGCCCTGAAAAGAATCTGGCTCCTGTTTGTCTACTGGACCCAGAAAACCCTTAAATCTTAAAATTTCTTGATCAACTCCCCTTATCTCCCTTTGAAAGTCCTACCCCCACCCTTTCATTTGGTGCAGATGCCTTTCAAACTTCGGCCTCCCTGTTCCCTCCATTAGCTATTCCCATTGTCTATTCAATCTCTCAGACCTTCCCAATTAGAATTCTTACCTAGACCCTTTTCCCAACCCCCTTCTCTTACCATCAAAAGTTACTTTAGTATTTAAGATCCACCTTGGCCCTCATTCAGAAGCTGAGAATCTCAGGCCCACAAGGCTGAGAACCACTCATGCCCGCTTGTCTTTACGGGTGTCACCTGGGTAAGAATCTATCCTGCCCCAAAGGCTGAGCTTTTCTCATGCCCACCTGTCCTTAGGGGCGTCACCTGACCTATGTGATTTATCAGTAATAAACTTTTCCTCTGGCTGAAGAAGATTTGAGTTGAATTCACTCAGCAGGGCCCGGTACCGCGATTTTAGGTTTACAGCACCCCAACAGTCCTAGGCCTCTTCAGGGTGATATATGCCCCAGTTGAAAAGGCATATAACTGGGTACCCCAACTCCCAAATTGAGCCAGCTCTGGCTCCCATGAAATGCATGTCAAGGTACCTTGAAAGAAATTAAACGTGGACATACAACCTAATCATTTGTCTCTTAGAACAAACTCTGTTTGGGGGGTTAACGGCATGTATGTGGGTATGTGTGCCTCATATACAGGGTATCCCAAAGTGCATTTTTAAACTTTAGTAGCATACTAAAGCTTATGTATACACACAGATATGTAAGTAATTATACATATGCATTAAGTTTTGTGTGAGGGAAAAGTAACTACAATGAACTTAAGTCATTTACCTCAATGTGTAAAAAAAAAAAAAAAGCAAGCTTTCATCAAATTAACATGCCCAGAATGAGTGAATAATGCACAACACAATACTTTTCAAAAATACAAAATATTTAGATTTTAAGTTCTGAGTTGAACAGCACCAATTTTTACAATTTGAGCAATGAGAAAAATCGAAAACAGAAAAATGGGGGGGGGAATGTGCCCTCACTTTCCTATAGCCTACTCCAGGGGCGGGGAGCCTGTGGCCTCGAGGCCACATGTGGCCCTTTGACTGAATACAAACTTCAGAGAACAAATTCCCTTAATAAAAGGATTTGTTCTTTGAAGTTTGGATTCAGTCAAAAGGCTGAGGCTGCAGGTTCCCCTCCCCTGGCTTATTCCACCCCTAGCCTATCCAAATATTCTAACCAACTAACCTATCCTCTTCTTACACCTATTATTGCCATCGAACATCACCACCACTTTACCTAACAAGAATGACTGACAAAATAAAGGTTTTGGGATAGCTCACTTAGCTATCACTCAAGTTCTAGTATTAGGAAAGGGTTTGAACCCCTCTTCTGCCAATTGCTAAGTGCATGGCCATGCGGAAATCGTTCAACACCTCTGAGCCTCAATTTCCTAATCTGCAAAATATGGATAATAAAAATACCTACTTCATCTGGTTGTTATATAGAGAAAAACAAGTCACAAATAAAAAAATTATTTCATATACAATCTTCTGTTCTTCGTGGAAATGCTTCTATTTGTTGGCACTTATCAAGTTCAGAACTATACACACAGAAACATATATGTATTATGTGTATGTATATATGTTTATGTGTAAACACACACACATCATTTAAGTTACTAGAGAATCAGAGTGGTAGTCAGAACCAAATCCAAGCTCTGCCTCTGATACAAACTGTCAGGGAGGCTCTGGACTAGTCACTTAATCTCTTAGTATCCCAAGTTTATCTTGGTACTTTAAAATTAAGCATTTTATCCGAGTATGGTTAAAAGTAAGCTGGAAAACACAGATGTACATTGGTGGAGGGTGTTTCCTAACTTGGAAGTTCAGGGAAAAAAAATCACAGGATGAGATCAAAATGAATAAACAAATAAATGTACATAAATATATGTACATACATATATGTATCACATTTATCATATGCATATATAATCATCTAGTATTTACTGTTGGGCAAATAGGCAAACTATGACTAAATCATCAAAATTTTAAAAGCAGAAGAGTTTTACATCCATCAGCTGGGATGTTTCATTGAATCATTGTTATGTAATGGCCGTGCTTCACTTAAGCATGATTCCAGGGGCAAAAATTATCTATCCCTATGCTCTGTGCAGACAATTGCTTGTAAAGGCTCAAACTTGAACTTCCCCATTGGTAGCATTACATCTCAATTTACTTGCCTTTGCTCTCATTCACATCTGAAATAATTCTTCTTCCTCACCTCTGAATCTTAAGAAACCCCAAGCCCCTTAAAGCTCAGCTCCAACACCACTCACCAGGAGCCCTTCCTGATCTTACTCCAGCCCACAGCTATGATATTTCTCCCTAATTGCTGTGTGTATTTACCTTGCACATACTTAGTATTTCCTTACATACGCTGTACATATACTTTCTCCTGGTAGAAGGCAAACTGTTTAATAAATGCCTGAGATTGAGATCATATCTTTTCCACTTTGCATAGAAAAGATTAGAATGCAGGAAGTTACTAGGAGCCTATACTGGGGAAAAAAGGAATTAGAGTTGGGGGGAAGGAAGGCTAAAAACATGAGTGAAAACTTTTCTGTGAACTTCCCAAGTTGATGAACATTTTACCTTCCTTTGTTAAAGAATAAATACAAGCCACAGGAGGAATGTACATTACAAATGTACATGGAGGAATGCCAATATATTTCCTTTTTAAAAGAAATTTCTTGCAGATTAAATTCAATGAACTTCCGAATGTGTATGTGGAAAAAGGTGAAGTAGAAATGAGGAAGCTTGGTGTAGTGAAAAAGCCCTGAGTTGGCAGTCAAGTCCTGACATTGTCCTCTTACTTCTAGTGACTTGGGGCCTTGTGACTTATCACCTTCCTTCTTTGAGGTTCAGTCCTTTCATTGGTAAAAAGACAGGAAAAAGGATTCTTTCAATTCTGACATTCTGTGATACATATTGTAAGAGATGAACTCTCAGAGGTGAAGCCTCCTCAAAAGGTCAATAATTTTTGATTATTATTTTCAAAATCCTCCCCTGCTCAGACTCTGTTTTTAAGCATGTAACACAGAGAATAAGCCCCGCCCCACCCCCAACCTGAGGCTCGGTCCTGGGCTTCCCGTCTCTTTCCTTGTCTTTGAATTTGGGGCCTGGAATATAAGCCCCACCTCCCAGTTAGACTGTAAGCCTACCCCCCGTTAAGGGGGTAAGGGATAGTGGTGGGTGGAGACTTGTTTTGCGAAGTGGGCGGAAACTTTGCGTGGGGGGCGGAGATTAGCTTTTATAAGGCAGCCTGTGTATGCGGTCTTTCTCTCTCCATGTCTATCCAAGGAGCAGACAGCCATCTCCCAAGATAAAGATAACCTTTGCTTTCCACCTTGAGAAGTCTCTGAGTTTAATTTGAGTTAGGATCGCTGTCACGCACAGCATCTTTATCTTCCTTCCCACAGGTAATGGAAAATTTAACCTCTGCCTTTTCTTTCTTTTTAAATTACATTAATTTGTTTTTTTATATTTTTAAGGAAATTTTATTGACATATTTTATTTACTTGCATTACCATACCTTCTACCAGTTTCCCTCTTCCTTCTCTCCCATATAACAAATAGTATTGTTTTTCTTTCTTTTATTTGGGGCGGGGTGGTCAGGCAGTGGGGTTAAGTGACTTGCCCAGGGTCATACAGCAAGTAAGTGTTATGTGTCTGAGGACACATTTGAACTTGGGTCCTCCTGACTCCAGGGCCGGTGCTCTATCCACTTAGCTGCCCCCAAATAGTTTTTTTTTTTTTAAGAAAAAAAGGATGAGGAAATAAGCAGCATAGCCAATCAATACATAAAAAAAGTCTGAAAATACGTGCAATGTGTAAGACTTGGGGACCTCTTGCTATTAATTTCTCTTATTCATTTCTGAATATCTTTCCTTGCCTCCCCTTCTAACAAAGATTTTAAAATAAAAAGGGAAGGTAGTAGAATATTAATGGACTTATCCTACTATGAGCTAAGCACTGGGGATACAAAAATAAATCGTGAAGCAACCCTTATACACAAGTTTACATTCTAAGAGAGGGGAGAGGGACAGTAAGTATATACATGTGTGTATACATAATAAATAGAAATGAATACAAGTTTTTTGGGGAGGCAGGGTACTAGCAACTGGGGAGATCAGGAAAGGCTTCATTTGTGTGGTTGTAGGAAACCTATAATTGATTTGATCTTGTAAAAGATTCTGTGAGGGGTACATAAGGAGGGCATGGAGGACAGAGATGATACAGCTGGAGTATCATGTGTAACTTTTGTTTGCTTATAGTAAATTTCTGAGAAGTCCAAATTTTTCAGAAAAGTAAGGAGGGAAAAAGGCTAAATGACTGACTCTGACTTGCAAATTCACTTTTAATAATAACAATTACATTTATAGCACCTCTTTGTGGTGGCTAAGAACAGGAAATACAGGGTGCCCATCCACTGAGAACAGCTAAACAAGTTGTATGATTGTAATGTAATTATGGTGCTATAAGAAATGATAAGCAGAATAATTTCAGAAAACTGAGCTTATATGAATTGATACAAAGTGAAGTGAGTAGAACCAGGATAATAATGTACACAGTAACAGCAATATTCACAGCAAACACCTGTGAATGATTTTAGCTACTCTCAGCAATACAATGATCCAAGGCAATCCCAAAGGATTCATGATGAAAAACGTATCTGCTGTTATAAAGATGACCCCAGACTCAGTTCCAAAGTTCTCAGATTTTTTATTAAGTTTCAGTGAGTACTTTCGATTCTCGCGGGAAGCAGGCAGGAGGGAGAGAAATGCACTCAGCAAAAGAAGCCAGAGCAAACTTTATAGTTGTGGATCAGGATTGGTCCTAATCCTTCTGGGTTATAATCTTCCTTATATGCCCCACCCCTAACATACATTATGTGCCTAGAATTGTGTCCTCCCCCGCCCCTTCCCCATGGAGAAGTTAGCCTGTCTGTGCCGATTTCTTATCTACCTATGTGGAAACTTAACTTTCATTTCTCACAATTCCTACTTTTTTTTTTTTAAGTAAAGATTTGGTTTCCACAACTTCCTAATCTCCTTATCCTCTAATCTCCTTAACATGATGTCACATTCTCCATCACTGGGCAAAGTCTCATTAATACATAAGGTATCATCATCCACTGTGGGTCCTATTAGGATAATCTTTGGGGGGGGGGGGTGTCTCAATCTACTGTTGTACCAGTCCCCTAGTGCATGGAACTATACAACATCCTACAGCCGTTAATATTCCTGAACAGATACAGCCGTTCTTTTCCATTTGCCAAACCAGGATTCTAACTATCCCTTTAATCACTTATGTAAGAGTTCCCTGCCAACTCGTCAGCTAAAGTGGTTTAAGGAAGATCTGAATGGGAGTGGCCAGTAAACTGGGGTGAACAGAACTGCTGATGGGGATGGGATCTAGACCCCCAGAAAGGAAAAACCCTGGACTTCACCACAAGGCCAAATCTCTGACTTCTCCTGAGGCTATAATCCCACCAACTGGCCTTTCCTTGTGGCTACCCGCAATGTCCCCTCTATTATCTTCCCTCCCTATGGCCTCTGGCCATTTCCAACACTTACTCCTAGCTCCATTGTCCAGGTCCCAGCAGTTTGGTTCACCCCAGTTTACTGTCTACTCCTATCCAGATCTTCTTAGGCTTCTCCTTCTGTCACCCCAAACTACTTGGCCTCTCCTAGATTCCCCCCCCACAGTCTTTCTGTATATAAGGTCCATCTTATCTTCATTAAGGTGTTCAGATTACTTAAGAACCTAGTAGATAGCTTACAAATGTTCAGATTCCTTAATCTGGCCAATATGGTGGGTCTTTAATAAACCTTGTCTTTGGCTGAAAGAAGGCTTGGGTGGAATTCATTTGGACAGGATCCCTGTTTCGTGATTTTGGGGTCTAGTACCCGTAAACCTCTAGATCTCAAAAGGGCTATGGGAAAACAGTACATTGATGTACTGTAGGGTTTCCTGTAAAAAGGTATAATCATTGTGGAAAGCAATTTTGAATTAATTATACCTATACAGTGAAGGGAACAGAAAGAGCAGAATAATTTATACTATAACTTCAACATTACAAAAACAAATAATTTTGAATACTTTTATAATGATGAATGAAATAAACAGAACCAGGTAAACAATTATTCAATAAGAACATTATAAAGACAGTTTTGAAAGCTATAAGAACGAATGATAAACCACTATGACTCTAGACATAGAAGTGATAGATTTAGGGCACAGAATAGGACATATTTTTAATACAGCCGATGAGG
The DNA here is from genome assembly GCF_003287225.1 of Phascolarctos cinereus. Taxonomy (NCBI): domain Eukaryota; kingdom Metazoa; phylum Chordata; class Mammalia; order Diprotodontia; family Phascolarctidae; genus Phascolarctos; species Phascolarctos cinereus. Next base: position 208,895,509 of record NW_027555514.1, read on the forward strand.
GAATTTGTTTTGTTTGCATATTTGATAAAAAGGATTTTTTTTCTTTTTCAATAGGATAGAGAGTAAGGAGAGAAAATAAATTTCTATTAATTAAAAGAGGAGGTGCTACAGATATGGAAATGTGGTATGCACTTTCAGATGAGGTCACTGCATTTTTAGTTTCTTAATTATTTTACTTTGTAACAAGACTCTTGGTAGAAAGGAGATAGTCTGTAAAAGTTTGTAGCATAAAAACAACACATTATCAAAAAAAAAACAAATTTTGTGGGATTTTTTTAAATAGGAAAGAAAAAAGATGATGGACCAGATGGCTTCTCAACCACCTCCACTGTCACATAACAAGTGCATATCTTAGGTGAGTAATATACTTTTGTGGCTTTATGACCCACATCTTTGCTTTCCTCCAATTAAAAAAAACTAGTGTATCAGTTACTCTGTCAAGTGCCTCCCTTCAAATGCAGAAACTTTATAAACTTATGAAGAATGAAATAAGCAGAACCAAGAGAAAAATTATTTATATTATTATAAAGTTGGAAACCTTTAAGAACCATGATTAGTACAGGAAGATCACAAGCAATCTGTTGTAATTTCCTGGGTCTGGCAAAAGTTAGCTTTGAATAATAGAATCCAAACAGCCTAAGTCTTCTAGGATTTAGGAATCAAAATGCCAAACCATTCAGTTATAAACTGGCCACTCCCAATATGTACAACTGGATTAGCTCGCCAGGGATAGTGTTCACAGACAGGTTTTTTTAAATGGCTTTGAGGAATTTTGCTGTTAATGTTTAAGGTAACTTCTTTAAAAATAACTAGTTCAATCTTTTTCAAAAACTCAATACATGAGCTCTCTCAAACAGTCTGTTTAGATTAGGTGATTATGAAAAACCTTCATTTCAACAGCTTTAAAACAGTCCCTACAAGCTACCAACTACTCCAAATTCCCCCTTTCACTTTTTCTAGTTCCATCCATTTAGGAAACAAAAGTTCTACTGTATTTGGTGACCCTTGAAAAAGATTCCTCAAAATGGCCATTTTTGTTCCATGAGTAGTCTGTAAGTATAAGTAAACTGGCATCCTATCCTACATCATTTCTTTCTCTCTTGATTTTTAGAAATTGAAGCTACTTAAGAAATTATAGGATATATTATCAGAATTTCTAAATGTATTCACTATGTGCCTATATATCTGACATAGGGGAACCAGGCCAGGAAAGCTCTTAACATTACAGTTTTTAAAGACTTTTGAGTACACCTCATCTGGTCTCCTTATATATAAGAAAGGCCAGGGATTTTCCCAAAGTCATGGACTTGGATATTTACCACTCAGTAAACAAAGCAGTGTTCAGTTGAATTCAACTTAGTAAACATTAAATACCTACTGGGTGCAAGAGATAGTGCTGTGTGGACTCTGGGGATGAAAAGATAAAAATGAAAGAATTTCTGTCCACAAGAAACTTAAATTTGAGGAGGATGGAAGTGGAGAGAATACAGTATGCATATAAATAAATGTAAATCAATGAGAGAGAGTCCATTAATAATTTGAAGAATGAGTAAAAGGTTCATAGTGAAGGCAGAACCTGATTTGAACCTTCAAATATAAGAATTCTGGGAGGTGGATGAAGAAAATGGAAGGTCTTTCAAGCCTAGGCTTGTGAAATGTACCGAGGCAGGAAATGAGATGTTGAGTCTAGAGGATGGCTGGTAGCCCAGTCTCACTGAAGCACAAAATACACAAATGGGAATGATATGAAATAAGACTACAAAGGAAGGAGGGAGAAAGAAAGCTGGCCTTGGAGTAAAAAAAGGACCTAATGCCAAGTCCTGCCAGTTGGCTATGGGATTCTGGGCAAGTCATTTAACCTTTCAGTGCTTTAAGAATCTCATGAACTCTGTAAATTTCAGAGGAAATGCCAATAAACTTGCAATGGTAAAGGGAGTTTCCTTACCTAGAAGTTTCCTCTGCCAGTGAAATCACAGGTCCAATCCCTCTGAAACTCAAAATATTCACTTGATAGCTATATCAAAAACTTCACTGGGAGAGAAATTGAAGTGGGGAAATTAGGCGGTTATTATGATATAGAAGATTAAAAGATTTTGGAATGGTAGAATTGTCCATTAGGTTAATAATTTCTCTTTTGAAAAATACATTAAGTTGCTTAGTTAATATAATTTAGTTATAATTTTTTGTAAAAAAAGACATTAGAAAAGGATTTTGAGGATCTACCATGTGCAAGACACCATGCTGAGCTCACAGTCAGGGACATTTCAATAGAAACCAAAGCAATATGATGGCTGATGGACCTTTTAAAAGTAATAAATTGAAATCAACATTATACTCAATTAGTCTACATATAATCTAATGCCAGCCCCAGATTCTTACCAGATTTCAGACTTATGGGCATAATGTTTGATTGGTTATTCTAGACAAACAATTCATACCATCAAGTCAATTCAAATTGCATTTATGAAGCATTTTCTAAATACAAGGCATACTCTTTTTTTTTTTCTTTTTGGCCCAGGGTCACACATCTAAGTAAGTGTCAAATGAGGCCGCATTTGGACTCGGGTCCTCCTGACTATAAGGCCAGAGCTCTATCTACTGTGCCACCTCGCTGCCCCCTCAAAGCACATCTTTATCAGAAGACTTTGTAGGGGCTTATCTCCCCTTCTACCCCTCAACCTTTTTAGCCTTCAAGTAAGATGTCATCAGAGGGGTAAGGGAATGACATAATTAGATACAAAAGCCTCAGTTTCCTTATCTGTGAAAGGAGTTTTGACTAGATAGCCTCCACAGTCTTGGCCAGCTCTATCTAGGGTTCTATCAACAGTTTTCTAATTGAAGTTCCTTAATTTCAACAAACCTTAAGCCCCAACAGAAAACAAAGTATAGTGCAGTGACTAGAGCACTGGCCCTGGAGTCAGGAGGGCCTGAGTTCAAATCCAGCCTCAGACACTTGACACTAGCTGCATGACCTGCATGACCACGTAAGTCACTTAACCCTATTGCTTAGCCAAAAAACAAAAACCCAAAGTGTTGTTACAAAAAGCCCCAAGTTATTTATAACAAATAATAAAAATAATAAATACTTTCACTGAATACAGCACCTAGCAAGAGTAGTGCTTTGAAGTGATCTGGCCATGGTGGTAGAAAGGAAAGAAAATAGGAGGAATATGCATAAAGTTTGGAAAATCATGAAGATAATTTTGCAATACCCAATTACAATTCCCTGACAGGGAAGGGAAATTACACAGGCAATAGTTAGCAGCTATCAATTTTTTTAAAAAGCCCTAGGCTAATAAAGGAATTCCCTCATAAGATAAGCCAACTGTCAGCTATACAAATCCATTTTAAGACTATTAATCATTTACTAATCAGGATCTTTAGAATTGCAAGTTTTCCCTCTACACTAACCAGGGATTCCTTCTATGGTATCCCTGACAGGCAGTCATCCAAATCTCCACTTGAATAATCTCCAATGAAGGGAAACTCCCTACCTAATAAGGTAGTATAACCCATAACTGCAGCTGTAATTGTTAGAAAGTTCCTTCTTGTGCTGGGTCAAAATGTACCTTTCATGTAATCTCTGGAGGAACACAGTCCACTCATAGGTGTGCAAAGATCACCTAGATTTGGAGCCAAAAGGTTTCCTCCTTCTACTTGTAAAATTGATTTCCTAACCCTAATTTATTACTACTAAGTTTCATCTTGTCAGTTTCCAGTTAGTTTGCTGTCTCATGATAATTTAAAATATTGATTTTGTTAGGGAACATTTTTTAGCTTCCCAGTCCTATGTTATCTACAAAATTGATCACACAAATCCTTATTATTCACTGTAGAATTTACAGAACTAAAACATAGGATGTCAGGTAAAAAAGGAACACAACAAAATCATTACCAAATATCAAACTATTTTTATAACTAGCAACACATTGTTCCATAGTCTAAAATATTTCCTGGGATCACTATCATAGACACAGAAAACAAAACAAAAAACACACACACAAAGAAAAGGCATATTTTCAAGTCAGCACCAAGCAGTTATTAAAAAGCATCTTACATAACAGGACAAGAAAGAACCCAAAAGACAAAGTGAGTTTTAAATGGCTATAAGAGACAGTTTGAGGGCAAGAATTAAAAAAAAAGGCAAAAAAAAGCAGAAACAGTCTCAGATCTTAAAGCACTTTTTGCTATCTTTTGCCTCACAGGTAAATTCAAATTCTTTTTAGGTTGCAAAAGTTCTGTTTTATCTGAGTTTCATCATATCATGGAGACAACATACCTAATGCCAATGAATATCAGTCACCTCCAATGCTTCTTTCTAAATGTGTGTATTCTCAATTATTACTAACATCCTTGTCCAGTCAATCAACAACTTTTACTGGGTACCCACTATGTGCCCAACACTGTACTGGATATTTACTCAAAGCTAAGAAGAGGCCATAACATAGTTTCTATTAGGCAGACAATTTTTGGCCCTAATCTGGACCAATACAGATACGTCAAGGAATATCTAAAGACTTTGCAGTGACAGAATCAAAGACCTTAACGTTTACAGAGAACTCAGAATCCCTATCCTATCTACAAGGTGTTTTGAGAATCTCAAAACACTACATGAATACAAACTATTATTACAATTATGAATCTCATCTCTGGCATCTGCAACAAGTGGTCATTTAGCTCCTGCCAAATACTTCTAATGATAGGGAATTCACTCCCTCCTGAGGCATCCCATTCCTTTTTTTGGACAGATCTAATTGCTAAAATGTTTTTCCAATGTTGATCCAAAGCTTGACCTCATTTAATTTGCACTAGTCTGAACCCTGACCACTTTACAATCAAGCAGAACAATTCTAATTTCTCTCCTGCAAAAAATAGATTGAATGGATCTGCCCTAAGCCAGACCTAGGTAAAAAAAGCTGAATGAGGTATGCCATGGGCACAACTGGCTCTTTTTTTCTTGAAAACAAATATATGAGCCAAGAAGAGCCTATGATAAAAATGCAAATGTAACCTTTGCTATATGGATGATATATGGTTAAAATATCTGCATCAGAGGTCCTAGGCTTAAATCCCAGTTTTGCCACATGCCTTGTGTGACCTTGAGCAAATATTTTAAATACCTCTAGACTCCATTTTTCCTCATTTGAAAAATCAAAGAGTCACACTAGATAATGTCTAAGGGTACTTCTAGATTTAAAAATATGATACCTAGGACTACAGGATGAAACACAAAAGAACAGAAAATGAGTGGGGGTGGGAAGGGAAGGGCCAGTGAGAATCCAAGCTCATCCATGTCAGGACATTTTACTACCTGCTATTACTGATTTTTGTCTCTGCCTTTGTTTATTCTCTGCTTAGTTGCTTTCTCTATTGAGCAACCATTACTTCATAGGATCACAGATTCAGAGATCATCTACTCCCTCATTTTTACAGAAGAGGAAACTAAGATCCAAAAACCCTCATGGTAAAAGCACAATAAATCAACAAACACTTTTGAAGGACCCACTGTGTGCCAGGGACTAGCCAGAAGAAAGTAAAAAACTAAATAGCCCCCACCACAGAAGGGCTTACATTTTAGGTGACGCAGTGTATAGAGAGTACTTGAACTGGAGTCAGAAAGACTTTTGAGTTCATAACCAGTCTCAGATACTTGCTAGCTGTGTGACCCTGGGCAAGTCACTTAACCCTATTGCCTAGCCAAAAATAAATAAACAAATAAATAAATAAATGCTAGCTATAGCAATAAGACAAGAAGAAATTCAAAAATAAGAATGAGAACTGAGGAAAATCCAGCAAGAAGGGATAAGAATGAAATGCAGAATGTTCCAGGTTGGACATCTGTAGCTTATGTGGGGAAAAAGTAGAAGAGCAAAAAATTCAGGGATTCAAAAACAATGCTCTGTTAATCTGCCACTTCAGTGAGGTACCATTTAATCATCCCAAAACTAAACTATCAGACATAGCTGGAAGGTAATTTTTGATGATGTGCATGGACATCAAGTCCTTAAAAAAAAAAAGTGCACAGCTCCAAGTTAACATGTTTTCAAACTGAACTATACTAGTAAAAAACCTCAATTTGTCCCTCTCAGAACTAAATTTAGGGAGATAAGTAGGATTTAAGCAGAGTTAGATATGATGGACCTCTGGAAAAAACTGAATGGCAATAGGAGGAAGCATACCTTTTTCACAGCTGTACACGGCCCCTTCAAAAAAAAGTAACCACGGGCATAAAAATGTCATAAAACAAATGCAGAAAAGCAGAAATATTAGGTGCACCCTTTAATGCAATAAATTCAATGAAGTGCTATGGAAGAATAAATTAAAAATTAGCTAGAAACTAAATGTAATTATAAAGAATAAGTGGGTCAAAAAACATCACAGAAACCACCAATAATTTCCTTAAAGATAGTGACAACAGTGTGATAACATAACAATTTGTGGGATGCAGGCAAAGCAGTACTTTGGAGAAATTTTATATATCTAAAAACTTACAATCAATAAGAGAAAAAGCAGATCAATGAATTGAGCATACAGGTTTAAAAAAAAGGTAGAAAAAGAACAAATTAAAAATCCCCACTTAAACACCAAAATAACAATTTTAAAAACTAAAGGAGATTAATGAAAGTAAAAGAAAAAAAACTTTGAAAATAAAATTAAAAGCTGATTGTATTTTTAAAAGTCAACAAAATAGATATTGGTTAACTTGATTTAAAAAAGAAAAATTACCAGCATCAAAAATGAAAACGGTATATAATATATCACCAATTAAAGCAACTGTAAGGAGCTAATTTGCCCAATTATATGCCAATAAATCTAAGTGAAACTGGTGAATATTTACAAAAAAACATGAAATCCCACATTAACAGAAGAGGAAACAATTAAATAACCATGTCTTAGAAAAAGAAATCAAATAATATATTCCCTAAGAAACAAATTCCCAGGACCAGATGAACTTCAATTCAACTAAAAATTAAAGGGAAATTCCAATACTATACAAACTATTTGAAAAACAGGCAAAGGAGTCTTACCAAATTCCTTTTACAATACCAATATGATTTTGATACATAGACCAGGAAGAACAAAACCAAAGGAAACTATAGACCAATTTCCCTAATGAATATTTTAAATAATAATTTAAATAATTTTAAATAATGAAAAATTTTAAATAAAATACTAGCAAGGAGATCACAGCAATATATCACAAAGTTCATACATTAGCACCAGGTGGGATTTATGCCAGGAATGCAGGGCTGGTTAGGAATGCTATCAGCTTAACTGATATTATTGATATTGATAACAAGAATCATTTGTGTCAATAAATGCAGAAAAGGCATTTGACAAAATACAACATCAATTCCTATTTTAAAATTCTACAAAAAACGTGAATTAAAAGTTTCTTAAAATGATAAATACTATCTAAAACATTAAGCATTACCTAGAAGCCTTCCCAACAAGGTCAGGGTTGAAGCAAGAATGTCCATTTTTAATATTGTATTGGAAATTCTAGCTATATATAATACACAATATAATATACAATATACTGTATTTTATATATTACAACATGACCTATATTTATAAGACAAATTCAAGAATAAGAATGGGAAACAAGTAAAACCCCAAACAATCAATTAAAATACTAGTTGAAACAATTAACAACTAGCAAAGTTGCACGACATAAAATAAATACCCAATAAAATAATTACCCATAAATCATCAGCATTTCTACATAAAACCCAGCAAGAAGAGACAAAGTGAAATTACATTTAAAATAACTTACAAATTCCTTGGGAGTCTTATCTGCCAAGAGACACCTAGGAACTATATAAACTAAACTATAAATTACAAAAGACTTCACAGAAAGACAAATATAAATGATTGAAGAAATAATTAGTTACTCATGGGTAGGCTGAGTCATATAATAAAAACATATACCTAAATTAATTATTCAGTGCCATAAAAATCAAATTACCAAAGACTTATCTTATAGAATTAGAAAAAAACGACAACTAATCTGAAAAGAACAAAGCTCAAGAATATCAAGGCAATCCATGGAGGGCAGCCTAACAGTACCAGATTTCAAACTACATTACAAAGCAGTATAGTCTTGGCTAAAAAATAGAGTGGCTGAGTGGAATAGATTAGATACAGACATAAATAAAAATATTTTTAGCATTTGAGAAACCCTAGGTGGTGGCAGTAGATAAGGAAGATTCTTCCAGAGTTCAAACCTGGCCTCAGAAACTTACTGTGTGATCCTGGAACTCTGATTGCCTCAGTTTCCTCATCTGAAATGAATAATGATATGGCAAACCGCTTTGGTATCTTTGACAAGAAAACACCAAAAGGGGTCACAGAGTCAGACATGACTGAATACTACTATTTTTTTTCCCACTTTAATTTCCTTGTTTTTTTACAACATGACTAATATGGAAATATTAGCTGCATGACTTCACATGGGTAATATGTATCACATTGCTTGCCTTCTTAATGGGTGAGGGAAGGAGAAAATTTGGAACGCAAAATTTTTAAAAACTGATGTTTAAAACTAAAAACCCTGAAACTAGATTATATGCTATCACGAGTATGTTCTTTTTAGTAAATTTATTTACATAGTACTCTAAAAAGTTTGCAAACCATCTACATTTAAAGGATATCTCAAAACTCTCAGCAGTTTTAAACTAAGGTGCTATGATCTTCCCCATTTTATACATATGAAAACAAGCTGAAAGAGGTTATTATATATAACTTGTCTAGTGGCATATGGCTGTGTTTGAGAGGAAGTTCCACCCCATGTTCTGCTGACTCCAAGATCAATCCACTATACCAAACTCTCAAATACTTTCTAGACACCTTCTAGAAACCTAGTCTAAGTACTGGGGATACATAGAAGGTGAAAGATAGTCCTCCTTCTCAAAGACCACATAATCTAATGGGGTAAAAAACATGCAAGTAACTATAAACAAAACAAAATACCTATAGGATAAACTGGAAGTGATTAACACAGAATGAAGGTATTAGAATTAGAAGGGAGGCAGAGATAAGAATGGCGAATATTCCAAGCATGGAGTACAACCAGTGAAAATTCCTGAAATCAGGAGATATGGTATCTTGTTGGAGGAACAACAACAAGGCCACTGCCACTGGATTAAAAAGTATATATCAAGAAATGTAAAGCACAGTAAGAGGAAGGGGTGGGTAAGTGGAGGTGTGGATTGACAAATTTTTTTACTTGATCTGGAGGTGACAGGGAGCCATTGGAGTTTACAGAGTAGGGGTGGGAGGGACATAGGTGGGAAGAACCTGCAATTCAGAAAGTTCACTTCGACAGCAGAGTAGAACCACTGGAATTTTTTGAATGTGAGTAGGTGGGTAACATTCAGATGTGTTTCTAGCAAGCTTAATTTCACAACTAAACAGAATGAACCAGAGTTGGGAGAGACTTAAGGTAGGGAGACCAACCTTAATGCCAATACACTGGGTGTGAGATGATGAGAGCTTGGTGGTGGCAGTATCAGAGAAGATAAAGGGGAATATGCAAAAAATGTTACATTGGCAAAATATTTCATATAAGGTATGGGGAATGTGGGGGCCGGGTGAAAGAGATGGTATCTAGGTTACAAGCCCAAATGGCTTCGAGGACAGTGGTGCCCTTGACAGTAAGTTTGGAAGACAGAAGGGTTTAGGGGAAATGAAAATGAATTCAGTACATCCAGTTCAAGAGGTCAAATTGACAGTTCAAATGTTTCTAACCCTATATGGTATTTCTTTTTTCTTTAACAGCTACTGAAGCCACGACTGATTTGTTTTCCCCCTTGACAGGGAAAAAAAGATTTCCCAATCCTGACCTATGCATATGGTCCAAACAATAACCTGGAGACAGCTTTCACTCACGTGTAGTGGAATGGGAAGTGCTGAATTTAAGGCAGGTGACCTCAAGTTTGGATTCTGCCTCTGTTACTTGTTTATTTTCAGCCTAGGTGGGAGCAATATGATGGAACCTTGGGGGACATTAAAAAATGGCACACTTAAAACTTTAAAGGACTTGATAATAGGCATCAAAAATGAAATCACAACTAAGACGGTTTAGTTTATGGAATGTTTATAAAAGCATCTAGAAAACGGTCCTCTTCAGCTTTGGGGAGTTTGTTCAGATTGAAAAATTATGAGTTCAGTCACAATCACTCAGAACAATTCCTAACAGACTGGAATCTCCGCCTAACTTTACATTTAATATCTTCCTGTATGAGAGACCTATGGCCTTTTTGTGGTTGAGGGAAAATTCACTGTACTGGAAACATTTGGGTAATGAAGCAGCAGATGGACAGGGACAGAAAACTGAGAGGGGAAGTTTGGTAAACACCTTTTCTTGGGGCTTCCCTCTAGTTGTGTCTTCTGCTTTGAGATGCCTACGAACTTGATGACTCTTCCAAATACTACTTCTCTGCTATAGCTGGATCCTCCCTTTGCTTCTTAGGAGAGTGCTAGAACCTCCCCAGACCCTCAGAATTGCTGCCCGTGCTTTAAGTTTTGAGCCTGGGTTACAGCACTACAATGTAATTACTGACTTGGAAGCATGTGCTGCCAAATGAAGGAACTGAAATGGGGAGAAGAAACTTTCACGTCAATGTGTCATTTTCAAAATTTCAAACTCTTTAAACTTGGGAATCACTTATTCCAATAAGTGCAGTTAGTGGTCCTAATTTAGTGAACTGACCTTTTAAAGACCCTTCCAGGATCCCATGAATAAATAATTGCTTGCCCTCAAGAAGCTTACATACAATTCAAGAATATAGAATAAAATTTGGCCACTGCATAGGAGGAGTACACAAGAGTGCAACAAAACATGACATCAGAGACAGGAAAGATAATTTGCTATGCATTGTAAGGGATAGGCAACAGGATAAATCCTGCAAAATAAAAAAGAAAGTGTCCTCTGGAGTCATCTTAAATTCTTCATTCCCTCTTATGTCCTCTGGCACTGCTACCATCCTGGTTCCAGCCCTTATTATCTCACGCTGCAATAATCTGCTGGTTGGTTTCACTACCTTAACTCTTCCTTCATAAACTGGAGTTTTCCTACTTTTCTTCTCTACATATTCTGTGATGCAGTGAAGCTTGGCTGTTTCTCAAACATAATTCTCCATCTCCTGACTCCAAGCAGTTTTACTGGCTTTTCTCCCCATGCATGGAATTTTCTCTTCTCATATCTGCTTCCTGTTTTGCCTGGCTCCTTCAAGTCACAGCCAAAGTCCGACCTTTCTCTGGGTAGCTAGGTGGCACAGTGGATTCAGGAGGATCCGAGTTTAAATATGGCCTCAGATACTTAACTAGCCAGTGTGACTGTGAGCAAGTCATTTAACCCCAACTGCCTGCCTCCCAACCCCTGCCCCCAAAAGCTTTTTTTCAATCTTCCATTATCTTCGCTCACTGTTTCCATGCTGTCTGCTCCTGATAGGGCCTTTTTTGTATTTCTAACAGTTAGGACAATGTCTGGCCATAGCAGTTGTTTGTTGACTAACTGAACCTCAGTTCAGGAAGACATGGGTTCTAGTCATGGCAGAGCCATGACATGTACTCAGAAAAGTCCTTTAGGCTCAGTTTTTTAATCTGCAAAATGGGGTTATCACCATCAACCCAGCCTTCTCGATGGAGTTTTTGAAGAGATAATCCAATTAAAACACCAAAATCTGGCTGTGGCCCACTTTTTAAGACAAGATATCATCAATGAAGGAAGCAATTGGGTTGGAAAGAAGTGTGACATTGAAGTGAGGAACTAGCCTGATAATTGTTACCAGGAAGTGAGAATCTTGATAGTGGAAGGGAGACTGAAAATGGCAGTGAGGAATAATGGAGCCAGGTCTCTGTGAATGCTAGAAAATGTAAAGAGTGAAAAAGTTTGATGAAAGGAAATGTGATAATGATGAGGGCACAGAGGAAGAAGCAGGCAGATCTGGAGTGGGGCGTGGGAGTGAGATAAAGAAGAATGGAAGTTTCAGAATCATTAGTACAAGGGGGGGGTAAGAATATGCTAAATATGCTACGTGAATAAACCAAGGAAAGAAGAGACAGGCAGGTGAGGCCTCAAAAAGATGACCTAATAGAGATGTTCTGTGATGGAGCTCGCGATGGCTGGGGTCTTGCTGGAAGCTGCAACCTGAAACGTAGGTGGAGGTATTACTACCCCTCAGTCACAAATTAGGATCAAGTTCAAGACAGCTAGAGGTAGCAAATGAAATGGTAACACATTGAACTGACACTGATCAGAATCATGATGCAGAAGCGCACAAACCAAGAAAAGCTAAAATCATTCCCCAGGCCTACATGACAGGCTTCCTTCCAGGGTTGGATAAAGAATTTAACAAGGTATGTTTAGGGATACTCATAGTTTCTTTTTCACATACAAAGTTATCAATTAAAAAGCGTAAGAATGATGCGTGAAGTTCTAATGGGCAAACTCACAAAATCAGAAGGATGGATTTTATTGTCATAAATATTTAAAGACAACAGGTTTGTGAAGACAATTACTTTTGATGTTCACAACTTCAAACAGTTTGAAAAGTAATTCATAAACTCCCCTGGCTTCATAAAACACTTGGGAAAATAATGGCAAAGTATTACAGGATCCTTTTTGGATGTTGAAATCACCTGTTCTGCCTCAGTTTCCCATCTGTAAAATGAGGAAAACTCCCAAAGTTGTGAGGATCAAAGAAGAAATATCTATTACTGAAGATTGTGAGCTTCTTGAATGCAGGGACTGTTTAATTTTTTTTTCTGTATCCCCAGAACTGAAATGTTACATTTACAGCTTGAGGTTCAAGGGAGCTGCTGGGGGGAGAAAATAAAACAGCAGTCTTCTTAAGGATTATTTGGGTAGAAAAATGTTTTCTGTAAGGGTTAGGGGTTTTTTTGGTTTTATTAACCCCCATAGCTTCTCTTCACAGAAATCCAAAAGAATATATCTTAAAGTCTACAGGATTATGAATGTCAAAAGAAACACTTTAGGCCCTATTTTAGGACTCCTTTACCTACAATTCTTGATGACTTTGTCATTAAAAATCAAAATAAGCTTTTTACTTTTCAGTGACACAAGAAAAGGAATAATTCAAAGTAAGAAACTGCCGATTTCTTCCCGAATTGAATCTATGAATCCATCGATTTTGAGATATGGCCCAATTTCACTTTGGTTCACATGATATCAGGACTTATTTATGCTCTTCCATGTTCACTCTTCATGACCTCGTTTGGAGCTTTCCTGGCAAAGATTGATTCACTTGCAATTTCCCAAATGAGGAAACTAGGCAAACAGGCGCAAAAATTTAACTTGGGAAAATGAGTCCTGCTGACTCCAGTCCTTGCACTGCACCACCTCACTGCCACTTACATGAAACTGACTTATGAATCTGAGGGTTGAAAAAAATTGAAATTTTTCTGATGCTTTTAAAAGTGGGAGTGGGACAAGAAGCCTTCATCCCCCTACTCTGGAGCAGAGACACATTCACTTAACCACATAATATTTGTACAAAGCAACATGCCATTTATGTAGCCACTTTTGAAATTGGAAGTTTTAGTGAATGGTGGGACAAGTTCATGGGCAACTAAACCTTCAAGCAACATATCCAAATTATATCAGTAACCTCATCACAAACCAAGGCAACTTTTTTGGTGTTTGATGTTTTCAAGCAGCATTTTTCGTTTAGAAGTGCTTTGTCACAAGATCGTAAGAGAGAACCAGAATTTAATTTTATTAACTTTGCTTTTTTTTTGTTTTCCAATACAGCAAGCGGTCTTACCCATCACAATTTCAATGTTTACCTGATAGCATTTCTCATTTTCCCCAAACTCAACTCACTTGAATTTCAGTAAGAATCTTTTGTTGTAGATCTAAGTTGAACTCATAGCCACATTATTCCCACATGTTCCTGGTAATGGACACAAGACCAAAATTAGCCACTTCCTACCACCAAGTGAAAACAATTCGGTCTTCAGCATGAGAGGAAGGAACACTAACCACCAATTCACTCTCCTGCTGAATGATTTCAATTAAATGATTATAAATAATGCAAAGACTCAGCAGAAAATGGGTTCAAATTTAGCACATCACTGGGCCTCATTTTCCTCACCTATAAACTGGGTGATAAAATGCCCAAAGTTATCTATCTCACAAAAGTGTTCCTAGCAACAAGCAAAAATCTTCTAACTTTCATTAAAACAGTAATCAATCACTACTTCAGAAGCCTGATGATGAAAGATACCTAGAACAAGTTCTGAGTCAATGTGTTGATTTGTTTTACTTGATTATACTTATTTCTTGGAAGGGATGAGTTACTGGGGCAGTTAGGGTTGGGTGCTGGTAAGGAAGATTCATCTTCCTGAGTTCAAATCTGGCCTCAGATACTTATTAGCTGTGTGACTCTGTGCAAGTTTCCTCATCTGTAAAATGGGCTGGAGAAGGAAATGGCAACCCCAAATCAGATCACAAAGAGTTAAAAACAACTGAATAACAAATGTGTCAGTGTATAGTGATAGGCGCACACACAATAAAATGCTTTAAATATACAGAAGAAAAAAATAGCACATTTTATGTCCACTCTGAACTTAAAACATGAAGCAACATAATTCTGACAGTAAGGCATTTCTTATTTTTCCTAAACTTAACTCATTCAGGTTGCAAAGAGGCAATCTGGATTCAATAAATAAGTCCAATTTATTCATTTAAATTGAAGGGTCTTAGAATTTTTTAAGCAAAACCTGCCATTTCCTTCCCCGCTGGTAAATGAAACAGCTCTCTCTTCAAAATGAAAGGAAGAGACTGACTAGTGAAGATCGTCTGGGATGGTATAGGGACAGTACTGCTAGACACAAAATAATCGATGCTATGTCCTTCTACCAGTTTTTCATAGCTCAACAGCACCACAGTTCTTGCTTCCTTGGGTTGCCATGGTAACCAACAGTCCCAGAACTTAGCCCTGTGACAGTTGGACTTGGGAGCTCTTTTTTGGAGTCTCAGATCCAACAGTTTCTGTTCCTGATGTGGTTTCCCATATAGGAAGAAGGGCTGTCACACACTCAGTAGCCTCCTTTGCCTGCAAGGACAAACTCGGTCATGGGAAGCATGAGAATTGGATGATCACTCAAGAATAGGAGCAAAGTATCAGCAACTTTCTGCTGTTTCTTCAGATGAGGAAGATCTGAAAGACCAGACCCAGGCTCTGACCCTTTAAACACTATGTCCTCCCAGAGTGATGGCACAGACACAGAGATTAGCAGCTCCGAGTCCAATAGCCTCTCTGTAGGCTATTTTCCTTCACAGGAACAGTCTCTCACAGGGTGATTCCATCCATTTCCTCCCACCCAGACAAAGGAGCATGGCTAACCAAAAGCACAGGGAGACCAAAGGAAGACATAGCCAAGTTCAGACGAGCCCAGAACAATTTTCCACAGTTTTTCCAACCCTAGCATGGGATATTGATCTGGGCCCTGACCAAGCAGACAGAGAAAATAACTGGGCAGTCATGAAGCAGTCATGAAGCGAGAACAAAATACACACCGACTACAGGGTAGCTAGACTGTTTTGCTCAAAAGCTGGAAACAGATAGTCTTATCCCTGGATCACTTCCAAAACAAGATTCCCAGATCACCACAGTTTCCCTTCTAGAAACCACTAAAACCACCACTAAGTCCATCCAAGATGAGAATATGCCTCCAAACTTTCTAACTGTTCAACTGGCAGAAGATATACAACCAGCCATGCCACAGGAGTACCAGCTCAGAGCAACAAAAGAGGTTAAGTATACATAATACTCTGTGGATGTTGCATTGGGAAATCACTTTCCAAAAGACTACCAAGCAAGAGGAAGGGAGGGAGGTGGAGAGGACAAAATGAAGGGATGCTGTGGGAAAGCCCAAAACTGAGCCTTAGATAGAACATACTAGAACTGCTGAAGCAGTTTGGGATGGTAGGAAAGTTTTTTTGAAGGAAAAAGATTATCCTTCAAAGTAGAAGAGAGTATGAAGACAACGGGGAGTAGAGGGAAAATCACAGGGAAATAAATATGAACTAGGCAATTCTTACGGGATTAAATATTAAAATGATGGACCAAACACTATGTAAATTTCCTCCTCTCTAATGAGGCAAGAGGAAAGTCATTCTTTTCCATGTTAGTTGGCGTAACCCCTCATTTCCTTGGCAGAAGGAGACTTGGCAGTACAGGAAGGAGACAGCAAGCTATGAGAATAACAGAGCAAGCTCTGGAGAATCTTCTTTGCTACCCACAGGAAAGAGGGAGGATGACCAGCCTCCACCTTCCCCAGGTATACAGTCGCTGTGCTGTTTAAACATAAGCCGGTTTCTTCCGATGGTTAAGGGAACAAGTCACTTCCTCCTCACTCTCAGCAAGGGAGTAGTCCCAAAACAAGGCCACCGAGGGCACAAAACTGCAAGTCCCAAAAAGACATCGCTCATAGAGAGAAAGGAGAGTCCAACCCCAGGACACTCCAAAATCTACTGACCCAAAGCCTGAACTTTGTAATAGCTAACAGTGAATTAGCGTCCAATTTTTCCCATTCCTCTCCAACTTCTTCCCACTTCCTCTCCAACATTTATCAATTTCCTTTTCTGTTGTATTAGCCAATCTGATAGATGTGAAGTTATTTTAATTTGTATTTCTCTAATCAATAGTGATTTAGAGCATTTTTTCTTATGACTATAGATACCTTTAATTTCTTTATCTGAAAACTGTTCATATTCTTTGACCATTTATCATTTGGTAAATGGCTTGTATTCTTATAAATTTGACAAATGAAGCCTTTATCAGAGACATTTGCTGTAAAAGTTGGTTCGCAGCTTTCTGCTTTCCTTCTAATCTCAGCTGCATTGCTTTTGTTTGTGCAAAACCTTTTAAATTCAATATAATAAAAATTATCTTTTTTACATTTTTCAATGCTCTCTGGCTCTCATTTGGTCATCAGTTCTTCCCTTTTCCATAGATCTGACAAGAAAACTATTCCTTGCTCTCATAATTTGTTTATGGTATCATCTTTTATGCCTAAATCATGTATTCATTTTGACCGTATCTTGGTCTATACCTACTTTATGCCGTATTGTTCTCAAATTTTCCCAACAGTTTTTGACAAATAGTGAGTTCTTGTCACAAAAGCTGGGGTCTTTGTTTTTATAAAACAGTAGGTTACTATGGTCACTCTGTCTATTCCACTGATCCACCACTCTGTTTCTTAGCCAGTACCAGATAGTTTTAATGATTGCTGCTTCATAACAAAGTTTGAGATCTAATACTTCTAGGCCATCTTCTTTTGTATTTTTTTTCCATTAATTCCCTTGATATTCTTAACCTTTTGTTCTTCTAGATGAATTTTGTTATTTTTTTCTAGCTTTATAAAATAGCATTATCTATGAGATAATTATTTGGTAGTTTGATGGTATGGCACTGAATAAATAAATTAGTTTAGGCAGAATTGTCATTTTTATAATATTGGCTCAGCCTATCCAGAAGTAATTGATATTTTTCCAACTGTTTAGATCTAACTTTATTTGTGTGAAAAGTATTTTGTAATTGCGTTCATATAGTTCCTGGCAGGTAGAGTCCCAAGTATTTTCTGCTGTCTACAGTTATTTTAATTGGAATTTCTCTTTCTATCTCTTACTCCTGGCTTTTGTTGGTAATACATAGAAATACTAGTGATCCATATCATTTTATATCCTGCAACCGTTGATTCTCAAAGTACACCATCACGTCATCTGCAAAGAGTGACAGTTTTGTTTCCTCATTGCATATTTTCGTTCCTTCAATTTATTTTTCTTCTCTTATTGCTATAGCTAACATTCCTAGTACACTACAGAACAATGGTGATGTTGAATGGTTTGACACCAAAATGGATATGATTATCAGTAGAAATGACATTAAAGAATATGCATTGCCATTTGTTGTGCCTCTGTTCCCTAAGTGTCAGAGGATCTTTTTATCTTACATGAAGCTGAAACCTCTCGTATTTGTTACATCCACCATCAGAATGTACCTTGAAAGCAGAGACTGTCTTGCTTTTCAATTTGTATCCCTACCATTTAGTACAGTGCTTGGCACATAGGAAGCACTTAATAAATGCTTTATTCATTCATTCCATAACTAAAGTCATGATTAACAAAATTAAAATTGTAAGGAGATGAAGGAGTTTTAAATGTCATCCTCTTGTATACTCAATTCATTACAAAGGCAAATTAAATTAGCACATTTCAAATTGGCAAAATTCAAACACATTGCCAAACTACAACAGGAGCCCTGGTATTTGGTTGCATTTCTGACATATTTAGCAGCCTTGTATAAACCTGCTTAACAGGAGTCAACCAGTCTCTCAAGATTCAAGTGTTCATCTTAGCAGAATTGTATGACCAGAATGCTGGCAATTCTCTTAATACTGCTCTTAACCATATGGACACTGAGAGATGGCCTTCAAGGTCCTTGCACTGAAGAAGTTCAACTTGACAAAGTTCATGCTACTTGACCTGGGCTCCTGAAGAGTCAGACCTTGGCTAATTCCATTTAGAGCCTCTTAATGAGACAGTTAAGTAGAGTAAAGGAGAGCACACTTAACTTGGAGTCATGAAAACCCAAGTCCATATTCTGCCTCAGTCACTTCCTGGCTGTGTGATATAGAACAAGCCATTAAACCTCTCTCATTCTCAGCTTCCTCATCTGTAGAACAGGGTGAAATTGTATCTGCCCCACAGGATTGTTGTGAGTGAAGATCAAAGGAAGTAGTTGAAAGAAAGCACTTTGCAAAACGCAAAGTGCCAGTGTCCTTGTTCTCATTGAGAAGCCTCACACTGGTACAACATCTCAGCTCAACAGGTGGCTGGATTTCCTCTTCATAGCTTGACTTTCAACTGCCAGGCATAGTTTCTCTTAAATTTGATCTGGGAAAGTCCACTCTTTGTATGAGATAAAGCATAATCCCATTTTAGCACTTGGTTTAATATATCAATTTATTATTTATTAATTATATTATTAGTACATGAAGTGCCAAAATGGGACTATACTTTGTTATTACATCTGTTAATTATCCTTTACTCTCTTTGATTACAAGGAGAAGCAGGGGAAGGGGACCAAACTCTCCCTAAGACATGAAGTGCTTTGCATTTATAATTTGCTATCAGTTAGGCTTTTGGGACTATCCAAAAAACTTTAGTCTTCTATTACAAGCACAAAAATATTTCAATATTTAGAACTTTACATCAACTAAAATGATCCAAAAGTCACCCATAATAATACTATAAAAAAGGCTGGCATCATATATAGCTGTTTAAACTAGCCACATGTTAATTAAAATGTTAGTTAACAATCCACACTCTATAAAGATGAGGGAGTAACAAACAGTAGCATAAGCTAAATAATAATAGGGCTGGGACAAATAAATATAAGAATTTAAATTTTGTTTATATTTAGGATGAGGATCAATAAAAATTAACTAGCTGTATAGTTCTGGAAAAATCACTTTAACCTAGTTGGACCTCTCAGTATTCTACCCTTTAAAATGAGGGGATAGAGGGGTAGCTAGGTGGTACAGTGGATAGAGCACTGGCCCTGAAGTCAGGAGGACCTGAGTTCAAATCGGCCTCAGACCAAACACTTCACACTTACTAGCTGGTGTGACCCTGGGCAAGTCACTTGACCCCAACTGCCTAAAAAAATAATAATAAAACAAAAATGAAGGGATAGGACTAAATAATTTCTGGAAAGCAATTTGGAACAGTACTCCAAAACTCAATAAAGCATGCTTTGACCAACGTGTGCCACTACTAGGCCTAGATCTCAAAAAGATCAAAGAGAGAGGAAGAAGATTCATAAGTACAAAAATACTGATAGCAATGCTTGTTGTTATAGAAAAGAAGTAGAAACAGTGGGGATGGCTAAACAACTTGTAAGATAACAAATAGGAAGGTTTCAGAGAAACATAGGAAGTCTTGTATGAACAGATGGAGAGCGAAGTGAGCAGAATCTGAAAACCATGATGACCACAATAATGTAAAGAAAAACAAGTTGAAAGACTTTAGGACTTTGAATAATTCAGTGACCAATCGTGAATTTAGAAGCCTGGTGATGAAGGATGGCTCCTGTCTCTTGGAAGAAAGTGAGGAACCTGCGGCCTTGAGGCCACATTTTAGGACATGACCAATATGTTCATTTGTTTTGCTTGACTGTATTTATTTGTGATGTGGTAATGCGATGTACCAAAAAAAGAAAAAACCCCAAAATATCAATGGAACATTTTAAAATATGCAGAAGAAAGTTCAGAAAGAGGCAGCAATTATATTACTATCCTGTTACATGTAATGCTTACTTTAAAATCTCTTAACAGAGATTCATGAGTTCATAAACAATCCTATTTTTTTCTTCTTTGTATTAGAAATGTTTAATGTTTAATTTCATAATTTAAAAAATTTAATTTTTAAAAAAGGGAAAAAAACCCTACATAGCTCATAGCTCAACTTCATATCCTAAGGCAGAAGTTATTTTTCCAGGGACTATACACTACTAATCTCAATGAACAGAGTATATTCTCATTTTTACACAAACAAAATAAGAAGCTCATTAGATAAAACTCACCGAAGGACCTAACTGGAAAGAGAAATGCTTTCAATCATGTCCTAAGAGATTTCTTGGCCTACATCAAGGAATTACAAAAGGCAACTTCTGTTCATTTCCAACTCTCTATCCCAAGAAATAAAAACTTTTACTCATTAGAACTTAAGTGTTGTATTCTTTTAAAAATCCTTAGAGCTCATTTTTCAGGATATATTATAGGACAAACACACTATTTTTGTAATGTGATGTTATAACAAACACATTCATCCTGGCAACTAGTAGACTTCTGGGAAGCTAGCTGAACAAAAATGTAACAAAAGAATGCAGTTCTTTAGCATTCCACTGACAACAGCAACAGAAGGGCAAGAAGATAACTGAAACCTTCGAAAGAAAAACGGTTTTCAGAAAACAAACCAAAAGAAAAATCACCAAAAGCAAGAAAAAGCCCAAGTTTTACATTTGTTCATTAAACAAAAATCATTTTATTATTTTGGTCTAGCGGCATAGATAACTATTGATGTTACAAGATTTGACCTTCTAATGAGTATAAAAATTTTATGAAAATAGCTTTGAATGCCAGGTCAGTTGCCTGAATGCAATGACTCCCACAAATGACTTCCAAATTTCCATCAAGCACTTTGCCATTTACAAATTCAAAGAAAATACATATATAATAAAAGTAGGAACACTAAAACTGGCCTAGCATTTAAAATTAATAACACGGAATTTTAATCTCACTGGATCTGGGCAAACGAGCCTTTCCAAATGAGGATCTATTTAGAGTGACTCAAAAACTTTTTATTCTGTGAGAAGTAGAATAAAGAAATCCTTGCCCATATGGCAATCAGGACTCTGGCCTTTCAAAAATTTATCAAAGCAAAGCTCTTAAAACACATTTATTATTAGTTTTTTATTTTATCACACGCAAAAAAGAGCTATTTGGCAGTAATACTAAGAGTTTTTACGGTGACAATATTCTAAAAGATTCAAAGTGTTCTGCTTTTCAGAATATGGGCAAGACCATACACAATAGATGCTCACCCACTAGAAAAGGGCAAGCAAATAGGCTTTGATCAAATCAGATTTCAGACTTTATCTTTAAGGGATAATCAGATGGTAAGATTATAAATAAGGTCAACTCCATCAACATCAAGGACTAGTGATTCCACAGATGAAGATCTTAACTGTTCTTTATAGTCTTAGAGAGTTTCCAGAGGTCCAAAGACTTGCTTAGTCTAACAGCTAATATCAGTCAGAGACTGGCCTTGAACCGAGGGTTTGGTTTTGTTTTGTTTTGTTTTAATTCAAGACCAGTGCTCTATCAAGTTAATAAATTACACTCAGTCGTGTCATACTTAAAGTACTGCATTATCTAAAAGCAATTCTAAAAGCAAATCTATTAAAGCTATTCATTATCTCATTTAATGTTCATAATTACTGAATGAGGTAAGGTAGTCCAAGTATAGTTAGCCTTTTTTCTTTTAACAGCTGAAGAACTTTGAAAAATGCTTACATAATTTAACTTGGGCTACATAGCTATTATGTGACAAAGCCTGCACTTGAACCCTTCTGACTCTCATTGTTTTCTTCTACAACAACTGAATGGTTAGCCCTCAGTCAATGAATGAAAATTATTTCTATCATGGACTTCATGATTTATGTATTTGAAGAATTAAGTTGACTGTAAAACCAACTCTCCTTTCTGCACTTTCAATAATAGTGGGGGAAATTGTACCAAAAAGGATAATTCCCCAGAAATATTAATAAATGAACAATTTCTCAGAGAGTAGCTTGTTATTGTATAATACTGGCAGCTTTATGACAGATGATATAATTTTTAAGTGATAAGAAATACAGTTTAGGGAACCATATATATACATGTATATATATATATATATATATAAAATATTCTTTAATATTCTATCAATTAATAAGCTCTTATTAAAAGCCCATGTGTACCCACTGCTAGTCACACAGGGTACAAATGCAAGTGGTAATTCCCTTAAGACTTGGCATTCTAATTGAACAACACATCAATGAACTTCCTAAGAAAAAAATCCCCGGGACCAGATGGGTTCACAAGAATGTAACCTCTATGACACCACAGCTCATGTCTAATTTATTTTTTTAATCTCTAATGTATAATAAATGTATACTCCATCTATGAATAGTTTGATATCTTCTATGTAATCCACAAGGGGACCGTGTCATGCTATGGGCCATATGAAGGGCAAAAATAATACTGTGTCATACAAAATAAGAGGGTCCAGACCTTTGTTAACACAACTAATATGCCTTCCAGTGGCAAGGGGTGGCCCTAACCAACCCAAATGTTTTTGCTTAATTTTTTTTATATTTAAGGTCCATTTTTTTCACCAAACTGCCAGCTGGAGTTAGGTATACCACCTATGGAACTGTGCATGAGGATAAATAGCCTCTAGAAATACTGAACTGGGAAAATTGCCCTCATTGGCACTATTATTTAACCAATGGGTCCAAAATGCTTAATATTTATTTATTCTCAATAAAAAGGAATGGTTAAATTATTTCATTCTTATTTGTGGCTGTTTGTGCAAGCAACCTAGTTCCCTACCTACACCAGTAAAAACCTAAAAATATTGGCAAATCAAACAATTATCAAGGAATCCAATGAGAAACCACAGTAATATGGCCTTCTAAGTTTTACTTTTAGCTTAGACAAGTAAGAAAATAGAATATCCATGTTTGCTATATTTGCTCGATTCTAAGCCAAATCAACTATTAATTAAAACAAAGGATAATCTGAGTCTGCCTAGAGATGGTCCGAGTGTCAACTGGAGGCTAAATAGATCAGACCACTATGTTTCTTAGAGAAAACTAATTTTCTGTTGGTTCTGCAGTTTCTCCTTTGTTCAGGATTCAGTGATAATGTACTCACTGATATCCAGGCTTTCTAGACCTTTGACCTACAGATCTGCCTAATTTGAATACTCAAGTTACAATGAAGTGGAATACATAGAATGGGATGTGATGGGAAGGAATGGGAAGGGATCTTAGCCCTAGAAGAGAATTTAGAGATCATCTCATCTAATGCTTTCATTAAAAGATAAAGAAATTAAACCCCAGAGAAGCTGGGTGATTTGCCCATGGTCATGTAACCAGCAAGCTACCATGGAAGAACTAGACCCAGAACCCCTTTTTTACTGCTACTCCAACTTTTACCTAAACCCACATCAACTGCCTTTTAAACATGATAAGATGCATTTCTAACTCTGGTAATTGTGCTCAAGGCAAAGATTTGAGAGGATTACCATCATAATTGGGGGGGGGGGGAGAAAGCCAATCAGGCAACTTGGCTTAAAGTAATGTTGGAAAAATTATTTAAATATTTGGAGCAGAGGGGAAGAAAATGGTGTAAATTATATGGTATCTTAACTTTTTCTGAGATTTGAGTATCAGTCTAATTCTTTTTTTATTTTTTAAAGGGTAGACCTGTGATTTTACTAATGTGAAGATTCCCTCTACTAATGCTGATCAGCAACTGGCCTGTAATTTATAGTGTAAAAGAACTGCCAGGGGAAATTAAAGATTAAGTGACTGGCTCAAGGTCATATAGCCAGTGTGTTTTAGATGCAGGGCTTAAATCCCATGTTCTTGACTAAGGTTAGCTCTCTAGCCAATATACCATGCTATGGCTCATGAATTCCAAATATCATTTTGGAAATAAGTTTGTCATAATTTAATGTTAATATCCAGAATGCTTATTAAATATAAGATCAACAAACATAATTTTAACTTCATACATACTCAGTGACTCAGCAGAAGATATCTGTAGCATATTGTTTGTCTGCTCAAAGAATTTGTCATAATCTACTTTATATTACAGGTATTTGTATACCTTCTCCTGAGCTGTAAATTCCTTAAGGGAAAGAGTTATGACTTTTTTATTATTATTATTATTGTAGTATTAAAATACTCATTTTACACGGTAGACATTCAATAAAGATTTGTTTTACAGATGACAGAACAAATATTTTAAAGTACTAAAATGGCCTATACTATACATAAGGTTAAATTCTTTGAGTATAGGGAATATATTTAATGTGCATAGAGTATTCTGTACCTTTGAAATAATTAATAACTCTTTATTACTTTCCAGCTAAGTTCCAAAAGTATAGGCTTTTAATGACTGTTAAATGACCATAACAGAATAAGGTTTTAGAAGCAAGAAAAAAAGCTTGGGGAGGGGGAGGAGGAGAGAATCATTTTATAAATTAAATTCCCAGAGACTTATGCTATACATAGAAAGATAATGTTAAAATTAAGTATTTAGTACAGGAGAGTCTAAATTACAATGCATACATCTGAGAGGGAGTTACTCAAGGCCAGAATCAATTTATATCTGGAATACAGAATATAGTTATTACTTACTATGCCTTAAGGAAGTAAATGGCATTCAAAAAAATGCCAGAGTTTTACAAGATTCCAGGAATGAACATTGCTTTGAGGATGGAGACTACTTACATTCCAAAAAAAGGACTTTAACACCGATCTTTGCCAGGGTTCTGTGGATCTTGCAGATGATTAAGTTAATCCATAAACTCTTTACACTGACCTGAGGAGGGAACACAAAAGAGAAGAAATGTTGTAGAATAAACTATAGTGCAATTCCTTTACAAGCAAAAGACTAATGAAAACTTGGGCTTCATGTAGTATATGTTAATAAAGAATTTTAAAACATAGGACTAGAAGACAGGTAGTGCAACTTCTTTCTTTCTTTCCTTTCTTCCTTCTCTAAACATTTCCACTATAATTTGTAGTATTTTTTTTTAAAAAGCCTAAATTTTGAGGCAGAAGACCTGGATTTAAATCCTTTGCCATTTATAATCTCCATAATGATAGAAAGGCAAATCATTTGTCTTTACTATTAATCTCACAACTGCTTTGAGAAAAGCACTTAGTAAACTATATAAATGTGAGTCATTATTAAAGATATAGCACAAGAATTCTGGCCATATAGGTGAAAGACAGAAACAATGGGGAATACTTTATGGTGGTCAACAATGATAACGATCCTGAGTTATCTCATATATCTCAATCCAAAGTGCAATGGGGGGCTCTTTCTTAAAATGAGAAAACAAAAACAATTAGGTAGGTCACACTTTGATATTTTCAATTTATTTTTAAAAATTAATATTTTAAAATTGATATTTTCAATTGTTTTTTTAAAAAGTAATAACATCTAGAATTCCAAGCATTTGGTATCCTCTACACTTTCAGATACCTTGAGATCCAATGCCTCAGTGCTTTCAAAATTATGCTGCCTCCAACATGGATCTTCTCTGTGAATCATTGATGAGGAATCCTTGTTTTCTTTAGTTCCCTTTATCATTCCTCATGCCGTCAATAACGAAGAATTTATTATAGAAACTTTTATAGATTTTTTCCTATGTTCTGTCAGCTTGTTTCCTTCTTCCAATTCTATCCTTATTTTGAATGTATTCTAGCTTAATTAGGTCTTGCCAAGTTACCCTACACAAAAACTCTCCTAAGTGCTTATCAGAGCTGCTAAGAATTTTTGTACCTTGGGCAGGTAGCTGACTGAGGTAAAAGTGGAAAGGGCTGGAGGTTCCCTGGGGGGCAGGAGTGTTGATGTCAGAAAGGAGGAACAAAATTCTATGCTGCTCAACAGGAAGGAAGCATGCTCCAAGACTGCGATGCTATGTAGCTCCTGTGCCCTAGGGACAGGGATAGATAGGAAAGGAAGCACACATTTCAGAATCAAGCTGAAGGGGCTTTGGCATCCAAGTAAACCGGAAAGTTAGTATGCCCTGAGGCAAAACCCAAATGGCACCATCCTAATCATGGTCCTGGATTTTACAAAGGAGTTTTTGTATTCCAAATGGAAATCCTCCGAGACTGCCATAACTCTTTCCTTGGTAGCGTTTAAAAGAAGAAAAATATGCCCAACTTCTATATTACTTAAGACGGCAAGATATTAAGTGCTCACTGAGCACAAGATGAGAAAAATAAGTTTTTGCCTAAATTTGCTCCTGAGCAATTCACTATATTTAATTTAGGTTAACAGGAGAAATTAAATTTCCTCAGTCCTCCCATCAACCCAGTGCTCCAATTATTTGGCCCATCTAACAGCTGAATACATGAAACATTTATAAACATAGAGAGATCTTTCCCCCTCCTCTATCAGAGGCCTTATTTAAGTCAATCAAAGATATTCTTTGTTACGTAGTTTTGAAAAAAAGCAAGTGACTTGAGTTGCTTCCTCTGAAATGGCCCCATGCTATAAATACTAGCCCCCAAACAGAAAACCACTGACAAGCCTGCATAATGACATGTTTCATTTAAAAAGAAGAAAACATTTTTGTTGAAAAGGAAACCATTAAAAAGACCAAACAAAAAAAAATTCTTAACAGAAAATCTCAGTCTAATTACAAATACAATCATAAACAGACAGCTTTTATTTGCCAAAATTTTTCCTGGACAGTAAAGTCTTTGTATTATTTTTATTCATTTAATAAGACGCAACTCTTTACCACTCTATCCATGACCTCAAATTTCCAATTTCAAAGAAAATCTTCAAGGACTGAACAGAATAGCTGCTTCCATACCCCACCTCAAGAAGCACATGTAATGATGATTTTGTTCCCCTCTATTCACTTTAGCCTCAAGCATGCCTCATTACTGTGAGTTGTATTGACAGTATTTCATGAAGGCTCCCCCACCCACCCACCCCCAGGAAAAAAACCCTAGAAGTCTTATAGCTTTGAAGTACTATTTAAGCATAATTCTGCATATGAAAGCAGGATACATAAAATATATGCAAATAAGTTCTGAAATATATTCAAAAAGTTGGACAAAAAAATCACTTCTAAGGTCCTTTTCAACTCTAAGATTCTATGTTTTGGTGAATCAAAGTAAAGTTCAGAGCCTCAGAAACACACACACACACACACACACACACACACACACACACACACACACACACTTCCAGAGATCTTTATCTAAAATAGTAAACATACATGGTTCATTTTAAAAAGAAAATTATCAGTTGATAAAGATCAATTATGAAGACCTGTTTGGGCACTGGCAGAAGCTCCCTGATTTAAAGATAGGAAATCTCAGTCCCAGTGAGAAATTCAGAACTTAGGTGAAAAAAAAAAAGTCAGGTAATAAACTTCAGTAAGTGTCTCATTCATCCTTCATTTTGAAGAGGACACTACAGGGTGATATCTTGACTCATCCAGGTCATCAGCCTTATGCTCTCTTCACCAGTCAACTGGCAATGATCCACAATGCAAATGGAGAATTTGGTGTCTGAGCACTTCATAGCACCTGCTTCAGCTGTCTTCATGACTATCATTCTCATCCACCCGTTCAGCTGGGGAAGTCTTCACATGCTTGAGGTAGACATCCCTCAACTCACTGACAGGTTTGAGGCCTGAGTTACACTCAATCTGGTTTAGTACATCTGCTGAGACTTTTTACCATGATATGACTGCTGCATATGGTATTCTTGAAACCACAGGTGAGAGCTGGGGTATAGGTGGACACCAAAGGTGGATAAGCAGCCTTGAAAGGGGCTCAGTAAGACCTCATTGAGGTTCTAGTCCTCTCTGAACTCCCCATACACCCGTAGCTAGGTGGCTTAGTGGATAGAGCTCTGGGTCTGGAGTAAGGAAAACCTGAGTTCAAATCTAGCCTCAGACACTGACTAGCTGTGTGACCCTGGGCAACTCACTTATTAAGTGCCTACATTGTGCTGGGAACTGTGCTTAATACTAGCAACATAAAAAGAGGCAGAAGACAGTCCAGGCTCTCAAGGAGCTCAGGATCTAATAAAGGAGGCAACAAAAGTTTAAAGGATACACACACACACACACATCATAAATAGGAAATATTTAACAGAGGGAAGGCTCTAGAATTAAGAGGGGTTTGGAAGAGATTTCTTTTGAAGGTGAGATTTTAGCTAGTATTTGAAGGAAGCTAGGCAAGTCAGTAAGACAGATAACAGAAGGAAGAGCATCTTGGTATAGCACCGAGTATAGGAGACAGTCTCTGAATATGCCAAACCAAGAGACTGAGCATCTTGTTTGTAGAACTTCAAGGAAGCCAATGTCACTAGACCAAAGAACATCTAGGGAGACCAGAAATTAGGGGCAGAGAGGGGCTAGGGTTAGGGCTTTGAATGCCAAACAGAGGACTTTGTACTTAATCTTAGAGTTGATAGGAAGTCACTGGAGTTTATTGGGGTGGGGGCAGGATGACACAATCAAACCTGTACTTTGGGAAAATCACTTTGATGGCTGAATGGAGGATAGATTAAAGTGAGGAGACACTTAAGGAAGGCATACCCACCAGCAGGCTATTGCAATAGTCCAGGCACAAGATGATGAGGACCTATGCCAGGGTGGTAGCAGTATCAGAGTAGAGAAGGACGGCATATTCAAGAGATGCTGAAAAGGTAAAATCAATAGGCCTTAGCAACAGAGTGTATATGAGGGATGAAAAATAGAAAGAAGTCAAGGATGACACGTAGCTTGTGAGCCTGAAAGATGGAAGGATTGTATTATCCTTGACAGTAATGAGGAAGTTAAGAAGGGAAGGTGGCTTAATGAATTCTGTTTTCAACCTGCTGGACACTCAACTCAAGATGTCTGAAAGGCAGTTTAAAATGGGAGTTTGGAGGTCAGCAGAGAGGTTAGAGCACAGAGATGGCACTTAAATTAATGGGAGCTGATGAGTTCACCAAGTGAAGTAGTACAGAGGGAAAAGAGAAGAAGGCCCAGGACAGAACACTGTTAGATTGAGAACATGACTATTTGTGCCCAACCTGTGGTAAAGCCTTCCAAGCTCACGTTGGTCTGATCAGCCACACTGTATCTTAACCCCAACATAGTGATGTCTTTTTGGTCTTCTTTTAAGCATGAAGGACAGCAACCAACCAGTATGTATACATTATTTCATTTGATACAGCAAATAGTATTTAAGTTTTTTCATTTTTTTATCATCCTTATTTAACAAATAAGAAAAACGATGTTCAAAAGGTCATACAGCTAGTTAAATGTCAGAGGCAGGATTTGAACTATGATAACATTTCCTTTCCCTTTTTCTCCACCTTAGATAATGACATATCCCAGCTCCTCATCTTTAATAAGAAACTACAGTTGATTGGAGAGGTGGGAATGGGGAAAACTATGGGATCCTCCCTGAATCACTATAAATGTGAATACTATGAGGAAGTGTAGTTATAATAACAACCATTTCATCCGGGGCCATACCCAGAAATAATCATGGTGATATGGCTCAGGTCTAAAGTTTTAAATAATTTCCAGCTCTATTTTCAAGAATGTTAAGACATTTAACAACATATAGCAATGTTACATTTCAAAGCAGTAAGTTTGAATGTTGAAATTGGCAAATAAACATGGCAAAATTTTGATCTAACTATGGAAGGCATCCTGAAGGACTCTAAGACATCTGCTTTCGAAGGCAAAACAAAAATACCACCCTTTCTCTGGCTTATGTTCTTCTCCCCACCACACATATGCCCATATTCTTCAATACAAGTTTAAGAATATTTTCTTAGTGCGTACTGGTCTCCAGGAAATCTGTATCACTTATTTGTTCCTTCTGTACTCCAATTATCTACAATATATCCTGTATATATTTTGTTTATACATGTTTGTATTTTGTCTTTCCCATTAGACTCTGAGTTCCTTGAGAGCAGGGACTAGCTGTCTTTCTCTTTGTAGACCCTGTGCCTAGCATAGTGCCTGGCATATACTTTTTAGTTAATAAATGCTTGTTGACAGCAGGACCTTCCCTGGTTTTGATCAAAATATTTTATACAACATCTTCCTTCCTACACTGCTATAATTTAAAGAGCAAACCCCTTGATCCAAATGTGAGCCTCTTCTGCTACTACTCCTCTAAAGCTTTCAATTTGAATGAGATGTGCTCTAGGTTGAGAAAACTGTTACATATTTAGGATCCTATATTGCTTATGAATGAAGCAAACTTTACATTTCAAGTGTCATTTTACAAATAGAAAAGCCATACCATGAATTAGGAAGAACTTAATGCCAGACATGGATATTTCTCACAAGTCTTGTTCAAAACAATTCATTTAAGAGGGAAGAATGGAAGAAAAAAAAAAGAGGGAAGAATGCAACAGCTCCATGTGATTAAAAAAGAAACAAAGTCCTCCCCTGACCTGGAAAATATGAAGAAATTAACTGGGCTCCTGCTGACTAAGTGCCTGAGCACTGATAGTAATTGATAATGGTAGTCTGAATTACCACCCTCATTTCCCTTCAAACCTTAATGGCTTCATCACTTAAGTAGATAAAAAGACAGACCTTGATACTTCAACTCTCTAAAGAATCATTTAGGTTTAATGTATTAATTGAATGATAGTTTGAAAAAGGCACAGTTTAGGAGGTCTGTGTACATTTAAAACCTCAGATTCTCTTAACACCTTAAATTTGGGGGGGGGGGGGTAGAATTGCTAGCCTTGACATCCTCCTAGCATCCAGCATAGTCCCATTGATGAATTTACCAGATTTCACTTTATTTTGGAATAGCAGTCATTTATTTAGCACTTCTATATCGAACAGCTGTCTTGACTAAAACCCTTCAAGGCAGGTAATACAAAAGTATTAGTACCACTTCTCAGATGAGGAAAATGAGGATCAAAGTAGTTACATGACTTCCTCAAATATCTGAAGCTAGGAGGAAGAAGAATTAGAATTTAAGTTCATGCCTTCTGAATCAAATTTTATGATTTTTCCATCACATCACAGCTGTCTTCTTTAAAGTCATTAAAAGTACTATTCGTTGAACAGCAATTGCTATGACATAATTCTTAAATTTAAGGCTCTGAGATAAATAATAATTAACTAACACTTCTCCACCACCCCTGCCCCCCCCAACCCCTTGCTTAAAACCCTGTCTCATGGAACCACCCTAGATGTGAAATTAATGAAATAACAATCATTTTTAATATTCCCTTTTCTATAAAATACTATGATGCTTCGAAATAATTATTCTCTTTGGCAGGAGTAAAGAATTGAGGGGTAAACTTTAGGATGAAGTCCAAATGCAAAAATTCCAGCCAATGTCATTCCTTTCCTCCCTAGTCATTTTCCTCTCCACCTCTATCTTCCTATAGCATTCTATATAGAATCATTAGAAGTAGAAACAGCCTTCTCAAAATTCTGGCATGAATTTGATAACCTCAAAGCAAATGGATGGAATCTGGTATGGTGAAAGTTCCAGAGGTAAGGAATTAGAACCCACGAAAGTAGGTCTTCTTAGGAAAATTACTGGGAATTCTGGTCACATAACCAATAAGATGTGAAGGGCCCTACATTTTCCCCAGTCGTCACAACCTCTCCAATCTCTCCAAAATAGGAATTACTCATAAGAAATAAAGTAATCTCATCTGTCACTGCAGTCTAAATCCCCAAAAACCCTAATGAGGTAACAACCCAATGAACTAAAAGAACAAAGAAGATTAATCCCTAATCCATAACATGTTCACTTCTGGAATGGCCACTCTGAAGTGCTGCACAAGGAAACCCATAGGCTTGCAACAGAACTCAAATCTGTTTTCCCTCTCACTACTGCAGAACCCCTAGAAAGCCAAAAGCTTGTCCCTGGGACAGAAGTGTGGCAGCACACTTTTGAGCTACAATAGTGCTCTGCCAGCAAACTGAGGAACAGAGGAAACTGCAGCAGGATGTCAATCTATTTGAGGAACTGACCAGGAAAAGGTAATGACATACAGGTGAGGCCAGACAATTCCATACGCCTCCAGAAGTCACGAGGGACAGAGACTAAGGTCCATATAAAGTGAATTCACCATCATGGGAAGAGACTAAGACAACAGTTTATAGTCCTAACTCCTGGGAAACCACCAACAAAGGGGAAGGAGCCAAAATGTGAGGAATTGGGAAATAGAAAGAAAAAAATCTGAAATTGCCAAAAGTCTCAGGAGTCAGTTAAAGATCTTGAGCACAAGCAAATAAATGAACAGGGAAGACATTAATAAAAGAAGGTAATATGGCCTTCATACCATCTAAAGGAGTCCAGAAATCTCTGAATATAGATTGCCAAAGTAGGAAAGTGAAACAACACAGGATGGGGCATAGCACCCTGTGGTTTTCTAAGAAGGCATGGAACCACAGTATGATGTTTCTAGTTTAAGAGAGAAGTAAGAATTATGAAAGCAGAATTTGTGGCCTGCCTAGCAGAAAACATTGACAGAATTTTTTAAAACATTGAATTCATAGTGGCAAACCACACACACACACACAAAAGAATGAACAATGGATCCGGAATGCAAAAACAGTGGTAAAAGAGAATCTGGAAGAAGAGAAGCAAAAAGCATCAATAGCAAAAGAAAACATGATCTCTACAAAAGTAAATAAATTGATCTCCAAAACAGGATACTCAGACTCAACCTTAGGAACACAGGTCTCCCAGAATAAACGACAAGTCAAAAAATCTGAACAGCATAATAATGCAAGAAATCTACCCATAACTTCAGAACACAGAAAACAAAGTGCTAATTTAAAATATTGACAGATTACTTCTAGAAAAAAAAACCCTCCTATGCTACAAATTTCAAGACACATGGAAGGGAAGGAAGGAAGGAAGGAAGGAAGGGAGGAAGGGAGGAAGGAAGAAAGAATGGATAGACTTGCTAAGCACCTATGTGCCAGGCACTGTGCTAAGCACTTCACAAATATTACCTCATTTGATCCTCACAACAACCTTGTGAGGTAGGTACTGTTATTATAATTATTATTATTGCTACCATTTTACAGTTCAGGAAACTGAGGCAGCCAGAGGTTAAGTGACTTGTCCAAGGCCACAGTTAGTAATTATCTGAGATGGGATTTGAACTCAGGCAGTCCTAGTGCTCTGTCCACTGTGAATAAAATAAATTACAACAGGAAAAAATGAGAAAGAAACTGAGAATTAATAACTTCAGCAAAGTTGAAGGCTACAAAAGAAACCCTCAAAAATCAATAGCATTTCTACATTGTATCAAAACCCAAGAAGCAATAATAGAAAAGGAAATATCATTCTCAATAACTGTAAAATGCACAAAATATTTAGTGATTAATATATCAAAGCATACAAAAGACTTGTATAGATTCAATTATGAAATGCTCCTTACAGAAATAAAGAACAACTTAAATAGCTGGAGGATTCTTTAGTGCTCATGGCTAGGCTATGCCAATATACAAAAATGACAATGCTACCACAAATGTGAATTTGCACTTTTAATGCTGTATCAGTCAAATTAGAAAGGAGGTATTTCATAGAACTTGATAAACCAGTAACAAAATTCATTTGGAAAAACAAAAGAAGTAAAATATCAAGGGAAGTGATGAAAAGAAGTGGTTGTTGTCCTTTGTTCTCAAAGAGGACCAAAATGATGCCACCATGTTGGGGTCAAGGAACAATGTTTCCAACTGTGGCTGATCAGACCAATGGGAGCTTGGAAGGCTTTACCAGAGGTTGGGCACAAATAGTCCATACAAACATCTGGAGTGGAGTTGTCTCTAAATTTGGGCATCTCATGTTTCTTTTGAGCTACTACAATTCTGCTTTGCTCATAGAGCACAGCTCCTTCTTTGGTGCGTGTATGAAAAGAAGTAGGGACAAAGGAGACACTTTTAGACATCAAACTATGTTTTAAAGCCGCATTCATCAAAACCATCTGATATTGGTTAAAAAATAGATCAATGGAACAGACTAGACAAGGGAAAATCAGAAACAACAGAACTCAATAATCCAATCTTTGATAAAGTAGAACACAAATTATCTAGGAAAAAACTTTTTATTTGATAAAAATGGCTTGGAAAGTCTGGAATAAATTAGACTTACACCAATACTTTACACCGATACTCTAAATGTATTATATGTACTTGAAACTGAAAAACTTCGGCACTGACAAAATTAATGCACCAAGGCTAAGAAAGAAAGCAGTCTGATGACTAACTTTGACAGACTTAGCCCTTCTCAGCAATGCAAGAATCTAAGATATCTCCAAAAGTCTCATGATGGAAAATGCTATCCACATCCACAGAAAGAACTATGGAGTTGGAATGCAGATTGAAGCACACTATTTGCTCTTTTTTTCCCTCTTCTATTTTGTTTTGTTTCTTCTTTCTTGTGGTCCCTCCCATTGGTTCTAATTCTTCTTTACATGATGACTAATGTGAAAATATGTTTAATAGGAATATACACACACACACACACACACACACCAGATTGCACACCATCTTGGGGAGGGGGAGGTAGGAAGGGAGGGGGAGAAAATTTAAAACTCAAAAGCTTATGGAAGTGAATGTTGAAAACTAAAAATTAATAAAATGAAAGAAAGAAAGAAAGAAAGAAACAAACAAACAAACAAACAAACAAACAAACTGGGAAAAAATGTTTGTATCTACACCTCCCTCTGCTGCTCCACTGCAGCTCTTCCAAACCTGTTCATCCCCTCTCCTTCCCCCCACCCCAGTTGAGAACCTTGCCTCATATTTTACAGGGGGAAAAAAAATGAGGCCATTTATTGTGAACTCTCTTTTCCTCTATTCCTCATCTCATCTCACTCAGGTGCTTTCTGTCACTATCTCATCCCTGACTCATACAAAAAGGTAACCTTAGTTCCATCCCAACTCTTCTAACAGGTTGTCTGCTCTATCATTCCCAATCTATCACTTAACTTCAACCTCTCCCTATCTACTGACCTCCTCTACTGCCTACACACAATAATGTTTATTGACTGACTCACTACAAACATGTGCGTGTCTGCTCCACCTTTGAAAAACCCTCACTTCATCCTTCGGTCCCTGCTATCTTTCTCTAACTCTTCTGCCCTTTGTAGTCAAACACTTTGAAAAGGCTATCTACAATGCCTGCCTCCACTTTCTCTCCTCTCACTCACTTCTTAATCCTTTAAAAGTCAGCTTCAGACCTCATCACCACTAAAACTGTTCTGTCCCAAGTTATCAATGATTTCTTAATTGCCAAATCCAATGGTCTTTTCTCAAGTCTTCATTCTTCTTGACCTCTCTGCAGTTTTAGACACTGTTGATGACTCTTTTCTCCCTAATATTCTCTTCTCTCTAGGTTTTCAGGACACCACTCTCTCCTGGTTTTCCTCCTACCTGCCTGACCACTCCTTCTCTGTCTCCTTTTTTACTGGATCCTCATCTACATAGGCTCCTGACCTGTGCCCTCCTCTATTCTAGCTAGCTAGCTAGCTAGCTAGCTAGTGCCCTAACCTTCTACTGACCTCCAATCTTGCACCTTCAGCTGCCTTTCAAATGTCTTGAATTTGATGTCTAGTAAATATCTTGAAGTCAACACATCCAAAACCAAACGCATTATCCTCTCCCCTAAATCCTCCCCACCTCCTTACTTCTCCATTATTGTGAAGGACACCACCATTCTCCCAGTCCTTTAGGCTCACACAATTCGATTCCTCATTGTCTCTCTCATTCCCCAAATAAAATCTGTTGCCAAGGCCTGTTGATTTCACCTTTACAACACCTCTTGAATATACCACCTTCTTTCCTCTGATAGTGCCACCACCCTGGCACAGGTTCCTATCACCTGACACTTGGAATATTGGAATATGCCTGCTTCAAGTCTCTACCCACATCAATTTATCCTCCTAAAGTGATTTTCCTAAAACACAGATTCCACCATGTCTCCCCATTATTCAGTAAACTCCTACCACCTCCAGGATGAAATACAAAATCCTGTTTGGCATTCAAAGTCCTTCAAAACCTAGCCTTCACCCCACCCCACCCCCACGCCTTTCCAGTTTTCTTACACCTTACTCTTCAGTCCAGTCTAACACTGGCCTCCCTGATACTTCTTGAACAAGATACCCTATCTATAGCCTCTGGGCATTTTCTCAGACTTCTCATGCCTGGAATGCTCTTCCTCCTCATCTCTGCCTACTGGCTTCCCTAGCTTCTTTCAAATCCCAACTAACATCTCACCTCCTACAGGATGCTTCTCCCAACCCCTCTTAATTCTAATTGTTTCCTATTTATCTTGCATATAGCTTGTTTGTTCATATTTGTTTTGTTTTCTCCTGTCTTTGATTATAAGCTCCTTTTACAAGTGAGAAACAGGCAAAAGAGGGTTAAGTCTCTTGCCCAGGGTCATACAGCTAGTAAGTGTCTGAGGCCGGCTTTGAACTCAGGCCTTCCTGACTCCAGACCCAGTGCTCTATCCACTGCGTCACCTCGCCGTCCACATTCTACATAAGGTCCAGACGAGCGGCTTTCTTGCTGTTTCTCATACATGACACACCACCTTTCATTTCTTTGCCCTTGCACAAACTATTCCCAGCCCCAGAATGCACACATCCACCTCTTAGAATTCCCAGTTTCCTCCCCAGTTCAGCTCAAATATTACATTATACAGGAAACCTTACCTAAGCCCTACCCCACCCCCAACAGATGGTAGTGACTCCTCAAAATTAACTCACATTTTTTGCACATATATTTTGTCCTTACTTATCTGGGTACATGTTCTTTGCCCTAATAATGTGTATGCTCCTTGAGGACGGCATTGTTTCATTTATTGTCTATTGTATTTTCTAGCATCCTAGTACAATGCCTGGCACATGGAACATTCTTTAAAAAAATGCTTACTGATTAAGCGCTAGATTAGGAGTCAGTAATCTTGCCTCAGACAATTACTGTATCACCCTGAATAAGTTAGTTAGTCTCAATTGGCCTCAGATTCCTCTTCTATAAAAGGGTAACACAAGGCTATTTTTGAAAGGCAGTGAGATACAGCAGATAGAGCAATGATTTGGAATCACAGCACCTGAGTTCAAATCCCACCTCTGATACTAATTACCTGTGTGATCTTGGGGAAAACACTGCATATCTGTAGGCTCTGAGTGTCCTCCTCTATAAAATGAAGGAGTGAATTAGATGACCTTTAAGGTCCCTTTCTCCCGTTATATAATTATAAGTCCATGAAATGAGATAATATATATAAAGTGCCTGCCTCATAAACCTTAAAGTACCATATTAGAATCAGTTATTGTTATTATTATTATATTAGATTTCCCAGCCCCATGTTTTTGAATTGACTAACCCCAATGCCTGGAAAGCTCTCCTTCCTCATTGATCTATCGGAAGGAAACCTTATGGCCCTAACGCCTTACCCTATAGCTAACTTTGTGACAAATGATCCATTAATTAGCAGCTCTTAATGATCCTTTCTTGGTCCTCATCCTTCCTGACTTCTCTACAACATCTGACACTACTGACCACCCTCTTCTGGATACTCTCAAAGACACTATGATCTCCTTTGGCCTCCCTCCTATCTGACGATTCCTCAGTTTCTAGCAATAGATCACCATCCATCATCATCCATATCATACAACTTAATTGAGAGTGTACACCCAAAGCTCTATTCTGGGTTCTTTTCCTTTCTCTTCACATTCGTCTGTTGACTTCATTGACTTTCACTGGTTCAGATAACATCTGTATCAGGATTACTCCAGCCTTAGTCATTCTCTTGAACTCCAACCCCATAGTACCAACTCCTCATGGCCCTTTTACAGTAAAAATTCCATCCCAAATCCAACAAGTCCAAGACGGAGTCTTTCCTGAAAATCCACCGCTCTTCCCAAACTTACATATTTTCCTTCAACTCTTATTCATATATGTAATCAGCCGCCATGTCTTGTCATTTGTAATCCAAAACATACGTCCTCTCCTCTCCACTTGCACAGCTCCCACCATATACCTCAGATCCTCATCCCCTCTCCTCTGGCCTATTGTAATAAACAGTTTTCTGATATTTATGCTTTAAGTTTCTGCGCCAAATTCATCTTCCCCACAACCACCAAAATGATTTTCTCAAAGTACAGATCTGACCCTACCACCCATTCGTCCTCCTCCCATCAATATACTCTAAGGGCTTCCTATTACCTTTAAGTTCAAATATAAATTCCTTTCTATTTGGCATTTTAAATTCTTCACAACAACAATTCTTCACTACCTTCCCAGGCTTCTTACATATCATTCCATAATATTTCCTTCTTAAATTCTACAGTTCAGATCTTTTGATCTTCTGGCTATTCTTTACAGTATTTCATCACCTATCCATATGCCTTTACACTGGTGATCCCCACACAACCTGGAATATAATCCCTCCTCCCCTCTCTTGAAAGTCCTGCTTTCAAAAGCTGGGTTCAAGCACATTCCCCATAGAAGTCCTCCATCTGTTAGTGCCTTCCCTACTAAGATTACCTCATGTTTGCTTTGTATGTATAAAGCCTTTGTAGCAGGCTTTTGGGGAAAAGTCATTGCAGGCTGCCTCCACTTTCAGGACTTTGGCAGCCAGAGGGAGATGGGGTATCTGACATTCCACTCAGGATAATAATACCAGACTGCTCCTTCCCTCTTTTATGTGGCAGAATTTGATTCCAAAAGTTATCTCAGGGACTGTTAAAATTCTGTTTAAGTAGTTTGAATGTATAAGACAGGTAATTCCTGGTGATTCATTATCAGGAAAAGGGAGGCAGAGATTAAGGGGCCAATGAATGGCTTTTGCTATACCGATACACACACACACAGATATATAAGTGTGTGTGTCTGTGTGTGTGTGTATAGGATAGAGTGGAGGCATTGACTAAGGAAATGTCACACTCCAACGGCCAACTAAGGGAGGAACTGGGAAAGTGACTCAGCTCATGTTCCTAAGTAGAAGGGGCAGGATTAAATAGGAGGGAGCACTAGTTGGTTTGCCAATTATAGTAACCACCTCCAACTTCAGCTGGCAAAACAGGTTACATTCGTCTGTATGTGTGCATGTGCGTATGTTTTTTCCACTATTAGAAAAGTAAACTATTGGGGCAGCTAGGTGGCACAGTAGATAAGAGCTCCGGCCTTAGAGTCAGGAGGACCTGAGTTCAAATCCAGCCTCAGATACTTGATACTTACTAGCTGTGTGAACCTGGCCAGGTCACTGAACTCCGACTGCCTCACCAAAAAGAAAAGAAAAGATAGTATGAGATGCAGTTTGACGTATAGCTCATTGGGTTGAGCCCATCAATGCACGTGTCTTATATAAGGTATCAAAGATGGAAGGTGATCTGGGTCAATAATTGAAAAGTATGCAGACAGGAGGGTAGATTGCATTTAGAAATTGAAAAAGACTTTCAAGAATCATAAGCTGCAACTTGACATATTGAATAAATCATTCCTTTCTGGTCTCTTTGCAGATACTTCTTTCCTTAGGCAAACCTATGATGTTTTTTAATCTTTCAATCTTTTAGTTGAGGTTTAGTAAAGTCAAAGCTCTTGACACATAATTGACAGAACTGTAAAATGAAAAATTATCAACTGCTATTTGAGAATAAAGAAAAAACCCTCGTATTTGAAAGTGAATACTCTACATACTTTGAAAATTAAATAAATAAAGCTACTTAGGGCTCCTGGACAAATAGTTCTCAACTCTTTTTTTAGGAAAGCATTCAAACATATAAAAAGCATTTCTATACATTACCTAGCTACAATATCTACCTATTGGGCCAAATTCTCTCCCTTGAAGAAGAATCTGATGCCCAATGCAACATATTTTATTTAACCATTAAGCAAAGTCTCTGCCACTAGCATTAGACCCTCCAATTTAACTGACAATTATAGTGCTTTATCTTCCGAGGGGGTGGAAAAAAACTACTTTAGTTTTTTCCAATCTATGTGTCTTCTGTAGTGACTGTCGATGTTCTCCAATAACATTCATTTTTCATGTAGGGAAATAACAGGGTTCCTTCTGTTCTGGTGCTCTGTATGTGAATAGAAATTCCACCATTTAATTTTCATGTCTGGAAGAAGAGTAGCATACAATTTTACCATGAGGTATCACCATAATTAGGTTTTCAAATATGGGAGGTGCTCTGAGGTGCCAAGAGTAAGAAAATAAAAGAGTTTTGAAACTAGTTCTTTTCCACCAGTGTATTCTTAAAGATTAGAAAGCAAAGAATTATAGGAATTGCTTATAGTTCAAAATATTTGGCTGATTGTGCCCAACTTTACTTAAAATAGCATCTACTCTCTCAGCACTATGAAGAAAATAAACAAGAAAACAACTAGAATGGTTATCCTAACTTCAAAGTGAATGAGTTTGAATTCAAAGCTGATAGTGTTAGTAGAAAATAGCACAGTTATACACCAGCAAGAGTCTCATTAAATGTTTTTATTTTGTTAAAAAGAAGCACCTTGCTTGAGATCTTAAAACACTTCTTATATAAAGAAAAATGTTAATGGGCTAAGATTGTTTACTATTATTATAAGCCACGATGCTAATAAAACCACTTTGCAATAACATGCCTCCAATCTGAATCCCTAACATACACTTTTAAGTATTATTGTACTGTTCCATTTGTTTTGGGGATGAGAAATCATACATATGAATTACAAGGTTAAGTCAAGTCCCAGTATTACCATCCATAGGAAAAGAGCTCATATATTCTCCTCTCATTATGTGAATTTATTTTATTTTTCCCCCTTTTTCCTTATACACACAGCAAATGATCAGAACTGATAAAATAAACAGAAATAGGCAAACTAGAAATTAATTTGAAGTTTAAATATGTTTGAACTACTTTTTTTCTTTTGGCTAGGCAATGGGGTTAAGTGACTTGCCCAGGGTCACACAGCTAGTAAGTGTTATGTGTCTGAGGCTGGATTTGAACTCAGGATCTCCTGAATCCAAGGCCAGTGCTCTATCCACTCTGCCACCTAGCTGCCCATTTTAACTACTTTTTAAGGCATTCCTTTTCATTTGAAAATCTAGACAGGAGCTCTAAACTTTGAAAAATCTTGGAAGCATCACAAAACAATTGATTTAAAAGTATAAGGAATCTCAAAGGGCATCTAGTCTAACTCCCTCAATGTGCAAAAAAGGAAACCAAGAGTTAGAGGTATTGAATGGCTTGCCCAGGGTTAAACAGATAGATTTGGGATCTGAATTGAAACATGCTTCTATTTTATTCCACTCCCCACCCCCTAAGTACTCGGTCTGAATGGCCTATCTACATTTCATTTGAAAAATATCTTGGAGTTCTTGTGAAATGCAAGCTTTCTGAATTAAGAGTCAAAATACAATTTAAAACAGCATTAAAAAAGGTAGATTTCATGAGAGTTCTAGTGTACTTTGACTTCTTCAGAATTCATCTGGGAAGCCAGGATTATTATCATAGTTCAACATGTTTTTGGTCCAGAATTGCAACTTCATTTGGGTTAGGAAATTTCCATCATAGAAACTCCATCTATTGTGATATATATGCATGTGTGTGTGTGTGTGTGTGTGTACATACACATACATGCATATATGTAGGCATATATATATATGTGTGTGTGTATCTATATATATCCATATATAATAGATATAGATATGTGTATATTTGCAACCACTCCATAGTTATAATCTTGCATAGAATGAATTGCCCATGATCATAGGACTAGTATGTGTCTGAGGCTAAAACAGAACCCAGGTCTTCTGATTCGAAGGCCTCTGTCCAATATTCCATGCTATTTGTGGCTCAAGGTTTCCTTGAGTATAAAATAAAACCAATATAAACAAAACTATGGGAACAAACAGAAAAACAAACTGAAAGAAGAGAACAGCTTTTATCTACCAGATGGATCCATGAGGCTGCCAAAAAAAACATTTCATAACAAACTAAGTTTTTTATTGCTCAAGTTCTGCAAAGGGTCTTCCAAATTCAGACATGCTCAGTCCAAAATGTGTGCAAAACTACACATCGTGTCTTATTATGAAATAAGATTATTTTTCAGGAAACTTCAAATCCTACAAAAATAAACCAAGTAGGCAAATCAATAAAACACATTATAACTTGCTTTATGCTTTTTGACTTTTTTTCTTTTGTGAATGGATGGAAAAGGAGTTCTAAAATCTAGAAACACTATATGGCACCCCAAAGGAAAATAAAACAGTCCTTTCTATATATATGCTGACATTGTATAAACAGTAATTCAAGTCCCTTACTTATTAATATTGAACAACTCTAAGATGCTGATAGATGATAAGCTTCATTACCTTCATTCTGAAAACTGAAGAGAAGGGAAAACAGGTCTCATATAAATCAAGTCTGCGTGACTTCTGCAAATGACCTAATCTTGCTATAGTCATTTTAATCAAGGTAGCTAAAAGGTTTATTGATTCTTTCAATCTTTTAAAAGCTGGTCTTAATATTTGTTAAGTCCTATGGTCTTCTTAGCCATTTCGAATTCTACTTCAAATGCTATCTGAGTCTCTTAATTTAATGCTTAGACTTCCAGGGCCTGTAGCCTCCTCACTCATTCATTCAATGTTTATTTCTTAAATTCTTACCATGTACAAAGCAATTACTAAGTGCTAGGAAAAACAGAAGGATAAATAATTTAACTCAACAAATATGCTTTTACATGCTTCGACAGCACTGTGACAAATACTAGGAAAGATATAAAGATTAGTTAAGATAGGCTATAGCCTTAAGGCCATAAGCTAATATGGGTGATAAGACACATACAAAACAAATATAACATTTTTCAAAAGAATACAAATACAG
Organism: Phascolarctos cinereus; assembly: GCF_003287225.1. NCBI lineage: Eukaryota > Metazoa > Chordata > Mammalia > Diprotodontia > Phascolarctidae > Phascolarctos > Phascolarctos cinereus. The sequence continues at coordinate 208,938,733 of NW_027555514.1, forward strand.
GGTGTCCCAAAAAGTCTTATGCTAGGTTTAAAACTGCACTATGACTTTCAAGCCATGTTGTATAAAAGGAGTACAAAAATATTGTGAGATTAGATAAGGAAAGGAACATTTCCAGATGGAGGGAAAAAGAGAAAGCTTCATTAAATAGCAGCATTTCAGTGAGACCCTGAAGGAGGTCAACAGGAAGGAAGAGAAGAATTCTCATTCTCACAGACATTCAGTGTGTGAACAAAAGTATGGAGATAGGCAATTATGTATGGGACAAGTTCAAAGGATAACAAGCAGTTGGGCAGAAGCACAGAATATATAAAAGGAAACAGTAAAAAGAAGATGAATCAGTAGTTTCTAGTGTCACATTTTAAAGGGCTTTGAATTTCAAGGGACCACTGAAAGATTCTAAACTTGAAGTAACAGGACCAGACCAGTTTAGTAGGAAGATTAATCAGACAGCAGATAAGAGTGGAGGTGGGGAGCCTAGAGGCTGGGAGACAGATTAGGAGACTTCACCCTTGGGGAAAGGGGGAAGTAGCTTTGAGGAAAGTCTAAATTGCCAGTATCAAGAGAATAAAAAAAGGTTGCTTATCTATTCAGCAGATAACTCAAATCTTAGATCAGCTGGCTCAGAGTTCACGAGAAAACCAAAAAAGAAATGTGTTCTCTCCTAGTATTCTCAACTTTTATAATCTTAATATTCCTTTCTTAATCTTACTCAGAATCTGTACATAGAGTAATACATGTGATGGAAAGTTACTAGATAATAATCAGTTAGAATTTACAAATTTAGGGACTCTTAGGCCTTTTAGTGCTCCTGTCTAGGAATATTACCAGCTTATCTTCACTCCAGGATAACAAATATTGCCAATTCATAAAATTTGGGTTTCATACAAGCATTCATTAAATGTTTAGCCAGGTACTATGTGAAGCACTGGGATACATAAACAGCTAAGTCCCTGCCATACATTCTAATAGGGAGAGACAACATGCAAATAACTAATTATATACAAGACATATACAGAACAGATAGAAAATCATCTGAAAAGATAGTGATTAACAGATGGCCCGGGCAGCAGGGAGGGAATGGATTTGGAAAAGCCTCTTACAGAAGGGGGACTTGACTTGAATCTCAAAAGAAGTCTAAGAAGTGAATGAAAGGGGCAGCTAGGTGGCGCAGTGGATAGAGCACCAGCCCTGAAGTCAGGAGGACCTGAGTTCAAATACGGCCTCAGACCAAACACTTGACACTTACTAGCTGTGTGACCCTGGGCAGGTCACTTAACCCCAATTGCTTAAAAGTAAAAAAAAAATAAAGATAAAAAAAGACGTGAATGAAAGAAGGCATAGCAAGAACAGGAGACAACATGGGCAAAGGCATGGAATCAGGGTATCCACAGTTTTATATGCCCTTTGGGCATAATTCCAAAATGCTCTCTAGAAAGGCTGGATCCGTTCACAACTCCATCAATAGTCAAGTAAGGTTCCAGTTTTTCCACATCCCCTTCAACATCTGTCATTTTCCTTTTCCAATCTGACAGGTGTGAGGTAGCAACCTCAGAGTTGTCAAACTGCATTTTTCTTTGAATTGAGATTTATTATTTCCTCCACTAAAAAGCACTGTGCCTGCCAAGAGAAGGCTAACAAGGCTTGGCCTTTGCATTAAGAAACACAAAGGTTTTTGTGTATATGCATAAAATAACTAGTAAGCCCATGCAAAATGGGAAAATAGAACAAGGAATCTACACTCCTGTCAGCATTCCCCAAATCAAGGAATTAAAAAAGGAACATTTAGAGAACTCTCAAACAATTCTTTCAAATCATGCCAGAAACAAGTAGTTGGTTATACTTCTTATCACCTATTCAAGGTACTACCCCTTTCACGTGTGAATATCTTGGCTGCTAAAGGGGGGAGAAAAAGACCCCATGTCTAAGAAAAACTGACAAAAACAACTTGAGAAGCACCTCATCTCCTATAAAATGTTGAGGCGAAATACAGACCATTCTGATGACCAGAAAGAGAACTACCCTTCAAATGAAGGTATGGAGAAGACCTGTTTAAAAGCAAAGATTTGAAAGAGGCAATGACGGCTACCAGGCATTGCCGTCCATCAACTAATCTCCATGTCTCAGGAGGGCAATGGATCATAGAATAATACATTAGTGGAATGGGCCCTTAGAGGCTATGGATTCCAAAACCCCTAATTTTATGGATGAGGAAACTGAAGCAAAAAGAGGGTAAGTGCTTTTGCCTGGGTCCATTAGCTAATTAGTAGCTGACAGGATTTGAATTCAAGTCTTTCTCACAGAGTTTTAAAGGATGTAACTGAGAAATTATTGATCAAATAACTGTTGGGTGCTATTTGATTATATAGAGCTGCCTAGGGTCATACCTGACAGAAAGGTGAATCTTTTGAATTTCACATAATAAATTAAACATGGGTTATTTTTTCTGAAATGACACTGAGTTGAAATAAGCAGGAGAAGATCGGTGGGGCAGGAGATTACTAGATGAAAACAAAACTAGGAGGGAAATATGAGTGCAGGAGTAGGTGGAAAAAGAAGGTCCAACTCTTTTTTTGTTTTTTATTTTTGTGCTTTTTAGTGAGGGTTAAGTGACTTGCCCAGGGGTCGCACAGCTAGTAAGTATCATGTGTCTGAGGCTGAATTTGAACTCAGGTCCTCCTGGCTCCAGGGCCAGTGCTCTATCCACTGCACCACCTAGCTGCCCCCTAGGAAGGCCCAATTCTTAGGCAAGACAGCTATGAGCTGAGAGAACTGAAAACTCAGTGGGAGAAATATGGAGAGCAATCTGAGCTCGTTGCTCTATAGCGCCATCTCAGGAATGGCTCCTGTTGCCCTCTGCTGCCCTCCTTGGTTTTTTGAGAGAAAGAGAAACAGACGAGGAAAGAGAGGTTTTGCATCTGCCTGACTATGAGAAGAAGTGTGAGAACAGATAAAGACAGATGCCCTGCTATTTGAAGAAGTGACTGGGAAAAGTTGTATCACCTTCTTAGTATCTACAGCTTTGGGAGGAAGGAAACTTCTCAGCGACCCAGAAGAGATCTGAGAAGCTAGGCAATTCTATATAGCTTAAGAAAACTGCTCATTTATGAAAGAGTGTAACACTCAATGCTGTAACATAAGGTTGAAAGCTAAAATTCTCCTAAGTGCAACAGAGAGGCAACGGCAAGAGAGCCGTGAGGAGCAGTCAGAGAACAGACAGCAGGTAATATGTAGAGCAGATTATTCTCTAAAGAGACTCAAGACTACAAATCCTGCTGTTCAGAGCTGTCCCTCTGCTCCAGGCAGATAGGTTTCAATACTTGTACCCATTGTACCCCGTGGACATTTCGTGTGCTGGTGGGAGAGTGTGCGTCATGTCTGTTTGTTTATTTTGGATTATTCCTGCTCTTGCCTTCTATTGAGTAGATGTTAAGAAATTGAGAAAACAACAAAAGATAAAGAAGAAACAAAATTATTACCGTTTGCGGATGATGTGATGGTTAAGGAACCCTAAAGAATCAACTAGAAAATTAACTGACACAATTAAACAATTAAAACGTCAGCAAAATTATAGGCTACAAATGAATCCATCTAAATCATCAGCATTTCTATATGATACCAATAAAAACCAGCAGGAAGAAATTAAGAAATTATTTAAAATAGCTACATAATATATAAAATATTTGGAAGTCTACCTGCTATGATGTATACAAGATCTATATAAACAAAACTACAAAACACTGTTTACAGAAATAAAGATGGACCAAATAATTGGAAAAATACTAATTGCTCAGGATAGGACAAATCAATATAATAAAAATAATAATATAACTAAATTAATTTACTTATTCAATGTCATGCCAATTGAGCTACCAAAGAATTACTTTATAGAACTAGAAAAAAATAGCAAAATTTATAAGGAGGATCAAAAGGTCAAGAATCTACAGGGAAATAAGGGAATGAGGAAATAAAGGAAAATCTGGCAGTGCCAGATCTCAACTATACTACAGAGCATGAGTTCTCTAACAATTTCACTAAAAAATAGAGACTGATCAGTGAAACACAGTGGGCATTCAACACACAAGAGCAAATGTAACAAAAAAGCAACAAAACCAACAACAACAAAGCAAATAACCTAGTATTCAATAAGCACAAAGATAAGGACTTATTATTTGACAAAAACTGCCAAAATACTATTGTAAGAAATGAAGAACTGTGATTTCAAAGAAACACAAAGACATGTAAACTGATACAGAGTGAAGCAGAACCAGCAGAACAGTTTATACAATAACATTATAAAAACAAAACTTTGAAAATTCTAAGAACAATGATCAATAAAAGGATCATTCATGATTAAAGACCAATGACAAAACACGCTTATCTACCTCTGATAATTTTAGAGGGTAGAATGAGATATCTAATTTTTTTTTTATACAGCCAATACGGGATTTGTTTTGATTGACTATGAATGCATTTCTTGAAAGAAATTTATTTTTCTTTTCTTTTTTAGTAGGGTAAGAGGGTGGCAGGAAGAAAAAATAGATTTCTTTTAATTAAAAAAAATTTAAAAATAGAGAGGCTGGGTGGTGCTGCATATATGGAATATTGCATGCTTTCTCAAATAAGGTCACTGTATTGTTACATTTCTCAGTTGTTTACTTTGTTATAAGAGAACTCTCATGGAATGAAGGCAATCTGGAAATGTAAGGTTAAAATATATATAAAAAATTAAATGATTCTTCCTACTCATTTAGTATCATTTAGTAAGTGTTTTCTGTTCAAGAGTTAATGTTATCAAGGGCTGCTAGGTGGGACAGTGGAAAGAGCTCTGGCCTTGGAGTCAGGAGGACCCTCAGTTCAAATCAGACTTACTAGCCGGGTGAAATCTGGGCAAGTCACTTAACCCCAATTGCCTCATGCCAAAAAAAAGACTCAGAGTGAATGTTATCATGGTGACAGATTTTGTAAAAAGGGAATGCACTAGGGTCTCAAGAGTTGTAGTGGTAAGGAAAATTAATACGCTACACACACACACACACACTCACACACACACACACACACACACACACACTAAGACCTTAGGAGAGAAGTTGAGCAGTAGCCAAGTGCCTTTGCACAGCGCCAGCCCCATTTTGGGTAAAGCCCCCAGACCAATAATTGTGAGAGCAGGTAGGGGTGCGTGTACCAGGCAATAGAGAAAAAGGAAGTACTGGTACCAACTGGGTCCCAGACACCCTGCATTGCTCACTTAGTGTACCTGACCTATACTTATAACATGATTTCCTTCATTTCGAAATCTACATAAGCAGCGTGGCACTTTGAGCCCTTTTGGTGTGTCAATGCTACCAGCGTACATTGAAGGGGTATTATTTGTAAGAACTCAAGGATTAGGCCTGATCATAAGGATGCTGGGATGGTGAAAAATATTTAAGAGAAACCTGTGGCTACTTTAGAAAGTACCTTCTGTATTCATGCTCAGCTCTGAGACATACAGGCTTCAGCCTGGGATACAGCCTTTCCCTATAAATCAAAGTTGATCTTTATTACGTTCAAAACGTATCTAATATAGTGGCATATAACAAGCATGTCTAATAGAATTCCCTGATAATGGGAAGTTTAGTTGATCGCTTCATAAGAAAGTATGCATGTGTTCTCCCTTCCCCTAAAAAAGGCAACCAGAATGGAAACTTCATGCCAAAAGCTATAAACAAGTTAAGTGAAATGTGAATAGCATAGACACTCAGTAAATAGTGTCAGATCAAACAATTAGGCCCTAAACATTACTTAAAATAATCTATAATTCTACTATAAAGCTCCTTTGTACTCCAAGAAGAAAACTGATTTATCAAAAGCTTAATAACTTGAATATTTACCTTTTTCAGCAGTCAATGAACCCACTAGATATTTAGGAAGGTAGAATCATTAGGAAGATATGGTTTATACTTAGGAATAAAAACTAGTAGAAATATCCAGATTATCTTCAGGGTCCTTTAAGCTTCAGTATTACTATACATCTCAATGTATTCAACAGAGATATAAAAGAAAAAGTGTAAAATGAACTGTTATGAATTGCATTACATTTTAACAGTTCTTATAATAACATATTTATATGCAACTTTAAGGTTTATAAAGCATATCATTTAATCAGCACAGCAACCCTATCAATTAGGCATAAAGATATTCCTAAAGCTAAAGTTAGACCATGCCATTCCCCTATTCAATTAGTTGAAGTGGTTCCTTATGACTTTATGATCAAATACAAACTCCTCTGGCATTTAAAGCCCTTTATAACCTGTCCCCAACCTAATTTTCTTCTCATTCACAGCACAGTGCCTGACAGTAGGTATTTAATAAATATCAACTGACTGACTCACTGACATTAATGTGCAGTCAAACTGATGTTCTTTCTGTTTCTCACACACGGCATTCCATCTCGCATATTCATACTTTTTCATGTTTTCTCCTTGGCTTGAGTGTGCTTCCTCCTTATCTCACCATATTAAAATCCCTAGCTTTGTGCAAAGCTCAATTAAACCACCATTTCCAAAGGTCCAAAAGGATATAGTTATACAAAAATATTAATAGCAGCCTTTTTTTTTATGGTGGCAAAAAACTGGAAACTAAAGTGATGCCCATCAACTAGAGAATAGCCATTCAAAGCATGGTATATGAATATAATGTAATGCACAGAAAGAAATGATAAAGGGGACGGTTTCAGAGAAACCTTGGAAGATTTCTATGTACTGATGCAGAATGAAGTAAGCAGATCCAGAAGAGCAATGTAAATAATAACAGTATTTCAAAACATAACTTCGAAAGACTTTAAGAACTCTGATTAATGCAATAACCAACCAAGATGACCTAGAGGATCCATGTCGAAACAGCTATCCTCTTCTTGACAGAGAGTTGATGGACTGAAAGTGCAAACTTTTTGGTCACAGATGATAATGGGAATTTATTTTGCCTGACTTCTCATATTTGTTACAATGGTTTTGCTTTTCTTTTTCTTTTTTCAATGGGACAGAGGGAAGATATGGGATATAAAATAGATTTTTTTAATCAAAAAAAAATTTTAATTTTAAAAATCAGTGAATAAGACAGTACTTTCGACATAAGGCCTTTAATCTTTTGACTTCAATGTTATGTTTCCTTGTATTTACTTTCCAGGTGTTAATGTATCTGCTACAGTTGTTTTTACTACTTAGGTCCTGCAGAAAAAGCAAGTTAGTCAGTTAATTCAATAGATATTTGTTAAGTGTTCTAGGGGACAATGTAAAATCAAGGCAAAGATTCTGTCCTCATGGAAACTATAAAACAGTATATTATATCAAAAGTGCATTAAAGAACTGTGGGATCTTAAAGAGAATCAGGGAAAATGTCATATATACCGCCTATTTCACTTGTCTCTCCCACTAAGACTATAGATAATAATAGTATATTTACAATAAAATAAGTAAGAAAGAACTTAAGGAGTTAAGTCAAGGAGATAAAAGGATTTGAGGAAAGTTAGATAAGACAGACTTCAGGAGAAAATCAATTATGAATAGAAAGAAGTACACCTTTTCCTCAGCTGTACATGGCACCTTCACAAAAACTAACCATGTATTAGGGTACAAAAACCTCGCAACCAAATGCAGAAATGCTGAAATAGTAAATGCACCCTTCTTCAGATCATAATGTATTGAAATTATATTTAATAAAGAGTCATGGGAATGAATGGGTCAAAGAACAACTCATAGAAACAATCAATAATCTCACTGGAGAATGACAGGATGCAGCCAAAGTAGTACTTAGTGGAAAAGTGAATATCTCTAAATGTGTACATCAATAAAATAAAGAATAGATCAAAGCATGCAACTAAAAAATAACTAGATAAAGAATGAATTAAAAATCGCTAATTAAATGCCAAAATCCTGAAAATCAAAGGAGAGATTTATTTAATAAAATTGAAAGTAAAAAAACCATCCATCTAATAAGTAAAACTAGGAGCTGGTTCTACGAAAAAATAAAATAAAACTAACTGGTAAGCCACTGGTTAATTTGACAAGAAGAAAATCAAATTACCAGTATCAAAAATCAAGAAGAAATTAAAGCAATTATTAGTCACTATTTTGCCCAATCCAGTAATTGTCATCTTCTAAGTGGAATTTATAAATATTATTAACAAAGATATAAACTGCCCAGAAGAACAAAACAGGAAATAGAATATTTAAATCAGCCTATCATAAAAAAAGAAATAGAAGAAGTCATCAATGAGCTCCCTAAGAAAAAAATTCCCAGGACCAAATGGAGAAGTCCTACCAAATGCCTTTTATGACACAAATGTGGGTTTAATACCTTAACCAGGGAGAACAACAACAGAAAAAGAAAACCATAGACCAATTTCCCTAATGAATATTGATATAAAAAATTTTAATACCAGCAAGAAGATTAAAGCAGCATATCATAGAAAACATATGCTATGACCAAGTGGGACTCATACCAGGAATGCACAGCTGGTTCAATTATTAGGAAAACTATTGACCATATCAATAACAACAAAAATAATATGGCTATCTCAATATATTTTTAAAAAGTCTTCGACAAAATACAGCACCCATTCCTATTAAAGACACAGGAAAGCTTAAGAATAAATGGAGCTTTTCTTAAAATGGTAAGTACTATTTATCTAAAATCAAGAGCAAGTATTATCTGTAATGGGGATAAACTTGAAGGCCTGTGAGTAAGATCAGGAGTCAAGCAAGTGTCCATCACCACCATTAGTATTTATATCATACTAGAAATACTACCGGTAAGATAAGAAAAAGAAGTTGAAGGAACAAAAGTAGGCAATGAGAAAATAAAAGTATCACTCCTTGAAGATAATATGATGATACTTACAGAAGCCTCATGAATCAACAAAAACCTTGTTGAAACAATTAACAACTTTAGTAAAGTTGTAGGATATAAAATACATACCCATAAATCATCAGCATTACTATTCCCAACAAAATCCAGCAGGAAGAGCAAAAAAGAGTAATTCTATTTAAAATAACTGCACACAATATTAAATACTTGGGAGTCTACTTGCCAGGAAAATCCCAGAAACTATATGAAAACAGTTATAAAGGGGGCAGCTGGGTGGTGTGGTGGATAGAGCACCGGCCCTGGATTCAGGGGGACCTGAGTTCAAATCCAGCCTCAGGCACATAACACTTACTAGCTGTGTGACCTTGGGCAATCACTTTAACCCCAATGCCTAGACAAAAAAAGAAAAAAAAAAGAAAATAATTACAAAACATTTTTCACACAAATAAAGTCAGATCTAAACAACTGGAGAAATATAAATTGCTTATGTATAGGCCAAGCCAATATAACAAAAAAAGAGAATTCCAAGGGGCAGCTAGGTGGCACAGTGGATAGAGCACTGGCTCTGGAGTCAGGAGGACCTGAGTTCAAATCCAGCCTCAGACATTTATTTGACTAGCTGTGTTACCCTGGGCAAGTCACTTAACACCATTGCCTAGCAAAAAAAACAAAACCAAAAAAAAAAAAGAGAATTCCACCTAAGCTACTTTATTTATTCAGTGATATACCAATCAAACTACCAAAGAATTACAGAGCTAGAAAAAAAAAGTAACAATCAGGAAGAACAAAAGGTCAAGAACATAAAAGGAATAAATGAAAAAAAATATTAAAGAAGGTAGACTAGCAGTTCTATATTTCAAACTATATTACAAAGCAGTAACCATAAAACTATCTGGTACTGTCTAAGAAATAGAGCAGTAGATCAGCAGACTAGATTAGGTACACGACACAGTCACAAATAATCACAGTAATCTAATGTTTGATATGTAATACACCATCTGCTATTTGCTGCCCTTTTATGGGTGAGTTCATCTTATTATGGATACTGATTGTGTATTTCCCTCCAACCCACTTTCTTCCCAGTTTATCCTTCTCTCTTTTTAACCTGTCCTTCCTTTAAAGGTTGTTTTGCTTCTGACCACTGCACCTCCTTGAGTCCACCCCACCTTCTATCAAACTCTGCCCTTTTCATACCCCCTTCTGCCCATACTTCCCCTCATATGCAACTGAGAAGCATAAAAAAAGCATGGGCTGCATTTTAGAATATTTTTCAGGAGATGGAAATTATATGTCCAGAAATAAAGAGAAGCCTATGCTATGGCCAAGGGTTTACTATAACTTTGGCTATGATCTTCTTCATAGTCAAAATATTGGAAATCATTATCTGCTTTTGTTTTATTATAGATTTCTGTATTAATAAATAGTAAATGAATGTTTTTCTTGACTATGCACATTTATTACAGGGTTTTTGTTTCTTTCTTTTTTTTTTTTTTAACTTGGGGCATGAAGAAACAGCCAAGATGGTAGAGAAAAGACAGGGACTTACTGAGCTCTCCCAAATTCCCCTTCAAACAACTTCAAATAACTTCTCAAAATGAATTCTGGAGTGGCAGAATCCACAAAAGGATGGGGTGAAACAATTTCCCAGTCTTAGAACTTAGAAGAATTTCAGGTATGTCTCATTTGGGGAAAAGGGGAGCACAGCCCAGTGCAGGCAGTGTCTGGGCAAGCCAGCAGAAGACCCCTAGACACAGCACAAGTCAGTAAAGAAGGCCCTGCAGCTCTGGTACAGCAGGCCAAAGGACAGACCTCTAACTCCAGCAAAAGAAGCTTAGGACAGTGTCCCTGGTACCTCAGGAGCGGAGCTCAACTTTCAATGAAGTACGCTAGAAAATGAGCAAAAAACAAACAAAACACTAACCACAGAAAGCTACTATGGTGACACGGAAGATCAAAACATAAACTCAGAAAAGGACAAGAGTATCAAAATGTCTACAAGTGAGGCCTCAAAGAGAAATGCAAATTGGTCTCAGGTCCAAAAAGAACTCCTGTAAGAGCTCAAAAAGGAGTTTAAAAATCGAATGAGAGAGCTAGAAAAAAAATTGGGAAAAGAAACGACAGTTATGGAAGAGAATCATGAAAAAAAGAGTCAATATTGGTAAAGGAAGCACAAAAAATTGAAAAAGATAAACAAAAATTCACTAAAGACAACAACTCCTTAAAAAGTAAATTGGCAAAATGGAAAAGGAGGCATAAAAATCTACTGAAGAAAACAACTCCTTAAAAAGAATTGTCCAAATAGCAAGGTAGGCACAAAAGCTAATTGAAGAAAATCATTCCTTAAAAATTAGAATTGGATGAAGTGGAAGCTAATGATTCCATGAAACATCAAGAATTAGTTAAAATGTAAAGAATGGGAAAAAAAATAGAAGAAAATGTAAACTATCTCATTGGAGAAACAACTGACCTGGAAAATCTATCCAGGAGAGGTAATTTAAGAATTATTGGACTACCTAAAAGCCATAATCACAAAAAGAGCCATGACATCATATTTTGAGAAATTATTAAGGAAAACTGGCCTGATATCCTAGAACCAGAGAGTAAAATAGAAATTGAAAGAATCAACCAATCACCTCTGGAAAGAGATCCCAAAATGAAAACTTCCAGGAATATTAATTACACCAAATTCTAAAACTCTTGGGTCAAGAAGAAAATAGAAGCCAGAAAGAAACAGTTCAAGTATCATAGAATCGCAGTCAGGATTACACAGGATTTAGTAGCTAATACATTAAGGAATCAGAGGAGTTGGAATATGATATTCTGGAAGGCAAAGGAGTTTGTATTCCAACCAAGAATCAACTATCCAGGAAAACTGAGCATAGTTCTTCAGGGGGAAATGGACATTCAATGAAATAGAGGGCTTTCAAGCATTCCCAATGAAAAGACAAAACAAAAACAAAAACAAAACCCAGAAAATCCAATTTCCAAATACCAGACCAAAGAGAAGCATAAAAAGGTAAACAGGTAGAAAGAGAAAACAAGGGATTCAGTAAGGTGAAATACTGATATCATCTTAAGATACCTTAAGAATTGTATCTCTATTAGGGCATTTAGAAAGAATATACATAGATAGATAGAGGGTATGGGTATAAGTTGACTTTCATAGAATGACATAAAAAAAATTAAGAGGTAAGAAAGAGGATTACCCTGGGAGAAGGGGTAGAATGGGGTAAATTATCTCACATGAAGAGGTATAAAAAGCCTATTACAGTAGAGGGAAAGACTAGGGTGTGGGGGGATGTGAGCAATACTTGAACCTTACTCTCATTGAAATTGGGAACTAAAAATAACTACAAAAAGAACAAATTTTAAATCCCCAATTAAACACCAAGTTAGAAAGCCTGAAAACCAAAGGAGAGATTAATAAAATTTAAAGTAAGAAAACCATTGAACTAATAAATAAAACAAGGAGTTCATTTTATGAAAACAACAACAATGAAACAGCTAAACTATTGGTTAATTTGATTTAAAAGAAAAAAAAAAAGAAAACCAAAGTATCAGTATCAAAAATGGTTGAATTCACTACCAATGAAGAGGAAATTAAAACAAACAAAAGGAATTATTTTGCCCAATTGTGAGCCAATAAATCTGATAATCTAAGTAAAATAGATGAATATTTACAAAAATATAAATTGCTTAGATTACCAAGAGGAAACGGAATATTTAAATAACCCCATCTCAGAAAAAGAAATTGAACAAGCCATCAATGAGCTCCCCTAAGAAAAAATCCCCAGCTCCAGATGAACTAACAAGAGAATTCTACCAAACATTTAAAGAACAATTAATTCCAGTACTATATAAACTATTGAGGAAAACAGGAGTCCTACCAACTTCCTGTTACAACAGAAGTATGATGCAGATACCTAATCTGCTAAGAAACAGAGAAAGAAAACTATACCCCAACTTCTCTAATGAATATTGATGCAAAAAAATTTAAATGAAATACCAGCAAGGAGATTACAGCAATATATAACAAAGATTATACACTATGACCAGATGGGATTTATACCAGGGATGCAGGATTGGTTCAATATTAGGAAAATTATCAGCATAATTGACCATATAAATAATAAAGTGAACAAAAATAATATGATTATCTTAATAGATGCTGAAAAAGCTTTTCACAAGTTTAGATTCTTATAATCTAGCCAATAGCTTATTAATGTTCAGACTCCTTAAGAGTCTGCCCAATATGATGGATGTTTTAATAAACCTTGTCTTTGATATAAAAAAACATTTTTTAAATTTTTTTAAAAAAAGCTTTTCACAAAATGCAATACCCATTCCTATTAAAAACACTAGAAAGCATAGGCATAAATGGAGCTTTATTTAAAGTGATAAGTAGTTATCTTTCTAAAGCCATCAGCAAGCATTATCTATAATGGCAATTAGCTAGAAGCCTTACTAATAAGATCAGCAGTGAAGCAAGGAAGCCATTATCACCACTATTACTCAATATTGTACTAGAAATGTTAGCTATAAGGGAAAGGTAGGTGGTGCAGTGCATAGAGCTCCAGCTTTAGAGTCAGGAGGACTCGCATTCAAATTCAGCCTGAGACACTTGACACTTACTAGCTGTGTGACCCTGACCAAGTCACTTATCCCTAGTTGCCTCACGGGGAAAAAAAAAAGGAATTTAAGTGAGGTGTTTTCTCATACTATTTGCTCTTCTTTTTCTTCTGTTGTGTTGTTTTCTCTTTCTGGTGTTTCCTCCTATTGGTTCTAATTCTTACTTACAACATCACTCATGTGAAAATATGTTTAATAAGAATGTATATATGTATAGCCTAGATCAAATTGTGTGCCATTCTGAGGAGGGAGGTGGGAAAGGAGGGGGAGAAAAATTTAAAACCCAAAAGTTTATGGAAGTGGGATTGTTGATAAATCAAAATAAATTAATTAAATAAAATTAGTTTCTTAAAAAAAGAAATGTTAGCTATAGCTATAAGAGAAGAAAAAAGAAACTGAAGGGCTCTCTTTTTTTTATATTTGGCTAGGCAATGGGGTTAAGTGACTTGCCCAGGGTCACACAGCTACTAAGTGTTATGTGTCTGAGGCCGAATTTGAACTCAGGTCCTCCTGAATCCAGGGCCAGTGCTCTATCCACCGTGCCACCTAGCTGCCCCTACAAAGAAACTGAAGGAACGAAAATATGCAACGAGGAAACAAAACTATCACTCTTTGCAGATGATTATACAAAAAAAACTACTTGAAATTATTAACAACTTTAGTAAAGTTGCAGGATATAAAATAAACCCACAAAAATCATCAGCATTGTTATATATTACCAACAGAAGCCAGCAATAAGAGACAAAAACAGAAATTCCATTTAAAATAACTGCAGACAACAGAAAATACTTGGCAGTCTACCTGCCAGGAAAGATATGAACACAATTACAAAATACCTTTCATACAAACAAAGTCAGATCTAAACAATTGGAAAAATATAATTGCTCATGGGTAGGCTGAGCCAATATAAGGAAAATGACAATTCTACCTAAATTCATTTATTCAGTCCCATACCAATCAAACTACCAAAAAAGTATTTTATAGAAGTAGGAAAAAAATCATAACAAAATTCATCTGGAAGAATAGAAGGTCAAGAACATTAAGGGAATTAACAAAAACAATGTGAAGGAGGTTGTCTAATCATAATGGATCTCAAACTGTATTATAAAGCAGTAATCATCAAAACTATCTGGACTGGCTAAGAAACACAGTGGTGGATCAGTGAATTAGACTAGGTACACAAAACACAATAGTAAATGACCATAGTAACTTAGTGTTTGATAAACTCAAACACCCCATTTTCTGGGCCAAGAACTCACTATTTGACAAAAACTACTGGGAAAATTGGAAAAGAATATGTCAGAAACTAGGTATTTACCAACATCTTATACCATATACCAATATAAGGGAAGAATTTATGACCAAACAAGAAATAGACAGCATTACAAAATGTAAAATGGATAATTGATTATATTAAATTTAAAAGGTTTTGCACAAACAAAACCAATGAGACCAAGATTAGAAGGAAAGTAAAAAGATGGGAAACAAATTTTACACTGTTTATTTGATAAAGGACTCATTTCTCACATACAGAGAACTGATTCAGATTTAGAAGAATACAAGCCATTCCCCAAACTGATAATGGTCAAAGAACATGAACAGGTAGTTTTCAGATGAAGAAATCAAAGCTATCTATAATTGCATGAAAAAATGCTCTAAATAGAAAAATGCAGAGAAAAACTCTGAGGTACCACCTCATCAGACTGGCTAATATTACAAAAAAGGAAAACAATAGATGTTGAAGAGGATGTGGGAAAATTGGGATACTAATGTACTGTTAGTGGAGTTGTGAAGTGATCCGACCAACTGGAGTGCAATTTGAATCTGTGCCCATATATGCCAATTTGAAACTATGCATACCCTTTGATCCAGCAATATCACTACTAGGTCTGTATCCTGGAGAAATTAAGAAAACAAAAAGGAAAAGGACTTATTTGTACAAAAATATTTCTAGCAGGTCTTTTTGCAGTGGCAAAGAATTGGAAATTGAGGGTATGCCTATCAATTGGGGGAATGGCTGAACAAGTCGTTATATATGAATGTAATGGAATACTGCTGCGCTATAAGAAATGATGAGCAAGATATTTTCAGAAAAACCTGGAAAGACTTACATGAAGCTAGCAAAACCAGGAGAGCACTGCACACAGGAACAGCAATACCATACTATGATCAACTGCCAATGACAGCTTTTCTTAGCAATCCAGTGATCTAAGGCAATTCCAAAGGACTCATGATGAAAAATGCTGTCCACCTCCACACAAAGAATTGATGGAGTATGAAGACAGAACAAGGCACACTCTATTTCAATTTATTTTTTTCATGGTTTTTTTTCCGCCCTTTGGTCTGTGTCTTCTTCCCCAGCATGACTAACATGGTAATATGTTTTGCATGACTGAACACGTATAACCTATATCAAAAACTGCTTAGTGTGCCAGGGAGGGGAGAAAAGCAAGGGAGGGAGGGAGAAAATTTGGAACTCAAATTTATTTTAAATGCATGTTAAAAGTTGTCTTTACATATAATTGGAAAAATATTATTCAAAAAATAATACTTTCAGTCACAAGAAAATGAAATTAAGAGAAAGGATAGAGATGAAATTCTGTCTCCCCCCTCCCAAAAAAGTCATTGAAGCTTGGTTTTTTAAAATTCACAAAAGAGAAGGAAAACCAGATGGAAATAAGGAAAGCTTTGAAAGTTACATATATACTTAAAAGTAAAAGCAAGCTATAGGTTACCAATGATGAATGAATGAATGAATGAACAGTAAAACATTATTAAGCACCTACAATGTGCTTGAAAAAAGGAAGGTAAGAAAACAAAGAAACCCAAACAAAAGACAAAATTTTCAAGAAACTAATTCCTTTTTAGTCAAAGCATCAACCATTATGATCATTCAAAGTATTTTTGGAAATAAAAGAACTTACAGCAGGGGCTGTTCAGTTAAGAAAGTAATGCAGTTTGGCTAGAGTACAAACTGTGGAAAAGGGGAACATGTGAGACAGATAAAAAGGTAGCGTGGCAAAAGTGTGGGGAAGGCCTTGAATGCCAAGGAAAAGAAGTTTGTTTTACTCAGCAACTAATGTCTGGAATATTCCAATTTCCAGCTCTATCATGAGATGTTTAAGTAGTGAGCTAGAAACGGATGTGGGGAAAAAAAATAAAACCACATTCTATGGTACAGGAAAATAAAATTTTTTAAAATGGCAGGTTGTCCTTAAGCCAAAAATTAAACTTTCTTAAAACATCTCCATTTTTGTGAAATGTCTTTACAATTCTTCTCCTCCCAAAATGTTATCTTAAAATAATACCATCTTATTAATATTATAATAATATTCAATTTGATGCAGAGTCAAGAAAGTATTAAAGCTTAATGTAGAAGTAATCCCGTAAGTACCAAATTTAAAAACCACAGGTGGTAAAAGAAGGGTATTCAGAAAATAACTTATAGGGGCACCTAGGTAGTACAGTGGATAGAGTACCGGCCCTGGAATCAGGAGAACCTGAGTTCAAATCTGGTCTCAGACACATAACACTCGCTAGCTGTGTGACTCTGGGCAAGTCACTTAACCCCAATTGCCACACACACACACACACACACACACACACACAAAACCCCAACTTATAAATTGCTTCTGGCTACCTCGAGAAGAAACAATTCTTTTTTTGAAAACAGTTCTTATTAATAAAAGCCATAAAGGCACATACACTTGTAGACAAAATAATCTGTTATCAAATAGTTTCTGGAAACCAGTATCTGACAATTCAAGAAAACTCACTTTGATTGAGTTTAAGAAAATAAGTTTGCACGTTTGAAAAAATCTTTACGCTGCTAAAAAGTTTTAGACAACAATAAAATTCAGACAAACTCTGATTAATATTAATAATCAAACATCCCTACAGAACTGATGATCAAACATACTGCTTGTCTTTCAGTAAAGAAGCAGAGCTTAGGATTCAGGATGTAGCCTATATTGTCAGAAGTGGTCACTTGACTGATTTTGTGCTAACTTTTTAAAATGTTACAATGAAGATGAGGGGTTCATCAGTAAAGAATGTGATGTAAAAACAAAAGGCATCAATATTGCCTTTCATAATAGTAATTTAGATAGGTCATTCAAATTCCAATATGACAAGCCTGGAGAAGAGAAACAATAGGATTCATTGTAGTAAGAGGAATTTTGCACATTCAGGTCACAGCAAGGGATCATCTAAAATGCTACAAAGGCTTTGGAAGATAAGAGAAACCATCAAAAGATCACCACATATGGCATCCTCAGAATATTAATCATGGCATAAACCTGAAAAGTAAAAGCAAGATTTACTAAAACTTAATTCATTTCTCTTCAATTCATAGGCCATTATGGTTTTTTCGGATCACTTGGGAAATCAAACGACTTATTTCATTTCCTCCAGGTAAGAGGCAGCATGTGAAAGACACCACTAAAATTAACCCATTAGTAAAAGATAAGCCCCAACCATCCATCCACAGTGAATAGTGTGAAGTTGCCTTGACTTCCTTCTTCCAGCAATTCACAAAATCAAGTTTCACCCAAGGCTGGCAATGCAGGCAATCAACCAAGGGCTTGCAATTCACATTGCCAGTGCACTGTTGTTAACTGAAGCTTATAGAGGGTTACCAAAGAATGTGACCCAGCAGGACACAAAACAGTACTCAGACAAAGCACTACTGAATACAATCTCCCACACAGCTGGACAGAAGTCTACTGTTCAGGGCTGCAGCAAAGATCAAACAAAAAAAGTCAGTCATCAACGCAGAAGTCTCACTTCTCTTCATATCATTTGTGGGTCACATGAAGTTACTTCTTTGTCAAGCCTTTTTTTCCTACATTGGAGCAGTCTCCAGATGTTGAATTAAGAGTTAATGCCAACAGTCTTGAACAGATGGGGAAAGGAGCACAAGGAATCATAGCTTACAATGAGAAACTCAGAATTACTCAAGCTTTAATACAAAGGAGAATATCAGAATGTCTTTTCTCTCCTCAAACTTCCTTTTAGAGACTCAGGGCGGTTATACTGGCACTGCTTTACTTTTTTGTCTTTGTTTTCCCCAGCGCCTGGAACATAGTAGGTACTTAATAATGCTTGCTGATTGATATGAATATTTTATCTTAAGGTGAATAAGAAGAGTCTGCAAAACACCATTCAATACTATAACAATGTAAATGGGAAGAACTACCACTACACAATAGAAAATAAAGGTTGCAAAACCATAAAAAGAAGCACAGTCCTAAAGAAGAGAAACAAGAAGATGCCTCCCCCCCCCCCTTTTGCAGAGTGGGGTATCTAAAAAGGTGGAACACTATATACCGTATAAGATTCTTTGATAATACATTCATCCGTTTTTTCCTCTTTTCTTTTTCAAAAAAAATTTGTTATAGAAAATGTCTTTCTGGTAGGAAGAGGGATATAGGGAGGTAATTTCGAAACTGTAAAAATCAAAGATATTGATAAAATTAGTTTTAAAATATATATGTAACCTTTTCTCAGGATGAACCATCATAGTAGGAAGTATAATTTAATTGGAGTATAATTAAAATTCCTTACAAGTCCTTGATTTACTTCCCATGGCTACAAACCCTGCTTGCAAGAAGCTCGCAATCAAATGGGAGAAACAATAAGCAACATGCAAACAATTATGTACAAACAAGATATATAGAGGATAAACTAGAGATAATCTCACAGGGAAGGTGCTAAGATTAAGGACCGGGAAAGGCTTCATGCTGAAGATGGGACTTCAGCTGAGATCTGAAGGAAACCAGGAAATTGAGGAGGCAGAGATGAGGGGGGAGTTCAGAGTCAAAGATAAGAGTGTCTTATTTGAGGAAAAGCAAGGAAACCAATATCACTAGATCCCAAAGTACCTGGAGAGAAGTAAAGTATAAGGTAGGAAGGGGCCAGGTTATGAAGGGTTTTAAAGCCAAAGATTTTGTATTTGATACTGGAGTTAATAAGGAGCTACTTGAGGTCATTCGAATAGGGTCAGACTTGTGCTTTAGGAAAATCAATTTGACAACTGAGTAAAGGATGGATTGGAGTGGATAGAAACTTGAGGCAAGGAGACCCACCAAAAGCCCAAGCATGAGATGTCAGCAGGGTGAAGGGACATCCCCTGATGTTTAATAAGAGTGAAGGAGAAAGTGCTAGAAGGCATCTGAGTGATATGAAATAAAAAACAAGGAAAAGAGAGAACTCTCTCTGAGAATGGTCTTACTCTTTTTTTTTTTTTTGCTTTTTGGTGAGGACTGACTCCAAGGCTCTATCCACTGAAGCACCTAGCTGCCCCTTAGTCTTAATTTTTTCAGTGAAATATGAGGCAAGGTTCTCTGCTAAAAGGGTAAGAAGACTATGAGAGGCTTAAGAAGGGATGAAAAGGTTAGGAAAAGCCACTGCAGTAAGGAAAATAGTGAATATTTGGAAATTTCACATCTGAAATGTAACCTTCCCCCTTACATTGCTCAAGGGTGCTGGTGACCAGTGTACCTGTGTGGGCATGTCAGAAAAACACAGAGGAGAAATGCGCACAGGCAGAAAGATGAAAACATTCTTACCCTTCAATTAAGATGCCACGGAATAGTCATCAAAGATGCACAGAATCACAATGCATCATCAGATTCCTCCACTTTCCTCTCTCCTCGGAGGGGAAATTTCGACCTGTGTTGAATACTCACTCAGCAACTCTCAGGTTGGTTTTCTCCCTCAATAGCCAAAGACCAATGAGCCAAACTAATGTCCTTCAAATCTGAATAACTCATGTGTCTCTTCCATCACTTTCCGATGTAACAAACTGGCAGACCACATTACCTCACATTCACTTGATTATCCAGTCTTCTTAGGCCTTCAGAACACTCACAGATACACAATTTTTATCCAGTACCTTGGTCATCATGGTAGCTAAAAGGGCCATTCATTCTATGAACAAGAAATACGGACCTGTTTCTCCCCTCTCTCCGTTTCTCCATTAAGATACCAAGTTAGTAACATCTCCCACGAAAATCAGTGTAGTTTTATAGGCTTTAGCATTAGAGTAGGCTTAAGGGAAGAATAGGAACTCAAAAGATTAAACTCGGAACTGAATACAAAAGGTTGGGTGAGGCATTGTACTCCACCCCCACCTTCACCCCCCAACTCAGTCAGATTTTTCTCCATTTTATAGTCAACTGCATTGAGCCTTTTAACCATTAGATATTACCTAGAAGAAGAGACTCAGAACCTCAAGTAATCTTCATTTTCCTTAAAGACTTCCTCTGGGCCTAGAGGATAAGAAGTGTCTAGAGAAAGAATAAGAAGACTAGCTTGAGCAGGCATGATTTAGACAGCAGCTGAGAAAGAAGTCATCTATCACTTTTGCATATATTTACTCATCACATCCACAGCAAGAAATATACCAAACAATTTCTGAGATTTGCTCAGTAGGACTTTTCTTTGGGAATGTAGTTTTTAAAATACTTTCATGTCCTAAGATTAAAACACTGAATTAAAATTTTTAATCTCATATCCACCAGAAGTAGTGACTTCCTGGATCAGAGGATTATAGATTTAGAGCTAGAGGGGACCCCTGAAGCCCTCTAGTTCAAACCCCTCATTTTACAAATAAAAACTGAGGTTAAGCCCAAGGTCACACAGGAAATAAGGCAGAGCCAGGATCTAAAGCTGGCCAGGTCTTCTGATTCCGAATCCAGCATTTTTCTTTTTTAGGGTACCACAATATGCCTTTCAGCCACAAGGATACATCACTACTGTCTGTGAAGTTGTGACAGACTGAGGTGCCAGAAGCTTAATGGGGCCCCAGAAGACCTAGAAATTTAATTTCAAGAAAGTCAAATCCTCCTCCAAAATATTTCTATATAACATACATGTGTATATTTGTATATGTCTGCGCACACACACACACACACACACACACACACACACACACTCTTACATCTTTTAGCCATACCCTCTTAAAAGAGGCTTGTACAGCTTGAAATCCTTTGGTGGGCCATGGGTTGTGCAGGCCTGCTCTGAAATCTTAGAATCTCTATTTGCTGAAGTCTAAGGTTGATTCTTTGCCCAAAACCAAGGAAGTTAGCAACCTCTTTTTTTCTTTATAGAGGGAGAGGGATTGGGCCTGTGCTATCACAGAGACAGAGAACAGCTGGATTAGGAAATTCCCTTATAACAATACAGGTCAGCAGCACCTTCTCAACAATTTAGCTGCCTAGATCATTGAGAGGTTAAATGACTTACCAAGGTTCCACACTATTACATGCAGAGATAAAATCTGAATCCATGTTTTTCTGGTTTCAAAACCAGTTCTCTATCCATTTTGCCATCCCATTTATCAGTACTGACCAAGTAGTTCTCATATAGCAGGAAGACTCCTTCATCAGAATGTAAGCTCACTGTGATTAGGACTGGGTGCACGCACGTAGTTGGTGCATAATAAATTCACTTAAGACTAGAAATCTGTTTATAGCTGTGTGACTTTGGGCAAGTTACTGAAATCTATTTCAAGCCTTTTTCTCCAGCTATAAAGTGGGAATGATAATAACTATCCTCACAAGGTTGCTTATACATCCAATATCCATTTAGTATTTATTGAATGAAATTAAGCAGCTAGCAGCAAACCACAGGAAAAGCTGAGAAAATCAACTTCCCTGAGGGTAGCTCTGATGGGGGCGGGGCCCAAGCCAAGATCTTTGCCCTTTGCCCCAAAGGGAATCTGACTCACAGGCCCCAGACTCTCATCTCCCTTTGAAAGCCTTAGCCTTAGCCTTACCTTTTAATCTTATTCAGATGCCACCTAAAAGAATCTGACTCCCTTTTGTCTATAGGCCCCAGAAAGGCCTTCTCGGGTCTCAAACAGTTCCTTATCGACTCCCCTTATCTCCTTTTGAAAGTCCTGGCCCCACCCTGTGATTTTGTGCAGATGCCTTTCAAACTTCTGCCTTCCTGTTCCCTCCATTAGCTATTCCCATTGTCTATTCAATCTCTCAGACCTCCCCAATTAGAATTCTTACCTAGACCCTTTTCCCAACCCCCTAGCCTGGCCACCCAAAGTTACTTTAGTATTTAAGATCCACCTTGGCCCTCATTCAGAGGCTGAGAATCTCAGGCCCACAAGGCTGAGAACTTCTCATGCACGCTCATCTTTACGGGCGTTACCCAGCTGAGAATCTCTCGTGCCCCAAAGGCTGAGCCTTTCTTATGCCCGCCTGTCCTTACGGGCGTCACCTGGCCTCTGTGATTTATCACTAATAAACTTTTCCTCTGGCTGAAGAAGATTTGAGTTAAATTCACTCAGCAGGGCCCGGTACTGTGATCTTGGGGATTTTGCAACACCCCAAAAGTCCTAGACCTCTTCAGCTCCACTGTAGATCCAGAGAAAGAGCAAGACAAATGAATTTCAATCCAAACAGTGACAACAGGATCTGAATTGAAGTTCCCTGAGATAAAAATCTAGTTCAAGAACATCTAATACCATTTCTCTCCAGCTGGGTCAGAATTTTCTTTAGCCTTGCTTTTTAATAATAATCTTTAATGATCTCTCTCTCACCTCATTCATGTCTGACTGGATGTGCTGGAGCATCAGAGTATTGTAATCAAGTGTAACGGTACACATTCCTCCTCTCCACCCCCACTCACACAAGACCTTGTATCTCGTGTTCCTCAAAAGCGCATAAGGGGAAAATTCAGTGGTTCACTATCATGGTAGCTTTATAATTACACCTCAGAGCCTGCTCAGAATATTAAGCAGTGTCTCCCACTATATGGCTATAAAGGGTACAATTTCTATGTAGAAGTCCTATTGTGGAAGACACAATCATTTGCCAGAATAGCACATGGTGCACTGGGACACTTCCAAATTTTTTTTTGTTTGTTGATATAAGCTTCATGCCATCTTTATTTACCCACTGTTGTTTTGTTGGGAAATAAAAAAGAAATGGCTGTGAGTTTAGGGGATTGGGCATTAGCTAACTACCAACATGGGCCAAGAAAGTTGCTGCTAATGATCTTAGTGGCATCTCCTTTGTCAAACTATAGCCAAGATAGGAAATCAAATCTGTTTTATCTTTTCATTTAATGATACAAAAAAGACTTAAAGAGTTTTAAAAAAAAGTATCTCCATCTCTTCTTTGCAGAAGTGGGGGACCATGAGTGTGGAAAATTACATATAATGTAAAAATCAATTCTGAAATATTGTTAGGTCTGCTGAAGCACTTTTTTCCTTTTTTTTTTAAACTCACTGTCACTATGGATGGCTTGCTGAGTAGGGGAGAAATAAGAGACGTATTTGGAAATGAAGGTGGTATAAAAATGACCCACAAAAATGTTTTCAAAATGACCTACCTCATAAAAATATTAAGCACCTACTATATGGTATGTAATGAATGATGATGAAATAATACAAGCAACAGTATGCTGAAAATTACATAGAACTATACAGAGTAATATATTATTGTTATGATGATATTAAATGATAAGAAACTTTTTACCATTTAAAGCAAACACCCAATATAATAAATTCAAATCGCTTTATGAGCAATGACTCAAATGAGTGGTTCCTGAGGTCAGTAAGGAGCAAGAAATATAATTTTGTTTCATCTAAGTGAATACTATACTTTACCTTGATTAATTCAGTCAGACTAAAGTAGAGTAAACTGAGACTAGAGAAATTTAGAAATTTAAAAAACCATTTCCCTAATTACTGAAACAGAATCACTCAAGTTATAATTTCAAATGCCTTAGAGCCCAAAATGGGGCCTGATTTATCCAAAAAGAATAGTAGCTACTGCTGTTCGGTCATTCTAGTCATGTCCAACTCTTCATGACCCCATTTGGGCTTTTTCTTGGCAAAGACATTGGAATACTTTGCCATTTCCTTCTCCAGCTCATTTTGCAGATAAGGAAACTGAGGCAAACAGGGTTAAGTGATTTGCCCAGGGTCACACAAATAGTAAGTGTCTGAGGGCAGATTTGAGCTCACTAAGACGAGTCTTCTTGACTCCAGGACTAGTACTCTATATACTATGCAACCTAGCTAAAGGAAACCAGCAAAATTAATCTTGGTAACTGTAGCCATACTGCCTACAATCAAGAATGCAGAGTAAAAGGAACCACTTCTAGGAGCTTGAGCCAGATTGTTGTATTTGTAGCATTCACAGAATTACCAATGATTCAGCTGACAAATAGAAACAGCTGCTAAAGCAGAAAACTAAAAACCTCACTGACACAAGTGTTTTCATGACTGCTGCTGACTGAAGGCAGAAAAAAGAAAGATAGGAGAAATGAACATATGATTAAGATGATAATTTCAGTTCTGAATCAACCCTTAAAGTAAGACTTTTGACCAGGGGTGGAGTATCATTAACGAAGGCCAGGAGGCCTGTTCGTTTGAATACTTTAGGAGCTGAAAGGTATTTAAATTGAGAATGTTTTATTTACTTATTCATTGAATATTTGTTATGTCCCCACACAACTGCTTAATCAGATGCCACAGCAAATAGCTGGTATGACTAGGATAAGTGACAAAACAGCTTCCTAAGAATTCAGAGAAGATAATATATCACAAGAGGGATAGTGATAACACTCCCGATTTCAAAAGTCCATGTGTAAACACACAGTCAGTAGGTAAAAAAACCAAAGGCAATCTAAGATCTTAATGCAAAGATGTAAATTTGATCTCTTAAGTATGATAATTGAGATGTGATTCAACACTAGACTATGGCAATAAAAGGGTAGGTCTTACTCAAAAGTAATAACAGATTACTACATGTAAAAGGAATATTGAATAGAATTATACATCAAGTTAGACTCCAGTGTGGACATACATAGCATGGAAGGGAGAAAGCATGGTGGCAAGAGAAATACTGTTGACATTGCTAATAGTATAAAGACGGGGATCTGGAAAGAGACAGGAGTGGGCCTGTGATTTCTTTAATATAGGAAATTCCTTGGGCCAATGTAGTCAGTAACTTCTCTGTAACTTAGTCTTAGAGAGTTCCTTGGAGCACTGGTAAGTTAAAGGATTAATCTAAAATCCTTCTGCCAGTATGGGTCAGAGATGAGACTTGAACCCAGGTTTTTCTAGATTTGAGGCCAGTTCTCTATCCACTATTCCACGCTGTCTCTCAAATTGAAATTTCTCTGTCTAGTCTCAATGTACAGCACTGTATAATAACATGATATTATCCAGTTAGAACAAAGAAATGGATGCGTCCCAGAAGCAGATCACAAAGCTCAAGTGGATACAATAGATTGTAATGACAGACAAATCCTGGTGGTCTCCCACTACTAACAACCAAACAGCTAAGGCATTCCCTGATGGGACTTGCTGATGATTTCATACAAGAAGGAAGTACCAAGAACTGCTGTGCTGGACCTGACTATGCTCAGTCAAGTATATTAAACAGGTAAACCAGAATGACAAGAACCTTACCAGCAAATGTCCAATTACAGTTCCTGATAGATAAAGAAGGGAATGTCTGGCATAGTATGAAGTATCCCCCAGGTTTAGAAAAAAACAATTTTGAAGAATTCAAAGAATAGAAAGGAGAGATCTGATGGTCAAGAGAAATAAGATGCTCTAAAGAAATTTGGGGGCAGCTAGGTGGCGCAGTGGATAGAGCTCCGGCCTTGCAGAGTCAGGAGGACCTGAGTTCAAATCCAGCTTCAGACACACAACACCTACTAGCTGTGTGATCCTGGGCAAGTCACTTAACCCCATTGCCTAGCTAAAAAAAACAATTCTGATGAAACAATTCAAGTTATTTCAATGAAGAAGAAAAGAGAATATTGACTAAACAGATGGATTTAGCTATAAAAAGAATTAAATTATCAGATTGTTTAAAAGACAAGTACTGAAGAAGGGAACAAGGTCAAATAACCAAGGATAAATACAAAATTATAGTACTCAGATCTCAAACTACAAATGCTACAAATCAATAGAGTAGGGAACTGATAAATGACTTGCCTAAGACCACAATATCAGTATGTATCATCAGAGGCAGCACTTGAACCCACACCTTCCTAGTTGAGGCTATCTTTCAATCCCCTAATACCAAAATGATTACCAGTTAAGAAAAGGAGATCCCATTAACGGGACAGATTAGGTACACAGTATATAAACAAACACTTAGTGTTTGATAAACCTAGTGCTTGATAAACACAAAGACTAGCTAATGCAGTAAAAACTTACTATTTGACCAAAATTTGGAAAATGAAAAGCAGCTTGGCAGACATTAGGTATAAACCAATACCTCCTGCCTTATACTGAGATCCCAGGTCCAAATGGATACATGATTTAGAAACAATTGCAAATTAAAGCAACTCTGAAGTCCAAGTTCACACCCATAATATTTGCAAAGCCGGCAAAAAAAGGAAACCCTTAACTGCTGAAGGGACAGTATGAAAACAGGTACATCCATACAATCACTCTTAATTCAGCCATTTCTAAAGCCATTTAGAACCATGCCTCAAAGTCGGTCAACTGTGCATATCCAGCAAAACCACTACTTGGTCTATACCCCCCAAGAGATCAAGTAAAAGAGGAAGGGGACCATATGTACAAGAATATTTACAGCAGCTCCTTCCGTGATAGCAAAGAAATAGAAACTAAGGGGGTATCCATCAACTACAAAATGGCTAAACCAATTATGGTATATGAATGTATAAGAATACTATTGTGCTATAAAAAATTATGAAGAGAGTAGCTTCTAAAAAACCCAGGAAAACTTGTATGAATTATTACAAATTAATCAACACCAGAAGAACAATTTGTAAGATAACAACATTGTTAAACAAACACCTTTGAAAGGCTCTGGAACTGTGATCAATGAAATGATGAAGCACAATCCCAGAGGACCCATAATGAAACATACTATATGCCTCCTGACAGAGAGGTGACAGACTCAGAGCATTGGGGCACATTTATTTTAGGACAAGGCCAATGTGGGAATTAAGTTTGGCTTGACTAGGCATATTTGTTCCAAACTTGGGTTTTTTTCTTTTGGGAGAAAGGGGGAGAAAGGTGGGAGAGAATTGGTTTTTGTTCACGGAAAAAAATACATACCTAAAGTTTTAAAAACCAAAATAATGGTACTATTTAATAAGAATGTTAGGAATGCTACGCTGAATGAACTGAGGATTGTGATAAATGCTAAAGACAACAGAGGGGGCTTTTTTGTTTATATTGGAAGCAAGAGGAAGATCAAAAGGCTAGGAATGATCTCTGGGGTTTATGGAATGATAATGGACTAAAAAAAAAAAGCTAAGCTGTTCAACTCCCATTTTGCTCTGGTTTTCTCAAGCAAGGTAAATTTCTTTAGCCAAAGTATAGAAGAAAAAAAGGGTATTGGTTAACCAAACGAAGCCTGGAAAAGAGAACACCTCGGTGTCCACAGTGGCTCAAATGAACTGTAGCCCAAGATCCTGAAAGAATATGTAGAGGTAATTAATGAGCTAGTATCAATGACTTTTGGAAAAACTGTGGCAAACAAGAGAAGTACACAAAAACCCAGAGACAATAAACGTCTCCATTTTCAAAAAAGGGAAAAAGGTAGGCTGTTCATACCTGGTTTGGTGAGCTTGACTTCGATTCCTGAAAAAAGTTTTATGAGTCATTATTAAAGGAATGATTTATGAGACTTAAAAAGAAAAGCAATGATGAGTTGAGGCAACACATTCTTACCAATAACAAATCATATCACGCTAACCTTATTTTTTTTTTGACAGGGTAGTAAGGTAGGTAGATCTAAGGAATGCATAGATATGTTTTGTCTGGATTTCAGTAAGCTGGATGTATTGCACTCTACCTCAGGTGGGTGAATTACAGCTTGTGGTAATAGTGCTAATAAGAGGTAATTACTGCATAACCCAGCCAGTAGCATTAAAAATGCTTCATAAAACTTACTTCTATTCTACTCTCTGGGCTGTGTTTTAAAAAGCTGGAGCCCACCACTATTTAGCTGTAGTGATGCTGCCCTACTGGGTAATAATCTCAAGAACTAGCAGATTTTTTTAATCCTTTGCACCCTGTGAACCAATTTTCTAAGTGAAGTGACAATAATGTTATTTTACTGCACTTGCTCTACCACCTGCCAAAAGGTTCCTCCTTTGACCAAGAGTTAAATAAATCTACATTTGATTTACTATTATTGGAATTTCCATGAGGCCATTAGGCTAGGCCAGAAGTATTTTTTATTCAAAATTTTAGAAGGTAAAAGATAAGTGAAAGCCAGCTGTTTAATGGGTTCAAGGTGGCCAACTCCATCCAACTATTGTCACTTGCTTTTATTTTACACAAAATATGAATTACGCAAATGCAATTCAATAAACATTAAGTGACTACCATATGAAGACCCTGGATGCAGTGCTAGTTGCTAGAATATAAAAGATAAATATGACAAAGATTATGTCTGTGAGGAATTTACAATTTAATAGTGGAGAAAGACAAGATCACAGGATCATAAATTTAGAGCTGGAAATGTATACAAATAATTGTGGTACAAGGGAGCAGACCGTACAATTATACATTTTTTTCATTTCCTTTTTTTTTTTTTTGGAGGCAATTAGGATTAAGTGACTTGTCCAGGGTCACACAGCTAGTAAGTGTCTGAGGGCAGATTTGAACTCAGGTCCTCCCAACTCCAGGGCCAGTGTTCTATGTACTGCATCACTTAGCTTCCCCTAGCCTGTATAATTAAACAAGAAAGGGAGGATAGAGTTCTTATAAGAAATATGAAGTAGGAGGGAGGAGTGTACAGGTCAAAAGAAAGGTTTGTAGAGGATTTAATCCTTCAAGGAAGACTCAGATATCAACAAGAAGAGAATGGGGAGTGGGAGTGGGAATAGTGGTGGAGTCTGTTCCAGGAAAGACGCATCATGACATGAACAAAGGCCCGGTAGATACAGATGGATAAGAGAAGAACAAAGTAGGGAGAGTAAATCAGAAACAGCATACATCTGAAAAGGTTCTGTATGTGTGAGGATTAGGAGTTTATACTTCTTTTAATAGGCAATGGGGAGCCATTGAAGAATTCTGAATGGTGATTTGACCACAGCAGCGCTTTAGAAAATAGGTAGAAATGCCCGATGAGAGAAGAAACTGGAAATTGTTATTAGTAATATTAGCAACAGTAGTAGCAATAATACTTATGTTAATAATAACAACTAAGTTTTTGTTTAGGGCCGATCTTAAGAGTCTGATAAGGGTTTAAGATCCAAGGCAGAGTTTGACCTCTGCTCAGGCTTTCACCCCAAAGGGCTCAGGGGATTAAGTGGTACGTTCCCCAAATTCCTTCCTGATAAAGAGGTCTCTGAGACATCCCTTCTCTCTCTTTGAACCTTAGATTTACGTATTTACTCCTCTATGCAGGTGGCACCTAGGCGCCTGGGGAAAACCTTGGAATCTACAGCCCAATCTAGGAACCCTGATAAGGAGGAAATTCATGATTGTTACATCCTCAGCAGATGTTCTGGGGAGTATCTCACGGGGAGGACTCTTTGAAGTTAGGCTAGATCTTCCCTATATATTCTGTGCCCTCAGATGAATAAACTGAGTCAGTAATTCTACTCCGCCTGGCCCATGTCATAAGTTATTTCACGCCTCTCCGTTCGGTGTACAATCTGGTTGCGGGCAACAAGTTTTAAAAATACAAAAGCTATTATTATATATGAGCTACGCTCACTTTACAAATGAGGAAACAAAGAAGCTAAGCGACTTGCCAGGGTGACAAAACTAATAAGTATTTAAGGCAACCCAGATCTTCCTCAATAGAAGTCCAATGTTCTATCCATTATACTATCTTGTCTCTTCAATGGTACATGCAAAGAAAGGTAATGAGCATAACTAGGAAAGAAAGAGAGAGAGATTGCCAAAGCATAGTCAAAAGGACTTGAAAATCGATGGATGGGAAGGATGAAGGAAATAAGAGAGTCAAAGAGGAATCTCCAAGCTTCTCAGCCTGAGTCACCAGAAGGAAGATGGTACACTCAATAAAAGTATAAGAGTTAAGAGGAGTGATAGATTTAGGGGGGAAAGATGAATTTTGTTTTGTGTATGTTGAGTTTGAGGTGTTTTGCAGAGCCTCATGTGAAGAAGATAACAAGTCCTAAGGCAGATTTCCCTGTCCTTCTCCCTCACTTCTAACAAACATGCCAGTACTGAAATTCCTATTTATAGCCAAACCTACAAAATTAATTTACCACTTAAGCTTTCTAAAACTTTTTTTTAAATTAAAGCTACCATAAATCTTGGTTTCAAATGAAGGTATAAAAAGGAGTCCCTAGAAAATCAATTTTTGAAAGTAGTTCCAAACATGCGTTAGTCACTTATTTAGTATAATAGTAATAATAATCCTTTATTTGTCACAGGGTGCTCTTAGATACATGAGTTTGTTCAGCCCTCACAACAAATAAACAGCAGTCAATAGACATAAGATTTTAATCTGGAAAATATTTAGCATCTCTTGGCTTTGAGGGAATACCTCAAAATAGATACACTATAGATATTCAAAAGCATGAAAGCTCCCATGTGGAGGAGTGTTGCAACAAGAATAAAGCAAACAATATTTGCAGACTTCTTGTGTGGTTATACAAGAAAAGCTAGCCAAAACTAACCTGTCTTTCATCTGACTAATAATCTTGCAGATTGACTTAGCAGATTATTTTCTCACTTTTTTCCATGAAGCATTTCAGAAATCAGTATGCTGTACTACCTGAATTTTTTAATTGCACAGACATGTAGCAACTATGTGAAGTAATAACAAAAACATCAAATATGTATGTATACTTTAAAGAAAAAAATTTCATCAAGAATACCTTGGTTTTGTATTTCAAATAGTACTGATAAGTATTATATAAATATACAAATGTGTTTATGTAAAAAAAAGTATGTATATATTTTCTTTCCTAATCATGTTTTATTTACCACATATGCTTTTGCAAAGAAAACATCATTTTATTTGGTGTGAAATGGCAGCATTGTAGCAGAGGTTTATCATGAAATTCCTAAAGTCAGCGAGTGGTGGAACAGTGGACCCAATTATCTTGGCAAAAAACAAAGCAAAGCACAGAAATGTTTTGCAAAAGCAAACTACCAGGCAATTTCATAGGTAGCTGAAATAAAAGGGAAATTCTCCTCATTTCCCCAATATGTTACACAAAAGAGAGCTGTTATATTTATTTAACATTTACCCAGTTACCCTGGACTTGTCACTTAATCTCTCCCAGCCTCAGTTTCCTGATCTGTAAAAGGTGGAAGCAGCATAGCACAGTAAATATACAACCAAGACCCAGGGTGAGGAAGACCTGGGTTTAAGTCCTGCCTCTGACAAAACCAGCTGTGTGACTGCAGACTCCAACTCCAAAGTACAAAACAGCTGGCAATCTTCATAGGTAGAAGGCGTTACCTTAGGGATAGTCCCTACATTGATGAAATCACAGGTCTGAACTGGACCAGAAAAACATGGAGAATCAAAAGAGATCATTTAAGTCAGGGACTTTTGCAAATAAAATCTCATACAGAAGCCAGTTATTTTATTATTGTTATTATTATCATTATTTTAATGTCAATTCAGAGATCTGGAGCAACTCTTCCGCTTGACATGCCAACCACAAAGACGGCACCATCAAGCAGTACCACTTTTCCCTTGACTGACAAGCCAGGTGGATAATTGGAGTGTTTCAGTAGCTAAAAGCTCTTGGTAAAGCACTCTGGTGGAGCCTCTTTTATAGGCGTCCCCATCCACCTGGCCTACCAGCATTGCTCTGGGTTATTGTTTTCAAGCAAGGTTGGGTCGGGGCACAGGCACCTCCCTTACCTAATGGAGAAAAGAAGCAGGATCAAGTGTATTTTAAAGGAAAAGAAGGTTAAAGAGGCTTGACAGTGAAAAGTCTACAAGGCTGAATACAAATCCCAAGAAAACCTAAGGACACCATTAAAAGCAAACCCAGGGAAAGGAAGGAACAAGTTGTAAAACAGGAAGGCGATGCATCTAGGACTTGCAAAGACATACCACCATTCGAGACACGAATTAATGGACTCTAGGTGCCCCTCCTTTACAGAGACATAAATTGAAAATTCACTTCTTAAACGTCTATCAGAGGAAACACACACACACACACAGCTCTACAGAACAAATTGCTTAAGCCAGCAGGAAGTTCACTAGTAACACCCTAAACATTAAGAATTGTTTTTCCAGCACTGATAAGTTCGTGCCAGCTCATGTTAGTACACAGTGCAACACAAACATTCTCCTGCAAAGCTAGTTGGGCAGTCATTATCTGACATATTTCTACATTTCAAGGAGCGAAGATTTTTCTCTAACACTACCCCCTTCACCAATGCAGATCACAACCATGCTGCATCTTATTAGGTCTTCCTAGATGGCCTTGGCCAAAAAATGTCATCACCTAATAATGAGCTTTTCCAAACTCATTTGGGCTAGTCTTTGTACTGTCTATTGTTCAGCCTCTACTTGAAGCCTTTTCAATTTGGTGGGACCTATTGACGGATAGCTTAGGCCTGCAGTTGGGAAGACCCGAATTCAAATCCTGCCTCAGACACCTACAAGCTGTATATCCTTGGGAAAGTCACTAAACTTCTGCTAGTTTCCTTATCTGTAAACCAGAAATAAAAATAGCACCTATCTCCTAGGATTGTTGTGAGGATCAAATAAGATAATATTTGTGAGGCACTTAACACAGTGTTGGCACGTGGTAGGTGCTATAGAAATGTTAGCTGCTATTACTGTTGTTGTAAGCCAGAGATTATTTGTTGTATTCCTCTGAGGGACTGAGGTCACCTCCAAACATAAGGAGACACCAGAGTTTAAGCATAAACTCTCTCATCTCAAGGTGTCTTAGATAGATAATATTAATCCTCTGTAGCCATTTTTATCCCAAAAGCTATGTATCTTAGCAACGGGCAGGATCTTCAAACATTTACTGAGTTCCTACTATGTGGTGGTACAAAGATGAGACTGCCCTCAAAGGGCTTAAAGCCTAGTTGGGGAGAGAAGACATACACATAAAGAAATAAATTAACACTGGGAGGTTTAAGAAATATACGTTACAAATTAACAAGGTTTAAGAAAAATGTCTTGGGAATTTAAATGAGGGTGTGACCACTGATAGCTAAATCAGGAAAGGCTTCCCAGTATCTCAGGGTCAGAAGAGACTTGGGCAGCCATCTAATCTAAACTACACCTACTAAGTAGCTTAAGCAGACTTCATTGAATTAGCACAAGTCTCTAACAACCACTGATAACATAGTGCCTTACACAGATAGGTGCAGGATAAAAATTTTAATAAATATAATACTGTTTCGATGCAGAAAACATTGAGTCCCAAATCTGTAGATGAATTTTTAGAAAACAACCCAATGTCTGATATCCAAGACATACTGAAAACTAACATAAATCTCTAAGTCCTAGAACCATTCCACAGTGGATAAGTGGTCAAACGATATGAATAAACAATTCTTAAAAGAATTAAAAACTAGTAGCAATCATATGAAAGGTTGTTCCAAATTACTACCATCTACCTATCATTGAGGTGGAGTGAAGGATAAGGACTTTAGAGTTTAACAGACTGGAGAATTCAGAAGGTATCTGGTAGAGCATCAACCAATGTGTATATAGAAGATAAAGATTAGGCACTAAAATTCATTGAGGAGGAAACTGAATACCCTGCCGGTTAGCAGATAATGGCCAACAGGTTCTGTACTGAGTAATAAACGGATAATGTGAACTTTAAAAGAAGAAAGATTTCTGAGGGAAAGCAATATGGAGGAGAATCTGGGAAGTGGCAATGAAGAATGAGGAATATTCTGAATGTCTTGCTTTCACCAGTGAGTTGAGGGGGTATTAACCAGAAAGCCTCACCAAAGATGCAGTCATTAGGAGGAAGCCTAGTCTCAACCAGTGCCAGAAGGTGGAGGGAGCAAGAGAAGAAGTAGTTTAATTTGAGATAATATTAAAGAGAGTACAGTGGAAATAGAGGGTAGATTTGGACGGAGCAAGGAGAGGGCTGAGGTGGATGGGAATGAAGAAGTAGAAACACAGGTATTCGGTATCACTGGAGAGTAAAAAGGGATAGAAATTTTCTAATCTTTGAGAAAATAATCCAGGCAGTTGATCTATGGAAAATGGAGGTCATTTGAGAAAGGTAGGTGATTGGAAGGTTCAAAGTCATTCCTTTAGGTACCTGGTCACAGGCACTGTTACTGTGTCTTGGGAGGCCTCAGAAGGTGCGCCTCAGGGCTGGTACTAGCAAAAAGAGTTATGTCCAAGGACTTCATTATTAAAAACTAGTATGCACAAAGCACTATGCTAAGGTGCTAAGGGATACCATGTCATAAGAGTATATCCCGTGCCCTCCAAATTTAGCTGATGAGACAAGCCATATACATATGAAATAGTTACGTGACAAAGTGAAACACAGGCAACTTGTATTCACTTTTAGTAGAAAATGGCCACGTTTTCTCAAACCAAAATTGGGATATAGAAGAGTCCTGGAGGAGATGGTGCAAAAGAAAACAGAAAAGATAAGCTGGAGAGACCTGAATATTGAGTTTTAGTGGAAATTGCAAACTAGATAAATAGGGTTGAGCTGGCCACCTTTATTTTCTAACTGTATTTTCTTTCTTGAGATATTTTTAATTCTAGTTAAAAAAAAAAAGGAACCCTGGATTTTTGTGGAAGTGGGGGGCATGGGGTTACTATTCATTATGTGATTATAAGTTCTTAAGGACTGGGAGAGAACAAGGGATGTAAAGGTTTAAAAGACAACTACAAGGAGAAAAGTGATTAAAGAAGCTTAATTCCAAATTTGGGCCATTTCTTATTTTGCAAAGTCACATTAATGTGGGAGAAGGGAAGCATTTCCAACAGCTTTCATGGAGCTGATGCAAAGAGGAAAAACACTGAGATCCAGGTGACTTCACACAGATCATACTGGCAGACTCACAGGCTCAATAAAAGTGTTTCCCTTGAATTTTCACTTTTTACTTTCTCTCATACATACTCACTTTTCCCTACTAATGTAGATATAAAGTGCAGAAGTGTCTGATTCTCCTATCATGCATAAGAGAAAGCAGAGCATGTTCCAGTTTTCATTCAGATAAAACAAAAGCTTTTTTATGCCATGTGTAGTTATCTATACTGTGCAGCGATCACAAACATCTCTAGAAAAAGACACTAGTTGCATGAGCATTATTTTATGTGCTATCATATGTCTTCGTTCTTACAATTTTAAAGAACAGACATATAAAGTAGTTCTCAGCTTTTTTGTATAATGAACTCTTTTGGCTGTCTTGGTAAAGCCGATGGACCTCTTCTCAGAATAATGGTTTTTGTTTGTTTGTTTTTTGCTTTTTGGTGAGGCAGTAAGGGTTAAGTGACTTACTCACGGTCACACAGCTATTAAGTGTCAAGTGTCTAAGGCTAGATTTGAACTCCGGTTCTCCTGACTCCAAGGCCAAAGCTCTATCCACTGCATCACCTAGCTGTCCCAGAATAATGTTTTTAAATACAAAAATTAAAATATAGATAGGCAGCTAGGTGGCACAGTAGAAACTGTGGTTGATTTAGAATCAGGAAGACCTGAGTTCAAATCCAGATTTATACACTTACTAGCTGGGTGACCCCAGGCAAGTCATTTAACCTCTGTCTGCTTCAATTTTCTCAACTGCAAAATTAGGATGATAACACTTCCTAGGGTTGTTGTGAAAATCAAATAAGCTAATATTTGTAATGTACTTAGCACAGAGCCTTGATCCTTTCCCCTATATCAAATATTTTTAAAACAAGTTTAAAAAATGGACCCCATCTTAAGAATCCCTGCTATATTCTTTCCGTGGTGGCCAAGCATTGGAAGTTGAGGGGATGCCCATCAATTGGGAATGGTTGAACAAGTTGTGGTATATAAATGTAATGAAATACTATTGCTCCATAAGAAATGATGAGCAGGCAGACTTCAGAAAAACCGAGAAAGACTTCATGAACTGATGCTGAGTGAGACGTGAGCGGAACCAGAACATTGTACACAGTACCAGCAACATTGTAAGATGACTAACTTTGATACACTTCACTCTTGACAACTCCAAAAGACTCATGATGGAAAATGCTATTTACATCCAGAAAACGACCTATGGATCTGAATGCAGATGGAAGCATACTATTTGCTCCCTTTTGTTGCTGTTGCTGTTTCTTCTTTCTTGTGGTTCCTCCCATTAGTTCTAATTCTTCTTTACAACATGACTAATGTGAAAATATGTTTAATATGAATGTATATGTATAGCCCATATCAGATTGCATACCATCTTGGGGAGGGGGAGAAAATTTAGAACTCAAAATCTTATGGAAGTGAATGTTGAAAACTGAAAATAATAAATATTTAAAAAAAAAGAATCCCTGCCATAAAGCTTTAAATTTCGTTTACTTTAACCTTATTCTCAATAAAAGTTTAAAAATAAAATTTTTCCCACAGAATAATAAACATACATCTCATATGTACATTAAGATATAATTGGGCAAAGCATGTTATATAGAGTAAAATAGTTGTTGTGATATTGTGGAAGGAATACTGATAGCCCAAATATTATATTAGTAGTGATACCAGCCCCCTGCCCCTGATATTTATTATAGCATTTGCTCTTTTTTTTCTTGATGGCTTTTACATGATTCATATTTTTACGCAAGAAATTGCTGAAAGGGATAACTTTGTCTCGATTAGAACTTACACAATGCCATCAACATCACAGACATTTTTGAGTGAGCAGCTATAGATAAATCCACGGAATGTGCAGACATAATCTTGCCATTTTACAGTTATCATCCTTGCCAATGAAAACACGCATGTGCATGTCAAAAATGTGAGTCACTCAGGCTCTGAGGAAATGTATAACTAAGGCTCAGAGAAATACACACCCACCTGGGCTTTCACGGTGGCCAAATTCAAGATTTAAAGTACTAAGGGCTTCTATATTAAGGTAAATGTTACCCTTTTAACACAGAATCTTTCCCCTCCCCTAAATGTCACTGCACATTACCACAGATCATTGCCTAAATATGTAAATCTTAAAACACTGGAAGGTCTTTGTTCACTTTTCTTGAAACGTCATTGTCTAGTTTCTTATTGTTTATAAAGTCAGCTGTTTTTCTAAAGAGACTCAAATAGTGGCTGACAGTTATCAACTCACTAAAAATTTATTGGTAAGTAACAATGTGGGGTACAGAGACCTCGAAGACAAGTCAGCCTAGGAAAAGAAGCAAAATACCCTGTGGGAGAGACAGAAGGCAGCCTGTACCAAGCGAGTTAAACCAGTACCACCATCCACCACCACCAATCACCTCTTCGACCACTACCCTTGACTCAAATCCCAATGGAGATATAGCCCAGAACCCTGAATCCAAGACCTCTGGGAACAGTAGTGTTACCAGATGACTAGCTCTGCTTCCAGCAACCATCACTGACAGGAGCAACCATTGCGGACAAGGAGACAGCCATATCCACCAACTGTGACCAATTGTGACCAGTGAAGCAGATAAATCAACCTTGCTGAAACAGAAACCCACCTTGATGGAGAGATATTGAGGTAGCACATGCCAGACAAGTCAAACTATCACCATCCCTATCTCCCCACATTCCACAACAGAGATAGTCTAAGATCTCGAGTCCAAAAACTTTGGAAATAGTGGTGTCTTCCAGATCATAAGTCCTGCTTTCAGCCCAGACCCCACAGACATAATGATGGGGAGAAATGACTATGGAGAAAGGGGCCCACCTTCACCACCAACAATACCAACTGATGGCCAATTGCCACCAAGAGCCAAGAGTAGGTCAACTCAAAAGCCCTGGGAGTAGAACATTAATCCTTGCTACCAAACTCCTTGAAGGTATCAAATGGTTCAACATTAGAAAACAATACAGTTTTAATCAGTGCAACTGACATTCAATATGATGAATTACCATACGCTTTGCAGCCACATTCTATGGACACTGGGACCTTTCCATCTGACCTGTAAAAGAAATCTTCCATGCTATCACCTCCATTAGAATGTGAGCTCTTAGAAAGGGGAGAAGGTCTCGCTTTTCTATTTGTATCCCTAGGGCTTAATA
Source organism: Phascolarctos cinereus (assembly GCF_003287225.1). Classification (NCBI taxonomy): domain Eukaryota; kingdom Metazoa; phylum Chordata; class Mammalia; order Diprotodontia; family Phascolarctidae; genus Phascolarctos; species Phascolarctos cinereus. Next base: position 208,977,328 of record NW_027555514.1, read on the forward strand.
GCGCCTTGCACATAGTACCTAATTAATACGTTGTCATTCCTTCATTTATTCATGCTGCTGGTTTGACCCTAAGGACATCACTTAACCTCCCAGCGCCACAGGCAACTCTCTAAGACTAGAAGTTGAGGAACATTTGAGACCCTCAAGATCTGTTAATAGGTAGGAATAGTTTCCTTCCTACACTAGCTTCCTACAAAGATGAAAAATTACATGACAGACCAAAATTATGCAAATTATACCTGGTCTGAGTATTAAGGGTATACAAATACAAAGAGTTCTAATCCCCAAACAACTTTACGTTCTACAGAAAGATTATGCGTATGTGTATACATACATGAGAGAAATGATCATTCCTTTCTCATATTAATAATTAATGAATGAATGAGAACAAAAGGTTTTCCCCTTTTCTACATCCTCAGTCAGAAATCAACCAGTGTGGGAAATCTTGCTTAAACACTTACCCAGGCTAAGAGCTAATCAAAGACAGTAAAAAGAAATTCTAAGTTTGGGGTAATGGCAGAATTCCTGCTCTTTGGGTTTACTCAGCCTGGTCAGGAAAAATGTTGATTCTCCCTTTTGTTAAACAGATGATATGGAAATTGATAGGTCTCTTTGACCAAGATTTGGGTAATCCAAGTCATATACCCCAAGACTCTCATTGTAATATAGCCCAACTTCCCATTGCCATATTTATTCTCTCATTAATTGGCAATTAATCATAGTTGATTGTCAGATCATATATATGAAGATTTTATATGTGGGAATGTGTACATTACACATATATACATATACACATGTATACATACATACATATATATGTATATACATATATATGTCTGTGTGTGTGTGTGTATATATATGTGTATATATATATGTATATATATATATATATATATATATATAAAATCTTCCCATAGATATATGTGGATTTATAAATAGAAAGTAATTTGAGTAGCAAGGACACTACCGATCAGAAAAAATGAAGGTAGGTTTTAGGAAGGAGGAGGCACTGGAGCTGAACCTTGAAGAAAGAAAAAGATTTTGAGGAATGTGTAGATTATTAAAGAGATGGTAGGTGAAAATCTAAAAAGGGAAATAATAATTGCAAAGACCCAGTAAAGGAAATAATGAAAAAATGGTAGGAATGAAGGCAAAATAACACTTCCAAATCTCAAACTATAATACAAAACATCAACCACCAAAACTATTTGGTACTAGTTAAAAAATAGAAAAAGTAGATCAATGAATAGACTAGACAAGGAAATAATCAGAAGTAAATGTTGGCTTCTTTTTTCTTTAAAGGCAATCGGGGTTAACTGGGTCACAACAGCAAGTTAAGTATCTGAGGCCACATTTGAACTCATGTCCTCCTGACTCTAGGGCTGTTGCTCTGTGCACTCTATCACCTAGCTGCCCCTAATCAGAGGTAAATGAACTCAATAATAATCCAAAGTTCAATAAATTCAAAAATACTATCTAGAAAAGAACTGATAGGATAGGAATTTTGGGGAAAATAATAAAATAGTCTGGCACAAATTAGGTTTAGACCAAAATCTCACACCTTATTCCACAATAAATTCAAAATGGATGAGTGACCTAAATGTGCCATTACAAAATTGCAAGAGGGGCAGCCAGGTGGTACAGTGGATACAGCACCGGCCCTGGAGTCAGGAGGTCCTGAGTTCAAATCCAACCTCAGACACATAACACTCACTAGCTGTATGACCCTGGGAAAGTCACTTAACCCCAACTGCCTAGCCAAAAAAAAAATCTGCAAGAGATGCAGACCATATATCTTTCATAGTTATGAGTAGGGGGTGAATTCTTAACCAAACAAGGGACAGAGCCTACAAGCGATAAAAGGAAAAGTTTTGAAATATATGAAATTAAAAGCTTTTACACAATAATTAATGCCTCTTGAATAACAAGTAAAACAATGGGTTGGCAAAACAAATTTTGTATCAAAATATCTCTGATAAAGGCTCAATATCAAAGCCACATAGAGGGGCAGCTAGGTAGCACAGTGGATAAAGCACCGGCCCTGAAGCTAAGAGGACCTGAGTTCAAATGCAGCCTCAGACCAAGCACTTGACACTAGCTGTGTGACCCTGGGCAAGTCACTTAACCCCAACTGCTTAAAAATTTAAAAAAAAAAATTTTTAATTAAAAATCAAAGATATATAGAGGGGCAGCTAGGTGGCACGGTGGATAGAGCTCTGACCTTGCAGACAAGAGGACCTGAGTTCAAATGAGGCCTCAGACACTTGATAGTTACTAGCTATGTGATTCTGGGAAAGTCACTTAACCCCAATTGCCTCACCAAAAAACAAACAAACAAACAAAAAAGATATATAGAAAAGTAATAGGAATTCCAATGTAATTAAATGGTCAAACAACATGGACAAATAGTTCTCAAAAGAACAGCAAACCATTAACAAACATATAAAAAAATGCCTTAAGTCACTAATGAGAAAAGAAATGCAAATCAAAAGTTCTGAGGTTTCATCTCATACTCCATGAATTGGTAATGATGACAAAAGATGGGAATAATCAATATTTGAAAAGTTTTAGAAAGATAGGCAGACATTTATTATCAGCGGAATTGTGAAGTGTTCCAACCTAGAATGGCAATTCTGGAAAGCAATTTAGAACTATGCAAAAAAACAAAACCCTAAAATGTCCACTTGACCCATCGCTGTCAGGCATATATCCCAAGAAGGTCCCTGACAAAAATAAAGGATTCATATACGCAAAAATATTTATAGCAGGACTTTTTTGTGGTGGCAAAGAACTGGAAGTACTAAGTAAGTACTCATCAATTGAGGAATGACTAAACACATTTTGGTACATAAATATAATGGGATATTATTGTGGTATAAAATATTATAAACATGATGAAGACAGAGAAACATGGAAAGACTTTAATGAACTGATGCAAAGGGAAGTGACCAGAACCAGGAAAACAATATACACAATGACTGCACACAGTGTTAAATATAATAAACAACCACCATAAAACAACTGAAACAATGCTATAAAATGATAATGGCCAAATATAGTCCCAAAGAAAAGATGAGAAAACACTCCCCCTGATCCTTTGCTGATGTGGGGGGACCACGAATGTAGAAACCTGCATACCACGTTAAACTTGTTCAATTTTTTAAATTTCCTCTTTTTTTCTTTGTTAAAGGGATGTTTCTCAGAGAGAGACAAGGGCAAGGGATATAGAAGGAAATGTATTAATTAACAAAAGATATTAATGAAAATCTTTTTTAAAAATAAATTTAAAATGATCAAAACAGTGCTGGCAAGTCAAAATCCACTATTACCTTTTTCTTTCCTTTCCTTGTCTTTTTTTGGCTAGGCAATGGGGTTAAGTGACTTGCCCAGGGTCACACAGCTAGTGTTATGTGTCTGAGACTAGATTTGAAGTCAGATCCTCCTGAATCCAGGGCCAGTGCTCTATCCACTGCGCTGCCTAGCTGCCCCGCACTATTACCTTTTTCAAAGGGGCATAAATTGGTGTAATCTTTTGGGAGACAAATTTGGCAATATGTAATAAGAATTAGAAAACTGATCATACCCTTTCACCTGCTGATCCCATTACTGGGAAACTTTTCTAAGGATATAATTTAAAAGGAAAAAGAACTATCTGTACAAAATATCTGTAACTGCATTATTATCAACTGTGAAAAACAACCTAATACATGTCTGATAGTTGGGTAACGGTTGGAAAAAATTATGGCATACCATCATAACATGCCATCAAAAATGACAAAGAGGATATAAACATGGGAAGATGGCCTGGATGATGAAAAGTAAATACAGCAGAATGAGAAAAGCAGCATAAATATCACTTGTGACTAGGTATATCTATGTTATCTGTGTATGTATGCAAAAATGACAAAGTAGAAGACATAAGTTTATCATTATTAAAGAATGTTTTCGCAGAAACAGTTCTGACCCCATGGTTATATTGGTGTTTAGTTTTGCTTATTTTCATTTGGTTTCATTAATATTGTTGTTAAGTTTTACAATAACAAAAACCAGAACAAAATCTAGCACAATCAAGAACACATCATGTTGGACTGATCTCATTTTCTTTGCTGATAGCATTACTGAACTTGCAGATGTGGGAAATGCTTTGCATAGTTTGCCTAGATTTTAGCACAGCTCTTGATATAACTGTGTAGATAGATTTAGAAAGAGAATAGATACTGGAACTAGGATTTCATTAGGAGAGGGGATTCCTGGGTGAGAAAACTGGGCCCTTTATTACAGCAGATTAGCACCCTTTGTGCCACTTGCAATTCCAAAGAGCCGCCTAGAGCACAGAGAGGGGTAAAGTGATTTGCTCATAGTCATACAGACAATACATTTCAGAGGTGAGACTTCAAGTCAAGTCTCCTAACTGAGAGACCTATTATCATTATCTACTATGTTAGAATATATTCTGTTTCAGAAATGGATGACAAGATTCAAGGTAGAGTGGTTCATGGCTCAGTGTCAGTGGAGCAGGAAGTCTTCAGAAAGGATCTGCGCTTCGTCTTCTGCTGTTAAACATTTTCATCAATGACTTGGACAAAGCCATAGATGTCAAGCTCATCCAATTTGCAGTTTATACACCGATGGGAAGTAAACTAACATTGAGCGTCAGGGTGCGTTTTCCAAAAGATCCTGACAGATTAGAGCAATGGTCTGAATGTAATAAGATGCAATTCAATAAGGATAAATGTAAAGTCATACAGTTTGGGTTCAAAAAATCAAGTTGAAGGTAGAAAAGTGATGGTTGGACTGCAGTTTAGCTGAAAACAATACAAGGGTTTCAGTAGAGTGCCAGCTCAATATGAGTCAGTGGTTTGGTGTGGCAGGCAAAGAAGCTAATGTGATCTTGGACTGCATTAAAGAAACAAAGCTGTCAGGAACAAGGGGGGGGGGGGCAGCCAGGCAGCATAGTGAATAGAGAACCAGCCCTGGAGTCAGGAGGACCTGAGTTGAAATGTAGCCTCAGACACTTGGCACTCACTGTGCAAGTCACAATTGCCTTTCAAAAAAAAAAAAAAAAGGAACAAGGCCACTTTCAACTATTTATCAGGCGTCATCTGAAGTATTATATTCGATTCTGAGAATTATGGTTTTAAAAGGGCATTGATAAGCTAAACTATCTAGATGCTGCTAACTAGAGTAGTAAAAGGCTTTGAGTCTACATCCGATGAAGATCAGGAACCAGGCAAGCAAAAGAGAACTACCTCGGAGAAGAGCAGACTCAGGCGAAACAGGATAGCTCTCTTCAAGCATCTGAAGGGCTGTCACACGGAAGCTACATTAGATTTATTCCATGTGGGCCAAAAGGGCAGAAGCAGGAAGTTGCTAAAAGGCAAATTTAGGTTCCACGGCAAAAACGGAATGGCCAGCATTGAAAGGTGGTGGATTCCTCTCCGTGGAGAGTTCTGATCCCATGGTTGTCAGGTATGTTAGTGTGGAATCCTTCCATGAAGAGGTTGGAAAAAAATAGATGGCTACTGAATTCCCTTCCAATTGAAATTCTATGATTTTGTGATTATGTGGACACTCCAAGAGAATGCATGAAGGTAAGTAGCCCATGGAATATTGAATTCAGGAACAGCTAGCACCCTAGACACAGCTAGGACATGTGTAAGACAGAGAATGACAAGAAATAAGGCTAGAAAGATAGGTTCAAGCCAGTTTGTGAAGAACTGTAATTGCCAAGCTGAGGAGTTTGTATTTTAATTCCAGATGCAATACGAAACCACCAAAGGCTTTTGGGCATGGGAATGCCATGGTCAGTTCTAGACCTTAGTATCTTGCTCAAAATTAAATGTCAATTAATAGATGAATTTCACAGAGAACATGGAAAAGGGGGTGGTATTTTGTGGGATAATATTTTTGCTGGGTTCTGTTTGATAAATACTTAACTCAGTGGTGGTATCATCATCATCATCATCATCATTATCCTCCGACAAGAATTACAATCCTACTGAAATGATGAAACAAATGACCAGGAGAACAATGTATATGATGACAATAAAGACAAACAACTTTGAATGCAATGACCAAACAGTTAGTTAATAAACGTGTATGAAGCACTTACATGTGCCAGGCATTGTGCTAAGTGCAAGAGATACAAAAAAGCAAAAGACGAGATAGCCTGAAGGAGCTCACAACCCAATAGGGGAGACAATAAGCAAACAAATATGTACAAACAAACTATATAGAAGATAAATGGGAAATCACTGAGGGAAGACATTAGAATTCAGAAGGGACGGGAAAAGCTTCCTGAAGAAGAGAGGATTTTAGCTGGGACTGGAAGTCAGGAAATCGTAATTCCAGAAGTCCAGTGATGAAGCCTGCTACTCACCTTCGGACAGAGAGGTGATAGACTCGGGACATAAATGAGACATTTTTTGAACATGACCAATGAAGGAAATTATTTTAACTATGTGTATTTCTTAAACGGGTTTTTTGTTTTTGCTTTTTTTCCCCCTTGGTTGGGGAGATGGGGAGGAAAGAAAATAGATTTTTAAAGTTGAAAATCTAAATTTAATTTAAAAAAATACAACTCACTGAGCTTTTACCAGAATTTTTTAAGCACACCGAACATCAAGAAACAAACGACATAAAGCACTACCAATGTGCGGGACTGTATACACCCAGAGCCTACTATCAGTTCCCCAACAAGCAGTTTCTATTCCAGTGTGATGACTGATTTATTAATGGAACCAGCCAAACTTGAGCAAAAATAAAAAGCTGATATGACAACAGACACTTTGTTCCACTCAATTCCCAAAACAACACACAGCCCTGCTAACTGTACCAGCTCCAGCTGTTCAGTCAGAGGACAGAACACAAAAATCATGGCTCCCTAAAATATATTCACCACTGATTCCCCAACTCAAAATACTTCTTGTTTTAGGAACAATATGATTTTGAGACAGAACATTTGGAAATACAAAAACCTTCAGCATGTGCTTTCATCTTTATGTTATTGTATATATATATTTATGTCATTACTTTAAGATTTTCCTTTCCAAATACCTTCAGGATTCTGTGGTTAAGACACAGGAATTCAGTAGATATAGTTCTGTCATTTAGTTTCTCTAACTTGTGAAGTAGGACATGAGTGAGGTTTCGCTTCAGTGTTATATCTTTATCTAACTTTCTCCCGTTTCCAATACGGTAGGGACAACAGCTCTTCTTGTTATGATTATAGTCTGCAACTAAATTGAGATAATAAATTTGGTTCAAATCAGCTTTGCTTCTGAACAGAAAGCATATGTAGCCATGTATCTGATTAAATATAGGCTTGGACAGTTGACTGAGGAACACTTTGTGTCTTCCATAGCATCCTCTACAATATTTGTACATGGTGTATATTTTAAAAATATACCTACTTTCATCCAAGTTACATGGTTGAAAAGAATAACCCTCTCGGAAGCAGAAACCCTGGGTTCAAATTCTAGTCCTACTGATGGGTTGGGATCTCAACCCCAGAAAAACCCTGTGCTTCCCCACACGGCCAAATCTCTGCTGTTTGCCTGAGGCTATAATCCCATCAACTGGCCTTTCTTTGTGAGCTACACCCAATCTCCCAATTCTGTTCCCCTTAACCTAGCCTAGCCCTCCCTATGGCCCCTGGCCATTTCCCACACTTAATCCTAGCTAGGCTCCACAGTGCCGGTCCCAGGAGTCCTGTTCACCCCAGCTTACTGGCTACTCCTATTCAGATCTTCCTTAAGACCCCTCCTCCAGTCACCCCAAACCACTTGGCTACTCCTAGATCCCTCCCACAGTCTTTGTGTATATAAAGTACATCTTGGCTCCATTAAGGTGCTCAGATTCCTAAAATCAAGCCACTGCTCAGATTCTTATAGTCTAGCCACAGGCTCAGGTTCTTATAATCTAGCCACCAGCTCACTAATGTTTAGATTCCTTACGAGTCTGTCCAATGTGACCGATATTTAATAAATCTTGTCTTTGGCTGAAAGAAGGTTTGGGTCGAGTTCTTTTGGGCAGGATCCGTGTATTGTGATAGTGGGGTCCCAGCACCTTTGAACCCCTAAACCTCATCACTGCCACTTACTAACAAATAATAACACTAACAATAATATTTGCAAGGCACTTTACAAATAGTATTGCATTTGATCCTCACAACCACCCCAGGAAGTAGATGTCATTGTTATCCCCATTTTACAGCTGAGGAAACTGAGACAAAGGTTAAATGGCTCGCCCAAAGTCACACAGACAATAAGAATCTAAGGCAGGATCTGAACTCAGGTCTGCCTGACTGCAGGTCCAGTACTCTCTGCATCACTGTGCCACCTAGCTGCTATGTGTGACATTAGAGAAATCATTTCTCTCAGACTCATTCATAAAATGTAGATAATACTACTTCTGCTCTTATCTCTGGGAAGTTAGGTGTCACTGTAGATACAGTTCTGGGCATGCAGCCACAAAGACTCATCCTTCCTGAGTTCAAATCCAGCCTCAGACACTTCACTAGCTGCGTAAGCCCAGGAAAGCTACTTAACCTTGTTTGCTTCAGTTTCCTCATCAGTAAAATGATCTGGAGAAGGAAATGGCAAACCACTCCAGGATCTTTCCCAAGAAAACCCCAAAAAGAGATCACAAAGAGGAGGATACAACTGAAAGGCTTAGACAGCAATAACTATTATCTCTTAGGGCAATCATGAAGAATGTAAACTATTGTTATTTAATTAAGTGACTCAAGGGCTCTTGCTTTAAAATTCATGCAGTTGAACATAAAATAGGTAACCAAAAAAATAAAGCCCAGGGACCTACTGCATGAAATCTTTCAGTTTTGAGACTGCAAATAGTGACATCAGTGAGATAGTTCATTTTTATTTCATTTTTTCTATCATGCTCTGTACTCCAGCTGAACTGGCCTAATGCAAGAAGTACAAGGCATTCCTTCCCCTTTTTCCATGCCTTGTCTGTCCCCTATTCCTGGAATGCAATGTTCTCCTTTCTCTGTTCCACATGTCTTTCAAGAGGCTTTTTCTGATTATCCCAAATGTTCCCGTGACCATTTCAAATCATTGTACATTTGTCTGGGTATAAACCCCTTATTTAGTTATCTATGAACAGGTTATATCCCCCAGCACAATCTGAGCTTCCTGAGGACAGGCACTATTTCTTTTTTTTTTTTAATTTATATCACCATAACCTTCACAGGGCCTGACCTACGGCAAATGTTTAATGTTGTTGTGCAGCCATGTCCGACTCTTCGTGACACCATTTGGGCTTTTCTTGGCAAAAATACTGAAGTAGTTTGCCATTTCCTTCTCCAGCTCATTTTACAGATGAGGAAACACACGTAAACAGGGTTAAGTGATTTGCCCAGGATCACAGTGCTTTTAAGCGTCTGAAGCCAGATTTGAACTCAGGTTGATGAGTCTTCTGGACTCCAGGCCTGCTGCTCTGTGCCCACCGAGCTGCTTGTTTAATACATGTTTGTTAATTCATTGATCAAAATCATCTTTGGCCTCTGCTTGAAGACTCACCTTGCAAGACACTTCATCAGCTGGCTCAGGGAATTTTCTGACTATGTCCCTTGCCTGGAATCCTCTCCCTCCCCCCCCTCAGAGTACTGCCCTCCCTTAGAGACCCAACTAAAATTCTATCTTCCTGTGGAAAGATTTCCCCAACCCCTCTTAATTCCAGTGCCTTCCCTTGGTTAATTATCTCCTATTTATCCTGTATTTAGTTTGCTTCTTATATATTGGTTTGTATGTAGTCTCCTCCATTAGATTGTAAACTCCTTGGGGGCAAAGACTGTCTATGGCCCTTTTGTATCCCCTGAGCTTAGCTCAATACCTGGCATAAAAGTGTTTACTAAATGTTGATTAATGCTCACCCATAGCTCCTAGTTCTGCCCTCTGGGCCTAAGAAGGCCTCTTCCACCCAAAAGCCCTTCAAATGCTTGAAGATGGCTGGTTGGCTCCTCTTAAGACTTCCCTTTTTTGGGTTAACTATCTCCTCTTATTTCTCCACCTCATTTTGCACATATGGAAACTAAGGCCCAGAGAGGTTAAGTTACTCACTCAAAGTCACCCAGCTAGAAAGTAGCAGAGCCAGTATTGGAACGTAGGCCCTCTGACTCCAAATGCTACATACCACTATCCCACTATGTTTTATCTACATTTATCTAAATATATCACTATATTTTAAACTATTACTTCAACATATTTAATACTTATTTTCATAATGATATAATGTGGCTCCTTTAGATACAATCCAAAAACAATTACTGGGATTATCCCCTTTCCATCTACTTCAAAGTCACTCCATTCTGGAGCTCCTTGACAGGCTCATAGATCACGGATTCCTGTTTCATCTCTTAAAAGCACCATACAACATATAACATCTTGCCCTCTTTTTATACAGTATTTGCTACATGCAGATATACAGAAAGATAGACTATTCAAACTAATTAAATTCAAAAAATATTTATTAAATAACTACTACATACAAGGCTTTAGTCAGTCCATAAGCATTCATTAAGCCAGGCACTGGGGTTACAAAGACAGGTAAAACAGGAAGTGCCCTCAAGCATCTCACATCATAATGGAAGAGAAAACAAGCCAACAATGGTGTGTAAATGAAATATATACAGGATAAATTGGAAGTAATCTCAGAGGAAAGTAATAGAGGGGAATTGGAAAAGGCCTTTTTCAGAAGATGGGGTTTAAGTTGAGTTTTGAAGAATGCCACAGAAGCCAGGAGACTGCAGGAATGAGGGAGAGCCAATGGAAAGGTAATAGTCAGGAGATGGAGATGACTGTGGCCAAAATCAAAAGACAAGCAGTGAAGGGGGAATTGTCAGGAGACTGCTGTGAATGAAGAACAAGCAAGGAGGCCAGTGTCCCTGGATGGCTGAGAGCATGAAGGGGAATCAAATAGAAAGGCAGGAAGAGGCCAGGTCGTGAAAGGGCTTTAAAAGCCAAGAAGATGATTTGCTATTTGCTCCAGGAGGTAATAGGAAATCACTGATGTTTACTGAGTCAGGGAGCGACACAGTCAGATGCTTGTGCTTCAAGATCACTTTGGCTGAGGAGATGGATTGGAGTGGGGAGAGTCTTGAGGCAGAGAGACCAACCATTGTCTATAAAATTAATAAGCTATTAGTATAATAAGAGGTGATTAGGAGAGCACTCCTGACCCCCCATGAAACCGGGCATGTAAGTTCTAGCTCCATGGACAGAAACATGGTGCTCTGGCTCAACACCTAAGGACTTGTGCTTGAAATGATACAGCCATGCCTCATCAGTCCTCACGTCTTCCTTCTGTAAAGATGAGATAGAGAACACCAGAAAAAAAGACTGCTCTCCTCCTTTGGGGTCAGGATCCCCCTGGACTGAATCTAACTTGTGTGAGTCCATGGCAGTAGCCTCTGAGTAAAGTGGTATCTTGGGAAAATCTGTTAAGAGTGCCAAACCACACACTCAAAAAAGGGGAAGAGAGAAAGAGGTAAAGACACTGGCATTTCTTTTTAAGATTTCTGAGTGGGTGGCTCTTCCTGTTTCAGTCACCAATCTTCTTTGGCACAACCCCAATAATGGGAACTATGGGGACCAATAAAGGATTTCAGCATCATCCCAAAGCACAAATCCTTCAGCACATGTCTCTCTCCACAGAGCCAGGGCATGCATATGTAGCTCCACGGAGTCCAGTTCAAGAGATCTGGCTCCCCAGATTAACCCCTTATTAGCTAGTCAGCCAGCTAAATAAAAATAAATAGCTAACATTTATATAGCATTTGCTAATGTTCCAGGCACTGTGCTAAGAGCCCTACAATTGTTATCTCATTTGATCCATAAAACAATCCAGGAGGTAGGTGCTATTATTATCCCCATTTTACAAATGAGGAAACTGAGACAAGCAGAGATTAAGTGACTTTCCTAGGGTCACACAGCTAGTAAGTGGCTAAAACAGGAATTGAACTCATGTCTTCCTGATCCTGGGACTCTATCCACTCACTGTACCACCTAACTGCCTCTGCCTGGTTAGCCTTTATTAGGTGCCTACTATATGCTAAGCATTACTAAACACTGGGGATAGAAAGAAAGGCAAAAAACAGCCTCTGCTCTCAAGATGCTCACAGTCTAACAGGTAAGACAACATGCAAACAACTAGGTACAAACATATATGTAGGATAAATTGGAAGTAATCTCAGAAGAAAGACACTAAGATTAAGGAGGACCATAAAAGACTTCTTGCAGAAGGTGGGACTTTAGCTGAGACAAGAAGGAAGCCAGGAGGTAGAGATGAGGAGAGCATCTTAGGCATGGGAGATAGCCAGTAAAAATGCTCTCTGAGTCAGGAGATGGAAGTGTGAATTAATATTAAAAGCAACACCTGTTTGGGGAGGTGCAGTGCCCTAAGCCAGGAGCTTTAACAGGAGGCATAAATCTGGTTTGGATGCATCAAAACAACTTATTGAAAGACAGCTTATGTTCTCACATAAATTGGAAGAAGTCCAACATGACTGATTGTTTTGTGCATTCTGGGGATGAGGAATGTAGGGTTACATTTTACATGGTACAAAAATGTCAGTCATGGTTTCAATGCACGTGTGACCTTCCAGAAGAATTCTCCATCACTTCATTTTCTCTAAAAGAAGAAAGAATGACACTGGAAATGCAATGGGGAAGTTCAATTTTTAATTTCAGGACCATCTATTACTTCCATTTCTTGTATCAAAATGCAAACGCAAACTAAACTGTCTCGTATTTCAGAGGCATCCACTTCTGCTGCCTCAAAATGAAACTATTCTGATCCTTCTAGAAGGGTATATCTTTTAACATAACCTTGATCTTAATCATCTTGGACAGCTAAATTGCTCTAGGTGGTAGAAATACAACAGACAATTGAATTCAATTCTTCTACAGGCCAACCAACTAAATAAAATCCCATACTTTCTTATTCTGAAGTCAGTCACTCAACCAGAAAGATGAAGGATTCTTTTAATACAGTTCATAAGCATTCTCTGCCTCAGTTCTTATTAACCAGAGATTACATGGCACAAAATCTAGATTGCTTTCTTTCCCCATCTACTGGTTCTCTTTGATACAGGAGATACTCATGCCCAAATCTCAGAACCAGCTTTACTCACAAAGAAACCAGTAACAATTTTCTACTAGCTAGCAAGGGGTCATGGTGCTATGCTCTGAGGAGCAATGCCCAATGCAAAAAGAAATCACTCTTGATCGTCATTCCATACGTTTTCATTTTATTTTATTGCTTTAAAGAAAAACCTCAAAATGCTGGCTGCTGATGACTGATTCAGTCTCTGGGTTGAAACATCTGACAGACTGCAAATCACAGCTTCTTGGATAATGAGGAGAGTCCACAAAAACAAATCTTTTCTATTTCTCTGCTTCCAAAAAGATATTTTCCCCCTCTACATTTGATTGGTTTCCTACTAAGCTAACATTGATCTAGATATAGTGCTATTCAAACGAGACATTTGTTCTGGTCCTACATTTTTGAAAATCTTGTTCCCAATAATCACATAGTTTGAGCGTACCCTTCCAATTAGCTCTTCATTAGGGAGGTACTATACTACAGAAATAAGCCCAAAAGTCAATAGTTTCTTAAGGGATAGCAAACAAACACTGATTCTGCAAAACCCTCCTAATTTAACTTGGCAACAGAAAGTTACCCTGCTTTTAAAAATAAGAAGGATGAAGTAAAGATAGAATTGCTCACCAGGTTTTAGAAAGGTGCCTTCCAATAAAGTATTTAAGCACAGTATGTACTAGCTGATGATGTCCCCAAGAGGGATATGATTCAACCGCCTAAACCGAATTTCTCATATCCTGCCTGGTATTATACGCTATGCATCGTGGAAATAGCGAAAAGGGGGAAAAAATAAAACAACAAAGAAACTTCTTGCTTGAAAAGTCTAATTTCTAAATGACTGAGAAAAGACTTAGAGGCACCTCTTTCTTTCGCTCTCAATAAAATTATTTTCCTCCCCTTCCTAACATGTTCCCAGAATGGGGTGTGGATGATCTGTGGGTGGGAGGGCTGGGAGCTAGGAAGATGAGGGGCGAAGAGGGAGAGGACAGAAAGGGCAGACCTTGCATTTTCAAACCTTCAGGAATTTTCCACGTAGAAAACCAAAGCGAAGGCCAGTGGTTAAACTACACCCTTCTCACGCGCTCCCCCACTCCCCAAAGTGAATGTTCCTGTTGAAAAACAGGGAGGGAATTGGAGAAGGAAACCAAGCCCTGCAAGAGGAGGAGCGGCAGCTGCAGAGACCAGCAGCTGAACACACGTTATACACACACCATGCTACTTCCCTCCCTGCTCCCGAAGTGCCACAAAACAAGTTTACCTGGGTGTAAAATCACCAGCACCGCTGCAGAAGTTCCAGTTCACTTCCCCTGGGGGTTCATAAGCTCAGCACTCTGGTCCTCTCCAGGTTTGCAAAACATTAATCCTTTTGCTTCTCCTTCCAGGGCTTTCCCACCCGCTCTCCCTCTCGCACCATGTCAGGAATCCGGGAAGGCAGTGAGCTGGGAGCTGACATCACTCCCTGTTCCAGGTACCTCCCTCCTCCCACTGCCTCCTTCTCTCCTCCCCGCCTGTGGGGACTAGCCAAAGAGAGGCAGGGAGTGGGGTGGAGCTGGCCGTTCCTAAACCCCAGCTGATTGGGCCCGTGAAAAGTCACTCAGAGAGTCAACTCATTTTGTACATTCCAAGCTGAAGGAGAGTTCTGCTGGAAGTTGTGGGTGTTGATAGAAAAAAAAAAGTTGGTTTTCCTGCCATCTATAAGGGAGGGAAAGACCCCTGTCTGAAAGTTTTGAACTTCATTTGGTGGTGTTTCCTAGCGCCCAGAACTGAAATAAAATTAAACCACCCAAGTCCCACTTTCAAGCAACAATTGCTTCTGTGCAATGGGAAAGTGTCCTGATCTTTAGGGATGTAGAAAAGGGTTAGCTTTAACTGCCATGCAAACTAAGACAATTGCAGATCACTTCTCCACCTAATACCCTCAGACATTTGGATTTTCCCCAGAGAAGTAGAAACAAAACACAACAGAAAAAAACACCTCATCACAATCTTGAGTGGGTTCCTTGGAACAAACAATCAGCGACATGCTCTAGTCTAGTGATGTCTGACTGAACAAGCATGTGGCTGCCTTTGCCTTTTAGCAGTAAAAACAAAAACAAACACAAAAAAATCACAACTCCCAGGCATGGAGAATAATGGCAGTGTTTTACCTCTTTAAGGACTATTTTTAAGATTGTCATTTTAATGCACTACTGAGGGAGTATCTATCAACTCCAATGAACAACTCATATGAAGGTAATTGAATTTCTGGAGAATCAATTGAGGTGCTTGACTATGGCTTATGGAGAAACCAATTTGTGCTTGACAATTCTCCTACTGTATAATAATTCCCCTGGTGAGCAGAGGTGAGCAGAATAGGGTTAATCCCAGGAGGAATGTCTTTCAATTTATCCAGAGTCTGGTTAGCTGGCTTTTAAATACACAATCACCACTTATAGATAAAGGAGAAGAAATTCTCACCTAAAGAAAAAAAAAGTTTTTATTGTATAACTAATTTTGTTTACTATAATGCAGCGGGAATTGGACTAGAGAACTTTCCATTGAGCTGGCCCTTTCCAGTGGAACAAGTGAGAGTGGGGTCAAAAGTATTTGAAGAGGGATGGAGCCAAGATGGCTGAGAGAAGCCAGGAAGTTGCCTGAGCTCTCCCCAGTTTCCCTCGGAAACAATGTTAAATCAAGTCTCTAAAAGAATTCTGGAGCAACAGAATCCACAAAAAGATGGAGTGAAACAGTTTTCCAGTCCAAGAGAATTTAGAAGAACATCAGGAAAGATGTCTCCCTTGGGTAAATAAGGGGGTGCTGCCCAGCACAGGTGGTGTCCAGCTGGAGCCTCTTACCCACAGCACAGATCAGCAACCAAGTCCCTGTGGCTCTGGCTAAGCAGACCAGTAACACGACCCGCCAGCTATGAGGTCTCCAGGCCCAACAGAGAAGACAAAGTGCTAACCCTGAAACCTAGGGCACATTAGGTATGACTACACCAGCCTACCCTAGTGCAGTGGGCAAGCCAGAAGCCCCAAAAGGGGCCCTGAAGCAAATACTGACCAGGCCTCTGGCCCCCAATGCAAGAAGCTTGTGACAACGTCCCCTATAGCCCAGGAGCAGAGCTCAACTTTTTTTAAGATGAGCAAAAAACCCAAAAGAGCCCTGACAATAGAAACCTACTATGGCGACAGGGAAGATCAAAACACAAACTCAGAAGAGGGCAATGATGTCAAAATGCCTACATGCAAAGGGGAATATGAATTGGTCTCAAGTCCAAAAAGTCCTCTTCGAAGAGCTCAAAAAGGATTTTTCAAATTAAGTAAAATAGATAGAAGAAAAATTGGGAAAAGAAATGAGTTATGCAAGAAAATTATGCAAAAAGAGTCAACAGCTTGAAAAAGGGAGCACAAAAATTGACTGAAGAAAACAACTCCTTTAAAAGTAAAATTGGCTAAATGGAAAAGGGGGTACAAAAGCTAACTGAAGAAAATAATTCCTTAAAAATTAGAATTGAGCAAGTGGAAGCTAATGATTCAAGAATCTGTCAAACATAATCAAAAGAATGAAAAACTAGAAAAAAATGTAAAATACCTCATTGGAAAAACAACTGACCTGGAAAAAAAGATCCCAGAGGGGTAATTTAAGAATTATTGGGCTATCTGAAAGCCATGATCAAAAAACAGCCTGGACAACATCTTTCAAGAAATTATCAAGGAAAACTACCTGAGATCCTAGAACTAGAGGGTAAAAATAATCAACAAAAGAATACACCAATCACCTCCTGAAAGAGATTCTAAAATGAAAACTCCAAGGAATATTGCAGCCAAATTACAGAATTATCATGTCAAGGAGAAAATACTACAAACAGCCAGAAAGAAACAATTCAAATATTAAGGAGTCACCGTTCAGAATTACACAGAACTTAGCAGCTTCTACATTAAAGGACTGGAGGGTTTAGAATATGATATTCCAGAAGGTGAAAGAGCTTGGATTACAACCAAGAATCAACTACCCAACAAAACTGAGCATAAGCTTTAAAGGGAAAAGATGGATATTCAATGAAATAGGGGGCTTTCAAACTTTCCTAATAAAAACACTAGAGCTGAACAGAAAATTTTATCTTCAAACACAAGACTCAAGAGAAGCATAAAAAGCTAAACAGGAAGAAAAAAACAAACAAACATGGTATTCAGTAAGGTTAAACTACTTCCAACCCTACATAGGAAGACGATACTTGAAATTCTTAAGAACTGTCTCTTTACTAGGGCAGTCAGAAGGAGTATACTTAAACAGAAGGTATGGGTATAAGTTGACTTTGATGTGATGATTAAAAAAATAGTTAAGGGGTGAAAAAAAGGATTGTACTGGGAGAAGAGGAAAGAAGGAGGCAGAATGGGGTAAATTATGTCACATGAAGAGGCATGAAAAACCTATTACATTAGAGAGGAAGAAGGGAAGGGGTGAGCATTGTTTGAACCTTACTCTCATCAGAATTGTCTCAAAGAAGGAATAAGATACACACTCAGTTGGGTATAGAAATTTATCTTACCCTATAGGGAAGTAGGAGGAGAAAGGGGAAAGAAAAGGGAGGGGTGGCTGATAGAAGGGAGGACAGAAGGAGGAGGGGAAAGAGGAAAGAAAAGGGAAGGGGCCTGTAGAAGTGGGGCATATTCGGGGAGGCAGTGATCAGAAGCAAAACACTGGTGAGGAGGGACAGAGTGAAAGAAGAAAGAAAAGCATAAAAAGGGGATAAATACGATGAAGGGAAATACACAGTTAGTAATCATAACTGTGAATACGAATGGGATGAACTCTCCCATAAAATAGAAGTGGACAGTAGAGTGGGTTAAAAACCATAATCCTACAATATGTTGTTTACAAGAAACACATCTGAAGCAGAGAGACACCCACAGAGTAAAGGTAAAAATCTGGAGCAGAATATATTATGCTGAAAGAAAAAAAAAAGCAGGGGTAGCAATCTTGATGTCAGACAAAACAAAAGCAAAAATAAGTCTAATTAAAGGAGACAAGGAAGGAAACTACATCTTGCTAAAAGGTACCATAGATGTTGAAGTAATATAAATGCTAAACATATATGCACCAAGTAGTATAGCATCCCAATTCTTAGAAGAGAAGTTAAATGAGCTACAGGAAGAAATAGGTAGCAAAACTATACTAGTGGGGAACCTCAACTTTCCCATGTCAAAATCTGATCACAAAGTAAACAAGAAAGAAGTTAAGGAGGTGAATAGAAATTTACAAAAGTTAGATATGATAACCCAGCAATAGCACTTCTAGGTCTGTATCCCAAAGAGATCATAAAAATGGGAAAAAGACCCACATGTGCAAAAATATTTATAGCAGCTCTTTTTGTGGTGACAAAGAACTGGAAATTGAGGGGATGTCCGTCAATTGGGGAACAAGTTGTGGTATGTGAATGTAATGGAATACTATTGTGCTGTAAGAAATGATGAGCAGATGGACTTCAGAAAAAACCTGGAGAGACTTGTATGGACTGATGCTGAGTTAAGTGAGTAGAACCAAGAAAACACTGTAACAGCCATGTTGTGCGATGACTAACTTTGATAGACTTAGCCCTTCTCAGCATTGCGAAGATCTAAGATATCTCCAAACATCGGATGGATATTCTGAAAATCAAAGGAAAGATTAATAAAACTGAAAGTAATAAAGCTATTAGACAAATAAAACTAAGAGCTCTGAAAAAACTAACAAAATAGATAAACCTTTGGTTAATTTGACTAAAAAAAGAAGAAAACAAAAGTACCAGTATCAAAAAAGAAAAGGGTGAATTCACCACCAATGAAGAGGAAATTATTTTGCCCAATTGTATACCAATAATCTGACAATATAAGTGAAATGGATGAATATTTACAAAACTACAAATTGCACAGATTAAGAGAAAAGGAAATAAAATATTTAAATAACTCCATTTAAAAAAATAAATGTTGAAAAGTATCTTTACATGTAATTAGAAAAAGTAAAATACCACTTACCAAAAAAATAATAATAATAAAAATAAAGTGTTTGAAGACTGAGTCAAGAAGAGTTACTCCCTCAGTGGGCCTTAAGGGGTATATAAAGGTTTCACACACAGACACCCCTCATTTTAGGGTATAATTTGGGACTCTATCAACTCTCCCTTGGATTTGAGAGAGGATAGTGGCATGGATTTCTCTCTCCTTTCCTACTCCCACAAACAATTTAGCCTAGGTGAGTCTGAGCCAGGACCTTAAGTCCCTGTCCCCCTTTTCTCTGTTTTTCTTTACCTGAGCACAGATCAATCAGCATTCCTGAAAGATTCCAGCCTTGGGAGCTACCTCATAGGTTTGAGAATTTTGGGGTCCTACGTCCGTATAAGCTGACCAACAAGAGATGCTTCCATTTTCAGAGGAGACGATGACCACTAATAGAATGTCCTGAACCTGAAGGGTCTAAAGTACCATCCTGTGTGGCCAGCAGATCTGGACCTTGTGAGTTACACAGGCCTAAAGAAAAAATGATACTCTGGTCTCTCTTTCCCAAAATGAGGCTGGCTCCATCTCAACCTCAGTGTTCTAGGAGTACCCCTGAGTGTTTGGTGTGCCTTTCTCTAATGCTATCAGCAGAAGCTGCCTTTCCAGTGTGCTCCCCCCACAGTTGGCCTTCTGTGATTAATCAACCAGTTCCATTTAACCAGTTAACATGCAATAGTTTTTTACCAAGGGGTTACTTATTTATTTTGAAGATATATCAAGAACGGAAGCACAAAGAGGCTTGAGAATCAGAAACGCCTGGCTTCAATATGTGCCAGCTATGTGTTTCCCCAAAATCTCAAAGACCAGCTCTCTATCTCCTATGCCATAAAACTGCTCACTCCTTGTAAAGCAGGTATTTAATAAATGCTTGTGGAATTAAAGTGATGTGAATTTCCAAGTTTGTACAACCATGGGAATGAACAAACTCTCTGACTGCTTTGCTCTGGTGCTTCTATCAAGAGAATTAAGAAGCATTTGTCACATACTTGTCATGTGCAAAACTTTTGTTGTTTTTGTTTTTAATTCCAAACACGCCCCAGCCATAAATCCTTAAAAATACAGTAATAGTTGCAACAAAGTCAGTATCTCTTGTATCTGTCCCCTCCTCTATACTCCCATTTTCACCATCCTAGTCCAGGCTGTCATTACCATCCCAATACACTCACCCCCTAACCAGTCTTTTCCCGTCTTCTTCTCCCACTCCCTCACCAATCCATCAGACCGCTTAATTAATCTCCATTATACATAGATCTGGTTGTGTTCTTCTTCTCTTCTAAACTCTTCAGTGGAGGGGGAAAGGTTATAGCCTTGTCCTCCTGGTCAGCCACAAAGATTCTAATTTGGCATCCATTGTCCTTCCAATCCTTCCAATTCATTCTCCTTTGTGTTTGCTAGATTAAGAAACTCCCTTGGGGCTAGAAGAAAGGAAAAAAACAGATATTTTCATTTGCTCTTGACCTCAATGCTGGAGTTGGACTACTGAAGAGAGCAAGTGGATATATTCCTATTGGCCTGTGGGATAAAGGACATTTTCTGGGATAAGTCAGGCACTTCACATCTAATATTATCTCCCTTTTGGTGGGAGGTAGCAATGAGGCTTCCTCCATTAGCCTAGGTACCAACCTCTACTAGGTAAAAAGAATAGAATGGCAAGGTGATTCAAGCTAGGTCCTATGAGGATCAGCTAAAGGAACTAAAGATGTTTAGCCTGGAGAATTCTCAGGGGAACTTTATCAGTGCATTCAAATATTGGAAAGGGCACAATGAAAAAGAAATGAGACTTACTCTTCTTGGCTAGAGAGGAAAGCAGGATGAATGTGGGGAAGATAGAAGGAGAGAGATTCCAGTTTGATAAACACAAAAACTTCTTAACAGAACAGTCACATGCATAGTGGCTCCTCAACACTCAAGGCATTCACACGCAATAGTTGAACCACCACTTTGTCTGGGATGTTGCGGAGGGAATCTGTCTGTTAGGTTCTTTCCAACCCCATGACTCTACGACTCAAAACCTGTTAACTATTGGGCCTGCATCTGTCTGTCTTTCCTTGCCAGCTTTGTCTCCTAGGTAAAGACTGGATTTAAGGCTTCCAAAAGTCAAAACTTCCTAGGACTGAAGAATGATGTTTTTTCTTTCTTCTCCAACTGCTAAAAATGTCCTCCCTCCCGCCTAAGAAACTTTCTCTCCTTCATCCAGAGAGGTTGTTGTGAATGATCCTTAAGACCCCAACACATGTAGGGACCTTTTGTCTTAGCCATCTGATTCTGAATGAGATCAGTTTCTAACCAGGCCAACAAAATCAAGAGCCAGTGCTTCCTCACAACAACCCTACAAAGTAGTTGCTGTTATTATCCCCATTTTACAGTTGAGGAAACTGAGGCCAAAAAAAAAAGAGGTTAAATGACTTGCCCAGAGTCACAGAGCTAGTGTCTAGGGCCAAATTTAAACTTGGATCTTCCTGGTTCCAGACCTGTAGCACTTAGCTGTTTCAAGTTGAATAGGTTCAAACTTAAAGCAGTTTATACATTGCATTTGCCACACCACCTTCCTTCCAAATATCACATAGTAACTGGATGAGGCTGAGTCTCAGGTACCACTGGACTGGGTCCTTAGAGCCAGGCTGCTAAGTTGGGTCCAGCAAGTCATTCCTTGGAAACTCAATGCAATAAGATTAGGCTTGACTGGCTGCAAATTCCCAAATGGATCTCTAGTAGCACACTGACTGGGGGAAGGGGACTGAGGTCTCTTCCTCTCCAGAGGCTTACAACATGTCCCTGTCATACAAGAGAGGCAGAAACCAGGCAGAAAAGGGCCATAGTCAGCCTTTCACCAGTTGGCGTCTTTGGCATTTTTGGCTCAGTAGACAATCAATAATCTATCTTTTTACCACGAGGTTAGCAGAGTAAAACCAGTTATGGAATGTTTGTGTGTGCTTCAAATGAGGAAGTAGGGCCTTCATTATACAACGTCATGCCTTTCCAGCCTCCTCTTCCATGTGGGGATGACATTAGTTGAACACATTCTGTATCCTCACCAGATTATAAAGGGTGTGAAATTGTAGTGGCCTATTTGAATATGAAAAATTCAGAAAGTGGATGAAGATTGATTGGCAAAGAGGATTGGCTTCTCTATGCCTTTTCTCTGTCTACTCACTTAAAAGTGGGAAGTAAAGAAACTAAGAGGTTCAAAGCCAAGGAAATCACTGTGCTTGAGAGTAGAGCTATGGAATAGAGGATCTAATGCCTAAGGACCCTACTCTGGAGGTAGCCAGAGGGTCTCCTGCCAGTGCTAGGACGTAGAAAGCAGTTCTTTCTGAAAGAGAAGAGGTGTTGTCTATAGCCAAGCAGTGACTTGATAACGATAAGCATAGCTTATCATTAGAGCAGCATCTAGCAATGACCAAGGGGACAATAACTGAAGAAGGCTGCAAACGAAAATCAGTAGGCTTAATGAGAAGGCATCAACAGAACTACAGTAACCAAGACAGGAGCAGCTCCTCTTCTCTAATGCCTTAACTATATATATGTACATCTCTTGGAAACGTTATGTCTACTCTTCCCACTGATGCTGTGTGTATTCATTGGAAAATGTGCCCTGGGTTTATGGAGGAGATGTATTCTTGCTACCATTCTTACAATTTTATTTCAGTAATCGCCTTTCTTTAAGCTTTCTTTAAGCTAACTATCCTTTTGCTGAGTAGTGACAAGTTAAGCACACGTTACAGCCATCGACCTAAGGGTGTAGCCCCACAGAGGACCTTGAACCTAAGAGTGGTCATCCAGCTAGGACCCTATGTATGAGAGTGAGTTGGGGAAAATATATCCCAGAGCACTACATTGTGGTTGCTCATCTAGGATTTGAAGGATTGATTCCCACCATCACCATTTTCACTGCTCATCTGAATCTGTTTTGTTTCCTTCTGAACTAGCCTGCTTATCCGATAGTTGGGCAAATCTGGACCTCTATTTGGATATCTTAGATTGTGCAAGGATCAGCTAGAGAAACGTTGGGTTCTTTAAGCATTTCTAGGCTCCACTGGACAAAAATTTATCCAGACTTTCATCTGGAATTACTCTTTTTGTTGTAGAGAGATCTATTGGGGAACTTTATAGACTGTATTAAAGGAAGTGTGGAAGGAATTTTCACCCAGAACACTTTGGTTTCTTACCCAATATAAGAAAGTGACTTTTAGATGACCCCCCCCCCAATCAACAATCCCTGTTGGGAGAGCCCTACATGCACTGGGAGCTCTTTGTGACTGCATCTCTTCTCAGAACAAGGAATTCTGTGTTGCTTTATTTTTCTTTTCCTTTTATCTTTTTGTTGTTACTGATGTTTTCATTTCCTTTTTTTTCTTTTCTAATTCTCTCGAGTCAAGCCTTTTTTAAGTACCAGACCAGCAAAAATATATGAGAACTTTGTAAAATGTTTATTTCTTGAATTTGTATAACTTTGTATTTGGGAACAAGTGAAATCTCTAGGCCCACCAGCAATGCAGCCCTTGCAAAAGATGTTTTGGGGATTATCTGAGGACTGAACGGAATGCTGGGACTCTAAATGACATGCAGGAGGCTAATAAAAATTGTTTCATGTGAAAATTATTGAGATTCTTTAATGCAAAGCACTGGGGAAGATGCTTAAAAAACAATGTTTGAACCTCCCAAGGTCTATCCAGAACATACAAGAGGAACTTTGTTGATTTCCTGGGTATACAAATATTTAGCTGTGCCTAGATGTAAAGGAAACTGAGGAGGATAGATCCTCCCCAGCCCCCTGTGTAACCATCTGATGACCTAACGGTATAACTGCCTCATGACCCGACATAAAGATAAATGGGAATTACCATGGATGGCTAAAGGTGACCATGGAGATGAAACATTAAATAACCAACAAGCTATGTTACCTGGGAAAGCAATATATCTCAAGGAACATTTTTCTTGAGAAAGGTGTGTAACTGTCCAAGGAATTGATCACTCCTTGGAGACCTACACAACAAACAGGTATTTGGGGCTCTGATCAAGCCCCAACTTTTATTAAAGATATGTGCGTGCCTGGACATGAGCCCACCAAGGATAGGTGCACAAAAGAAAATATCAAGATTGTCTTTCCCTGGTTTACATAGATATAAAAAGGGTCATTTGGAAAGGGATCTTTGGAGACTTTGATTGCAGAGATAGGGACGCAGACTCTGTGCCGGAAGCGGATCCCGGGCGCGGCTTTCATTGTGTCCCTGGTAGGATGCTCCCAGCTACCCCCCTGACCGGACCTTTTGGCAGTTCTGCAGTCTCCCTGGTCAATTAAGTATTTGAGCTCGCCTGGTCAGTGAGTATGTATGCTTTCTTTTCTTATTCCTGCCTTCCGTTATGTTGATTATTACTTATTGCATTGAATGTTATTCTTACCTTTATTGCTTGTGTAGTTTTTAATCATTATTAATCATTGTAAATAAATGTGATTATTTGTTAAGTATCCTGAATACATGTCTTTATTTTTCTTGAGATCCAAACCTAAATTGAATCTGCGCAGTACGAAATCCTTTCGAGAATTTATCCCTAGGGTGCACATGTGCTCTTGCTCTTTGTTGAGTAACATTCTACTTCCAGAGATGATACAGTAAGTCCTTATTAGTATTCCCCTAACTGCCAAAGATGATTAGTCAGGAGTGGCTGCCCATTTGGTGGCCTATGAGAGAAAGTGAGGAAAAGCAACTCTCTCTTTTGGTACTCTTCCAGAATTTCTTCTCCCTTGGATTTCCAATAAGGTAGGGAGACATTTCTCTCTCCTTTCTTCCCAGAGGCAATGGCAACTAAAAGTCTATGGCTTCAATAATATGTGCATGCCTAGATGAGCCTTGGATACCTTTTGCTTTTTATTTTGTTCCCTGAGCACAGACCAAAACCCAGCAATTGTTAAAAATGGAGATTTCCAACCCTGGCAAGAATCTCTTGAGTTTGAAAGGATGAGAGTTTCTGAGTTGGGTGCTGGTTGTGTATTGGAAGTTGATTCCTGGAAAAGCACCACTTTTTAGAGAAAAAGAAATACCATCAGCAGGATCATATGACATCTGAAAGAACTAAGAAAGTTCAATTCATGTTTCAGTTGGCCAAGGAGATCTGGACTTTGTGAGTTATTCAGATAACACAAGTCTAAGAAGAAACTGAAATGTTTATTTATGCAGTCCCACATGACTGACTTTACCTTTGGGGAGAATATCTCACATATGATATATTGTTGCTTTTATATGAATGTGTCTTATGAAACTTTTATGATTTAATCATTTTCCATAGTTGAGGAAATAAACCACTGTTCTATACCTTGAACCCATGTTGTACCTTGAATACATTTTCTAGAAGAGACATTGTTACTCAATTTGGGAGGAGACTCTACTAGATATGAGCCATTCCTATGCTTTGTTTTAGAGATTTCCCTGGAGCTACTTTGAAGGGGGGACAAAGAAACAAGAGAGAATGGACTTCCTCTCCTCTAGTGATCAGAACCTCCTCAGGATGAACGTGCTATGAATCCAGAGCTAAAACTACTTTATGTGAGGGGTCTCTCATGCTTGTGCTACTTACCTCACAAGGTTCTTGTGGGTAAAGCCCTGTGCAAAATGTAAAATGCTATATTAATGGGAATTGTTAGTTATTTGCCCTGCTGTCATATAGATTTCCCTGTTAAACACATATGACGAGGTTGACACGTGCTTTGCTATAGCTAGTTCAGTGTTTGGAAGGCTTCTGAAGGAAAGTGTGGGAAAGAAGAGGCATTAGGCTGCCTACTAGATTGAAAGTTTTCAGACCCATTGTGCTGACCTATTGTACTGTATGCTGTGAAACCTGGACAATATACCAGCGCCATGCCAGGAAACTGAATTGCTTCCATTTGAACTGTCATAGAAAGATTCTGAAGATCACCTGCAAGATAAGGTACCAGACACTGAGGTCCTTTCTCAGACTGAGCCAAGCCAAGTCAAGACAAGCATTCAAACACTACTGCAGAGAGCACAACTCTGACGGGCTGGCCACATTGCTCAAATGCCAAGGCAGGTTTATGAGAACTCACACAAGGCAAGCACTCACACCGAAGTCAAAGGAAGCGATACAAGAGCACTCTAAAGGTCTCTCTGGAAAACTATGGTATCTATTGTGAGACATGGGAGACACTGGCACAGGACCATTCTGCTTGGTATGACCAATCAAAGAAGTTGCTCTATGAGGAAAGCAAAATTGCAGTAGTTAAAAAAAAACAGTGCAAATTTAGAGACATCTCCATTCCAAATGTTCATACTGGCTATTTGTGTCCAACCTGTGGTAGAGCCTTCTGGGCTTGTGTTGGTCTGATCAGCCACTGTCAGACATACTGTACGTTGACCCTGACGTAGTGATGCCTTTTTGGTCCTCTTGAGTAAGAAGGACAACAACAAACCATCCAATCAACTGCATAAGCAAAATTCAGTTTTTCTAAGTGTCTCATGATTCTTTTAAATTGAACTTGTAGTAACTAATTGAAAATTAACCCCTATTCCTGAGACTGGTATATTAACTTCATTCCTTTTTTTTCCCTCAAGGCAGTCTTATAAGTCACTATAATCTTATATGATCTTTTTTAATCCTTAACTAGACTTTTCATTAGAAAACATCATGTTAGACTCCATTACAGAGGCTACTACCTAGGACTGCAAAGAATAACTTTTGGCTCAATACAGATGGTTTGAATTCTTTCTTCATAAACAAGTTTCAAACAAGTTGAAACAAGTTAATGATAAACTAATCCCCAGGATAAAACATCTTATCTTCCAACTCCTATAAAAATTAAGTTCTCTGCTGTCAATGCCCTATTGTCAGGCTTCTGAAGTGTTGCAATACTGGGGCTAGTTGTAAAAACCCAGGTATCAAGGAAGTAAGAAGAAGCTGTAATGACTAGGGTAAATGTTGGTTGGAAACTTTTTTTTAATTTTGGAATAAAATAAGCATTTCCATAACAATATAATAAAAAGATGATTATACATGAAACTGCAAATCTACTATGCATAGCTTGTTATTCCTTTCAAATATACAACATAATTATCATGTAAATTTCTTTTTTTCTTTTTTTCTTCCCTCTCCACCCCCTCTGCCCTAGAGAGGGCTACCATTAGATACAAATAAGTGTGTGTGTGTGTATATATATATATATATATATATATATATATATATATATATATATATACACGCACACACACACATACATATATATATATACATATATATGTGTAAAATTATTCTATACATATTTCTATTTATCAGTTCTTTTTCTGGATGCAGATAGCATCTTTCTTCATTTGTCTTTTATAGTTAGTTTGGGTGTTTATAATAGACAAAATAATTTACTCACTCAAAATCATTCTTTTTTTTTTTGGCAAGGCAGTCAGGGTTAAGTGACTTGCCTAGGGTCACAGAGCTACCAAATGACAAGTGTCTGAGGTCGGATTTGAACTCAGGTCCTTCTGACTCCAAGGCTAGAGCTCTATCCACTGTGCCACACCACTGACCCTCAAAACTCATTCTTAAAACAATATTACTGTTACTCTTGGTCTCTTGGTTCTACTCATTTTGCTCTTCATTATTTCAAGCAAGTTTTCACATGTTTTTCTAAAATCATTGAGTTCATTTCTTATAGCACACTAGTATTCCATGACAATCATGTACCACAACTTGTTCAGCTCAATTGATGGGCATCCCTACAATTCCAGTTCTTTATCACCACAAAGAGAACTACTATAAACATTTTAGAACATATAGGTTCTTTTCCTTTTCTGCCTAATCACCTTTGGAAATAGACCAAGTAGTTAAAAGCTTAGTTTGTCTTTAAGAGAATTTCTGCTTTTCCTATTCTTGCGCTTCATTGTGATTGGAAGATGATGCTAGGTCATTGAAAGTGGAATATAATTTTTGGCAAGTCTTACCAAGTTAGAAAGGCTTAGTGCATGGAGTGAGTAATGGTTAACAGTTTTCATTTTAGGACTAGCCTAGCTAGGTCATCTCTACTTTTTAAACTCCCAGTACTTTAAGATGCCACTTACCTACCATCTCCTACAGGAAATCTTTCCCAATGTCTTTAACTTTCAGTGTTCTCTGTTTAGTCCTCAAATTGTCATGTATATATTTATCTGTTTATATGTTATATTGCCTAATCCCCTCCCTCTCAGTAGTAAGCTCCTTGAGGATATGGACTATTTGTTTTTCATTTTGCCTTTGTTTCCCAAGCTAAGTGTCTTGCACTTGGTAGGTATTTAATAAATGCTTATGGTATTGGATTGGAGAGGCTTATTACCATGTTGACTTCAGGATTGCAAGAAAGTGAATTTTGCACCCACAGCCATTTTCAAAGACCATTTACTAAGTCATAGAGGGAAAGCAATCTATGTAGATGGAGGGCAAATTCACATTAAACATACCCTTTGGAAGTACCAAAGTATACCAACACGATAATTTGTAAATTTCCTGTTCTGAGTTAAATGTCATATAATTGATACACTGTTTTCCTTCATATTTGAAAAAGATATGACTGAAAAATAATATTAATAACAATTCATATTTATAATAATCTTTTTATTGACAAAGTACCTTATATAAATGATCTCATTCATGTAGCACCTCTTATGGGACCAATCCTTCTATTTTTGCTCACATTTATAGGTTGAGGCCCCAGAGGTAAGGCTACTATGTTCCAGGGTAACCCTATGGGATTATTCATCTAATACTATAGCTCCTGAGCCCAGTGTGATTCCCATTAATGATCATCCAGTTGACTTAATTAGCTATCAGAAGACACATTTACTAAGACTTTATAATGAGAACAGTTGGTACAAAACATCCCCATCCCAAAAGACCTGGGGTATATCCTCACCAAACTACATATACACATACACATACACAAATACCTCCCGTGGTAATGATGGACACAAATTTAGAGAACCGTGGTACATGCATATGGAATAAATGTGGCAAAGAAATCATTCATGACTCCTGGTACTGGAAATAGTTTCTCCCTTTGTAGGTTCTCATGCAGCTCTGCTTAGTTGAAACTTTCTCCTAGGTAGGCAGCTCAGCTGGGCTTTTTGGATCAACTCCTTTCTTGAGTCTATAACTAGAGTACCTCTCTACCATTAGGGGTGCTAATCCCTGAAGCTACCTCCTCACTCTGATGACTGTCTCTCCACATCTACCAGTCTTCTGCTTGGCTATTCCTATGTCTGCTTGGCTAAAGACATTGATTCCTAATGATCCACTCTCTGTAATCATGTGGTCTATGAGGAAGTAGGAGAGGAGGGAAATCTCTTCTCACTCCACCACAAGAGTGATTGCTTCTTAGGGAACTGGTTCCCAGAACTGTAATCTTCAACTACTGAAATTCCTCCAATGATTTAAAGCCCTTATAGGTGTGGTTATCTTGTTTGGTTAACTAATCACATTATTCCCTTCTTGACATAACCAAAGAGACTTTATAAAGGCATTTCAGGTCACAGGCATTAAAGTTTCATCATGTGTGACTACATTCTATGATTACATTAACTGAATGGGAGGGAAATCAGATCCCTGCCTTTCCCCCATTACATTTGGTTTTTTCATCAACCTTGTAAGAAATCCAGGCCAAGTCTAATTATCCTCACTTTACATATAAGGAAACAGAATCTCTGACCAGTTAAGCGTATTACTCAAGGTCAAAGAGCTAGTTAGTGTCTGAGACAAAACTAAAACCTTGGCATTTGTTGGAGAAGAGTTTAACTCTAGTACTTGACTTCTGATCCGTATCCTAAGTAAGATACCATAACGTATAATAGAACTGAATAGCCTTGAGTACATGTTAACCTGCCTACTGTATCTACATAGATTGTTATTCAGTTGTGCAGACTCTTCATGACCCCACAGGCTGTACCCTCCATTGGGTTTTCCTTGGCAAGGATAATGGAGTGGTTTGCCATTTCCTTCTCCAGTGGATTAAGGTAGGGGTTAAGTAACTTGCCCAGGGTCACACAGCTAGTAAGCATCTGAGGCCAGATTTGAACTCAGGTCTTCCTGACTCCAGGCCCAGTGCTCTATCAGTGAGCCATCTAGATGCCTCCTGGATTCATATGCAAGTATAACATAATGACTTGTATTCATATAATTCCTATGCGTGTCTTTGATAGGTAGACTCCCAAATATTTCATAGCTTTTGTAGTTATTTTGAATGCAGTTTATCTTTCTGTCTCTTTCTCCTGGTTTTGTTGGCAATATACAGAAATGTTGATGATTTTTGTGGATTTATTTTACCTATTACAATTGTGCCGGAGTTTTCAATTTTTTCAATGAATTTTTAGTTGAATTTCTAAGGTTCTCTAAATAGATTGTCATATCACCTGCAAAAACGATAATTTTGTTTCCTCTTGGCCTGTCTTATTACTTCAATTTCTTTTTCTTGTCTTATCATAGCTAGTATTGAGGACCAAAGGAAAAAGAAAAGTTTGCATAGCAGGGGAAGGGTAAGGTGAAGAGGGAGGAGCCTGACTCACCCCATGGCAAATCTTGAAAAATTATTCACTACATAGTGATGAGGGTCTGCTCTAATGGCCTTGGGTTGAAGTCTGTAAGACAGTTTTTTAACTGTACAATCCCAGAATTGAGAGCTGCTAATAGCAACAAAGATCAAAGGTGTCATTAAATTAGTCCATTGCCTGATTGTCTTAACTCTGCTGACACACTCCAAACTTTAGACATAACATTATATCTATATAGATGGAGACTATGTTTCCTTCATGACGGAACAAATTTACTTGTATGTGAATATATATAGTTATATAGGAATATAACAAATACAAACCTAAATAAATGAATATAACAAATAGAGACCTAAATAAATGAAAAAATACTAATTGTTCATGGTTAGGCTGACTTAATATAATAAAAATGATAATAGTATTTGAATTAATTTACTTAATGTCATTATTCAGACTACCAAATGATTACTATGTAAAGTTCCAAAAGTTTTCAAAATTCATTTGGAATTTCAAAATTTATCTGGAAAAGCAAAAGATTAAGAATATCAAGGGAAATAATGGAGGTGGGGGAGTGGGAAAAGGGAATACCAGTTCCAGATTTCAAGCTGTATTACAAAGTAGTAATCAACAAAATTATTTGGTACTGGTTAAAAAACAGAAAAATTTATCAGTGGAATAGATTAGGCATATAACATATTTTTGACAAAAACTGCTGGGAAAAATAGAAATCAGTTTGGCAGAAAATGGGTTTACATCAACATTTTACACTGTATCCTTTAATAAAGTTTGCTTGGATATACAGATTCCCAACCTCCCCTCCATGATTGGCTGTCTTTTATTTCTCTTGTGTGGCCATTGGCTCATTTCGAAAGCGTTTGCTATTAAGGTGTGGGGAAGGTAGACAGAAGAATCTAATCACTTCTCTTGCTCCCCACAAATCCTCTGTAAACCAACAAACTAAGTCAGTCTTTGACTTAAAGTATTGAACCACCTCCCTTGTGATCGTGAGTGAATGTGGCCAAAAATATTAGAAAAAATTCCTTCTATTCCAGGCATATATAAATGTGGAATAAAATGCTGTAGTCAAAGTTATAAGATCTAAAAAGTAAGTTTTAGCCCTGCCAGAAATTGCCAGAGAGATGATGATGGGTACCTTACTTGTCCACTTTGTATTTCAGTGTCTCCATATGTAAAATGGAAGTTTCATTCACAAACATTTAATAATATTAATAATTAAGATTTATATAATGCTATAAAGTATATAAGGTGCTTCCTTCACCACCCTGAGAGGTGTAAATATTATTATTCCCATTTAACAACTAGGAAATTGATGTTCAGAAAGGCTGACTCATTTTCTCATAGCCTCAAAGTCAGGAGGTATCAAGTGGTAAATCCAAGTCTAGCATCTCAAACATTGTATGGCAGCCTTCATTAAGTATCTATTATGTTCAGAGTTAAGTTCAGAGAACTTAAGTGCTAGGGATGTGGAGTTGGGTGGGAAGAGTAACTGCAAACTCTAGATAAAAAGACATTTCTGCCCTTTAGTAGCTAACTGTCTTATCTGGAGATATGTCACAAGCATAGAAAGCTGTTCTTCTTTAGACTAGCAAAGCTGAGGGTTAAGGAAGCAAAGACAAAGATATTTAGGTGAAAATGAAATCTGGCCTTATACACTTATTGACTGTGTGACTCTGGGCAAGTCACTTAACCCAGTTTGACTCAGTTTCCTTATCTGTAAAACGAGCTGGAGAAGGAAATGGCAAACCGTTCCAATATCTTTGCCAAGAAAACCACAAATGGGACCATGAAGAGTCAGACACAATGGAACAGGTACATTGGAAAGAGTCCAGGGTTTGAAAATTCCAATTGCATATGAAAAGGCCAGAAAAGAGAATTAACTTGCTGAGAGCACAAAATTTCTCATCCACTCATTTGCTTAAGAACCAAGCAGGCATCTGGGAAATGTAGTTGGCTGGTCACCATATATAAAGGTAGGGTGTTCACTAAGCTCTGAGTTCGTTAAGTTCCTAGCTCTGAACCAGAAAGAATTCTAGGACTACAGAAGCTATAATCTCTCACCCCCTGGCTAAGGTGACAAATTGTTAAAGTTAAAGGAGGAGAGGCTTCTGCCAATACTAGGCTAAGAGTTTCTGAAAGAGCGTGAAAGCACTCCAGCTCAAAAGAGTTCATCAGCTGAAAGTAACTCCCAGCCATGTCAGAGGCTGGAGATGGTAGGTGCTCTTATTAGTAAGTCAAGTATTTCTTAAGTTCCTACTATATGCCGGGGATTTATGGATTGTTCAGGGAGTACTAGCACCTCTGGTGAGAGGGCTTGCTGAGCCCTTTTTAGGGCTGCTTGCTCACCTTTGGTGTCCACCTTTCACCCAACGTTTACCTGTGGCTCCAAGAAGCTATAGCATCTGCTATAGCCTGGGCTAAACCAGGTGGAAGGTAGCTGACAGGTTTCAAACCCATTGGTGAGTTAGGGGGATGACTACCCCAAGTATGTAAAAACTTCTTCCAGAGAAATAGGTGGATTCGAATAATTTGTTCCAAAGGTCATGAAGGCACCATGGAGCACTTAGAACTTGGCAAGCAAGACATCAAAGATACCAAGGTCATCCACTGCATCCCAGAAAACAGCCAGTTGTCCTGACTCTTGTCTTGCTACTAGACTTGGATGTCTCTGGAAGAAAGAGTAAGGTTAAATCCAATTCACACTCATCACGATATCTTTGGTCTTCAAAAATGAAGCATGGACAACGACAATTATATTCCAGGTACTACGGTAAGCCCTGGGGATACAAAGGAAGGCAAATGACTGTCCCTGCCCTCAAAGAGCTCACAATCTAACGGGGGAGATGACAAGCAAATGTGTATAAACAAGTTATATACATAGGTAATAATTAAGAGGGGAGGCATTAGAGTTAAGAGGGATTGAGAAAGGCTTCTTCTAGAAGGTGGAATTTTGGTTGGGATTTTAAGGAAGGTAGGGAGGTCAGTAGTCAGAGCAGAGAGGGGAGAGTATTCCAGGCATCAGACATAGGCAGAGAAAATGCTCAGAGCTAAAAGATTATGCCTTGTTTGGCCAGGAATGGCCAGAAGTCCAATGTAACTGGATCAAAGACTACGTGGGGGAGGGGGGGAGGGCAAAGGTGTAAGAAGACTGGAAAGGTAGGAGGTTTGGTTGAATGGGGGAGGGATAACATAATCAGACCTGCAACATTATGAAAGTAATGTTAGTGGCTGAATGGAACATGAACTAAAGTGGGGAGAGACCTGAGCAGGCAGATTCACCAGCAGGCTATTGCAGCAGGGTGGTAACAGTGTCAGAGGAGAGAAAGGGGTGCATTCAATTTGGTGTATATGGCTACCCATCAAATATTGAACCCAGGAAGTCCAGAGGATCAACCCATCCAGCAGAGACAACACACTCCATAAAGAGCCAGCCCAGCAGCTGAACAACCTCCCACCCAAGACTGGAAATAGTTGTTACTGGTCACCTGCCCAGCCTACGTTTCCAGCAGCCATCCCTTATGAGAATTGAGCCTAGCAGTAGAATAATCTTCCTGGCACAGCCCAGCAACACATCTGTGCATCCAACAAGTGTAAATGACCTTCCATGAACCAGCCCACCTGGGCAGTGGAGCAATTTATCCATCACCAGCTCCCCTCGGCACATAGAACTTCAGGAACACTCTCCAGAGAGGAAGGACATAAATTCTAAGCAGTTGCATAATTGTTAGTTGCCTTGGACACCCATATTCTCTTCGATCTCCCTATCTTTGTACTCTTAAGTTTGTGCCCCATTTCATTTCCCACCCAGATTTGTGTATTTGTTGGAAAGCCAGGTAACCACAAGGTTATCCCCCAAGAACTTGAAACGGCAACCAATCCTTTGGGGCCCTTCCACAAGTGTGAGTACAAGTTGAAAAATAAACCGTGTGGGAGTATTACATTGTCATGTACCATGTCATGGGTTTAAATAAGGTAACTGATAGGAAAATGCTTAAGTATTATTATTATAATGGAAATAAGGTAAAAAATGTTCTAAAGCTAGTCTAATGGTCAGAACTGAAAACCCAGCATTTCTAAAATGTGTTCTCTCCTCTCTTCGCTCTAATGTTTTTCTACCACACACTAGCACTATGGGAATTTATTAGATGTGAACACATATAATTACCATTACTTATTAATGACATACAATTATATTAATTACAGGGCCCTGCCCCACCCACCTCTCTAGGATTAGAGATGTTGTGATTAGAGGTGAAAGAAGTAATGGGCTACTTGAAACTGAGAACTTGAATTGCTCTTGGCTCAATGAAAAGGATTACACATGAGGCACTTGGATGGATTGGTTTGTTTGTTTTTGGCTCTGGAAAGAGAACAAAGCTTTGGCCAAGACTAATTGTTGCTTCTATCTACACAAGGCCCATCTCACATGATACCTCCTTTAGGAAACCATCCGTGATCCCTACAGTAATTAATGACCCTTCTCCTTGATTTTCCCAAACATTTTGTTTTCCATGCCTACAATACACTTATCATATATTACTATATATTATAGTCGACTGTATTTATCTTACGCTCTTACTGGACTGTAATTTTTTTTTAAACTCAGGTAAGGGCTCCAGTCTTTCCTAAGCTTTGTATTACTAGTGATCTGTACATACTAGGTATGTAATAAATATATATTGAATTGAAGATACTACTATTTAGAGTTAGAAGAGATCTGAGATCATTTGATTTGAGATCATTTAAACTAAATTGAGTTATTCTGCAGATATAGAGGAGTGTACTTGGAGATTCCCCCTCCCTTCTCTCTCCCACCCTCTGCCCTACCCCCAACTCCCCATTGAACACTAAGGGTGTTGATCCTGTGCTCCGACCACTTCCAGGCAAGTACCTTTCCTCTTGTGCAACAAGATGCTTCTCATTGGTTCCCACATGCTGCCTTCTCTTACACTGTGAGGCAGGGGGTGAGGGAGAGATTGGAGCAGTCCAAAAATACTGCATTAAAAAGCTACCCACTAAGTGGACTTTAACATTGGAGAAAATTTCCATTTTTTTTTCCTTCCTCTTTTAATTTTGTGACGGCACTCTGAAAATTCCAAGCATTTATAGTGTGCCAGGCACTTAACAAATATTATCTAATTTGAATCTCTATTTAAAAAACAACAACTATAGAGGTAAGTGCTATTATTATCCCATTTTACAATTGAGGAAACTGAAGCAGACAGAGGTTAAGTAGCTTGCCCACGATCGTATAGTGTGGTGAGTGTCTGAGTTTAGATTTGAACTCAGGTCTTCCTGACTCCAGGTCCAGCATTCTGTCTGTTAAGCCTAACTGCAGTAAGGGGTAGAAGAAATTTATTCTTCTCCTACCCCCTCCCCCCTAAGCTATGGTGAATCCACACACATCGTAACAAGAATATGTATTTATTTGTTGTCGTTGTTCTGAACCCATGGACTACAGCAAGCCAGGCTCTTCTGTCCTTCACTATCTCTCAAAGTCTGTCCAGGTTCATGTTCATTGTTTCCATGATATTATCGATCCATCTCATTCTCTGCTGTCCCCTTTTTCTTTTGCCTTCAATTTTTCCCCACATCAGGGTCTTTTCCATTGAGTCCCATCTTCTCATTATGTAATCAAAGTATTTAAGCTTCGGCTTCAGTATTTGACTTCCACTGAATAGCCTGAATTAATTTCTCTAAGTATTGACTGATTTGACCTTCTTGCTGTCCAAGGGACTCAAAAATCTTCTCCAACACCACAATTTGAAAGTGTGGATTGGGTGGCGCTCAGCTTTCCTTATAGTCCAATTCTAACAGCCATACAGTGCTACTAGAAAAACCATAGCTTTTACACAGTGGTGGGAAGACCAGGTTGCCCTGAATTTGTTACAGCTTTGTAGGCAAGGTGATGTCTCTGCTTTTTAGTATGCTGTCCAAATTTTCCATAACTTTCCTTCCGAGGAGCAAGTGTCTTCTAATTTCATGGCTGTAGTAACTATCTGCAGTGACCTTTGAGCCTAAGATATTAAACCTGACACTGCTTCCATTTCTTCTCCCTCTATTTGCCAGAAGGTGATGGGACAAGATGCCAAGATCGTAGGGGTTTTTTTATGTTAAGCTTCAATCCAGCTTTTACACTTTTTTTTTCACCTTTATCAAGAGGCTTCTTAATTCCTTTTACCTTTCTGTCATCAGGGAGGTATCATCTGCATATGTGAGATTAATTCCAGCTTTTGATTCATCCAGCCTGGCATTTCACACGACATACTCTGCAAATAAGTTAAATAAATAAGGGGACTATACATCCTTGTCATACTGCTTTTTCCAATTTTAAACCAATCAGTTGTTCCGTATTTGGTTCTAACAGTTGCTTCTTGGCCCACATACAGGTGTCTCAAGAGACAAGAGAATCTGGTACTCCCATCTCTTTGAGGACTTGCCACATTTTGTTGTGATCCACACAGTCAAAGGTTTTAGGATGGTCAATGAAGCAGAAGTAGATGCTTTTCTGGAACTCCCTTGCTTTTTCCATGATCCAGAGAATGTTGGTCTCTAGTTCCTCTGCCTCTTCAGAAACCAGCCTGCTTTTCTGGTAATTCTTGGTTCACATTTTCCTGAAGCCTAGCTTGCAGAATGTTAAGCATAACTTTGCTGGCATGTGAAATGAACACAATCGTTCGTTAATTTGAACATTCCTTGGTGTTGCCCTTCTTTAGGATTAGGGCATAAACTGATCTTTTCTAGTCCGGTGACCACTGTTGTATTTTCCAAATTGGCCGGCATATTGAGTGTAGCACTTCTACTTCATATTCATAAAAGATGTTGTTTAGATTATACCCATATGGTCTGATGGTTTTTCCCTACTTTCTTCAATTTAAATTTAAATTTTGCAATAAGATCATGAACTGACTGTCTAGAGCTTCTTTGCTTTTGGCTGCAAAGTATATAATCAGTCTGATTTCTATATTGACGATCTGGTGATGTCCATGTGCAGAGTCACCTTTTGGGTTGTTGAAAAAGAGTATTTGCTATGACCAGTGAGTTACCTTGACAAAACTCTATTAGTGTCCGCCCTGCTTCATTTTGTACATGAAGGCCAAACTTGCCTGTTTAGCATTCCAATCCCCTATGATGAATATGATATCTTTTTTTGGTGTTATTTCTAGAAGATGTTGTAGGTCTTCATAGAACTGATCAACTTTGGCCTCTTCAGTATCAGTGGTTGGAGCACAGATGTTGAAAAGTTTGCCTTGGAATTGAACAGATATCATTCAGTCATTTTTGTGATTATGCCCCAGTACTGCTTTTCTCACCCTTTTATTGACTACTCCATTTCTTCTAAAGGGTCCTTGCCCACAGTAGCATACATAATGATCATCTGAATTAAATTCACCTATTTCTGTCCATTTAAGTTCACTGACACCCAAGATGTTGATGTTTAATCTTTCCATCTCCTGTTTGACCACATCCAGTTTATGCTGGTTCATAGATCTTACATTCCAGGTCCCTGTGCAACGTTGATCTTTATAGCATCAGACTTTCCTTGTATCACCAGACACCTCCACAGCTGATCTTCCTTACAGCTTTGGCCCAGCTGCTTCATCATACTGGAGCCATTGTAGGTCTCCATTCTTCTCTGGTAACATATTGGACAGCTTCCAAACCGAGGGGCTGATCTTCCAATGTTATCTCTTTTATCATTTTAGTATATCCATGGGGTTTTCTTGGCAAAGATACTGGAGTGGTTTGCCATTTCTTTCTCCAGTGAGTCACCTTTTGTCACACCTCTCCACTATCACCTGTCTGCCTTGGATAACCCTACATGGCATGGCTCACAGATGCATCAAGCTATGCAAGCCCCTCTACCATGACAAGGTAGTGATCTAGGTGGGGATCCTACTATGTGTTGTTTGTGGTTGTTTGGTTGTGTCCAATTCTTTGTGACCCCATTTGGTATTTTCTTGGCAAAGATACTAGAATGATTTGCTATTTCCTTCTCTAGCTCATTATTTTTTTTTTTGGTGAGGCAACTGGAATTAAGTGACTTGTCCAGAGTCACATAGCTAGTGAGTGTTATATGTCTGAGGCTGGATTTGAACTCAGGTCCTACCAACTCCAGGGCCAGTGCTCTATCCACTGCACCACCTAGCTGCCCCTCTAGCTCATTTTTTACAGATGAGGAAACTGAGGCAAACAGGGTTAAGTGACTTGCTTAGGATCACACAGCTAATGTCTAAGGCTGGATCTGAACTCTTAAAGATGAGTCTTTTTGACTCCAGGCCTTTTTGAATCCACTATGACCCCTAGCTGCTCTGGTTTGATTACTACCTTCAAGTTCTTGGTTTGGGTTTGCATTGGCATAACACCAGTATTGTCCTGCCCCTGGTTGGAAGTTCCAGTAGACTGCTTGCAGGACTCAAGTGCTATCAGCTAGCTGGAAATCTCTCCTAGTTCAGAGAGATATGACTACCAGCTCCCTGTTGGTCTGGGATTCCCACCCCCATTATTCTACTGCAGTTGTCAGCTTGGGCTGATGGCCAGAGCTCAGACCTCACTGGGCTCCTGGAGTCAAAGGCACACAGCTACTGTTTACTTCTTATATTTTTTCTAGCTCAGTATACAGCCTCGAGTCTCTACTGCTCCTTACATTTGAACTCTACCCCCAAGCACAGGTTCCCTCTCTGTCTGCCTGGGGTCTGTGACCCAGAACTGGGTCATGAATGACAGAGTTTGGCAGCTGGAATCTGTTCTCATATCCTGCATGAGCTCTGGGTGTGGTATGGGTCTGGAACTTCTTCTTGCCCTGATGT
The DNA here is from genome assembly GCF_003287225.1 of Phascolarctos cinereus. NCBI lineage: Eukaryota > Metazoa > Chordata > Mammalia > Diprotodontia > Phascolarctidae > Phascolarctos > Phascolarctos cinereus. The sequence continues at coordinate 209,016,814 of NW_027555514.1, forward strand.
ACAATCCTCTCTGAATTACTGGTGTGCTGCTAGCCAGACCCGGTCCCCAGTGTTCACAGACATCTCTGGGTCCTTCATTCTAAAAGAGATAAAACTAAAACCTCTGACCCCTATACTGAAAGACAGTGGGGAGGAGTTAGCACCTCATTTAAAGACTCCAGTGAAAGCTGGAAGCAGAGGTTAGCCGAAAAATGCAAGCCCAGCGAAGAAATGACCTTCGGTGATGATGGGACCAGTGAAATTGTCCAGAGAGGACAACAGGGAGCTACTCCCAGTAACAACCACATTCCATAATAGGCAGAGCCTGCAAATCTAGTAAAGGATGCCAGACTGATAGAGAATAGGTCCATTAGGAACAAAATGGTAACATTCCCAGAAAATGTTAGGGGTTCTGCTATATCAGAGGCATGAGTTACCCCCTCCACAGTGTGCTTGCCACGTGTGTTCCTTATGTGTGCCTTCCACATTTGGGTCCTAGATATACATGTTCCCCTTGTGTGTGCCTCTCTATATGTGTCCTATAGGTGCATCCACTTTTTTCACCCATGTTATCTATATTTGGAAAGAGAATGCTCTAGGTTTATGAGGAAAATTGCAAATTTGCAGATTTTACCCTGCTATTTCGTTAAATACCTGCATCTGAGAAGTAAAACTACAAAAAGTCATTCCTCCATTAGAGCATAAGTTCTCTGAAGGCAATGATTGTGTGGTTGTGTTTTTTTTTTAAACTTTCTTTGTATCTCCAGGGCCTAGCACAGTGCCTGATACATAGTAAGTACTTCCTAACTGCTTGTTGACATGGTGACCTCAGTGGAGTCTTGTGAGCTATGGTTTGGTTTTGTTTTTTGTTTTTGTTTTTGTTTTAACCATTGTATACCCACAAAGTACTGTGGAACTTGGGTAACTTGTCTGAGGAGTATATGCATGGGCAAGCACCCTTGGGTGCCATACATTCTACTGGAAGAAGCAATGGCTTAGGTACTTCTCGTGGATTGGCATCATGGGAATTTGTCTAGACTGCTTTGTGGAGCTGGTCCCACTTTTGTTCCCATTCATCTCCTTTTCTCTATAGCTATTCTACTACCACCTCTTTTCCCCGCACTGCCAGAGCTGTAACAAATTCAGGGCAACCTGGCCTTCCCCCCACTGTGCCAACATTGTTGGGGGGAGACGTACTTCCTCCTCCAAGGCATCGGAATCTAGAGAGATGAGCATCCTCCCTACAGCATCCTTTTTGGGTAATTTGGTTATTAAAAGACTAGAAATCAGGGAGGACTGCCATGGGGAGGAAGCACACTCCTTCCCAATCTCAGTGTTCTAGAAGGAGATAGCAAATACTGACTACCTTAAGGTTCTCGCCCCTAACTGCAGGCCACCTTCAGTCTGACCTGGCCAGATTGCTTGCCTGCCACCTGGCTTTGAATACCTAGTATTAGTAGAAGTGGTGGCACATGCCAGCTTCAAGGTATTCTAGTCTGTATCGTTCCTGCTGTCCTGTGAACTAGGTACAGCACATGTATATAGCATTGCCAATAACCTTGGTACATGCCAGCCTCAGGGGTACCAGGGGGTTTCTGTCTCTCCCCATTTCCACCCTCTCCTACCCAGGTCTGAATTTCTCCAATTATGGCTTGCCTAATTGCTACAATTAACTTCCACCTCTTTCCCTTCTTATTGAGTGCGTTCATCAGATTTCCTTTCTTATTGAGTGCATTCATCAGAACCTCATTCATGAGGTTCAAATTGGCTATAGGGCTAAGCAAAAGCTATTTGTGTGTGTGTGGGGGGGGTGTGTGGATGTGTTGTTGTTCTTGTTCTTGTTATTGTTACTTTGGTACATACATGATCCTATGCTGAGTTATCTGGAATAGTCTTCACCAGTAAGAGATCACTTTAATGAGTTCAAGTCACCAGGGCCAGACAAAGGATATCATAGGATATCGACAGGACTATCAGATGTGATTGCAGAGCTTATGCCAGCGGTGGCTCAAAGACTGTGGAAAATTGGAGACATTCCATACAGTTGGAGATATGGGAAAATATATGTGATTTACAGCAAAATTCTAGAATTTAGTATTAAAAGGATAGTCAATAAACACCTAAAAATTCAGTGATCACAGAAAACCAATATGACTTCATCTAGAAAAGATCATGCCAGCCAAACTTTATTTTCTTTTCTTTTTTTGACAGACAGATTAAACTTGTGGTTCAGGGGAAGGTTATACAGTTTGCCTTAATTTCAGTAGTGCATTCAACAAGTTGGAAAGATGGAATGACATGAGCTAGAGGACTACTGTTGTTTTGGTGGTTCAGTGGTTTCAGTCGTGTCTGACTCTTCGTGACCCCCTTTAGGATTTTCTTGGCAAAGGTACTGGAGTGGTTTACCATTTCCTTCTCCAGCTTATTTTACAGATGAGGAACTGAGGCAAACAGAGTTAAATGACTTATCCAGGGTCACACAGCTACTAAGTGTCTGAAGCAGAATTTGAATTAAGAAAGACTCTAGGATCAAAACTCTACCCAGTGTGCCACCTACGTGCCCCAAGCTAGAGGATAGTAAAGTTAAATGGATTTGAAACAAGCTGAATAGCTGGACCCCAAATGCAGTCATAGTTTCATGGCACCTTGGAAGATCTCCAGTGCACTATCTTAGGGAATCTGTGCTTGACCTGTGCTATTCTGCTGAACACTTTCGTGACTCACATGAAAACAGAAACGTCTTGCTAAGCAATTCTGTAGATGACCCAGAATTAAGACGATTAGCTAGCATGTTGTATAACAGAGTCAAGGACGAGAAAAGATCCTGACAACTCAAACATTGGGTTGAATGTAAAAAGATAAGATTTAATAGGAATAAATTTTTAAAATCTCATATTTTTTGTTTCAAAAATCAATTTCACAAGAACAAGGCTGGGCAGGAATAGCTAACTAGATGGCAGTTTATTGGAAAAAAAACACCTGGAGAGTTCAGTGGAGTACAAGCTCAGTGTAATAGGTCACTTAAGAAAGCTAATACAATTCTGTTAGCTCATGTCATATTAGTCAGTTGAAAGAGCTAGGGACATACAGTAGTAGACAGCTAGGTAGCACTGTGGATAGGGCAAGGGACCCGAAGTAAAGAAGACCTGAGTTTCAATCCAACCTCGGACATTTACTAGCCACGCTACTCACTTACTCTCTGTCTGCCTCAGTTTCCTCATCTGTTAAATAGAGATAAAAAATAATAATGCATCTACTTCCCAGGGTTATTGTGAGGACCGAACAAGATAATATTTGTAAAGTGCTTCGCAGAGTGTGTGGCATGTAGTAAGTGTTATATGTTAGCTATTGTTATATAGAAGACATAGGGGGAATGTGATAGCTGACTTCCGTTACTCTAGGGCTTTTGTGTGGAAGAGGAAATAAGTTTGTTTTGTTTAGCTTAGGGCAGAACTAGAAGCAATGGGGAGAAGTGTCCAGGAGGCAAATTTGGGCTGTATACTAAGGAAGATTTCCGGCACTCAAAAGTGTCTAAAGGTGGAATGGGCTGCTTTGGGAGGTATTGGTTTCTCCTTCAGCTGAAGTCTTCAAGCAAAGACTTGGATGTCTACTTGCTGGGTTTGTTGTACTAGAGATTCTCGTTTGGGTACAGGCTGGAATAAAGAGCCTCTGAGATTCGGATGCCCTGCCCCCTCCAGACTTCACTCCTGCTATTGAGGGCACCACCTTCCTGTCAGTCACTGAGGCCTTCAATTTAGATGTCAACCATGACTCCTCACTTATCCATATCCAATCCATTGCCAAGCCTTGGTGATTTTACCTTTGTACTATCTCTTGAATAAGCCCCCTTCTCTCCTCTGACACCACCCTGGTGAAGGCCCTTGTGGTTTCATCCCTGAATCATTACAACAGCCTCTTGGTTGCTTTCCTTGCCAAAAGTCTCTCCCCACTCCAATCCATCTTCCACTGGATGTCAAAGTAATCTTTGTAATCACAGCAGTGACCATGTCACTCTCTATTCAATCAACTCCAGTGGCTCCTAAGACCTTCAGGATCAAATGTAAAATCCTGTTTGGTGTTTAAAGTCCTTCAGGACCTGAATTCCCACCCCCACACCCCCAACACACACACAGTTTCCAGTCTTCTTATTCCTTATGCTACTTTATGTAGTCTTTGATCCAGTGACGGTAGCCTCCTTGGTGTTACTTGAACCAGACATCTCCCAATTGGGCATTTCAAAAATCGATCCCCGCTCCTATAATGATTTCTCTCCTCATTTCCACCTCTTGGCCTCTCAGGCTACCTTCAAGCCCCACCTAAAAATCCCACCTTCTACTGGAAGCCCTTCCCAATCCCTCACCATTCTAGTGCCTTCCCTCTGTTGATTATTTCCAATTTATTCTGCATATAGCTTGTTTGTACAAATTGCGTGTTGTTTCCCCGTTAGACTGTGAGCACCTCAAAGACAGGGACTTTTTTACTATTCTTTCTATTCCCAGTGCTTTAGCACAGTGTCTGGCAAATAGGTACTTAATAAATATTTGTTGAATAACTAGTTTAAAGTTGGACTAAAGTTTTTTAGTCTGAATTTCAAACTTCATATTTCTTCCATTTAATAGTATTTTAGTTTTTCCAATTACATGTAAAGATAGTTTCCCACATTCACTTTTACAAGATTTTGAGTTCCAAATTTTATTCTCCCTCTCTCCCTCCCTTCTGCCCTTCTCAAGACAGCAAGTAATCATGTACAATATTAAACATATTTCCACATTACTCACGGTGTGAAAGAAGAAGCAGAACAAAAGAGGAAAAAATCATGAGAAAGAAAAAAAAGGGAAAATAGTATGCTTTGATCTACATTCAGACTCCATAGTTCTTTCTCTGGATGTGTATAGCATTTTCCATCATGAATCCTTTGGAATTGTCTTAGATCATTGTATTGCTGAGAGGAGTTGAGTCTGTCAGAGTTGATCACCGTACAATGTTGCTGTTACTGTGTACAATGTTCTCCTGGTTCTGTTCACTTCACTTTATATTAGTTCATGTAAGCATTTCCAGGTTTTTCTGAAAGCATCCTGTTCATCATTTCTTACAGCACAAAAGTATTCCATTACATTCATATACCACAACTTGTTCAGCCATTCCCCAACTGATGGGCATCCCCTCAATTTCCAATTCTTTGCCACCACAGAAAGAACTGCTATAAATATTTTTGTACATGTAGGTCCTTTTCCCTTTTTTATAATCTCTTCGGGATACAGCCTGAGAAGTGGCATTGCTAAAACTTTATATTTTCTATGGGAGATTCTTCTGAGTATAAAATTCCTGAAAACATAGCCCCAGGGGTCATTAGATTATAGTAGTCTTCTCTAAAAGCCTCCAAGGCAAAAATTCACACAAGAGGACAGAGCATAGATTGAAAGATTCTTTAGAAGTAACCTTCGAGGCACAACTTTCAAGCATGGGAAGCAGTAGGGAGGACTATATGCCATGTGGTATGGCTATTTGAAAAGCATCAGATGAAAGCTAGGAAAAGCTAAAATAGCATTAAACGATAGTCACAATGGGTGGGATCTGTAGGTGGCTGTGTGTAGGTGTAATGTGTGGCTCAAAAATCATTCATTCCATTCCTTTATTCCATAAATATTTACTAACAATTATATGTATTGTTTACAGAGCATTGTGCCTGGTCCTTGCTGAGGGACAAAGGTAAATGATACAAGGTACTTCCCCTTTAGGAGCTGACAAGTTAATAGAATTTGTTTGTTCTTCCATAAGAAATGAGAGCACTTTGTACACAAAATTCTGGGTTGGGAAAAAGAGAGCATAGGACACTATCATAGCCTAGCTCAATGCATAAGAAGATTTAATCTCAAAGAAAGCTGAAAAACGAAATGAACTAGCACACTTTTGAGAGACAGCCTGATATAGCAGTAAATAAATGCTTTAGACTTGGAGCCAGAAAACTTAATTTTTTTTTTTAGGCAATTGGGGTTAAGTGACTTGCCCAGGGTCACACAGCTAGTAAGTGTCAAGTGTTTGATATGAGGCCGCATTTGAACTCAGGTCCTCCTGACTTCAGGGCAGGTGCTCTATCCACTGCGCCACCTAGCTGCCCTCCAGAAAACTTAATTCTGAATCTCAATTCCTTCAGATTCTAGCGGGGTATTCTTGGCAAGTCATCTCATCTCTCTGAGTCTGTTTCCTCATTCTATAAAATGGAACTAACACCACTTGAACTATCTACTGAGTTTCTTCTCTCCCAGCAAGGCTCCAGTGGACATGATCACATTCCATAGGAAGGGGCCTCTTTGATGCCTCCAAACCAATGCTCCTAATCAACCTCTTTTCATAAAATACTCTTTTATTGTGTCAGGTTTTAGCACACACAAGAGGAGGCATAAAGATAAGTTGAAACACTTAGGGGTTTGGACATTGGGGAACAGGAGTAACACAAAATGGAAAATAAATAAATCATTTTATGCATGCAGTCATGAATGAATGAAAAAGCATTTATTAAGTGCTTATTATATGCCAGGAACCATGCTAAGCATTGGTAATATAAATACAAAATTAAAGACATTCCTTGATCTCAAGAAACATGCATCATGGTAGGGTAGAGGCAACATATATAGGGGACTGGTGACCAGGGAGGGTTATTTTGGATTAGAAAATTGCAGAACTGGTAAGGCACAGGAGAATGGACAGACACATTCTTTCCAGGAAGCAGTGACAGAGTTGATCTGCTTATGGATCCTGACAGCTAAAGTAGCTGTGCACCCTGAGGGAGAAAAAGGAGGCAGCATGCACCAGGCAAGTCAAACTGCCACCAGCACCTTGACCGTCATCTCCCTGAAACCCCAAAGGAGACATTCCAGAACCTCAAACCCGGAAACCTTGGAATAGCGATGTTTCCAACCTAGTGCTCACAGCCATTATCCTGGGAAGCAACTCATATGGAGATACAGCCTAACAGCTGCTCCTGTAGGTGCTACAGTCACAACTATTAAAACCCCAAAAAGAAAAGTTTTTGCCACCACAGTCTTCAGTTAAACATCAGAAAATTATATGATTTTATCAGTGGAAATGATTTTTTTAAAAAAAGAAAGGGCATTAACATCTGCTTTGCCACCACATCCTAAGGACCATAGGACTTTTCCATCTGAGTTGAAGCTGAAATCTTTATGTGTGCCTCTGCCATTAGAATGTGAGCTCCTTGAGAACAGGAATTGTTTTACTTTTCTATCTGTATACTCAGTGCTTAGCATAGTGCTTTGCAAATATTAAGTGCTCGATAAATTCTTTTTTATTTATTCCTTCCTAGGGAGAGGAGGACTAACAGGAGCTACACGTGTGGTGGCATGGTGCCTGGCACATAGTAGGTACTTAATAAATGTTAATAGATTGATTAGTGATTGGTAAGGAGAAGGGAGTGAAGTGAATCCTGGATGGTGTCTGAGCCTAGATGGAGTAGGCAATTATCCACTGGGGCAGTGAAGCCCAGGGCAAAAGTGCTGGACCTGAAAGGATCAAGTCTTTTAGGGTTTCATTTTTGGATGAGGTTGCACGGTGGCTAGTGAAGAGAATTCTTGTACTCAAGAAAACAGTGGAATCTGAGACACAATATTGCAGGCAATTGCAGCAATCTCCCCAAAACAAAAATATTACCACTACACAAAAATTAATGAATATAAATTAAGAGAAGTATGGGAAGACTTAGATGAAGACTTCCTTGGAATGACCTCCTTTCTCCCCTTCCTCTCTATGCCCAGCTCAGGTGCCATCTTTCATAGGAAGCCTTCTCTCGTCCTCCCCGTTGTCCTCTTGATCCTCCTGAAATGACTACGTTTATTCTGTGTAAACACACTAAAAGCTACGACTAAGATTTACAAAGAAAAGGTATGATCCCAAAGAAGAAAGGAGAAGGAAATAAGCATTTATATAGTGCATGCAAATATAATCTCATCTGATCCTCACAAAAAATCCTGCAGGGAAAGTACTATTATTATCGCTGAATTATAGTTGAAGAAATTCAAATTAAGTGACACACAGCTAGTAAGTATCTGAGGACACATTTGAACTCAAGTCTTCCTGACCGCAGGCCCCGCACTCTCTCCACTGTGCCACCAGAAGAGATATAAGAAAACACCTCACTCCAATTCTATTTTTTTGTTGTTTTGGTTAGGCAATAGGGTTAAGTGACTTGCCCAGGGTCACACAACTAGTAAGTGTCAAGTGTCTGAGGACTGATTTGAACTCAGGTCCTCCTGACTCCAAGGCTGGAGCTCTATCCACTGTATTGCCTAGCTTCTCCTCTCACTCTAATTCTTTGCAGATATAGGAAACCTGCATATGATTTTCAGACTTTTTTTGAGATATTGGTCAGTTTTGCTGATTTTAAAAACCATCCTCTTTTCCTTTTTTCTTTTCTTTTCAAAAGATTCTTGTAACATGGCATGGTTCTCTGGGAGGGATGAAAGAAATTCTGGGAGAAATTTAGGCCATGTAAAGATAAAAATAAATAAATAAAATTTTATTTTAGAAAAATAACCATAAGTGGGGGTGGAGCCAAGATGGTGGAATAAAAGCAGGGACTCACCAGAGGTCCTCCAAAATTTGCTCCAAGTGACTCAAAAACAAATTCTGGGGTGGTAGAACCAACAAAAGGGCAGGGTGAAACAGTTTTCCAGCCCAAGACAACTTAGAAGGTCAGCAGGAAAAGTTTGTTTCACTGGGATTAGATCTAAACAACTAGAGAAATATTAATTGCTCATGGGTAAGCCAAGCCAATATGATAAAAATGACAATTCTACCTAAGTTAATTTACTTATTCAGTGCCATACCAATCAACTACCAAAGAATTATTTTACAGAGCTAGAAAAAATCATAACGAAATTCATCTAGAAGAACACAAAGTCAAGAATATCAAGGGAATCAATGAAAAGAAAATGTGAAGGAGGGTAGCCTAGCCATACTATATCTCAAATTTACTTATTACAAAGTGGCAATCATCCAAACAAAATGGTACTGGCTAAGAAACAGAGTGTTGAATCAATGGAATAGATTAAGCACATAATACCATAGTAATCCAGTGTTTTTTAAATACAAAGATCCAAGATAAGAACTCACTATTCAACAAAAACTACTAGGAAAACTAGAAAACAGTTTGGCAGAAACTAGATATAGGCCAGCATCTTACACCATTTACCAAGATGAGGTCAAAATGCATAATGATTTAGACCTAGAGGGTGATAGCATAAGCAAATTAGGGAAGCATGGAACAATTTACCTGTCAGATGGATAAGGGAAGAATTTATGACCAAACGAGAGAGAGAGCATTATATGATGTAAAATGGATTATATTGATTGCGTTAAATTCAATTCAAAAGTCTGAAAATACATGCAGGTTTCCTACATCTGCAAAGAATTGGTGTGAGGTGTTTTCTTACATCTCTTCCAGAAGCACCTGGTGGAAGAGCAGAGAGAGTGCTAGGCTTGCAGTCGGGAAGACCTGAGTTCAAATCTGTCCTCAGATACTTACTAGCTGTATGTCACTTAATCTGAATTTCTTCACCTGTAACATGGAGGTAATAATAGTACCTCCCTTGAAGAGTTTTTTTGTGAGGATCAAATGAGATCATATTTTTGTGCAACCAAGATCAGAAAGAAAGCAGAAAACTAGGTGTAGGGGGGTTGGGGAAGATTTTATAGCAAGTTTCTCTGATAAAGGCTTCATTTTTCAAATATATAGAGAAGTGGGTCAAATTTATAAGAATACAAGTCATTCCCCAAATGATAAATGGTCAAAGGATATAAACAGGCAGTTTTTGGATATCAAAGCTATCTATACTCATATAAAATGCTCTATATCACTAGTGATTAGAGAAATGAAAACTAAAACAACTCTGAGGTACTACTTCACATCTATCAGATTGGCTAATATGACAGAAAAAAATTACAAATGTTGAAGGGGATGTGGGAAAATTGGGACACTAATGCGTTGTTGGTGGAATGTTTTCCCCCCTTTCTTCTTTTTTAAATAGTATTTTTTCAAATTGCGTGTAAAGACAATTTTTAGCATTCATTTTTAGAAAATTTTGAGTTCCAAATTAGTTCCCTCCCTCCCTCACTAAAAACAGTAAGCAATTTGATATAAGTTATGTATGTGCAATTACGCAAAACATATTTCCACATTAGTCATGTTGTAAAAGAAGGAACAGGTCAAAAGAAAAGCAATGGAAAAAAAAGCAAAGAAACTGAAACTAATATGCTTCGGTCTGCATTCAGAATCTATCAGTTCTTTCTCTGGATGTAGCTAGCATTTTCCATCATGGATCTCTTGGAATTGTCTTGGATCATTGTATTACTAAGAAGAGCTAAGTCGCTTATAGTTGATCATCACACAATGTTACTGATACCGTGTATAATGTTCTCCTGGTTCTGTTCACTTCACTTTGCATCAGTTCATGTAAGCCTTTCCATGTTTTCCTGAAAACATCCTGCTCATCATTTTCTTATAGCATAATAGCATTACAGTCATAAACCACAACTTGTTCAGCCATTCCCCAATTGATGGACATTCCCTCAATTTCCAATTCTTTGCCACCACAAAAGGTGCTGCTATAAATATTTTTGTACTTGTGGGTCCTTTTCTTTCCTTATTTTTAAAAAAAAATTTCTTTGGGATACAGACCTAGCAGTGGTATTGGTGTTTCAAAGGTATGCACAGTTTGATTGCCCTTAGGGCCTAGTTCCAAATTGCTGTCTCAAATGGTTGGATCAGGTCACAACTCCATGTTGGTGCGTGTTGGTGGCTCTCCTTTCACCCTCAATTCTTAGGTAGGATCACTTAAAGCTTAAGTTTAGCTAATGTGTAGGGTCTTCCCAAAAGAGAGTAGAAAGGGATTCAGTGTACAGTATAAATCAATATTTTATTTCCTTCACACCAAAGAAATGCTCAACACAAGATTCACCAGTGCTCATTGACTGTGACTTAAACATCAGTGATTTTATAACTACTGTTGTATTATTCCAGTAGGTTGATATGTAAAACTTCAAAGTATTTTAAAGGATGACTAGAAGGCATTTCACACTTATCTCCTCCTATTACTGGTCATCTTCTCAAGATGTGTGGTTGTAATTTGCATCTACTGAACCCAGGAGCCCTGACCTCTTGAACTCCCACAATTGCCTCCAAAGCTTAGAAATGTCTGTCTTCAGATCATCTCTCTTTCACCTACGCTCAAAAAAGGAACACAAAGCACAAATATCAGCTTGGGCTCTGTGATCCAGTCTCAAGCTCACTCAAGTTAGCATATGCGGTAGGGGCCATGAGCCCACTTTTGACCATTTCTTCTGGGGTGGCAAGGTCAGGCTTGAAGAGTCCTAACACACTCAGCAAAGAGGAAGAGAGGGTGGAGTCATTCCTTTTACAAGTCTTGCTGATTCAGTGATTATTCCTTTCTGTAGCAGCTACCTTCCCTTGCTGCCATTAGGGAGACCAAGTAACAACCCAAAGTTTGCTAGGTCATCATCCCAAAGCTTCAAATCTCTTAGCACTAAGTTAGCATAAATGGCCATTGGGAAATATAGACAGTCTCTGTCTTGCACAGGATGGAGAATATTACATCTCTACATGCTTATCTGAGTACATGTTGTTCCTTTTAGCAAAAGGCAAGCTCCTTTTGGAGGGGGAAGGGGAGGTGGTTATTTTGCCTTTGTATCACCACTGCCTTGCCCCAGGGTCTACAATGTGGTAGGTGCTCAATAAATGCTTGTGGAATGGGATGAGTAGGGGTGGCTGCAAGGACTGGAGGAGAAAATTACTGAATAAGTATGACTGCAGAACATTATGTGAATATGAGCAAAAAACAAGATTGCTGAATTTAGAGGTTAGAAATTTGGTTTTTGCCATAAAAGAAATTATCCACTGTAGGAAAAAATTATCCCTGAACCAATGAGTGCCTTGTTTTCTGAATCTTTGAAGAATGGTAGAGTAGTGGCAAGGAGAATGACCAACCCTCTCAGATCACCCTCTGACACCTCTCTTCTCTGCCATTTCCCCCTGAGTCCCATCACTGACCCCACCACCATCCCTGAATCTCCACACAAATTACTACATAATATATGATGAGCTGTATTTGTGCTGGCCTAGTTTGGACTAACATGGCTGAGTTCACTTGCCTTCTAAAGCTTAAATTATTTTTAGAATAAAGGAGTCATATGTGTGTAAATAACAGCACCTTTGTCAGAAAGGGAAAACAGAAGAACAGCAAAGCTCAAGTCTGAAATGCAGCTTTTGACAAGTGTCTGGTCACTGCACCAGAGGAGGAGGGTGGGTAAGGAGTTGCATACCCTAAAGCAAAGACAATTTAGACTATAAATAAGTGAGTTATCAGACAGTCTGAGTGGTTCTGCAAATTATGTCTCCCAGTTGTGGGGAGTTCATGTTTCCCCCACAGGCTGCCTCCTCACCTCCTTGGCTGTAGAACATTTAATGGCACACTGATGGTAAAATAAGGAGAAAACAAATGGACCCACTGAGAAGGACCCTTCCTAAATTCAATCACTCACCAACCTCTGGGTCCACTTGCATCCTGCTGGGTGCTATCTTTTGCTTTTTCCCTCGTGGCTTAGAGACACCCCTGTCCCAGGCAGTCATGTGGTTCAGTGGATAGAATGGTCGACCTGGAGTCAGGAAAACCTAAGTTCACAGCTGGCCTTAGACACTTACTAGCTGCATGACCCTGGGCAAGTCACTTAACCTCTGTTTGCCTCAGTTTCCTCTACTATAAAATGGAGGTAACAATAGCGCTTACCTCCTAGAGTTGTTGTAAGGATCAAATGAGATGATATTTGTAAGGCGCTTAGCACAGTGCCTTGCACATAGTACATGCTATAAAAATACATACTGCCTCCCTTTTCCCCTCCCAAAAAAGAGTTCTATTTGTGGATAGAAACTAGACCCAGATTCTCCAGATGCATTTTGAGGGAAGTCTGAGCCAAAGGGAGGCAATGAGGCAGCTAGGTGGCCCAGTGGATAGAGAGCATTGGAACTAGAGTTAGGAAGACCTGAGTTCTAATCTGGCTTTAGACACTTAGTAGTTATATGACTCTGGGCAAATAATTTAATCACTTTCTGCTTCAGTTTCCCCATCTTTAAAATAAGGGCAATAATATACCTACTTTCAAGGGCACTGTGAGGGAAAAAAAAGTGATCCTAATTGTAAAGTGATTTATAAACTTTAAGGCAGTATATAAATGCTAATTATGATGACTATGATGCTGCTGCTTATTTTCATACCTTCTGGCTTATTATACCTCTCTCCAAGGATCCTGGGGAAAATGTCGAAAACTAAACCTTGGTTCGGCTCCAGTCTCCTCAAAAGGAGATCCTACATGAAAGTTACTCAATTCAGAAAGTAATAGATATCAAATAGATATCAACTACATGACATTTATTTCTTCCATTGCAAAACAAATGCCTAAAACACAAAAGACTCATAAATGCACATTTACATGTACATAAAATATACTCTTCTGAGAGGTAGGAAAGACTCTCAGTATTGCCAAACAAATTCACTTTCACCTCAATCTTCACTATCTAACTAGCAACCCAAAGTCTGGGCTTTTTGACTAGCCAGGGCATGGCTTCTCCTCCTGGCAATGGTCATTGTTTATCCCCAAAACACCATCATTGCACAAAGTGCTTCCCACTGGGCAACCAACACCCAGTTCAGAGAAGCTAGGATGTCTCAAAATCATGAGAGAGCTAGCTGCAAAGGGTAGAATTTTACATCTTTTCAGGATGGCTGTTACGTGACCTGTACCAAAGGAAACACGAAATAAGAGACAGGTGTGGTACATCAGATCTAGTCACAAGCTTGTCTAGGCATCCCATGTGCTTATTGCTACATGCATGTAATTGCCATTAGTGGGGCAGGATAGGTTGGAGAATCCCTTCCCCCCCACCCCAAACTCCCCTTGGTAGAGGTTTAAGAGGGATCTAGTGTTGACTCTGTCCAACAAGAGCTCCACTTTGAAAGAAACCTCTCTTCTTCTTTTTTTTTTTTGGTTGGGCAATGGGGTTAAGTGATTTGCCCAGGGTCACACAACTAGTAAATGTTATGTTATTTGAATTCAGGCCCTCCTGAATCCAGGGCAGGTGCTCTATCCACTGTGCTACCTAGCTGCCCTGAAACCTCCCTTCTTATAGCCCAAAGAGTAAGTGACTCTTGGCTCAGTCACCAATCCTCTGTGATACCCACCTATACACAGGAATCAGCCAGAAGTCACTATGTCTATTAGCAGGAGGCCAGAGCACATGTGACCCATCAGAAAGGATCATGCAGCAGAACCATCCTCATACATGGACATTAATCAATGCCATATAGAGACTGTTACAGTTCCAAAACTGTGTCAATCACATTCATTCATTCACTAAGCATTTATTTAGCATCTAGTATGTGCCAGATATATGGGATACAAACCTAAAGGACACAATAAATTAAAATATATACAAAGCATATACAAAGTAATTTCTGATGGGAGGTTACCAGAAACTGGCAGTGATTTGGATAATCTTTCTGGTAGGAAGTGGCACTTTCAGGGAGCTTTGAAGGAAGGTAGTGGCTCTACAGGGCTGAGCTGAGGAGAGGGTGCAATCCAAGCCTGTGGAAAGACACAGAGACTGGAGATGGAATGTCATTTATGAGAAACAGCCACTAGCCTGGTTTGGCTGGAAAATCGAGTATGTAAAGAGAATAATGTGAAACAAGACTGGAATGTAAGTTGGAGCCAGATCGTAAGACTTTAAAAGCTAAACAGAGGAGTCTGTGTTTTCACCCAGAATCAAGAGGGAGACATTAGAGCTTCTTGAACTGGGGAGTTACATGGCCAGAAGTGGAATTTAGGAATATCAAAGTTGGCATCTGTGTGGAAGATACACTAAAGAAAAGAGAGATTTGGGGCAGGGCGGTCATCACACACATCATCATCATGAAGCAATGAAGGCCTGAGCTAGACATTTTGACTGTGTGAGTGGATGTAAGGGGATGAATCTGAGATACTGTGGAGGAAGGATCAATAAAACTTGAGAATTGATTGAATATGAGGAAGGAAGGAGGAGGAGGATGTGGCAAACCTGGATGCCTGGAAGGATGGTGATGTTTCCCAAAAGAAATGGGGACTTTAGGAAGAGGGGAGAGTTTTGAAGGAAAGATTATGAGTTCTGTTTTAGACACGTTGAGTTTGAAATAACTATGAGACATTCATTTGGAGATTTTTAATAGCAAGTTGATGATATAGGACTGAATTCAAGAAAGAGATGGACTGGATAGAAAGATATGACAGGACTAGAGTTCCCTATTCCCCCACAACAACCAAGTTGTCCCTGGCACCCTTATTGGCCCTTGCCTCACTTGAAGCATCTTTCTGGTAACCTAAAGGCAGTAAAATATCCCATCCACATACCCTGCTGTGCTGCCCAGATCCATTTCCATATGGAGATGGAGGGGGAGGGCAGTGTCCAGAGAAGCTAAGTCTAAATGATGTGGTTTAGGAGTGCAGGGACCCCACAGCTATCAAGGTACAGGGTGGAGTCATTTGGAAAGAATTCATGCACTCAAGAAGTCTTCCAATCAAGTGGCAAAAGTTTATTATAGGGGTCGCTAGGTGGTGTGGTGGATAGAGCACCAGCCCTGGAGTCCGGAGGAACTGAGTTCAAATCCAGTCTCAGACACTTGACACTTACTAGCTGTGTGACCCTGGGCAAGTCACATAAACCCATTGTCTAGATAAAAAAAAAAGGTTGATTATAATGCTAACAAAGCAGGCAGAGCTCTTTAGGGAACTCACAGCTTAATGGGGGTGATGCTAAAGTTTGTATAGAAAATGTTCAGTGAGTGGTGAGCTAAGTGTGCTATTTAGGTGATGCAGGGGCAGGATTAAGGAGTGGTCAGCTCCTAAAGGAACCTACAGTTTCTGTACCGTGGCTGCAGGCATCATTCACTATTGGAAACCCTGGCAGGGAGGGGAGTTTGTAAGGGGTGTTTTTGGTCTGCCATGTCTGTAACAAAATAACCTTGGGAGTTGGTGCTGATAATTTGACCTCTGGGTTATGTATGGTAACTAAGGGAATCAGTACATGATAGTTCTGTTCATACAAGGGAAATTCTACAGAGATCAACTTGTTCCTGGACCAGAGAGAGAGAGGTTTCCTCAATGGGTCCACTCTTGAGTTACTGCCAGAGATAGGGTCTTTGGGCTGGAGAGAGATATGGTCCCACGGCTGAGGTCCAAGCACAAGCACCCCATCATCTCCCCTCAAACAAATGAGACCCAAAATATTTTGGGGTAAAGGGCGAAGTTCTCGGCTTCTGAAACTGCTTCTTACTGAGATTAGACATAGAGCTGGCCCTGCCTCTCTGGCTCCCATTCAAGGGATCCTTAACTGATGTTTGGTCAATGCCAAGTCCAGTGGGTGGCGAGTCTATGACTTGGATAAGGGTTGGTACACAGATTGAATGATTGTCTGGAAATGGGTGGCCAGGAACCTGGAGGAGACAAATCTGGCAAGGAGATTAAGCCAACAAGGGCCACAAAAGAGTGATCCTTCTTATATATCCTTGGAGTACTAGGGTAAAGTAACCTCCATCTATTAACGGTTCCACAACTTATGAGTGCCTCATTTCATCCCAACAACCAGAGGTGTGCTACAGCTGGGAGAAACAATTGTTAAATTTTCAGATTTAAAGTTTTTTTTTAATTTTACACCTTGGAAATAAGCAAATATTACAAATCAGGACTTTCCCACATGGCCCATACCCCTGTCATTCACCTGGGGCACCTAGCCCTTACCTGTTAAATCTTTTAACTGCCCTTTCATTGTGGCCTTCATTGTCTGCACCTGGTCCCATCATAGACCTCCACCCCTTCTCTGTTCACTCCTTGACCACTGTATGTAAGTGTCTATCTTGCCCCATGAAAGGCTTAGATTCAAAAGTCTGTCCTGCTTCTACCGGTGATATGATAAACCTTGTCTCTGACTGAAAGAAGGCATGAGTTGAATTCTTTCAAGGCAAGACCCACATCTTTGCCCTTGAATTTTGGGGTTCCTAGCACTCTGAGTTTGAAGGAGCCCCCTGAACTGATAAGCCTGAGTACCAGTCAGCAGAGCAGATGCTTCATAAACCTAAGTTTAGATTTTTGAATGGTGGACAGCAGCAGATGTGTGAGGGAGGTGGATTCTCAACACATCCCTTGACTCTCTAATCCTGCAACCCTAGAGATGACTAGGACAACTAGAAGTAGACCTCCTCGCCCTCTCTCCCCATGCCCCCCATTCTTTGAGATTATTCTCTTCTTGTTTGATCCCTTCTGCTCTAGATATATCTACTATGGTCTAGACCACGTTCAGTTCCAAGGGAGCCTGGCCTCTAATGAAAGGGATTAGGTCCTTTTTTCTCATACTCTTTGGCTCATTACCTCACCCTCCAGTAGGACAAATTTTTTAAAGGTTAGGCTTGGAGATCATTTCTAGGTTTCCCCAAAAGGGGAGTAAAAAAAAAAGTACTTCTTGAACCATGTAAATCAGTGACAGGATAGATATTTATTTTTCTTCCCACAAAACAAATACTAACAGGCACAAAAAACAGCATGCATTGACAGAACAACTTAAAACAGGTTTCAATGGCAACTTAAGACTATTATTACACAGTCAGAATTCTTAAATCTCATCAGAACATAAAACAGTTTGTAGGGCCACTGTTTTCTTGACTATTCAATCTACTATTATCTACTACTGCTACTATTCAATCAATTCCTTGTCCATACTGCTGTTGAAATGGGCCAGTCCTCTTGTAGACTGACCTTCTCCGGGCTCATTCTCCCACCTTGCACTGGATTAGCAGGTTAGATTCCCAAACTGGAGAATACAACTTTTCTCCTCAGGGTATAGAGGAAACCCCATGACAGTTTCTAGTAGTACCACTGCTCAGGAGTCCCTATCCAACATGCTCCCCAATATTAACCAGCTGACAATTTGTAAGCTTTTTATATTGCTTTTGTATTTGTATAAAAAGCAATGTGTATTGCTTTTTATAAAGCAATATTTACTGCAAAAGTAAAGAAAGAACATATGCACAAAATCCCTAAATCAGGGGGCACATGCTCTCCTTAAACAAACACAAGGACCCTGGAAAGAGTACGCTCAAATACAAATGCTGTCAGTCACTTGTGTAAAGATTATATGAGGCTGAGGAATACCTTGAGACTTTTGGTCCTTTTTTTCCCACCAAATTTGTTTTTGGTGAATAACATAGGCATTGATCAAGTCAGGCCCTTCTGAGCTTGGCTTTATCCAATCCACTGCTGGGCTAGATCAAGAAGATTTAGCTCTTCATCAGACTCTGCTCTTGTTGCTAGCGGTGCTAGTTGTGGTGGGACCTCTGATGGCTTTGATGCATTTTCCAGTTGCACT
The DNA here is from genome assembly GCF_003287225.1 of Phascolarctos cinereus. NCBI lineage: Eukaryota > Metazoa > Chordata > Mammalia > Diprotodontia > Phascolarctidae > Phascolarctos > Phascolarctos cinereus. Next base: position 209,035,271 of record NW_027555514.1, read on the forward strand.
GGTTGCCTGGCCACTCCCTATCACAATACTCATTGATCCAAGAGTAGGAAAGAATAAAAACAAATAAAACAGAGATGTTATTAGCTCCATACTCACCTTCCTCTCCCTGCCCCCCCAAAAAAAACCCCCAAGTAGCTGAAAGCAATCCTCCTCCTTTGAAAGCCACCAAATAAGAAGAGGCTTGAGGGGTGACTTTCCTTTAAGAGTTCTGGCTGAGCAACTAAGTAAAGTATTTTTTGTCATTGCAGAGTATGAACCTGAGTTTTCATGGTGGAGAGAAAGCAATTATTGGATATTTGTACATGCATCAAAGCTGAGGGGAAAGGGGAAGCCCTCTCTTACATGCTCAGAAGCAATTCTACTCCAGGCTTCTATCATGGGCTTAACTGGACTGTACCTGAGAATGCTCCAAATGGAAGGGGCCCAAGGCAGCATTACACTATTGTTGAGGGGCATCTTCTCCAAGAGCATTGTACTTGGTGCTAACTCTTTTACTTGCTACCAGTTAGCTCTGATCAAAAGGAAACAATATTTCTAAACCTCTTGGGTTGCCTCCAAGCCTGGACATCTCTACTTAGGAATCCTCATTCACCTAACCTAAGGGAAAAAAAAACACGAAAACTAGGATCAGGCTTGCCTGGGGAAGCTATGTTCTCCTGATAACATGGAGGCTGGGGTATATTCACATGGAGTAGAATATAGGACAATCCACCCCTTCAAAACCCTTCATGGAAAGTGGCTTGAAACACACAGAAGGGAAGAGAGGCCTTTGGGAGGGGATTGGCACACTACCTTTTAAATAACCACTGAATCATCAGCAATTCCTGCTTAGCAGCCAATGAGGGGACTGTCATCTCAAAGCAAATGTCCTTTAGTGCTCAATCACACGTGACTGGAAGCAGACCCCAAAGCTCCCACATGGTCAACTAGAAACCAAGAAAACCATCTTAGCATGCTCCATGGGACTGGTATTCATCATATAATAATAAGATTTATGTTAATAGAGTTTTTGTCATCCATTTTTTCTGAGTCTTGCAACAACATTTAAAATCAGCTCTCTAGGTATTATTATCCTGATTTTACCAATGAAAAAATAGAGGCTGAGGGAGATTAACTTACTTGTACACATTATGATTATAAAAGATATAGGATTCAAGCCCAGACTTTAACTTACTTGTACACATTATGATTATAAAAGATATAGGATTCAAGCCCAGACTTTCCAGATCCAAGATTTTTTTTCTTCAGGCTTTTTTTTTTTTGGTGAGGCAATTGGGGTTAAGTGACTTGCCCAGAGTCACACATCTAGTGAGTGTTATGTGTCTGAGGCTGGATTTGAACTCAGGTCCTCCTGATTCCAGGGTCAGTGCTCTACCTACTGTGCCACCTAACTGCCCCCAAGATGTTTTTTAACCTTGAAATTTGAATAACAATTCTACCCACAACCAGACGTCAAGATAACACAAAACCAAAATCGACTTGTCAATCATTTTACAAAACCATAAAAGGATTTTTTCTGAACCGTTAGTCTTAATACTGCATTTTAACTAGTTCTGGTCTGAGTATAGCAAAAAGTACTAAATAATCCTGCCAAAGAAATGCGCTTAACTGCCAATAATACATTGGTAGCATTTTCATTTTTCCATTTGCAAGTGTTGATAAAAGTGATTTAAACATATTGGTCATCTGTAAAACAAAACATTAACAAGCCAAATCCTCTTTGGGAAGAAAAAAATAGATGTTGTTCATTCTTTTATGTTAGTGCAGAGATGTGTCAAAAGAGTGCTGGAGGCCTTAGACCTTCTAATGAGTTGATCTATCAAATTCAGTTAAACTTCAGTGTAGAAATACTTATCCAAATTCTAACATTTCACACTCATTTCAAAAGAGAAGTCTCATACTCCAGGCTCAAGGTCTGGTCTGTCTCCTGATAGTTTAACTCCAAAACTGTAATGAAATGAGAAACTTGGAATGCATTTAACAATGAAAAAAAGAGGTTTACCTGTCCATGTTAGGGGAAAGATGTTTAGAGCAGGGAAGAGATAAGTGTTCATCCAGAATAAAATATGAACTCAGTTGAGTACAGTTTTCCACTCCTGTTCATAATGCTGGTTTATGATCTAAATAAAACCTTAGATCACTGCCCCCTAGCTAGTGTTCTGGCTATTTTTGTGGCCAGATGATCAGGGAATTATATCAGTAGCCCTAATTTTAGTCCCTTCAGCCAATCAAATCTCAAGGACACTTTCAATACCTTTTAAGGAAAAACTGGCCTAACTTTCATGTGGGCGGAGAGTGGTTGGAGCTTAGGATATTATTCCCAAAACAAAGAGGAAAGGGTTTCTCTTCGCTACTAGGAAATTGTTTCTGCTCTTTATTCTTCTTAATTTAAAACTGGTTAAGTCAAAATCACTTGTCATTTCTTGAGTGCAAAAAGTAATCTATCTAGACCTGTCACATTAATGGAAAAACAAAGCTTTTGAAATTATCCTTATTTTTAAAATTGTAAAACTCCCCTCCTGGCCCTACCACTAACTTAAAAGAACAGGGTGGCCTATCATGAATTTTTTTCTATGTGTTTGGAGGTTAAATTGACTTGATTTTTATTTTGGGGGTTAGTGGTGGTGTTGGTAGTGATTATCAGATCACAACTATTATCCTAGAACTTGATAAAGGCTCATGGAGTCTGGTAAGTCTAGATCCTGGCAGAGGTTCCCAAATGTATTTGGGCTACTGCCCCCTTTTCAAAAAATAAATTACTCAGTACCCCTCTAGAAATCTACTTTCTTCAATCCTTTAATGGCTTTGGTTTTTTTTTTTTAATTTGCATCATTTTAAGCTACTACTATCCCCCTGGATTGTTCCAGGAACCCATGGAACAAGCAAAAATATAATAAAGTTTTACTCATGGAACATCTGGATATTGGAAATCTATTTTTAATATTAGGAAAGTATGGTTGGTTAAGCTAGCCATTTAGAAAAAATAGATTTATTGTATTGACTTCCTTCCTCCCTCTCCCCCATATTACATGGTGTTCAAAATCCCCTCTCTCCCTCAACATGTCCATTTTCCAATTTCTTTTGTCTTTGGATCCTAATCCTACTCTCTCTTAATCTCTGTTTTTGGAATCCCCGTTGGGTTTTCCAGAGTAGAATCCTGGTGACCTAATGCAACTAAAATCCCAAATGTGGAGAGAATAAGTGTCTTTGTCCTCCCCAGTTGATAAGTAGTCAAAGGATATGAACAGACAATTTTTAGAGGAAGAAATCTGAGCTATCCAAAGTCATGTGAAAAAATGCTCTAAATTACTAATAAGTGGAAAAGTGCAAATTAAAAAAATTCTGAAGTTTCGCATCATACCCATCAGACAGATAAAATTGACAAAAAAAAAAAGAAAATGACAAATGCTAGAGGAGCTATGGGAAAAGAGGTTCATTAATGCATTGTTGGTGAAACTGTGTACTGGTTCAGCCATCTTAGAAATCAGTTTGGAACTATGCCTCCAAAGCTATTAAACTGTGCATACCCTTCGACCCAGTAATATCACTACTAGGTCTACACCTCCAAAGAGAACAAAGAAAGAGAAAAAGAATCCATATGTACAACAATATTTACAGCAACTCTTTTTGTTGTGGCATACAAATGGAAATGGAGGGGATGCTCATCAATTGGGGAATGGCTGAACAAGTTATGGTACCTGAATGTGATGAAATACTATTGTGTTGTAAGAAATGATGAAGGGGATGGTTTTAGAAAAACCTGCAAAGACTTATACAAACAGATGCAGAATGAAGTTAGCAGAATCAAGAGAAAAAATTATAGTATGACATCAATATTGTAAAAAACAAACAGTTCTGAAAGACTTGTGATGATCAACAATGATTTTAAAGGATCAAAAATGAAAAATGCTACCAATTTCATGACAGAAGTGATGGACTAATACGTAGAATGAGACATAATTTTGGACATGGCCAATATAAGAATTTGTTTTGTATTTTGTACTTTTTTTTTTAGTCCTGGGGGAGGAGGAGTGGTGGGAGGGAGAATGGAATGGCTAACAAATTATGGTAGATAAACAAAGGGAAATTTAAAGAAGTAGAGGATGCTGAGTGATGGTGGCAGAGAGAGAATCTGGAAGTAACAATGGGGAGCAAGGAGTATGCTAACATAACCTCTTGGCCCATTAGGGCTCAATGAGAAGAGTGGTCATTATTCCAGAGAGAACACAGGGATGAAATGAATTTAAGAGAAACGACAGAAGATAGAAGGAATGTGAGTGGAAGATACCTAGATTTTTAAAATTATTATTTTTGTTTCTCATTCTGACCTTAAACATAAAAAAAAGTAACAGAGAATTTGTATAACACAGTAGAACACAAAAGAGGATTCTATGAAATAAATCCTACACATTACTTTCAAAACTGTCCTGCTTTTTTGTGCTTCCTTCTAAATTTGTTTTCATTCTCTTCTGTGCATTTAAAAAAAATGTTGCACCATGTTATGCAATGACTAAGATTGTTAAACTGAACCCTTCTCAGCTTTATGAGGATCTAAGACATCGCCAGAGGCCTCAGGATGGAAAATGCTGTCCACATCCAGAGAAAGAACTATGGAAGTTGAATCACTATCACTCATTTTTACCTTCTGTTGAGTTTTGTTTCATCCTTCTGATGGTTCCTCCTATTGGTTTTAATTTTTACTTACAACTTCACTAATGTGAAAATATGTTTAATGGGTATGTAAATGTAAAGCCTATATCAGATTGTGCGCCGTCTTGGGGGGGTGGGGGGGAGGAAGGGGGAGCAAAATTTTCAACTCAAAAGCATATGGAAGTGATTGGGGTTTTTTTTAAATATAAATTTATTTATTTTTAGTTTTTAATATTCACTTCCACCAGTTTTTGAGTTCCAAATTTCTCACCCCTCCCCCCACCCCAACATGGCATGCATTCTGAATAACCCTTCCCCTGGTCTGCCTTCTCTTCTATCTCTCCCCCCTCCCTTCCCTTATCCCCTTCCCCTTCTATTTTCCTGTAGAGCAGGATAGACTTCTGTACCCCATTTTCTGTATTTCTTATTTCCCAGTTGCATGTGAAAACATTTTTTTTAAAAACATGTGTCTTTAAAACTTTGAGTTCCAAATTTTCTCCCTTCCTCCCTCCCCACCCACCCTCCTTGAAAAGGCAAGCAACTCAATATAGGTTGTACATGTGCAGTTATGCAAAACACTTCCTTAGTAGACATGTTGTGAAAAACTAACTCTATTTCCCTTAATCCTATCCTGCCCTTCCTTTTATTCTATTCTTTTTTGACCCTGTCCCTCCTCAGAAATATTTGCTTCTGATTACCCTCTTTCCCAATCTGCCCTCCTCTCTATCACCCCCTGCTCTCTTGTCCCCTTCTCCCCTATTTTCCTGTAGGGTAAGACAGATTTCCATACCCAATTGAATGTGTATGTTATTCTCTCCTTAAGCCAAATCCTATGAGAATAAGATTCCCTCATTCCCTCTCACCTTCCCCTGTTTCCCCTCCACTGTGAGAGACTTTTCTTTTCTTTTTTTTTGTGAGATAATTTACCCCATTCTACCTTTCCCTTTCTTCTCTGAGTATCATCCTCTCTCATCCCTTAATTTTATTCTCCAGATATGACCCCTTAATCTTCAACTCACCCTGTGACCTCTATCTATCTATATATACATACATACAATTTTTTTTCCTTCAACTACCTTAATACTGACAAGGTTCTCATGAGTTACAAATATCATCTTTCCATGCAGGAATGTAAACAGTTCAATCTTAACCAGTCTCTTATGATTTCTCTTTCCTGTTTACCTCTTCATGTTCCACTGGAGTCCTGTATTTGAAAGTCAAATTTTCTGTTTAGCTCTGTCCTTTCATCAGGAATGCTTGAAAGTCCTCTATTTCACTGAATGACCATTTTTCCCCTGAAGGATTATACTCAGTTTTGCTGGGTAGGTGATTCTTGGTTGTAATCCTATCTCCTTTGCCCTCTGGAATATTATATTCCATGCCCTGCGGTCCTTTAATGTAGAAGCTGCTAAATCTTGTTATCCTGATTGTGTTTCCACAGTACTTGAATTGTTTCCTTCTGGCAGCTTGTAATATTTTCTCCTTGACCTGGGAACTCTGGAATTTGGCTACAATATTCCTAGGAGTTTTCCTTTGGGGATCTCTTTCAGGAGGAGATCAGTGGATTCTTTCAATTTCTATTTTGCCCTCTGGTTCTAATATATCAGGGCAGTTTTCCTTGATAATTTCTTGAAAGATGATGTCTAGGCTCTTTTTGATCATGGCTTTCAGATAGTCCAATAATTTTTAAATTCTCTCTCCTGGATCTATTTTCCAGGTCAGTTGTTTTTCCAATGAGATATTTCACATTGTTTTCTAATTTTTCATTCTTTTGGATTTGTTTTACAGTGTCTTGATTTCTCATAAAGTCACTATCTTCCAATTGCTCTATTCTAATTTTTAAGGAAGTATTTTCTTCAGTAATCTTTTGGACTTCCTTTTCCATTTGGCCAATTTTTCTTTTTAGGGCATTTTTCTCCTCATTGGCTTTTTGGACCTCTTTTGCCATTTGGGTTAGGCTGTTTTTTAAGGTGTTATTTTCTTCAGTATTTTTTTGGGTCTCCTTTAGCAGCTGTTGACTTGTTTTTCATGATTTTCTTGCATCACTCTCATTTCTCTTCCCAGTTTTTCCTCTACTTCCCTTACTTGTTTCTCAAAATCCCTTTGGAGCTCTTCCAAGGCCTGGGACTGATTCACATTTTTCTTGGAGGCTTTGGATGTAGTAGCTTTGATTTTGTTGTCTTCTTCTGGTTGTATATTTTGATCTTCTTTATCACCAAAGTAAGATAATATAGTCTGACTCTTGTTGTGCTGCTTGCTCATGATCCCAGCCAATTACTTGAGTTTTAAACTCCTTGTTAAGGTAAGAGTCTGCTTCCAATGTGGAGAGTGTACTGTCCCAAGCTTCAGGGGTTTGTGTAGCTGTGTTCAGAGATACTTGTAGGGACCTGTAAATTTTCAGTTCTTCCAAGGTGGTATGATAAGGGGCGAGGTGTTTACTCCTTTCCTGGCCTGTGACCACAAGTATTCCTTTCTGTCCCGTAACTGTAAGGAGGGGTTCCTCTCCACAGTCACTACAAGATCCACCATGCCAGCACTCCTCCTCACCCCAGCACCACCACCCAGAACTGTGACCCAGATCCAAACAGGGGCAAAGCAAGAGATTCCTGCCTCAGCACTGGCAAAGAGATCCCTGCAATCCCTCTCTGATCAGCCACTGGATTCCCTCTCAGTCTGTGGGCCGGCAGCTCGGGAAGCAGCTGCACCCCCCCCACCCCCCACTCCCGGCCAGGCTCTTGGGGAATGGAGCTGAGACCCCGCCTTCCTCTCTGACCACCGACAGAAACAGACCTTTCCCACTGACCTTCTAAGTTGTCTTTGGCATTGGTGGATTGAGGAGTCTGGAAACCACCACAGCTGCCCGTGATTCACTCCTCTGAGGCCTGCTCCAGGTTTGCTGTGGCCTGCGCACCCATGCCACGCTGTGCTCCTAGCCCGGCGTGATACACCTTTCTGATCAATTATCCAGGTTGTCTTGGAGTGGAAATTTGTTTCACTCTGTCTTTTTGTGGGTTCTGCTGCTTCAGAATTTGTTTAGAGCCATTTTTTATGAGTATTTGGAGGGGTTTGGGGGAGAGCTTAAGCAAGTCACTGCTTTCACTCCGCCATCTTGGCTCTGCCCCCTTGGAAGTGATTGTTGATAAATCAAAATAAATTAATAAAAAAAAATGTTGCAATGGCCCTCTTTTCCTCTCTTGGCATTACTCTTGCTAACAGCCCAACCTCTTTCCCATACTCAAAAACTGAGAGAGAGAGAAAGGAAGGAAGGAAAGAAAGAAAGAAAGAAAGACAGACAGACAGACAGACAGACAGAAAGAAAGAAAGAAAGAAAGAAGAAAGAAAGAAAGAAAGAAAGGAAGGAAGGAAGGAAGGAAGGAAGGAAGGAAGGAAGGAAGGCAGAAAGGAAGGAAGAAAAAAGACCTTTGTAACAAATTAGCATAGTTAAGCAAAAGAAGTCCACACAGTGACCATGTTCACAAATGCATGTCCCTTTCTATACCTCATGCTCATCACCTCTGTCAGGAGGTGGAGAGCATGCTGCATCTGGAAACATGATAAGAGACATAGACAAGAAGAGGTCAATAACAGAATATATGTTGCAGAGGTCCAATTAGAGAGAAGATCGCAACATGGGAACAGGGCCCGAGTTGGATAAGAATGAGATTGGGGTAGCTCAGGAATAGGTTTCTCTGCCTCGACAGAAGCTGGCTAAGTCAAAGGGAAAAGAGGAGCTAGTACAAGTATTTGCTACCTCCAAGACAGGAGAGAGAGTAAGTATGGAGACCTTTGTAAGCAACGTCAGCTCCCACATTCTACACAGAAAACAGCATGACGGCACCTGTGCCAGTGGAGTCCCCCAAGTGGAGTACCGTCAGTGGATTTGGGAAGGAAGAAGTGAAGGTAATGGTGACTGGGTAGAGACTGAATGGTAAAGGACACTGCTAATCCTGGGCAGAATGTTCTAGGGAGCGTTTCAAAGTGTGTTCTGGAAACCTCTGGAAGAGAGTCCCTGAGACGGTTTCAGAGGGCCAAAGACGTCAAAACTATTTTGATAAAAATACTAAGACATCTCAATTTTTAAGACAGTAAATATTGATAGATAAAATCCACATAAACAAAAGCTCTTTGGTCCTCAAGAATTTTTAAGAATGTAAAGGGGTCCTGAGACCAAAAAGTTTGAAAATCACTGCTCAAAAGGGAAGTCACTTAGGTCCTTCTCTTCCTTAATCCTTAAGCATTAACTACTTGAGAGGAAAGGGTCAATGGTTTGAGGAAGATGCATCAGTGTGGGGAGGGAGCCTGGTAGTCAGAGGGTGGAATAAATAAATTTTCCATTGTTAAAGTAAGACATGAATACTTTATTTTTGTTCTATAGCCATCTAATGCTTAACATTGTCAAAAGCAGTATCATATTAAAAACAAATAATGATAACATAATAACAACCAAAATTCTAACGGGAAAAAGTTAATAGGCTAATGGTATAATGTCTTCTCTTTAAGTTGGCAACCAGTCGTCTACTTCCGAATACATGAAGGGAACAATGAGCTGTCTCAGTGCCCACGTTTTTTGGTGCCCAAGCATCTTAGGGAGCATGGTTTCAAAGATAAATGTAGGATCAATAAAAAGTACATAACATGAAAATCCAAAGATGGCGAAGACATAAAAAAATACAAAATTCCATAGTACACGTTTCCTGCAAAAAAAAAAATGTCATTATAAACATGAAGATAATCACAGGCAATGTAACTTCAAAATGTAAACATGATCTGGATATGAAGTTAGAACTTTTCTCTGAAATCCTTAATATGGTCTTTCTTTGTAGGACGTGCAACAGATTTGTGAAGGAAATGATGGAGTATAGACTCAAACTTCAAAGTTTATATTGGGAAACTATTTAGTTAATCAATGAGGCTGAACAACCTTACTTCCTAGACCACCCCAGCATTGCTATAGCTGAATAAATGAATGGATATGGATGAATGAGTGAGTGAATAAAGAAATCCACTTATCACTGTTGTTTTAGATCAGAGCTAATCCCCTAATCCAGACTTCCTTTTGCAAGAGATTAAGGGGGAATATTTGCAAGTATTAAGGGGAGAGTCTTGGGATTTTTTCTTCTTCTAGACATAAAAATGAGATATATGTTAACCACTGTGTTAGATATCATCCAACAGACAGTCCATGTGAAAAGGAGTTTCCTGTGGATGGTAAGATTCTTCAGATGCTCCTATGTTCTGCTGACATTGTACTAATATAAACCACCAAGCCCCAGAATGTTGTAAAATCTCCTAGAAGAGAATTGTATCACTCAAAGGAGTTTGGCCTATCTATCCACAAAGGGAAGACCAAATGGATAAAGAATTTCTTCACCAATATCTCCATATGTGATCTTGTCAAATAGAATATGTATTTGGGATAGACAATACAGATGGGCAAGTTAAAAAGGAAGAAAAGTGGAATATATTCCTTCTGGAAATTAAGTAGCTCTTTTAATGACCCCAAGCTTCCTATGAAAGCAAAGGTCCATTTGAACAACATTAACATAGTGTTGCTATATGGCAGCCAGATGTAGAACAACATTGCCTCTGAAGAACTGAAGGTAGATATTACAGAGAGTCAATGGTGGTAGGATGTAACATATAAACAAGAAGGAACTCCAAAAAAGAACAGGGGTAAAAAACATCATCAATGAATTGGATAACTTCATGAACTGGTTATGAGGAATAACTGGTGTACAGCCAGAGTGCTCCACTGCTACCTTTGCAATGTTGGGGGAAAGTAAGGAAGGCCTTCAGCATATTGGCTGCCTTACCCTTCCATCCCCACCTCCTGCCCAACAAACTTTGGAGAGAACATACACTTGAGTCACCCAGGATAGGCAAGTGTAGATAAGTTATGACTGTGTCATTGGAAGAGACTACTAAATTGATAGATCACAGGTTGAGCATTGAGTACTGGGTATTTATAATGTATTCTAAAAAGTAAAATAGGGAATAACAAAAATTATTTAATCTTTTTGGGGATCAATTCAGTGAGTTTCATGAATACAAATAAAATTTCTTGGCATTTCCTCCCAGTGTTTATCTCTTCATAGGCAGCATGGAGTAGTATCTAAAGAGCCACCCTCAAAGTCAGGAAGACCTGAGTTCAAATCCTTCTCTGACACATATTGGCTATGTGATCCCAGGCAAAAGTCAAATTTCTCATTGCCTTAGGAAACATGCTAAGACCACGAGTTGCAGAACTCATGCTGATGTGCTTTGGTAGAAAGAAGTTGCTCACTGGGAGTTCTCTATTCCAATTCAATCACAGGTCTTATCCATAATGTGTCTCTTGGCAGTTATGCTAGATTTTAATGTAAACCAGTGAAGGACACCATCAGATTTTTTTCACTCGTTCATTTAATAAAACTAAATCTAGCCAGGCCTGAGAGGTATTCAAATTGTCACAAGAGACTGAAGGTGCCTATCCTGAAGTGATTTAAAATCTTCATTCATTCTTCATATGTTTGCCTTGTGTAAATGAAGAAATGAACGCAGCACTGCAAAGCATTTGTCACTGTTGATACAATTTTTCCTTTCTGATTTTCCAAAAACATTAATTCTTTGTAAATATTGAACTGGGACATTTTAAGACACAACCATGATTTTTTTCCTATTTTCCTTGATGTAATTTTAGCTTTCAAAACAAGTCAAATAAAGTAGATTTTAATTTAGTTCATATTTCAAGACTTTTTAATTTACCAATCAAGTACAGTGGCACATGTGCATGTATACCTATGTATGTATATATGTATAAATATGTACATATATGTACGTATGTATGTATGTATCCTATACATTGGTTTTCATTTCCAAAATCTCAGCTGTTAAATGAAAACTTACATACCCAATGTGATTAAAATTCCAGCTTGTGAGTACCCAAGAGCATGTATAACTACACTGAATGGTTTTAAAATAATAATTCCATTCATTTTGAATGGCTTTTTCCCTTTGAAAAAGTCAAGATGATTCTCTTGAATTTGAAATACTTATTTTTCTTTCTTTTTGTTTTTTTGTCTCTAAATCCTATTTTGGAAAGCTTTCTTGGATTTATACACCATGTTCTTTTTCAACCACAGGCTGCTTTTTTGGGGTTGTTTTTACATTCCAGGTGGAAGTTTTGCAATCACCCTAATTTCTTCAACTGATAGCATCATCCAGATAGCCTTCTCATTATATCCCAATTCAATCAATTTAGCAAGTCCTTTTCTAATGCCCCTTTTGTGCATGGCCCAGAAGATAGGAAGGTTAGATCCTATCTAGTCTCTGTCCTTAAGGAATTTATATTCTGAATGTTATGCTCACATCAAAACTGTCACTGTCTTAGGTTATTGGAGAAAATATTCATCTTATTTGCCATCAGTCCATATGGGTGAGAGTAAATAGACAAAGTAGTGTCCAAGTTAGAACTGCTTTTCTTCTTATTTTTTTTTTTGGAAAGTAGGATTTCATCTTTATTCATACTCATTCATATTCATTTTGCTTTTGTTTTGCTTTTTGGTGAGGTAATTGGTGTTAAGTGACTTGCCCAGGGTCACACAGCTAGTAAGTGTCAAGTGTCTGAGGTCGCATTTGAACTCAGGTCCTCCTGACTCCCAGGCCGGAGCTCTTTGCACTGTGCCACCTAGCTGCCCCCATACTTACCATTTTGTAGAGCAGGATGAAGTATTTGTGTCTAAACACTGAGTTTGAGGAGACAGTGCCTTCAAATCTTTAATATGTTTCATTTTAATCATTTCAGCCTCTGTCTCCTCTTGTTGGTTCAACTGGTATTTCTCCAGCTCTCTATTCGTCACAGTCATGTCCTCATAAACGGCCTAAAAAGAATAATAAAGAAAACTTAGAAACCCTGATTGATACAAGATCTTTCAATCTCTGTCAGTTTTACTGTAGAGAGAGTTATGCAAAGCTTTTATTCCCAAGGCAATCACAAGTCATGTCTCAAAATCCAAAATCTTTTAAAATATTAATGATACTAATAATTATATTAATAACTCACTTTTGTATAACACTTTAAGATTTACAAAGCACTGTCTTCATAACAACCACATGGAGTAGATAGGGCAAGTATTATTCTCATTTTACAAATGAGGAAACTGAGGCTGAGCAAAACAATGGCACATGCAGAGTCAAACATCTAGCAAGAATCAGAGCTGAGGCACAGGTCTCCTGACTCTCAAGACCAGTCCTCTTGCATCTTTTAAAGCAAACTGAGGGAAGAATAAAGATTGGTGGAAAGGAATGGGTGGGGCACGGAGAGGAGTAGAGGGCAACATGGAGGGTAGTTCATCTTCTAATTCTACAAAATGGAAAACGACACACAGAGGACTCAAATTTTGTGGAGCACTTTTACAATTTACAAAACACTTAGAATCCTAGACTGTAAGGGACCCTATTAGCTATCCTATAGACCAACTTCTTCATTTTACAGCTGGGGAAACTGAGGTATAGACAGTGAAGTGACTTGTCCAGCATCAGGGTTGGGTTTTGTTTGTTTGTTTTCAGTTGGAACCCAGATCTACCGTGCTACACTGCTTAATTTGACAACCTCACAACAAGTCGCATCCTCTCCATTTTAGAGCTGATGACACCTAGTTTGGGGTAGATTGAGTAACTTGCCTAAGTCTACATCATTAATAAAGTCTGAACTGTGGTTCAAACACAGATCTCTTGACTCCGGTGCTTTTTTATAAGAGGAGTCGAAGTCAGCCTTTTCACAATATCTAAGACAGTAATTGAAATTAGCCTTGTATAGCAGGTTCCAGTTACTAGACCATCTAAGTGGGAGGAAAAGAACTGCTTGTGGCTTAATTTTCTGGAAAAAAAATTTTTCAGAAAAGTGTCAACAAAGCCATTTCATCTCCACTGAAGAGAGTTAATTTCTGCACAACCTGTTTTTCTTTATTAATTCATTAATTCTTAATTCATTTCTTTATTAATTAGTTTTCAACATTCACTTCCATAAGATTTTGAATTTCAAATTTTCTCCCCATCTCTCCCCTCTCCCCACTCCAAGACTGCATGCATTCTGAATACTCCTCCCCTTAATCCGCCCTCCCTTCTATCAGCCCCACCCCCTTCTCTTATCCCCTTCCCCTTCTATTTTCCTGGGTACCAGAGGAAGAATTGCTCACTAGGTTACTATATTGTTATTTTCTGCAGTATAGGATTATGTATTTTTGGACTTTTAAATATACTTATTCCTTCTTTAAACTTTGTAAACTAGGCCTCCAGGTGCTCGTGCACACCCACACACACACACACACCCACACACACACACAAACACATACACAGGTATCACTATGGGCAAATCTCTTAATCTCTTAATGCTGCAGTCCAATGATTCTAAAAGTTTTTGGTCCCAGGATTCCTTTATGCTCTTAAAAATTATTGAGGACTGCAAAGAGCTTTTGTGTATATGAATCATATCAACATTTACTGTATTAGAAATTAAGAGGGATAAACTTTTAAAATATTTATCGATCAATTTGAAAATAATAAAAACCATATAACATATCATAATATTTTTATGAAAAATAACCATTCTCCAAAAACATTTGTGAGAAGAATAGCATTGTTTTACATATTTTTGAAAATCTCTTCAATGCCTGTCTTAATAGAACACAACTGGATTCTCATATTTTCTTCATTCAATTTATTGATAACTGTTTTAGTTGGTGCATATGAATAAAATCTGGCTTCACACAAACGTGCAGTTGGAAAAGGGAGAAATATTTAGATAGGCAGATAATGTTTTGACTACATAGACCTATTGAAAGGATCTGGGGAGAACCAACACTCCAGCCAACTATTTAAGACTATAGATTACAAATGACTTGTCAGTATGCTTTGTTGAGGAAAGTTTCACCCAAAGAAGTTCTCTACACACTGATGCAATTGTGGGTCCACACTAAAAATTAAAATTAAATAAAACTTCACTATTGTGCGAGACAATATAGTCTAGGAGATAGGGTCCTGGCAGAGTCCAAAATGCCTAGGTTGAAATACTTCCTGAGATGCTTACTATTTGTCTGACGCTTACTAGACAGACCATTTAACTGGTCCGTGCCTCATTTTCCTTACCTATAATATGGGAAGGATGGACTTGATGGTGTTTAAGGTCTCTTCTAAATCTAAATCTGTGGTCTTTATTATTTATGTATTTACGTATCATATCATATAAATAGCAGTGTGGTTTAGTGTAAAGAGTACAGTTAAGAGTCAAGAGTTTTGGGGTTCAAACTCTAGAGCAACCAGCTTTGTGACCTTGAACAAATTCATTATCCTCTCCGGGTTTCAGTTCCCTAATTTTTAAAATGAGAAGAGTGGAGTAAATAACTCCAAAGACACTTCCTACTTGATGATTCTATGCATATATGCCCATACTGTCTCCTCTATGAACCAGCAAATTCCTTGAGGAGTGGCTTTGTGCTATTTAATATACATCCCAAGTAAATTATCTCCCAGAAAACAGACAAGAAAAAGCTTTTAGAGTGGAGGGGAAGTGGGGGAAGGTGAGAGTGAATGAGTGAATCTTAGTCTTGTTGGATTTGGCTTATGGAGGGAAGACCATATTCAATTGGGCATGGAAATCTATCTTACCCTTAATAGGGGGGAAGGGAATAGGAGAGGGGGGATTAAGAGAAGGGACAGCCAATTAGGGGAGGGAGTAATCAGAAGCAAACACTTCTCAGGAGGGACAGGGTCAAAAGAGGATATAGAATAAATGGGAGGCAGGATAGGATGAAGGGAAATATAGTTAAGTTTTTCACAACATGACTACTATAGAAGTGTTTTGCATGACTACACACGTATAACGTGTATCAAGTTGCTTGCCTTCTCATTGAGGGTGGGTGGGGAGGGAGGAAAGGAGAAAATTTGGAACTTAAAGTTTTAAAGACAAATGTTAAAAATTGTTTTCACACGCAACTGGGAAATAAGATATCCAGGGAATGGGGTATAGAAATCTATCCTGCCCTACAGGAAAATAGAAGAGGAAGGGGATAAGAGAAGGGGGTGGGGCTGATAGAAGGGAGGGCAGATTAGGGGAAGGGGTATTCAGAATGCATGCAGTGTTGGGGTGGGTAGGGAGGGGCAAGATGGGGAGAAAATTTGAAACTCAAAATCTTGTCCAAATGAATGCTGAAAACTAAAAATAAATAAACAAGTAAACAAATAAACAAACAAGAAGGTTAGATTTGAGTCAGAAAACCTGGATTTGAATATTGCCCTAGACTTTCAATTGGTATGATAAAGACTGATTACTTAAGCTCCTAGATCCTTAGTTTTTTTTGTTTGTAAAATGAATATAATAAAACCTGTTTTATCTACCTTAAAAAAATAGAAAAATAATAATATACATCCCAAGCCTTCTATATCCCTAGTAAAGCCCAGACTTTTTGACTAATTGGTTTGTCACAGCTTAAAAAAACTTTTTTAATGTAAGTTTTCTTAATTACATGCAAATATTTTTTTTTAAATTTTTAAATTTTGAGTTCCAAATTCTCCTCCACCCTCCTTCTCCCACCTTGAGAAAGCAAGCAGTTTGATATAGATTATACATGTGAAGTTATGCAAAATATTTCCAAATTGGCCATGTTGCAAAAGAAAACATAGTCCAAAACAAACAAAACCCCAAGAAAAATACAGTTTTGTATTCAGACTTCATCAATTCTTTCTCTGGAGATGGAAAGCATTTTTTCATCATAAGTCCTTCAAAATTGGCTTGGATCATTCTCTATTGCTCAGAATATAGCTAAGTCATCATACAACATTATTGTTACTATGTACAATGTTTTCCGCTTCGGATCACTTCACTTTGTATCAGCTCACATAAGTCTTCTCAGGTTTTTCTGATACTATCCTGCTCATCATTTCTTGTAGAACAATAGTATTTGTGGGAGTCTGCCCCAAGTGGAAAGAAATGTTTTGTAGCTACTGTACTTACTATGCAATTTTAGTAAAATATGCCTTTGCCTTGAGCTAATTGTATTCTACTGCCCGACTAGTAAAGGTAAGTTTTAGGAGTGTGGGAACACATAGGGTATCTAAATCTGTGGGAGCAGTTGTGTAATTGGGAAATTCAACCTATAAACTAGTACGCATGGGAGATGGAGGGAGGTAGCCCAGGTAACCTATTATATCTGGAAGCTATACTTCTCTTAACATAGCTTAAGATTGCATTAGGTTTGGGGTTTTTTTGCCTGCCACATCATATTGCTGACTCACTAAAACCTCTAGCCAAGCTACTATCTAACCATATCTTACTTGTGAAGCTGATTTTTTAAACTTAAGTGTAAGTCTCTACACTTATCCCTATTATAATTTATATTATTAGATTCAGTTAAATGTTCAATCCTGTCAAGGTCTTTTTGGACCCTGACGTTATTATCCAATGAGCTACAGTATGGTAGTTAATGCTCCAGGTTTTTTGCCATCTGCAAATTTCATCAGCATTTCAAGTCATTGATGAAAATATTAAATCACACTAAGCCAGATCTTCAGGGTATTCTACTAGAGAGTGTCAAATTCAATTTAGCCATTTTTGACTTCTCTCAGAGCTGATCCATTTAATCAGTTCCAAATTCATGTAATATTATTATCTAGTCCATATTTGCCACAGAATAGTTGAAATACTCTATATTTGCTAAAAATGCTTTGTTAAAATCTAGGTAAACTATATGTACAACGTTGCCCTCATCTGCTAGCTGAGTAATCATTTGGGGGGGAAAAAAAAAGGAAGTAGGATTAGACCAACTTACTTCTCTTGGATAAGCAACTTCTTATTAGTCATTTTCATTCCAGCATGAGGACACTGGGACCCAGGGAGGTTAAGTGACTTCCCTGATATCACACATGCAGTAAGCATCAGAAGCAGGATTTGAATCCAGGTTCCATGCTGATTCTTTAAAATGTTTATATAGCCCTCTAAGGTTTGCAAAGCACTTTACGTATACTGTTTGATTTGATTTCTCACAACAATCCTATGAGGCAAATACTATTATTATCCCTGTTTTACAGATGAAGAAGTTGAGACAGAGAGATTAAGTGACTTGCCCATGGTCACACAGCTCCATGACCAGTAGGCTGCCTTCTTTGATCTTACTCATTCCCTTCATGTAACTTAAAAAATTGTTTTTGGTCCTTTACTTTCCTTGCCATTCTTAGCTAAATTTGGACTTTAGCAATCCTGAAACTTTTTTGGTGTTTTATTGGGGTGATTTTTTTCTTACTGTCTCATGACAGTTGTTTTCCACCAACACCCTCCAGATTGAATCTTCCCTTATCACAAAGGAAACCAATTAAGCAAAAACACCTGATACACAGACTATGTTAGACAAGTATTCGACATTCTGTCCTAGGAGTCCACCATTTCACCCTCAAGGACAGGAGATACATTTCATTGTTTCTTCTCCAGGACCTTCAGTGGTTTTCCCATTATTCAGAGTTCAAATTGCCATCTTGGTCATCTTTTCATTTACAACATTGTAGTCATTCCAGAACCAAGAAGAAAAATGATTGCAAAAATATTAAGATAATTCAGTTCCTAAACACCTTCTTACGTTTTTCAGAATTCCGAGTATTTGTCATTTCAGACATGTAATATAACTTCAGACAATAATAGTCCATTACATTCAGATGCTATAGTTTTTTTCAGCCATTCCCCAATTGATGGGCACCCACTTTATTTCCAGGTTTTTAATTCATTGTGCTGCTATCATTTATCTTTACATTTCAGTTATCACCCTCCTAACTACATTGAACTCTTTCTTTTAATATGGAAACCTTGTTTGACAATGAATAAAAATATTCTGTCCTAGCAATCTTCCTTCTTCCCTCAACTTTCTGCCATAAAGCAGGAAATACATCTTGTTCTCTCTTCTCTAAAACCTTTGCTGTTTTTTCCCTAACTTCTTGTTTTCTTCGACTTCCTTTTGGTAAACTTTTCATTTTCATTGATGTAGTCTCATTCCGTATATCATTCTTCTGACTCTGGTCATTTAACTCAACAGTAGCTCTTATAAATTTTCCCATATTTCTTCAAATTTCTTGTATTTGTTGTTTTTCACTATACATCATATGTCCATACATTTTTTTTTTAGCTATTCCTCAACTGATATGCACCCCTTATGAAACCTGCTTTGTTCCCAGTTCTTTGCACCTCTTTCTTTGGAGCCTTATTAAAGAATGCAGCTATAAATATGTTATTATGTATTAGGCTTTTGTTTTTGTCTTTAATTATCTAGCAGTATTATGCACAGTAGTTGAATCCTTGACATTTTTAAAGGAGCATGCTACATACTCATTGTGTTGTCTGACCTTGCCTCCACTTTTTGTGTGTTTCTTTTAAAACTTTAAGTTAGTTGGAAAGGTCCCCTGTTTATCCACATCAGTCCTCAGACAACTCTCATTTTTTCTCTTCCTCAGAATTGTTTCACTTATTGTCTTCAAAATTTAATTCTTGACAGTTTCCTATCCCTTCTTGCATAACTTCTTATCTAGAATTTTAGTCAATGGAATCCTTCTACCTATCATTCCTTTGAAGACTTTGAAATTCTTTTCCCAAAATCTAGGATACAAGGTGACTATCTCCAACTTTCCCCTCCTCTCTCTTTTTTTTTTTTTGGTGAACAATCAGGGTTAAGTGACTTGCCCAGGGTCACACAGCTAGTGTTGAATGTCTGAGACCAGATTTGAACACAGGTCCTCCTGACTCCAAGGCCGGTGCTCTATCCACTGTGCCACCTAGTTGCTCCTTTCCCCTCCTCTTTTATGAACTCTTTTAAACAATGGTCACTTCTCTGTAAGGCTCCCAGCATTTCCACCTATGTCAAACCATTCTCTTCCTTATTAGTAAGAATTATGTTTCCCCCATTTTTTGGATGATCAAATGATTACTAAGGCAGGTCAAGATATTATTACCTATTTTGTTTTGGCAGAAAAATAGCTGCATCAGATGTCTGGATAACTAAAATCTCCTATCGTTGCTATGTGACCTATCATCTGGTGTGGAGAAGGTAGAGGGATGGGGAGGGCCCCTTTCCACAAGGGGCTCCTGCTGTGGATATGGAGCTCAACTCATTCTCCGGGTCAGCCCGAATGCAAAGAGAGGGCTCAGCTTGTTTCATCTCTCTCTTAGCTCATTATGCCCTTACCCAGAATAGAACTCTCTAAAACAGAGAACAAATTAGAAAATATCTAAAACAAGGGTTAAGTATGCCTCATATCCAGTCTTTCTTTCAAAAGGATTTAACCCTCTAAAAGAGGATATTGGATATCAATACTCAAGATAGACATTTAGTATACAGCCTACACCTGTGTTTTCACTGATATAGAGAAATCCCCAATGGGGGAACTCCTCGGTATTCCCAGGTAACCCTTTAAGACTGTCACTTGCTGAGAAAGTTAGTCTTAGAGAATTACTTAGAGTAATGAAAGGGTTACATAGCCACTATGAATAAGAGACTGGATTTGAACTCAGGTCTCCCTGACTCCAAGTCCAGTTCTACTCCCTACCTTGGGCTGCCTCTCATCAAGATATTAGACAGCTATCTCTTTCATCCATCACAAAAGAAACACTCACAAATTAAAACAGATTTATAGTCTTGTTTACATAACGATGGGGCTCCACTAATTATCCCAAAAAGAGTCAAGAACTCTTT
Organism: Phascolarctos cinereus; assembly: GCF_003287225.1. Taxonomy (NCBI): domain Eukaryota; kingdom Metazoa; phylum Chordata; class Mammalia; order Diprotodontia; family Phascolarctidae; genus Phascolarctos; species Phascolarctos cinereus. The sequence goes on from NW_027555514.1 coordinate 209,055,625, forward strand.
TTGATTGCATCATTCTGAACTAAGGATGAAATCCCTTCTTGAATCCATGAAAGGCTTTGAGGCTTGGTCATGCCCTGAGGAGCTTGTCTAAAAAGGAGGAACTATTTCAGAGCTAGAGATCTCAGGAACTTGCTGAGGAGAGGAAAGAGTGTGATCACGATGAGAAGAAAAGCAGCCCCAGGCAAAGAAGGAAAGGAGAAAGAGAAGAGAGGATTAGATTGTGACACATAAAGGAGATATCAAAGGGCCATCAGTTACAAGGCATCTTGAAGTAGAAGATTCAGGATGCTTCAGACAGCTCCAAGAAAAAGGACTGTTTTTTCCCCAACTTCCGTTTATACATATAAATGCACTTGATTTTAACCCAAACATTTCTAGTGACCTGAATTTTGTTTCAACCATAAAAAGACTGGGGGTTAATTTTTATACATACGTACATATATATATATATATATATATATATATATATATAGACACATTTATTTAATAAATAAAGGCAGAGAACCAAATCTCTTCCTCAATGTTAGGAATCTTCCTAACTCAGGGCATGGGTCATTTCCAAGTATTATAGTCCTACCTTTTCATCTAAAATAAAACTTCCTTAAAGCCCCAGAGGGTGGATTCATGTGAATCTCAAGGGTCATTAGTTTTCCTCCAGGCATAAAACAAGCTAATTATTATAAAAGGATATTATATATGCATTAGTAAGTAAGATCCCATCATTGTCATCAGTATAATCTCCCCCAAAGGTAAAGTCACTTTGTGGGAACTGCTGAAGACATTGCATGTTCACTTTCTTGTCTGAGTAATTGATCTGATCCAAAGCCAGGGACTAGCCAGTTATGGCTCTATAGGCCTTTTCTGGTTCATTATGATGCTGTCAATCATTATCTTCTCCTCTGAGAAGTTGTCCAGTTGCAGGGAATACTTCACATTGTGCAACTAGCACCGACTGAAGAATCCAAGAACTCCTGAACTTAGGCAACAAGGCTGGAAATTTACACAACTGCTGTTTAATTGTTAATTGTCTCACAGCTGTTATTTTATTAATAACAAGGAAAGACACATACAGCAGAAGAGGCAGCCAGGAATTTGAGGTCTGAACTCAGGCACAATCTTTCATTGCTAAGTGCTTTGTAGCCACTATTATCTCTATGGCAGAGAGGAATATTTCTTGTTAGAAGCCAAAGAGAAACACAGAGTTCCAAAATGATGTGCTCAAAAGAAAGTGTAACCTCTCTGATCTCTTTGGAAAGGGGAGATTCTACCCTAAGAGTCCATTCCCATGGGACACTCAGTGACCAACCCTCTTTGACCCAGTCTTCAGGCATTGGATTCAATTAGGAGCTGTTGCCTCATCCCAAGGTGTAATTAATGTATGTAGTTTAGCAGGGGAAAAGCTCCATTAGAAGTGCTCCAATTCAGCCCTGATAGAACTATAGTGTACCTTCCTATGAGGTTTGTGATCTGCTTCCCAAACTGGTCTATTTTCTATTCCTGCCTCTTTGTTCCATCTATGTTTTCCTACCTAGTTCCTTTTTCCTCTCCTATCTTCTAAATTTCAAGCACTGTATTCTCAGTCCTCTTCTCTACACTCTCCCTCTCTTGGCAATCTAAGGGGCTCTCCTGGCTTAAACTGTTATAAAGTTGATTGGCAAGTCAGTAACTTGATTCCTAACCTCTCTCCTCATGGAGCCACAGGCTCACATTTACAACCAATTGCTGCTAAACATCTCCACCTAGAGGTCCCAATAATATCTGGAACTCATGTGCCAGAATAAACCATGACTCTCCAGATCATTTCTTTAGCCCGGCTTCTCAATTTTTGTTGATGGTATCCCAGTTACTTATTATGTTCAAAACTGTATAGTCTTTCTTCTTTGACTGATTCTCCTATAATTTATCAGTTGCCAAGTATTATAAATTCCATCTTTACCAATATCTCTTGAATCTGCCCCCTCTTTTCATTTTTCATTGTTACTACCTTAATTCATGACCTCTTTACTTCTTGCCTGGATTACTGTAATAGTAATCCAATTCTATAGCACTTTAAGGTTGACAAAGCACTTTATAAATATTATTTCATTCAAATCTCATAACAACCCTGGGAAGTAGGTACTATCTCCATTTTAAAGATTTAGAAACTGGGGTAGACAAAGGCTAAGTGACTTCCCAGGGTCACACAACTACAATATTCTTTAGGATGGAAATAAATATTCCACTAACCTAGCAGATGCACCTACGGTATTAATAGGCGGAAACAGGGAAATCAAACCTTTTTCTACCATCAATCCCCAATGAGTGGGATTAAAAGTCCTGAAAATTTCATCCCAGCCCTGACCACTTACTCCTAGAGTTTCCAGTTTTGTTAGAAAATTGTTGTCAGTTTGTGATATATCCCTAAAAAAAAAAGAGTATGAGGTTCTTGAAGATGGTGAGGGAAGGATGAATACTATCATTAGAAGAGAAGATGTCCACTTAATAGTCTTTTGGAAGTCTTCTTACCTGCATGCTTACTGCCTTTTCCGTTTCAAGGTGCTGGCATTGATTTGACTCTAGCTGTTTCGTTTGGTTTTCCCTTTTAATGACTTCGCTTAATAAACTACAAATAAAAAAAAATCAAAGCAAATTTGGCCAATTGAACAATTCCATTATAGCATAAAGCCTTCCTAAAGAAATAAATTTAATAAAATTTTTGTCTGGGAAAATTAATATTTTAGCTACATTTCAAAAAATATTAATTTTTTAGTTGATCAACAAACTATAGTAATGATGTCAGGGAACCAATAGTTTTTTTTTTACATCTATCATTCAAATGCTTTTAGCATCTCAACAAAAAATATTCCCTGTTTGAAATTCCTTGAAGCTGATCCAACATTATATTTAATAGAGTGTCATTTGCAAATGGATTTTTCTCAAGATGATAAATCTACCTATTTTATAGAAATTATAAAGGACAGAAAAATGATATTTCTAATTAATATATCTAATTTTAAAGAAATATTTTTAGGAACACAAACTGAAAAGTGTGGCTAATTCTCCTCTTTGTTCAGTGGGCTACTTCACCAAGGAAAAAGCCCAAATATACAAATAAATCTTATGGAACTTTTATCTGAATAATTAGTAATGTAGTAATTAAATAATTACTGTAATAAGTAATTTAGTAATAAAATAATCATTAATATAGTTTTATACACTCATATATAAAGCATTTTATACACTTTTTTCAGATTTTATTAATTTATTTATTTTTAGTTTTCAATACTCACTTCCACAAGATTTTGAGTTCCAAATTTTCTCCTCATCTTGCCCCTCCCCCCTCCCAAGATGGCATGCATTCTGAATGCCCTTTCCCCTAATCTGCCTTCCCTTCTATCTCCCCCTCCCCATTCTCTTATCCCCTTCCCCTTCAATTTTCCTGTAGGTCAGCATAGATTTCTATACCCCATTGCCTGTATATCTTATTTCCCAGCTACATGTGAAAACAATTTTTTAACATTTGTTTTTAAAACTTTGGGTTCCAAATTTTCTCCATTTCCTTTCTCCCCATCTACCTTCAATACAGGTTATACATGTGTAGTTATGCAAAACACTTCCATAGTAGTCATGTTATAAAAAACTAAGTATATTTCCCTTAATCCTATTCCACCTCCCATTTATTCTATTCTCTCTTTTGACATTATCTCTTAGAAGTGTTTGCTTCTCATTACCCCCTCCCCCAATCCGCCCTCCCCTCTATCATGCCCCTGCTCTCTTGTCCTCTTCTGCCCCTATTTTCCTATAGGGTAAGGTAGGTTTCCATACCCAATTGAGTGTGTATGTTATTCCCTCCTTAAGCCAAATCTGATGAGAATAAAATTCACTCATTTCCTCTCATTCCACTCATTCCTCCACTGTAAAAGCCTTTTCTTGTCTGTTTTATGTGAGATAATTTATCCCATTCTACCTCTCCCTTTCTCCTTCTCCCAGCATAATCCTCTCTCATTCCTTAATTTTATTCCCTAGATATCACTCCTTCATCTTCAACTCACCCTGTGCCCTCTATTTATCTGTTTATATACACATATACATATAATTTTTTCCTTCCAACTATCCTAATACTAACAAAGATCTCATGAGTTACAAATATCATCTTTCTATGCAGGAATGTAAACAGTTCCACTTTAATAAGCCCCTTACAATTTCTCTTTCCTGTTTACCTCTTCATGTTTCTCTTGAGTCTTGTATTTGAAAGTCAAATTTTCTATTCTGCTCTGGTCTTTTAATCAAGAATGCTTGAAAGTCCTCTATTTCACTGAATATCCATTTTTCCCCTTGAAGGATTATACTCAGTTTTCCTGGGTAGGAAAACTACCTTTGCCCTCTAGAATATTATATTCCAAGCCCTCTGGTCCCTTAATGTAGAAGCTGCTAAATCCTGTGTTATCCTGATTGTGTTTCCACAATACTAGAATTGTTTCTTTTTGGCTGCTTGCAATGTTTTCTCCTTGACCTGGGAACTCTGGAATTTGGCTATAATATTGCTAGGAGTTTTCCTTTGGGGATCTCTTTCAATTTCTATTTTGCCCTCTGATTCTAGAATATCAGGGCAGTTTTTCTTGATAATTTCTTGAAAGATGATGTCTAGGCTCTTTTTTTGATCATGACTTTCAGGTAGTCCAATAATTTTTAAATTATATCTCCTGGTTCTATTTACCAAGAGTGTTGTTTTTCCAATGAGATATTTCACATTGTTTTCTATTTTTTCATTCTTTTGGTTTTGTTTTATAATTTCTTGATTTCTCATAAAGTCACTAGGTTCCAATTGCTCCATTCTAATTTTTAATGAAGTATTTTCTTTAGTGAGCTTTTGGACTTCCTTTTCTCTCTCCCATGAGCACTCTGGAAAGTGTTTCTATACAATTTTTGGTATTTCTTAAAGCCATTTCTATTTCTGGATTTGATCTCATTGAAAAAAAAGCTTATGGATCATAAGTGCTTTGTGATGCATATATCAATATATTAATTCCACATAGGAACATGTAAAGACAGCTACATAGTGCTGTGGGTAGAGCATCAGGTTTGGAGTCAGGAAGATCTAAGTTCAAATTTGACTTCAGACATGTAATAGCTGCGTAACTCTGGTCAAGTCACTTGACCCTGTTTGTCTCAGTTTCTTCATTTTACAGATGAATGAACTAGAAAATGACAGGCAAACCACTCTAATATCTTTGCCAAGAAAACCCTAAATGGGGTCATGAAGAGTTGGACACAACTGAAACAACAGGGAAGTGTAATGGAGGATGTTAATGACTAGCTGGAAAGACACAGAATTTAGATGGAACAGAGATCCTTAGGTAAAAAGAGAGGATTTCATCTTGGCTTGGGTTTTATTAATAACCTTACAGAAAAAAAATGACCGATATGATAATTTCACCCCTAGAATACTGTAGTCATTGTTGAACCCAAATCAGGAGACTAGTACATATGTAGGTGAATCAAGGAAGCTCTAGCCTCCAACTCAAAAGAAGTAGACTAGGGGCATGCACCAAGAGGGAAGGTCCTGGGCCACCCATGAGGAGAAGAAAAGTGTGATCTAGAAAGAATCTCTCCTACCAACTTAACCAGTAGGAGAAGGGAGTCAAGGGGCAGCTAGGTGGTGCAGTGGATGGAGCACTGGCCTTGGAGTTGGGAGGACCTGAGTTCAAATCTGGGCTCAGACCAAATACTTGACACTTACTAGCTGTGTGACCCTGAGGAGGTCACTTAACCCCTATTGCCTAAAAATGAAAAAAAAATTAAAGGAAAAGAAAGAAGGGAATCAGGCTCTACCACAAACCTCTAAACTTCTCTAAATAACAACTTACTGGTTACAATAGGATCAAAGGATCAGGGCTTTAAAGATAGAAGAGACTTCAGAGACTATCTAAAGAGATTCAGTATTTTTAATATTTAAAATACAATAACGTTGAATGAGCTTTTGAAACTTTTAAATTAGGACTCTGAAGACTATATTCTAAGCTCTTCACCTCAACAGACTTGCAAAACTTTGTATAAATGACTAGTTTTAGACTTAAGGTGTTTTCATTGTCACCAAGACAAGGAATGTTCCCACATAAAACATTTAGTAGAGGACATTTACTTACCTTTTTACTGCTTCTTCTGTTACATTTATATTTTGGACAATTATATTATTTTTCTCAATCCAGTTTTTGTGATCAATTTCAAGTTCTTTAACTTGAAGAAACACGCTCACATTCCAATAATTTAGCTTGTAGAACAAATTCTTTTTAATCCTGCAGGAATATTGCTGTGATTAATCAACATCATCAGAAACATTTATCTTTAACCTTTGCATAGGTTTATTTTTTTCTTCATTCTCTGTGATCATAGAATCTTTCTTCCACTCCTACCACCTAAATGGACCTCAAAGATACTTCTGACTAGGAAAGAGGGATGATTTTTTTAATCTTTTTTCTCTCCCAAAATATTTAATTACCATTTTATTTTACTTTATTTTATTTGGTAATTGGGGTTAAGTGACTTGCCCATGGTCACACAGCCGGTGTCAAGTGTTTGGTCTGAGGCTGGATTTGAACTCAGGTCCTCCTGACTTCAGGGCCAGTGCTTTATCCACTGTGCCACCTAGCTGCCCCCTAATTACCATTTAAAAAGACTCAATGAAACCATTTCTATTTTTCAAAACATTATGCAAATAATTTTCCTGACCTGATTTTTTTAAATTTCAGAAGGCCTAGAGATCATTTCAGTGAATGTCCTGTTGGTTGAGCTATGAGTTTATATAATATTCTGGAAAACAATTTGAAACCATATTAGAATAATCACTAAAGAATTCATATCCTTGGGCCCCTTAGGTGTCCAAAGAGGTGTAGGACAGAGGCAAAGATTCCATATATGTCAAAATACTTACAGCAGCACTTTCTGTGATAGCAAAAAAAAAAAAACCAAAAAGTTAGAAACACAGTAGGTTCCCATAAAATGGGGAAATAGCTTGACAAAATTATGGCATATAAATGTAATGAAATATTACATCATGAAAAATTACTACTATCAAGATTTCACAGAAACTTGGGAAAATATATATGATGTCATCAGAGCAAAGAACAAACGTAGGAGAATAATTTACAAAGCGGATATAATAATGCCTAGGTAAATATGACTAAAGTACATGAAATAACTAATATTGACTTCAAAAGACAGGTAGTAAAACATACTTCTCTCCTCTGAACAAAGAGGTAGAATAAAGTACATGTTGTTAGACATGGCCAAGGTATTGGTTTGTTTTGCTTAACAATATTTCTTTGCTTTGGTGGAGGGTACTATCAGAGGTGACGTCAGCAAAAAAAATCAGAAAGCCTTCAATTAAACTTCAAAAAAAGGAGAGAGATTCTAGTGGGGAGGGGATGCTGTTGGCTGTGGGCACTTATAGGAGGGCTGATTTCTTGGTTCTGGTTCCATGCCAGAGGGGAGAACTGAAGGTTACAGCCACTGGAGGGTCCTCAGGGAGCCTGGGGGTGCTAGCTGTGGCTTGGAGGGGGAAAGGAGTGCAGAGGTTACGCCCTAGAGAAAGCTCAAAAAATAACAGTAAGAAGGACTTGAGGCCAGAGGCACCATCTTCCACACCCCAGGACTACAAGGGATTATAATAACAAGCTGCTAAAAATAAAAAACAAAAACAAAACAAAAATGAGCAAGCAAAGGAAAAAGAACTCAACAATAGACAGTCACAATGGGAATAGAGAAGACCTAGGTTTGTCTTCAGAGGGGGATACTGAAGCAAAAAAAAAAAAAGCCTGTCCTACCTCACAGAGGAACATCAAATAGTCACCTGCCCAAAAAAGAATTCTTAGAAGAATTCAAAAAAGACTTTAAAAATCAACTAAGAGAGGGGGCAGCTAGGTGGCACAGTGAATAGAGCACAGGCCCTGGAGTCAGGAGGACCTGGGTTCCAATCTGTTCTCAGGCCAGACACTTGATATTCACTAGCTGTGCGACCCTGGGCAACTCACTCAACCCTCAATTGCCTCATCAGAAAACAAACAAATGAAGAATCAAAGAAGAGAGATTGAGGAAAAAAAATTTTAAAAAGAATAATCCAGGAAAATCAAGAAGATTATGAAAAGAAAGTCAACCAAGTAGAAAAGAAGATCCAGAATCTTAAGAAAACAACTCTTTGAAAACTAGAACTAGGCAAGGGGAAGCCAACAACATCATAAGACACCAACAAATAATAAAACAAAAGGAAAAGAATGAAAAAACAGAAGAGAGTGTGAAACATCTCACAAGAAAACAACTCATCTGGAGGAAAGAGAAGAAAAGAAAACATAATAATTGGACTACCTGAAAGTTATGAGCAAAAAAAGAATCTTGATACAATAATACAAGAAATCATCCAGGAAAATTGCCCTGAAGTTTTAGAACAAGAGGGGAAAACAGAAATAGAAAAAGTACACTGATCACCAATTGAAAGAGATTCCAGGATGAAAACCTACAGGAGTATCACAGCCAAATTCTGAAACCCCTAGGTTAAGGAGAAAATATTATGAGCAAATAGAAAAAAAACAATTCAAGTACTGTGGAGCCACAATTAGAATTACACAAGACCCAGTAGTGGTTACACTAAAAGACTGCAGGTTTTTGAACACTATATATTGATGAACAAAAGAACTGGGGTTGCAGTAAAAAATATCATACCCAGTAAAGCATAATCCTGAATGGAAAAAAATGGACATTCAATGAACTGACAGACTTTCAGGATTTGGTCACAAAAAGACCTAAAAGCAATAGAAAATTTGACATACAGGATCCAGGAGAAAGGTAAGGTAAATATCAAAGACCAATTACAAGGGACTCAATAAGGACAAATTGTTTATTTCTTATACATGGAAATGTAAACCATGTGCCTGATTGTCATTAGTAAATGGGTAGTTTGAGAGAAAGATTGGGGTAGAGGTGAGTATGCTATGTTTCTAAAAAACAAAATTGTGCAGGAAAAGGTAAAAAGAGTGATTACCTCATACAAATGAGGCATGAAAAGAACTGATACAGAGGAATCAGACAGGGGAGGAGGGCTAGTAGTGCTGGAATCCTACTCACATCAGATATGGGTTGAAGAAAGACCAACACGTACATTTAGAAGGGTATTAAAAATCTTCTAAATTTATAAAGAAATAAAAGGGTGAAGAAACAGGATAAAGTGGGGTAGAAAAGGGTATGTAGATTAACAGGAATGGGTTAAAGAGGGAATAAAGTATATGTAGAAAGGCATAAAAGTCTTCTAAATTCAGAAAGAAACAAGACGGCAATGGGATGGGATAGGGGAAGAGAATAAGGGAGAGATTCTAGGGGAGTTAGGTTAAGGAATGGAAGGGCAGGGTAGCAGGTAGACGTAAATCAGATGGATAGGAGTAGGGTGAGAAGGAAAGGGAGGAAAAATAGGAAGGAGGAAAATATACAACAAATAATTATAGCTTAGAATGTGAATAGGATAAATTTACACGCAAAATGGAAACTGAAAGCAGATAACAAATTTGAATTCAACTATATGTTGCTTTTGGGAAATGCTACAAAAATGAGAGATACATGCAAATATAAAATAAAGGTCAGGAGTAGAATTTATTGCATAAAAAAGTAGGGAGAGTAGTCATGATCTCAGACAAAGTTAAAGCTAAAATAGATTTAGTCAAAAGAGAAAAATAGAGAAACTATAGTATGTGTGAACCATATTATTCAATATTGTTTTAGACCATTTCAAATAACTGGACACCATAAAATATCTGAGAATATACCTGCCAAAACAGACATAGGAACTATACCAGTATAAACACAAAACACTTTTTATACAAATAGTTAGATCTAATTAAAATGAACTAATGTTTTTGGGGCAGGTAAAGCCAATATAATAAAAAAAATTATAATTTTACCCAACTAATCTATTTATGTAATGCCATCCCAGTTAAATTACTAAAAAAATTATCGTACTGAGTTAGAAAAAATAATAACAAAGTTCATTTGGAAGAACAAAAGGTCAGGAATTTCAAAGAAACCAAGGGAAAAAGATGTAAAAAGAAGGGGATTCAGTAGTATTAGACCTTAAACCATATTATAAGGTGAGAGCATTGTGAAAGTAGAAAATGGATAATTTTGATTATTTTACATTAAAATGTTCTTGTATAAATAAAACTTATGCAGCCAAGAATAAAAGGAATGCAGAAAATTGGGGGAAAAACACTTTCCTAGACAATCTCTCAGATTGAATGTGACTGGGTTAGAATTGCTATAGTGTAGGAAATTATCAGCTGGTTGATTTAGAAAAACATGGAAAGACTTGGATTTATGAAAGAAGAGGCTATTCACATTCAGAGATACAGATGACAGGTGGAAATAAGCATATGTGAATATATGTGTATGTTTATAGGTATCTATATATGTGTGCATGTATACACATATACACACACATATATATGTGTATATATGCTTAATTGTAGTCTTCTTTGGTGGGGGAGGGGAGAAAACAAAAAGTGCATAGCAGAGAACAAAAGAAAACCTACAAAGAAGCAAAGAAAAGCTGGACAGCTTTGAAAACAATGTGTAGTATTTATTACATAGATTTTCTTGAAATGGAAATTTATTGCTTTATATTGAATCCTCTCTTATGTTCTCCTCTGTATGTGGCAATTTTTTTCTTTTCTTCTTTTGCAGGTAAGTTTAAAATAAAATTAAAAATAAAGGGGATTCTATTAATGATAATTTTGTAAATTCTACAAAAAACTAATTCCACAAAAAAATTTGTAAATTTTGTCTCTAATCAAAACTTTCAAAAGAGTGTCTACCACTCTCCAAATGTCTTTGCCATACACTCTGAGGAAAGGGGTGGGGAGGGGCTCCTTTAATGCTCCTTAATCCCAAACCACTTGTAGGATTTTCTTGAGTAGTACATGAATGCTATCTTTCTTTCTTTTTTTTTCTTTTGCTTCACAAATGTCAATTTTATTGACACCAGTGCATAACTGAATACAATGGTAGCAAAAGTGTTGAAACTCATCAGGTAGAAATGGTGAAACCAATTTAAAAGGCAATTTTTAAAAGAAGTACTACACTCCTCTCTATAAATCGTGTAAGAAAAAGCATTATTACTCTAGATCTGATTTACAAGAGAAATTCTGGTATTTCCTCTGATATCAAAGATTACAAATCCTTCAAGCACAGTTGAAAAGCAGGTTTCATTTGTTGATGTTTAATAATAAGCTTATAATAAACCATTAAAAATTATAAGGAGCTACAAAAATCTAAATCAGTACCTATATTTCATATAGGATAGTATACATATATGCATATGCATATATATATGTATATATATATATATATATATATATATATATATATATTTCTAAATGACATGTTATTTAGAAATTTATTTAGAGAGTGAAGATCGTGGTTCACCACAACATGTGTACCATGAACTGAACTGGTGAGAGGGAAAGGATTTTTCTCCTCATGATCCTTTTACCCTGGCTCCAAGAAATGGGTCTAGGGATGTTTGTCTCCGTTCTCTGTTGCTTTTCCTCAGTTTCAAGTTCTGTAAGCAATCCCCACAGACCCAGGAGTTTGAGCCATGGTGATGACCTTGGAGTCCAGATGGCAGCCAACTAACTAGCAAGGAAATCCCAGATGAACCAGGGTGCTTGGGACGTGAGCCCTAGGCAAGTTTTAGGTATTAAACTGGGACTAGGAACCAACTTAAGCTATAAACCTAATCCCCTTCCTCTCTCAAGAGACTGAGGTGTTTTAAGGGAGGAGAGGGTATTATGCCTCCCATGTATTAGGAGAGTAAATTTGTATATTTGTGATTAAACCTTCTGAAATAAATATTTCTATGTAAAAGCCAAAAAACAAGCAAACAATGCTTTAAGTAATCATGAGTTGACAACCTTGGTTGTGATTGTTTTAATCAGACCATAATTACCCAGGACACATGTAGGCTGACCTACAGCTCTTAGATGGTCCCTTGGAATAAGAAGAGGTTCATATTCTGATGAGATGAGTTTTAAAGTGTATCAGATGAAACAACAAGCAGTTATGTAATGGATTTGTATTCATGACCGTTCATTTTTGTTCCCTGGTGTCTTGTGTCAGATAGGACAAGTACAGTAAGTACAGCAAGACAACTAGTGAGAATGGGGATTGGGCAAAAAGGAAAGCAACTGGTTGTTGGACCATGCCCAGCAAACAAGCATGATGAAAATACCTCATTTGTTGGGAGGGGGAAAATAATGGTGAAAAGATTTTCTCACACAGAGGTACATGCTGACATGACTACTATTTTTCAAAGTTAAAAGTTCTCCTAGATTTTAAATGCTGTTTTTTTCCTAAGTTTAGATCTAAACCATAATACCCAATTTTTTCCATGTAATTTTTCTACATAATTATGTTCTCTGTGCTCCAAAAAATTTTTCAAGTATTCTGCTACATTTGTTAAGACTTACTGGTCCAGTTTATAAGAGAGAGGTTCCTCCTCTGACAGGAATAAAGAAGATGCAGGTGGTGGAGTAGGTTTAGCATCATTTGACTTTGGCCAATTGTGTTGGTTTGGATGAAACCCATTCTTCTCAGCATTCATATCCAACTTTTCCTGGCACCGATTCAGAAAAGAATTGCACAGGACAGAAATTAGGCCTGTCAAACTTCGTGACTATTAGGATGACTACACAGTATGCTTCCTAAAGTTGCGCACTATACAAATATAACATTTTAAGATAAACCTATAGTTCCAGTATAGAGAGGAATTATATGGTTATCTGGGAAATGGGACGGACTAAAGAAGGGATGACCAAAAATATATATATATAATTATCAAAGAATTATAGACATTGTTATGAGAAAAATTCAGAGAGAGAGGAACTGACCATAAAGTATAACATTAAAACTTAACACTCACAGGATGATAAGGATGATTGCCCCCACATTATGATAGGATTCTTGAGGTGATGAGGGCCTTTTTTTAGGTGGAACAGAGAGAGGGCACAGGAGAGGGCTGAATGGCATGATGTCTACATGCATCATGGTGTAGATGAATGGTATTAGAGGTCCTGTGTTCTATCTAGGAAGTTGAATCAGCTTATCATCACATAGTACTTCCTGTCTGTGTTTCCTCAGGCTAATGCCTGAGTCCTCTAGGACAAAAACTTTTTAGGCAAACCTTTGAAATTCTCATTCAATCTCTATATTACCTTTACAAACACAGCCTTCTACAGGTAGACGACATGACTAAAATTCAGTTTCAAGGGTAAAGGTTAACAATCCCAACCTTCCTTTATGCAGGATCAGCTAAGTAATTCTCAGTTTCACAGACTGAAATGAGACCAGACACATTTCTTTCTGATGGAATCCATAGGGGAAAAAAAAATCAAGAGAAAGGGGACAAATGGGAAGGAACTAGACCACCCGTAATTTGAGAAGTCATATAAGTCATGCTCATTTCTTAAATACCAAGAAAACAGGATCATATATAACATACTCATTTTAAGTTGAGAAGTCAAGTCTGCCCATTGCAAAGCAAGTCCAGGACAGAACCCAAGCATCTTGCCTCATAACTCTAAGCACTAAATCTCCTCTATCAGGAAACCCCTTCTGACATTTTCCCCCCATGTTGTAGAGGGTATGAACCAAGAGGAAGATTGGGCCATAAAACCCAATAATTTTAGAACTTTGTTTATACTTCTCTGTGGAAGGTTTGGACATTCTCATTAATATCTCAATGACATAACTGAGGACACCTTCCTGATGGCATTTGTACAGTGCCTAGGACTGTTGCCTCTTAATGAACAATTTAGTTAGATCTGATAGTGGGAATAATGAATCCCATGAAGTAGTTGCATTATTCAAATTCTTCACTGCGTATTTCTGTTGGGCTAAAACCAATTACTATATTTTCAATAATTATAACTTCCAATAGAGTGGATTCCCTTTCACTGGATTCAATATTACCTGTCTCATTAAGTATTAGTGATTAAGTCTTAGCATTAGAGATGATTTGATTAGCTCAGTTTACTTTGGATTAGAACTATGCCTTTGTACTGGGCTTATAAAAGGGGGATGGGCCTAAGGTCAGTTGGGAAGAGACCCAGACACTATATGGTAAAGGTAAAGCCCAAAGTTGCCCTTGTGCTTAGCCACCAAGAAGCTTCTACTTCAGTCTCCAAAATGACAGCTTTGGCAACTTTCTGGCCTAAGAGATGGTAACTACAGAGAGATGAAGCCTCTGGCTGAGAGGTGAGAGTTCCTAGACTAAGGATTGAACATGTGGCCCCTGAACTTAGAGATGCAGTGAATCACTGAGCTACCATTGAGAAGAGCTCAACACCAGGAGTTTGCCCTTGACTATTACCATGAGTTATTCAGGTAATGAAAGCTCAGTAGTGCTGCTTTTTAGCAACCTCAAGTTTATTTCCCTTGGGAGTGAGTCCTGAGAAGGTCTAGATAGGTCTCTGGTTTAGAAAGTGGGATTCACTGGAATGTGAGAGGTTGACTCTCTAAATAACCCTAAACTCATTTCCCTTTTTAGCTGAGGCCAAATCTTTAGGGTAGTACGATAAGGCTTGAGGTCTGTATGAGTCCCTGAGGTAGAATGTGGGACTCATTGGAGGAGAGAGGAGTTTCTTGACTGCTACAGGCTCCCGTGAGACCATAAGTGTTTTTCTGTATTATTTATGGGCTTCTATAAGTCTTTTATGTTTTCTATAATGTTTGAGAGGTGAAGTAAAGGCTGACTCATACCCAATATTGTTAGCTTGAGCTCTGGCATGGACCTGGTGTCCTTTTTTTATTTTTGGCTAGGCAATGGGGTTAAGTGACGTGCCCAAGGTCACACAGCTAGTAAGTGTCATTGTGTCCGAGGCCGGATTTGAACTCAGGTCCTCCTGACTCTAGGGCCGGTGCTCTATCCACTGTGCCACCTAGCTGCCCCTACCTGGTGTCCTTTTAACCAACATCTGTGGAGACCTAGAGGTTCACTGCATTCACTGCATAGAGGTTCCCAGAGAAAATTCTGGGAGGGGGCACAATGAGCCAAACTCTTATTATTTGGAGGGCAATCTCCCAAGAGTGGCCACAGTCTAAAACCAGAGCTTGTAGCTTCTGGATCACTATTCATTGTTCTGGATTTTGTTGTTCTTATCATTAGAGAAATGCTGTTACAAGTAGTTGAATCCCCCAACTTTTTTCCCCTCATGTATTTGTAAGCAAAGTGAAATTTAATAGCCCTTAACGTCCTTGGAATACATTACCCATTTTTTGGCCTCCGGTTTTAGATGTGTTTCATTTCCAGACAGACTTCTCTCGTCATCGTCTGAGTTTTCTATAAGGTCCTTTATTTTGGTCATTTCGCTTAATAAACTGCAAGACAAACATGGCTAAATTAGTATCTACTACATGCAAAGACCCTGTGGCTAGGTACTAGGGGAGGTACAAAAAAACTAACAAGATACAGTCTCTGCTCCTGGCTGGACTCACTCTCTGGACTTCTCTTTGCTCATTAGAATGTAATCTCCTTGAGAGTGGGAACTGTTTTGTTTGCCTGTACTTGTACCTTCAGTGCTAAGCATATTTTGAGCATTTAATTATACCAAAGCTCTCTTCCCTGTCATCCCTCACCTTTTTCCCTCCTTTGGTGAAATGCGGAGGACCACAAAGGGATGGAGACATCCTTCCTCTGCCCTGGGGGCCCCATTACCTGCTGAGGGTCCTGGTCCTGTCACCTTAATGGCCCTCCTTCTGGGCCCAGTTTCCCCAGTAATTCCATCGTACACACAGAACGGACTGCCAGTTTCCATCAATAAATATTTATTCAGCATCTACTATATGCCAGAGCTGTGGCCTGCCACTGTGCTAAGTGCTAGGGATACTACATGAGGCAAAAGATACTCTTGGTCCTCAAATAGCTCAAG
This sequence comes from Phascolarctos cinereus, assembly GCF_003287225.1. Lineage (NCBI taxonomy): Eukaryota > Metazoa > Chordata > Mammalia > Diprotodontia > Phascolarctidae > Phascolarctos > Phascolarctos cinereus. The sequence continues at coordinate 209,071,569 of NW_027555514.1, forward strand.
TTTGCAGCCAGGCTGAGAAGAGTAGTAATGTCCTAAAGTGCAGGACGTGGGCAGTGAGGATACTGGTCTCTGAGTATCCCTGAAACTCTGCTTCTCCCTTCAATCATGAATTTGCCCCAGGGGCCAAATTTCCAGTTAGCACCCTGGGCCAGCCCTACTTACCCCTGCATTATAGATTCTGCACAATAGATTTTTTTGAGAAAGTTGTTATTTTTCTTAGTCCATTGTTGGAGTTCATCTCCAACTATTGCCATTTGTAGCATCATTATTTCATTAAGATTCCTCAGCTTGAGAAATAAATCTTCAGCCCTGCAGGAACATTATATAATACTACTATCAGTCTCAAAGGAATAATAAAAGGGGCTCAGCTGTGCTAACTTGAGATTTCTTTCCCTGGTTTCTCCTATTCAGCGGTTCTTAATTAAAAAGATTAATTAAAATTAGTTTTTCAAAAATGTCCCTCTGGACTCCTTTGATAGCCAGGTGAAACCTAGGGACCCCTCAGAATGATGCATAAAATAAAATGTATATATAGGATTACAAAAGAAACCAATTACAGTGAAATAAAGTTATCTAAATAATTTTTGAAGTTCATGGATATCAGCTTAAGAACCTATCTAATTAGTACTAACTAGCTACTGTACTGCTAAGGTTCTGAAGATCTTAGGAGTCAAATATTTTGAATGACAGCTAAGCATCTTGGGATCTGGAGTTATTACTGATCTTCCTGGCCAAGAAATATCATCAGGCTTCAAATAAGCTGTGCAAAATTTTGAGAAAAGCCCATAAAAGTTGGAGCTGGGGGAGAGAAGTAGAGAGAAGGGAGAGTTAGTAGATAGATGGCATGCTTCTACCTTGTAGAAGCCAGGAGCAGGAGACAGGATTTTGAAGCAACTCATACAAAGCCAGTGCTGATGGTGAGAGGGATTGGACATCCAAAGATCACCAGAGTCACTCTGAGCCATCTCCAGTCATCCTGATCTATATCTTGCCACTGGACCCAGATGGCTCAGGAGGAGAAAGTGAAGCTAGTGACTTTGCACAGCACTGGGTCACTTAAATCCCATTCACTTGCAAGTCATATCTGTCCATCCATAGTGGTCTGTTCCATCAGCTGTGAACCCATGTGGCTGAGGGCCATCTCCTTTCTATTACCCTATTCCTCTCCATTCTTTAGGATGGAAATTTGAAAGCAATGTTTCATGCATCCCCTTTAAATTGCTATCAATAGTGTTAAGCCTAGTTTCTCTGGATTAAGAGATCGATCTTTGTCCTTTGCATATGCCCTTATTTATTTGCTTGAGTGTGCAGGTAGGGTGGCTCTAAGGTTTTGTGTCTTTTAAATCTCATATAAACTGTATGTAAAACTGGGTCTTTCAATATGGTTTGATGGTTTAAAATTCATTTAGGAGCAGATGAAACCAATATTGATTCAATTTAACCTTTATTAACAATCACTGAATCTCACAACTGGCAGGGAATCTGAAAATGAAGTATGGGCTTTTCTTTTTCTATAGTCAAGAGCCTGTGTTACAGTGCTGGATGAGATATGGGTGCTCGAGGCTAAGCACTTCTCTCCTCAATCTCAAGAGAAAGAGTTGAAGGGAGATGGAAATAAAAAAGGAGGGCTAGAAGAGGAAGTCCCATCTTTATTCAGCCCTTGAAATAGGGTAGTTGGTGAGGATTTAGATTACACCCTTTTCTGGTGAGTGGGGGAATGGAGAAGACAGATGGCTGGCCACCTTGATGACGCTTAGCAATTATAATTGGGAACTGAATTCTGGGCTTTTAAATTTTTTTTAAATTCTGAATTTTTCTCTTCCTTCCCAGGAATTGCTATCCACCATTCCAACTTTGCTTTTTTGTGCTTTTAAAAGCATTATTTTTAAAAAAATTATTGTTCAAGTGTTCATAATTTGAATTTTTTTGGAATTTTCCATTTTGATATTTCTGTTACAAAATATAAGTTTTATTTTGTATAAAGTTCATATATATATAAAGTTGTATTTTACAGCTTGCACTTGAAGTTGAATTTAGCCTGATATATTCATTACTTTTGAAGGAGGTAGTTGTATGTTAAATTTAATTTTAATTTTGTATCTTATTGAGTTTTTCCTTAAATTTTGAAATACAATTTTCTTTTGAAACATACTTTACTGATAGCAATGGTATTTTATTTTCTACTCTACCACTGAAGTTATCATTCAGATTGTCTGCTCTGTTTTGAATTTCATCGTGTTTTGTGAAGCTATTTTTTTTATCTCCATTTTGTTTTTGATTTTGGAATTGTGTTCATATTTTTTGAGTTAACTTCACTGAGCTGAACCCTTTACACTATTCAATCATATTTGACTATTAATGCTCATTATATGATGTTGCCTAAGGGAATACCAATTGTTTTATAACTGCCATCTTAGCATAGTTTTTTGCTTCCTACTTGTCAGGAACTTTGCTGATAATTATGGTTGAAACTGTTATCATTTCTAATTTGGATTGTTAGAGTTGACCAAATTGTTTAATTGGCATAGCACTTTTTAGTGAATGGGTAAATATTGTCATTGGACTGAGCTGGAAATTAATTAAATAATATATAAATGTATATTTAATATATAAGAATAGACTCCTTTATACATCAGAAAGTAGTTTCAGGATTTCCTGAAGATATTATTGGTGTCAATAAGGCAATGAACATTTTGGCTCTAGTTTTGTCTGATAGCTATAAATAGAGTATCAGCTCTAATAAGAACCAATGCTAGTCTTATCAGGATGTTAGAAAAATACCATCAAAATATCCTGGGACTTAATACATGCCCAATTTGACCATTTAAGCAACTTGTACAGAAGCATACAGGCAGGAGTGTATTAGAATCAGTTCAAACCAGCTCAAGAGAGCCAGTCGCTAAATTTTCAGTGTTTGCATTTATATCTTGGAAATTGGCAAATACCACGAATCAGGGATTGACTTATTGTTTTGTTGATTGTCGAGACTTAAGAAATTGATGGAGAAAATATTTAATGGGATTAAACTTAAAATACATCAAAGAATATTTTTCTTCCAGGACAGTCAGTTGTGCAATATTTCCCAGCACACCTTTGCACACAAGAGAATAGAATATCTGTTGCAGGGACCATCGTAAGAGCTATAGCTCTTCAACCAATGAAGTAAATCCAGAGATATTTGACTTTGGGGATTCCCTGGTACCAGAGCAATGGAAGGAACAATTTAGACAGGAGCTCAGCAAGGGGCTATTATATGTGTGGGATGTGGGAAACCAACTTACTCCTCTCTCTTTCCATCTCCTTCCAGTTCCAAATTTCACGGGCTTCTCTCAAAATTCTGTGTAACTCAGACCAAACCCTGCTATCCTTCTTTGTCTAGGAAGATCAGCAAAAATGTCAAATTCCAAGATGTTTAAATATTGCTCAAAGTATTTTGCCTTGTTAGGTTCAGCACCAGCTGAAGTCCTAGGGCTGGGAATGAGGTTGTGTTAGTTTTGTTACCCTATATGATAGAAACTAAGGGAAAAGCCATTTATCCCACCTTTCCTGGACAAGAATTACCGCTATAATATACCTAACAAATGGTCATCTGATTGAGTTTTAACTTGAATACCTCTATTGAGGGGAAGGCCCACATCCTCTAGAGCCAGCCTATGTCACTTTGGGATAGTTCTATTTTTCTTTACAATCAGGATTCAATTTGCTTCTTTTCTTTCTTTTTCTAAATTTATTTTATTCTGAACTTTAGAAATAAGAAGCATGTCTATAACAGTAGAATAGAAAAAAAGATGATTGTACATGAAACTGAAAATCTATTATGTACAACTTGCTATTCCTTTTAAATGTATAATACTTCATGTGTAACTTTTTTTTTTAAAGGGGATTTTTAAAAAAAAAAATTACTTCCACCCATTGCTCCTCGTTCACAATTTTGGGAACAAGAAAAACAAGTCATCCCTTTCTTCCAATTGCTAAACTGTTAAATACTGAAGATGGCTACCACATTTCTTCCCCTACACTGGCCCAAGTCTTCTCTTCCCCAGGTCAAATATCTCCAATTCCTTAAACCAAATATTATGTGACATGACCTTTTGTTTGTTTTCATTTTTTAAATTTTATTTTTATTTTCAGTTCTAAATCCTCTCTTTCCACTGCCACCCCTCCCCACCCACTGGGAAGGCAAGAAATGTGATACCCATTATACATATAAAATCACACGAAACATATTTTTGCATTAGCTATGCTCGGGGGGGGGAAGGAAAGAAAAATAACGGGGTAATAATTCTTCAATCTGTACTGAATCTATCAGTTCTCTTTCTGAAGGTGGATAGTATTTCATATCATGAATCCTTTGGAATTGCCCTGGATCATGGTATTGATTAGAGTAGCTAAGACTTTCACAGTTGATCATTGTTACAATCATTGCTGTTACTGTGTACAATGTTTTCCTGATTCTGCTCTCTTTACTTTGTATCAGTTCATATAAGTCTTCCCTGGTTTTTCTGAAACCATCCCCCTCATTATTTCTGATAACACAATAGTATCCCATCACAATTATATACCCCAACTTGTTCAAGCCATTCCCCAATTGTGGGACATCACCTCAATTTCCAAACTTTTTGCCACCATACACACACACACAAAAGCTGCTATAAATGTTTTATACACATGGGTCCTTTCCCTTTGATCTCTTTGGAGTATAGAACTAGAAGTGGTATTGATGGCTCAAAGGTTATGCACTGTTTTATAGCCTTTGGGCATAGTTCCAAATTGTTCTCTAGAATGGTTGGATTAGTTCAGAGTTCCACCAGCAGTACATTAGTGTCCGTATTTTCCCATATCACCTCCAGCATTTGTCACTTTTTTTTTCTGTAATCTAGCCAATCTGATGGGTGTGAGGTGGTACTTCAGAATTGTTTTGAATAACAATTCTCTAATTATTAATGATTTAGGGTTTTTTATATGACTTTTGATAGTTTTGATTTCTTTTTCTGAAAACTGCCTGTTCAAATCTTTTGACTATTAATCAATCAGGGAGTGGCTCCTATTTTTTAAAAATTTGGTTCAGTTCTCTACATATTTGAGAAATGAGACCTTATCAGAGAAAATTGCTGCAAAAATTTCCCCCACTTTCTTGCTTTTATTCTAATTTTGGCTGTTTTTGTTTTGTTTGTGAAAACCTTTCCAATTTTATATTTTCAGAAGTATCCATCTCACCCCCATGGACCTCCCTATCTCTTGTTTGATCATGAACTCTACCCCATCCATAGATTTCACAGGCAATTTCTTCCATACTCCCCTAATTGTTTATGAAATCACCCTTTATATACGTATGTATTTAAATATAGATATATTTACCCTTTTATTTATTTGTTTGTTTTTATTTATCTAGATATATATGTATAATATACCCTTTATTTCTTGTACTCATTTTGAGCTCATCTTGGTATATGTTATGAGATGTTAGTCTCTGCCTAGTTTCTGCTAGTTACTTTCCTAGAAGTTTTCGTCAAGTAATTCTTGCCCTAACCGCTGAGATCTTCGGGTTTATCTACAGGCTTCCGTACTCATTTGCTTCTGCGTACTGCATACCTAATCTATTCCATTGTGGAACCACTCTATTTCTTATCCAATATCAAATTGTCTGATGATTATTGCTTCATAATATAGTCAGTCCCCTTGCTTCCCATTCTCTCCCCCACGCCCCCGTTGATTCCCTTGATAGTCTTGGCCTTTTATTCCTTCAGATGAATTTTGTCATGATTTTATTCTTGCTCTATAAAGTGATTCTTTGGTAATTTGATTGGCATGACACTGAATCAGTAAATCAGGTAGTACTGTCATTTTTATTATGTTGACTTTGCCTACCCATCGCAATTAATATTTCTCAAATTACTTAGATCTGTCTTTATTTGTGTGGAATGTGTTTGGTAATCGTGCTCATATAGTTACTGTGTGTGTCTTGGCAAGATAGACTCCTAAGTATTTTATTCTGTCTGTAGATATTTTAAATGAAATTTATCTTATGACATGTTTTGAGGCCATTCTGATTGCCCTCCCCTGGACCCTTTCTTACTTACCAATACCCTTTCCAAAATGTGGTATCTAGAACTAAATACTATATATACTCTAGATATATAGTATATACTTATACTCTCGGCCTGACCAAAAGTATAAATTCCATAAGTCCTGGGCACCATGCCTCCATTAATACAGCCTGATTCCACATTAACTTTTTTGACAACCTTATCAGATTGTTGCCACCCATTGAGCACAGAGTCAACTAAAACCTTCAGCAGTTTACTTTTCTTAGCACTTCTGTTCTCATACAACTTTAAAAATAAATTAATCAGGGACTCTTCTCAAGATGGTCAAGTGAATGGAAGGAGAACAGTATAGTTCACACATAACTGTTCCATGGGGGGCGGTAGGTGAGGGAGATGGAAGGGAAAGCACAGCAAAAGCAGACACACTGGACCAAAACCTGATCAAATAATTCTAGGAGACATCACAATACATGTATTTTGCCAGCCCCGGATTGCACAGACACAGACACAGACAGTAGGAAAGGGGGTCCATCCAAAAAAACATATCCCTAGAACAGGAGATAAGCCAGGGAAACCTAATACTCTGTTCTAGGGGAAGGGAAATGGGAGACTGGACTAACATTTAGCCAAGGAATCCTGGAGCCTGCAACTATATCTCTTTCCTGGAACTGAGACTCAGAATCTTGTAGGAAGACAATGATCAGAACGAGACTGGGTATTGATGAGAGAAATGCAAATTAAAGCAACTCTGAGATACCATATCACACCTATCAGATTGACATGACAAAACAGGAAAATGATAAATGTTGCAGAAGATGTGGGAAAATTGGAACATTAATGCATTGTTGATGGAGTTGTGAACTAATCCAACCATTCTGGAGAGCAATTTGGAACTGTGCCCAAAGGGCTATAAAACTGTATATACCTTTTAATCCAGTAATATCATTACTAGCTGTGTAGGCCAAAGAGATCATGAAAAAGGGAAAAGGACTCATATATACAAAAATATGCATAGCAGCTCTTTTTGTAGTGTCAAAGAATTGAAAATTGAGGAGATACCCATCAATTGGGGAATGGTTGAATAAGTTGTGATATATGAATGTAATGGAATACCATTGTTCCATAAGAAGTGATGAGCAGTTGGATTTCAGAAAAACTTGGACTTACAGGAACTGATGCTGACTGAAGTGAGCAGAACCAGGAGAAAGTTGAAGATAGTAACAACACTGCGTGATGACCAACTTTGATAGACTTAGCTCTTCTCAGCGATGCAATGATCTAAGACAGTTCCAAAAGACTAGTGATGGAAAATGCTATTCATATCCAGAGAAATAATTACGGAGTCTGAATGAAGATTGAAGCATAGTATTTTCTTTTCTTTTGTTTTCTTTCTCATGGTTTTTCCCTTTTCTTCTGATTCTTCTTTCACAACATGAATAATGTGGAAATATGTTTAATATGACTGGACATGCACAGCCTATATCAGATTGCATGCTGTCTTGGGGAGGCAGGGGAGGGGGAAAATTTAGAATTCAAAATCTTATGGAAGTGAATGTTGAAAACTAAAAATAAATAAATTTTTAAAAAATAAAAGAGAAAACAAGAAGTGAACTGAATTTGTAGAAACTAATAAAAAAAAAATTTCAACCAATGGGGAAAAAAACCAAAAAGGAGCTTGGGATTCTATATTTGTATTAAATTACTATATATTTAGACATAAGATTTATATTACAACTTTTAATGCATTTTCCCCAGTCAGTAACTTTTCTGTTTATTCTGCTTTTATACGAAAGTTTTTAAAAAATCTATTGTAATCAAAATTGCCTATTTTATCTAATATGTTTGTATTTATCCTTTGATTTATAAAATTTCCCCCAAGATCACAGCTGTTAAAGGTACTTGACCTAATACTTTTCTAACATTTTATTGTGCATTTTTTATATTCACATTGAAAATTATCATGTGTATTGTGCTATGAGTTGTAAGATGTTGGGTTAATTTTCAAAATGAATCTTTAGTTGCTCATTTCTTCATTAAATATTTTAATTCTTAGCAACACTTTCCTATTAAAATAAATTTTGGCAAACTTAAAAAAAAAAGATCAAAACTCATAGACTGCCCCAGTATCGACTGCCCATTGTAGACTTCCCTGCATAGACGACCCCATCAGAAACTGCCTATTGAAAGTCATACTACATAGACCACCATCATGTAGCATACTGGCTGGCATCCTGAGGACTTTGAAATTCACAGTATCTCCTTACAGCCCTTTTCATGAGGAGCAAACTTATGATTTAAAAACAAAGGACATAAAAATTGCTTTTTTGAGAAGGAAGAGATTTGTATTTATTGTCAATGAATATTGCTGCTGTTGTGGATGAATATTTAAATACCTAATACAAGTACAAAAAGAACTTTGTTTTAATACAGGCTGCTAAAATATGTGGGTGAAGAAACACAATTTCCACAAGAGATTTTGTACAGTTTCAGAGAACATGATCCATAGTGTGGATTTGAGGACAATGCAGAGTTATGTCTCGCTTTTATGCAAACAATTGAACATTATAAAGAGGCAGAGAAATATCTTTTACTTATTAAAAACTGGACAAATGTAAAGAAATACAGCTTTGAGAGCATCACTCTACCATCAGAGGATTCCAAAGTTGTAACGCCTCATAGTATATATGCTAATTTACACATAACTCTTGTGACTAATGAGGGTATGATTAAGAAAATGAGAATGCTTATAAACATTTGAATACTGAGGTGTGTGAAGAAGGAATGCTGATTTGGGGAGTTGTGATTTTTTTAAGCAAAAGGTGAGCCACAGAGAGTCTGAAAGCTCTGAGGGAAGCCATTGAACTACAGTTTCTACAGGGAGAAAGTGGCAGAAAGGCAAGATTAGAGGAACCTGGGGAGACGTGAAGACACAGCAGGGGGGCTGAAAAAGCACCTTTTAAGACAGTAGCACTCAGAGGAAAGGCTTCAGTTGAGTGACAAACCATTGGTCCAGAGAGCTGATTTCATGGACCAGGAGCGACAGTAACCGTCATTACTCCTTAGCGCCACCTAGAGTTGGAGAAACGTGAAGCTTTTCATAATGGCTTGTGTCTGTCCAGAGCACACTCTTAGCTTCAGTACATAGGGTGAAGAACAGGCACACAATTATAGGAATCTAGCATGGAAACATACGAGGGAGGAAAACTCAAGAGTTTAGGGAAATTCGCAGCTCTAGCCTTTAGGCTTCAATGTGTTACTATTTATGAACATCTTCACCACAGGAAGTTTTACACACACACACACCACACACACACACACACTACTCTTTTACCTTAAAAAGGTATGGTGAAGAACTATATATGTGTGTGTATGTGTATACACATATATATTCATTATATAGGTATAGGTAGATACATAAGCACATATATGTACAAATGTACATATATTGAATTATTTTATTATTTGTTTGTTTTAATATATTAGTACCTATAGTATTATTTCTTTAGCCTTATTAAGTAAATAGTTGAATTTAAGGTCTAAAATGTTCATTATTGTAAGTGGCTTGTTGTATAGATAGAAAACATTGGATAGGGCTTCAAGATCTAGAGTGACATATTTTCTTAACAGGGTTATGGAAACTAACTTTGAGTTCTATAAGAGTTTGAATACAACCTTATGGTGGTGGTCAGTCTTTGGGAACACAGACTGGTTTGTGTGAGAACAAATTGAAAGTGACCGAAATCCATAAAGAAGTAGAACATTTCACACACCTCAGTGACATTGTCGGGGTGTTTATATCTCACTATAATTTTTAGATCCCATTGTTACACACTTGTCTTATGGGAGCATTGCTATAGACTAGGGGTGGGGAATCTGTGGCCTTCTAGGTCCTCAAGTGCAGCCCTTTGATTGAATCCAAGCGTCACAAAACAACTCCCCTTAATAAAAGGATTTGTTCTGTGAAAATTGGACTCAGTTGAAAGGCCACACCCAAGGACCTAGGAGGCCACATGTGGCCTCGAGGCTCCAGGCTTTTACAATAGGACTCATTATCCAGACCCCGGATAATGCAGATAAATACCCAAAAGGTCCCACTAGTACTTGTAGAAGTTTTTAGAGCCTCAAACACACACAAAATCCCAATCAAAAAGTAAGGCTGGAGAAATTAGTAAAGATGAAAAAACACCAAAGATAAAGAAATATTCTGGGGCCAGGGATGCTCAAGACAAAAAACTAAAAGATGAGAATAATTCCATGTCATCTATAAGCAAAACCTCAAAGAAAATCGCAGATTTGCTAAAAGTTCAACTAAAATTAGTGGAAGATGAGAGTTCTAGAGGAATGAATGGGAAAGGAAATTAGAGCTCTGGAGTAAATAATTGGGAAAAGAATAGCTTACCATACAAGATACAAAACTATTAAAGTAACAGATTCCTTAAAAATTAGATTGGACATAACAGAAAACAAGAAATATTAAAACAAAATTTAAAGACTGAATAAATGTCAGGAAATATAAAGTATCTCCTATCAAAAACAACTGACCTAGAATACAGGTCAAAGAGAAGAATCATTGAAACAACCTCAAATTGTTGATCATATAGATGCTATGTTTTAGGAAGTCATGAATAAAAATTGCCCAGGCTTATTAGAATCACAGCAAAAAGTGAAAGTGGAAAGGATGCGCCAATAATCTCCTAAATGAAACCTGAATGCCCAATAGCCAAAGTGCAGAACTTCCAGGTCAAAGAAAAAAGTACTAAGAGCACCCTGAAAAAGAGTTCAAGTACCAAGGAGCCACAGTTAGGATCACAGAAGACCACATGCTACCAGATAAAAGAGAGGAGAACTTGAAATATGCTGTCCTAGAAGGCAAAAGACCGAGAAAAGCTGAATATGATCTTGGAAGTGGGGATGGGGCCACAGTTGGATCTTTAACTAAATAAGGGGCTTACACATAATCCTGATGAAGAATCCAAAGCTAAATAGATACTTGGAAAAAAAACACAGAAGCCAAGAGAAACATACAAAAGTAAATATATTTAAGCATTTGGAAGGAGGTATAGGATAATGACGTATTTATATTCTAACAGAAGTGGAAGAAACAAGTGACCCCTCTGAACCCTAATGTCTTCAAAAATCAAAGGAGGAATAAATAAGGCAGAGGGAATTGAAGCAGTTTTGCCATTTTGAGGATCTTAAGAAAAAAAAGAAATAGGAAGGCAAAAGGAAAGAGGGAGGAAGGTATGGAACTTACTATCTTACATAAATTTACATAAATATGTAAACATTTTCCATAAGTAAAATATATTTTATATAAATACATATAATTATATGTAATTATAGTATATAATTATACAAACATAGAGAAATGGCTTGGGGGAGTAGGCTCCACATAAATCTCACTTTTATCTGAACTAGACAAAGGAGAATTGAATACACACACACACACACACACACACACACAGAGTTTAGTATGGATATACACGGAATTCATCAGGGAATCAAGTGAGGATAGAGAACAGGATTAAGAGAGAACATAATTGTGAAGAGAGTTTATTCAAAATAAACTTCACCTACAGAGGCAGTGAAGGGTGAAATAAGGGAAGGGAAAATAAAAGGAAAGAGCAAGCGATAGGGGATGGGGAGAGAGGAAGAAAGGAGGAGTAGTAGAAGGAAAACAGATTGCATCAAATGTAACACACTCAGCTGTTAAACACCATTTTTTGTGTAAAGAGAGTGTTTGGGGGAAAAGTAGAAAATATAATAGCATAAGAGGGAGGAAAATACACAAATTATAACTGTGAATATGAGCATAAATGGGTTGAACTTACCTGAAAAACTGAGGAGGGCAGCAGAATAGAATAGAAAGCAGAATTCAATAATATGTTATTTGTAAGAAATACACTTGAAACAGAAAATGCACACAGAGTTAAAATAACAGACTGAGTAAAATAGAATTGATTCAGGTGAACTCAAAAAAGCAGAGGTAGTAATCATGATCTCAGATAATGCTACTGTAAACACTGACGTGATAAAAAAAATGAACAAAGAAATTACATTATGCTTAAAGACAGTATAGATAATGAATTCATATCAATATTTAACATATATGCATTAAATGACATGGCATCTAAATGCTTAAAGGAAAAAGCTCATCAATGTACAGGAAGAAAGAGACAGCAAGAATTTTAGAAAAGTTAGATATGCCAGAGCTCTAGTGATGACTGAAAGGGAATGGAAAGGAGTATACTCATTTCTCTCTTGTTTCTGCTTTTGATTCTCTGGACTTTTCCACCTCTAGTTGAGCTTCCTTCTCACCCTGGAGCTGCATCTAGTCCTTCAGCTGGACTCTTTTCTCCACCAGTAAGTTCTGGCTGGAAATCTCCATGTGTAGAAGTGCTTGGACCAGTCACAGCTCACAATTTTGCTCTTGATTCTCCTAACTTTTCCACCTCTTCTCTGGCTTCTTTCTTACCCTAGAGATGCTTCTGCACTATTTGCCCTCCTCCAGCTGATAAATATTTATCACCTGTCTAGGGGAAAATGTACACATGATACAGTTTTAAGTATAATATGCATTATTAATATTTTCCCATAATTTTCTTAAGTCTAGGCAAACCAACAAAACAATAAATCAAGCCCTAATAAATAGCATTGGCTAATTTCTGAGGTGTGAATAAATGATCTGACTGAAAATTGCAAATTGAGTTTTCTTGAGTCAACACACCTTACTCTTTTCTTCCTCTTTTCAGCTCCCTTTAATGTATTGTCTTCTCTCATTTGAATATAATCTCTTTGAGGATAGGAATTGCCTTTCTTTTTGCTTTTTTGCTAATATATACTCCCCGTCTCAGCACAGTGTCTGGCACATATTAAGTTTATCTATCTATCTATCTATCTATCTAGATATTTATCAGCTGCACATGGTACAAAAATTGGCCATGTACTATGACATAAAAATCTCACAAGGAAATACAGAGGATCAGAAATATTAAATACATCTGTTACCAACCACAATACAACAAAATTATATCTAATAAAATGCCATTGAAGAAAGGCTTAAAACTTAGAGATTAAATCACTTAATCCTAAAGAATAGATAGTTCAAAGACCAAATTATAGAATCTATAGAAATTTTCAGCAAAGGAAATGACAACGAAGAGAAAACATACCAAAGCAGTTGTAAGGGGACTTTTAATTCTCTAAACAGTTTCATCAACAACATTAAAAGGAAGAACAGATCAATGAATTGGACACAGAACTAACTAAATATTAAAATAGGAATTCTCAAAATTTGTAAATTAAATTAAAATTTAACAAATTTGTAAGCCAAAAAACCCCATTGAATTAGTAAATCAGACTACAAGCAGTTGCTAGTATGAAAAATTTAAAAAATCACAACAAATAATAAAGGAAGTTATTAGAAAGTATTTAATCCCATTACACACCAACAAAACAGTTTAAGTGAAATGGATGAATATCTACAAAAATAAAATTACACAGATTAATAGAATAAGAAATCAGGTATTTAAAATAACCCCATCTCAGAAAAAGAAATTGAACAGTCCATAAATAAACATTCAAAGGGATTATTAAAAAAAAAGCCCAGAAGCAGTTAGCTTTACAAGTAAGTTCTATTAAACATTAAAAGATCAAGTATTTCCACTCTTCTATAAACTGTTTGCAAAAGTATGAAAAGATGGGATTCTACTGAATTCATTCTATTATATAAGTATGGTCTATACACTTAGAACAGGAACAAGTCAGAGATAAAAAAAAAAACCCGAAAAAACAACCAAACTATAGACCAGGGTTTCTAAGGAGAATTAATGCAAAAGTTTTAAATAAAATATTAGCAAAGAGATACAATGACACAGTCAAGATTATATATTAGAAACAAATAGAATTTGTACCAGGAATGAAAGACTGGTTTAATATTAGTTCAACTATAAACAAAAATAGGTCACATCAATAATAAAACTACAAAAGTTACATGATTATATTGTTAGATACTGAAAAGGCTTTTAATAAAGTACTCCATGTTAAAAAAACACTATAAAACAGAGGAAAAAACTGATCATTGCTTAATATGATTAAATAGTAGCTATATAAAGCCAAGAGCCAACATTATATGTAATGGAGATAAAGTAAAGCCCTTTCCAAGAACAGGGAAGAGCAAAGGCTTTCATTATCACCACTCACTTAACATAGTACTAAAAATACTAGCTATAAGGTAAGAAAGGGAAATTGAGGGAATAATCAGTAAATCCTAGATCAAATTTAAAAATTAATTGAAGCAATTAATAGCTTCAGGATAAAAAATACATCCACACAAATCAACAGCTTTTCTATATATTGCCAAAGCAGAGTAGCAAGAGGCAGAAAGAGAAATTCCATTCAAATTAATTATAGAATGTATAGAATGTAGGAGTTCATCTATCCAGGCACACATAGGAACAACTCCAATTTTGTAGCTGAATACAACTATAAAACATCCTTTACAGAAATACTTACATAAATGGAGAAATATTAATTGCCAACCCATCCTCAGAAAAAGAAATTGAACAAATCATAAACTCCTCCCAAAAGAAAATGAATAGGCTATGCCAATATAATAAAAAATATAATACTACCTAAATTAATTAATTTATTTAATGCCATACTAATCAACTTAACAAAAGAATACTTTATAGAGCTACAAAAAAATAATATCACAATTGATCTGGAGAAATGAAAGGCCAAAATTCTTAAGGGAAATACTGAAAATAAGTGGGAAGAAAGCTCTCCTCGTCCAACCCATTTGATACTGGTTGAAAAATAGTCATTAGAAGAGATTAGGTATACATCATATAGAAGTATACGAGTACATTAAGGCCGTGTAGGATAAATCCAAAGATTGCACTTACTAGAGTAAAGAGTTACAATTTGACAAGAACTGCCTAGGAAATTGATACGGTTTCTGGCAGAAATTAGGTATAAACCAACATCTCATACATCATACCAAGATAAGCTCCTAATGGGTACATGGTCTAGATATAGAAGGTCACATGACTAACAAATTAGAGGAGCAAGAAAGAAAATTACTTTAGCAGCTATGAATAGGGAACTAGCTCATGACCAAACAAGAAATAGAAAGGATTGTAGAAGATAAAATGGACAATTTTTATTACATAAAAATGAAAAGTTTTTGCACACATAAAATCAATGCAATTAAAAGAAGAAAAACAATAACTTAGAAAGATCTTTTCTCCCACTCTCTAATAGACAAATGATCAAAAGATAGGAATAGTTTCTAAAAGAGAAATCTAAGTAATCAACATACAAAAAAGCAATCCAAAATTCTAAAAATTAAGAGTCAAAGAAATGAAAACATTGCCAGTGTTTGACCTCACCACCATCAAATAGACAAATATGACCCAGAAAAGGAAAATAACAATTGTTGGAGTTGCTGAGGGGAAAACAGGCACACAATTGAACAGTGAGGTGGAGCTTTATAAGTCCAGCCATTCTTGAAAGCAAGTGGGAGCTATGTCCCCAAAGTTAGAACACTACATTCTCTTTGATACAGGGATGCATCTAGGCCTATGCCTCAAAAATATTTTTAAAACAAGTAAAAATACCTACAGATTTAAAAATATTAATAGAAGCTCTTTTTAATTAAGAACTGGCATGAAGGAGACATCATTAATTGGAAAATAGCTAAACAAATTATAGCATATGAATGTAATGGAATTGATGAAAGGGGAGGTTTTCAGAGAAACCTGGGAAGACCTTTAGGACCTGATTCAGAGTGAAGGGAGCAGAACTATACAAAAAACCTTATATAATGAAACAACATTGTAAAGGCAAGGGACTTCAAAATGATTAAGTCTGATCAATGGAATGACCAACCATTACTTCAGAGGACTATTAGCTTAAATAGACATATTTTCAGACATGGCAGAAGTATAGATTTCATTTTGCTTGATTATACTTTTTTGTGTTTTTATTCATATCTGTTGTTTTTTACATCATCATAGTTATCCCTAGTAGCCCTCCTTCTCCCTTTCCCATTGAGTCATCCCACATAACAAATACTATTTTTTAAAGTGAAAAAATGGTTGGTATAACTAATTGATACATTGAAAAATTCTGAAAAAAGATGCAACATGTAACACCTGCGGACCTCCCATTTCCACGAAGGGGTGGGTTGAGAGGTGTCCTCTTACATCTTCATTCAAGTCATATTGGATCTTTATGATTTTGTTACATTCGCTTTTGATTTTTTGGTGTGTTTTGTTTCCTTTTCTTTCCATTTACATTGTGTTGCAGTTACTACATTATATTATTTTCTTGGCACTGCTTAACTTCACTTTACATCAATTCCTATAGATCTTTCCATGCTTCTCTGTATTCATCACATATATAATTTCTTGCAGAACAGTAATATCACATTACATTCACGTAGCACAATTTATTTAGCCATTCCCTAGTTGATGACTATTTGCTTGGTTTCCAATTGTTGGCTGTTTGGGGATATATGGGGACTTTTTTTTTTATCGATGGCTTCTTTGAGGATGTAAGTCTGGTAATGGAGTATAAGTCCGGTAAATCTGGTTCAAAGGGTACGGACATTTATTTTCATAATTCCAAATTGCTTTCCAAAATGGTCGTACCATTTTGCAGCTCCACCAACAATGTATTAATGTGTCCATCCATCCCAACATCCTTCCAACATTGAGTATTGCCATTTTTTGTCATTTTTGCCAGTTTCCAGGATGTAAAATAAAATCTCAGGGCTATTTTGATTTGCGCTTCTCTTTTTATTAGTGATTTGGAACATTCTGTCCTGTAGTTATTGACTATACTTTTTTTTTTCATTAAGTGACAGAGCCAGGATTTGAATCCAAGTTTTGTGACTCTTTTTAAAAATTTGTCTTTATTTTCAGTTCCCTATTGTATTCTTCCATCCATCCCTCCCTCCCTCGCCCATTGAGAAGGTAAGAAATAAAATACTTATACATATATAGTCATGTAAAACACAATTCTGCATCAGAAGTGTTCTGAAAAGAAAACAAGAAAAATAAAGGAAATAAAAATAAAGGGGTATATGGGTGCTCAAGGAAGACTAGCACCTCTGATGTGAGGGCTGCCCATGCCATTTTAACATTTTTTACTTACCTTGAAGTCCTGTGGCAATAGGCAAGTGATGAAGCAGGAGGTATCGAGCTGTAGTCATAACCCTGCACACAGGCTGCCCAGGGCATAGGACTGTCTCTCACTGGATCAAAACAAGAGTAGATTTGGCAGCCCCACGGGTGTCTGAGCAGCCTTTTTTTTTGTTGTTAAGGACCACACTGCTTACCTTCTGGAGGGAGGAAGAGGCTAGAAAAGGTGTCCTAAAAATTGCCTACTTTACCTAACCTAACCCTAGCCTGCAGATGTGGATCCTACCCTTGATTCAAAACACAAAAAAAGTATAAAAACTTTTGCCAACATAATGTGCACACACTTATAGACAACATGAAATCTAGGAAACTGGAAAGACAAATAGCTCTTGTTGTGAGAGAACTCTGCAGGTGTCACATCCAGATAGTAACCCTGCATGAAACAAAGCTGGCAAAGGAAGGCCCACTTACTGAAGTCAGAGCTGGAAACACGTTGTTTTCTGGAGCGGCTGCCATGCTGAAGAGTATCATGAAGCCAGCATAGGTTTCACAATTAAACCTAGTAAACAAGCTTGTCTGCTTGGCTTCCCAAAGGGAGTGAATGACAGGCTCATGACAGTGTGAGAGTGCCTACTGCAACAAAGTGCCAAGCCATCATCATCAGTGTGTATGCTCCCCATGACAAGCCCTGATGTGGTCAAAGAAAAATTTTATGAAGACTTGGAGACTCTCATCATCAATGCGTCAAAGAGGACAAGCTTCAAATTCTTTTTTAAAAATTTTTTTAGTTTTAGGCAATTGGGGTTAAGTGACTTGCCCAGGGTCACACAGCTAGTAAGTGTCGAGTGTGTGGTCTGAGGCTGGACTTGAACTCAGGTCCTCCTGACTTCAGGGCCAGTGCTCTATCCACTGTGCCACCTAGCTGCCCCAAGCTTGACATTCTTAATGGCTTCAATGCTAGAGTAGGCACAGGCCATCAAATACCGCAGAGAGGAATGCAGTCAGAAGCAGAGAAAGCAACAGTCACTTATTACTGAAGACTTGTGCGTCTCATGACCTTCTCATCACCAACACTGTTTTCCATTTAACCAAATGCAATATAATTTCACAGAGCAAACATTGGCATTTAATAGACTGTGTGTCATTGTAAGGAGAAAAGACAGACAAAATGTGAAAGTGACAAAGGTGATGTGTGGTATAGAATGCTGGGCCAATTATAGATATATCCTCTCCAAACTAAACATTTGCATTCAGTAAAAGCAGTGGCCCCAAGGCGAGATGACTTATCAGAAAACTTCATTTCTACAGACTAGAGCACTTCCCCAAGTGTAAACAGTTTGTTGCTAACTTGGAGGTGAAATTATTATTTTCTTTTCTGTTAATAACCAATTATTAAATTAGGATTAAGATTTTTTCTCTCTTTTCCTCATTCAGGGACAAACTCCTGTAACTCAGTCAGTCTCTGGAGGACATTGGCTGAAAGATGAGATTACCCAAATCTTCCTGGAGCAAGCTCCTTGATTTTGGGTGGGAGGGCACACAACTAGAAACTCTTACTTCTCTTTAGAGTGTCAACAGAATCTAATCTAGGTGAATTCCATCTCCAAAGCATTAAGCCCATGTCCTTGAATCCTTCTACTGGGGTGATCCAGCTCAGGAAGAAAACCAACTAGAGTTGTCTGGGTACAGATGGATTCCTTTGTCCAAACTGCTGGAAGTGGCAGAGTCTCATGATCAAGCCACGTTCTCAGCAGGAAGAGCTGAAGATTTTCTGTCTACCTCCTCATTTAAAAGTCCATTCCTTTATTAACTGTTCACTAATCAGGGTTAATTTCTTCTGTCAGGAGAATTCCCTTTCAAAAAACTATTTAAGGCACCAGTGTCTCTATTAGGTGTCTCTGATTACCAAAAGAAACCATTTACCATCAATTCATGATTATCAGTCAACCTAATTAATAAATTGATTATTAATTACTCAGAAACTCTGCATCTCAGGCTTTTCATTTGTCTCAGAGGGAAAGCTGAGCCAACACACAGCTGGCAACAGTGGAGCAGAAAAAGAGTGGGCAGCTTTCAGATATTTGGTATACAGCACCACATTCACTCATCTGGGCCAGAACATTCTCAATCAAGATTGACAAATATGATGGGGAAATTTATAAGCTGCTACATGAAAAACAAGAACTCTTCAAGGTTTACCAGCAAGATAGCTTCCTTCATCTCTACAAAGGCAGCATTTAAAGCTTAGAGAGATGCAGGATTCTTGGCTCAGTGAGAAGGCAGATGAAATTCAGTTTTACTCTGATAGTAATAATCCAAAGCACTTTTATGATGTTCTGAAGGCTATTTATGGGCCAAAAATGTATGGTGCATCTCAATTGCATTCAGTACTGATGGAGCCATGATTTTAGAAAGATGGATTGAACAAGGCTGGACTGAATAAGGCTGGCAAATAAAGGCCAGCTTACCAAAGTCAGAGCTGGATACAGATCTTTCTGGAGTGGTAGCCATGATGATGAGGGGCGTCTTGAAGTTGGCATAAGTTTTACAACCAAATCTAATCTAGTCAACAAGCTTATATGCCTCTCAAAAGGAACGAATGAAAAGCTCATAGCAATGCAACTTATCAGTGAGAGTGAGAGTTCATGTAAGGATGCCTGGATTTTATGTGTACTACACATAAAGTATAGTACAAAGTTTTTACACAAACAAAACCAATGCAGTTAGAATTATAAAGGAAATAGTTAATGAGGGGAAAATATTTGCAGCAAATTCTGTAATAAATATTGGATATCCAAGATATATAAGTAATTAATACACATATGTAGGAGTAAGAGTTATTCCCTAATAGATAAATGGTCAACAGCTATGAACATTTCTCAAAAGATTATCAACGACCATATGAAAAAAATCCTCCAAACTAATAGGAAGAGAGATGCAAATGAAAACTTTGAGGTTCTGCCTCTATGAGACTGGCAAAAATGATACACAGAAAAAGGAAAATAACAGTTATTGGAGGGGCTGTGTGAGGACAGGGACCCTAATATACTATTGGCAGAGCTTTAAATTAGTCCAGTTGTTCTGGAAGACAATTTGGAATTATGCCCAAAATATCACTAAGCTCTATATACCCTTTGACTCACCCTTGAAATACCACTACCAGGTTTATACTCTCTCCCAACCCCCCACTCCAAGAGGTCAAAGATTTTTCCCCAAAGAGGAAAAGGATCTATGTGTAAAAATATATTTATACTAGCATGCTTTATTGTAATTAAGATCTGGAAACAAAAAGAGTATTCCTCAATTGGAGAACGGATGAGAGGCAGCTAGCTGGTACAGTGGATAGAGCACCAGCCACGGAGCCAGGAAGACCTAAGTTCAAATCCAGCCTCAGACACTTGACATTCACTAACTGTGTGATCTTGGGCAAGCCATTTAATTAAAGAGAGGAAGAGAGAGGGAACAGATGAACAAATTACAACATATGAATGTAATGAAATATTATTGCAAAGGGAATTGATTTAGCAAAACCTGAAAAGACTTGTATGAACAGATGCAATGAAGTGAGCAGACCAGGAAAACAATTCATATAATGACTGCAAGGATAAAAGGATATAAGTATACAACAGAAAACAATTTTAAAAGACATCTTGATCAATGCAATGACCAGTCACAGCCCCAGAACACTGATAATGTAGCATCCCATCTCTTGAGAGATAGTGGACTATAGTTGTAGAATGAAACACAATCATTAGATAAATTTGTTTTCTTTAATTATACATATTTGTTACAGGGGAGGGCTTTTATTTGCCACAGTGGGAGTTGTAGGGTGGAGTGGAGTGACAGAAATGCGAAAGAGAAAAAGTCTCAATGAAACCTTAAAAAATACAGGAAGAGAATAGAAGGAAGTTCTGAAGGGGCTAAAAAGAAGCAAGGAAGATTTAGAATGGCCATGTCAAATTTCATAAATACTTAACACTTAAGTTATACATAATAGAGATTTGTGGTTTTCACATACAACTCTTTTTCTGTTTTTTACACATGGAAATGTTCATATTTGTTGCTGTTTGTCAAATTCACAATTAAAAAAAAAACCCAAAGCCAACAAATCTGAGAAGACCAAACAAACCCTTTGAAAAAGTAATTCCCTTATCAGTTCGTGGATATTTTGTTCCATTGTATAAGGCTCCCCTCAGACACCAAAACACTTAAAAATTATAAAATCATAGCAATATAATGTGTTGGTCAAAAGTAGAACAGTTATTTTAAAAGACAAATGAATATCAAACTTACATTTTGGGGGGATTCACTTCCATCCAGAGGAATTATTGAGCCAATAATTCTAGTTTTAGGATCAGTTTGCTAACCAAAACAGGTTGAGAGCAACCACAAGGTTATGAACTCTAATAGCCAGGGATCTGATTTAAACAAGGACCAGAGGTAGTTTGTCACAATGGACAGGGCGGGGCATAGAAGGAATGTCTAAACCAGCAATACATTATTACACTCCACTGAGGAAAAACACCTCTTATCACAAAGGCTTTCCAGAAGGTGTGGTAAGAAAGTGTTTGAAAAATGCTATATCCCCTGGGAAATTTTTTCCCAGCTAGCTCAAGTTGCCTCAAGCAGTAGAAGCATAAATGGAATCGTTTATCTTCCCCACAAATCTGGGAAGGTAGGTTTGTGGCTTCTCTGCCACACTCATCCTTCTACTTGGAACACAGAGGCCAATTCAACAGTCCTTCCCTACCACTCACTGGCCTCCAGCCTATCTCTCACCTTTCTGTTTGCTTCTTTGTTATCATCCATACCAGTGGACCTTTTCGGAACCCCTTTTGCCCTATTATTTCTTCACACACACTCAGTTCCATCCATCTAACTCCTCACAAACTATCTTTTTTACTAGCCCCCTCACAACTGTGTCTTGTAGAGCTCTTTTTCTGTTGTGGGTTTAATTCCCCTACATCCTCACACTCTTTTCTTTCTTTCTTTTAACTGAGCCCTTACTCTCTCCATCTACTGCCTATCAAAATGAAGGTCTACAGAGCTGTTGTGCTGACCTCATTATTGTATGTCTGAAACCTGGACAGTATGCCAGCGCTCTGCTAGGAATCTAAATCACTTCCATTTAAGTTCTCTTAGAAAGATTCTGAGGTTCGCCTGGCAAGATAAGTCCTTTGTGAGCTAAACTATGAAGCATTCACTCTACTGCAGAGAGCAGAGAAGCAGAATCATAGCACCTCAATAGAAATGAGACACGCACAAATTTAGAGACGTCTCCATTCCAAATGTTCGTATGTGCTGTTTGTGCCTGACAGAGCATTCCAAGCTTGTATTGATCTGATCAGCCCCAGTTGCATATGCTGTACCTTGATTCCAACGTAGTGATGTCATTTAGGGCCTCTTCAAGAATGAAGGACAACAACCAACCGACCAACTTCATCCCTACCATGGTCCTTGCTAATGGAATCCTCACATTCTACTACCCTTGCTCAATGAGAGAATCAATCAATTGATCAATAAACATTTATGAAGTGGTTATTATGTGCCAGACACTGTGCTGAGTGGTTGGGATTCAAAGAGAGGCAAAAAACACTACCTGCCCTCAAGAAGCTTATAATCTAATGAGGGACTAATTATACAAACAAATATATACAAAGCAAACTATATACATAATAAATCAGAGACACTTAACAGAGGGAAGGCATTGGAAATAGGAGGGGTTGGAGAAGGCTTCCTGTAGAAGATAAGATTTAAGTTGTGATTTAAAGGAAGCCAGTTAGATCACTAGTTGGAATAGAAGAAGGAAAGAATTCCAGGCATGGAGGATAGCCAGAGAGTATGCCCAGAGCCAAGAGATGAAGTATGTTGTTCATGGAATAGCCAGGAGGCCAGTGTCATTGGATTGAAGAGTACATGTCAGGAAGTATGGTGTAAAAACACTGGAAATGTCGGAGGTGACTAGGTGATGATAGCCTTTGAATGTCAAACAGAACATTTTGTACTTGACTCTGGAGGCAATAGGCAGTCACTGGAGTTTATTGAGTAGGAGAGTGACATGATCAGACCTGAGCTTTAAGGAAAATCACTCTAGTGACTGAATGGAGGATGGATTGGAGTGGGGAGAGACTTGAGGCAGGCAGATCCACCAGTAGGCTTTTGCAGTAATCAAGTTGTGAGACGATGACAGCCTGTACTAGAGAGGGGGCAGTGTCAAAGGAGAGATGAGGGATATGGAGGAAGATGTTGGGAAGGTGAAATCAACAAGCCAACAGACTGGATTTGTACGGAGGGCAAGAGATGGTGAGAAATACAGAATGACATCTAGGTTGTGAGCCTGAGAGCCTGGTGTTGCCCTCTATAGCAACAAAGAAGGTAGGTGAGGTAGGAAGGTGTAGGGGGAAGGATAATGAGTTCCCTTCTGGAGACTGACGTTTAAGATATGTAGTGGACATCCACTTTGAGATGTTTGAAAAAGGCAGTTGGAATTTGGATACTGGAGGTGAGCAGAGAGTTTGGGACAGGATAGGTGAATTTATGAATCATCAGTATAGAGATGATAGTTAAATTGAAAGAAGCAGATGAGATCATCAAGTGAAATAGGATAAAAGCAGAAGAAAAGAGGGCCCAAGACAGAACCCAAGAAACACCTACCATTAAAGGGAGTGATCTGGGCAAAGGAGACAGAAAGGGGAGGTCAAATGGGTAGGAGAACCAGAAGACAGCAGTGTCCTGAAAACCTAGAGAGAAGATGTCAAAGGTCGCAGAAAGGTCAAGGAGGATGAGGATTGAGAAAAGGCTACTGGATTTGGCAACTAAGACATCATTAGCAACCTTGGAAAGAGCATTTTTGGTGGAATTATAAAGTCAGAAGCCAGATCATAAGAGATTAAGAGAGTAAGAGGAAGGAAACTGGAAGCTATTGGAGATACCTCTTTTCTAGGACTTTAGCTACAAATATCAAAACAGATAATAGGGATGAAAGGATCAAGTAAGGGTTTTTTCAGGATCTAGGGGGCAGTGACAGTGATATTTTTAAAAGTATCAGTAAAGTACTTTAAAAAAAGAGAAAAGAAAGAAAAGTGGTTGGTATGGTGTGCCAGCCAACTTTTGTTCCCATTCATTATTCCATCATTGTTACTCTACTTCTTTCATAAGTATGCACCATCTGCTTAGGTCACATTCTCTCTTTACTGCTCTACTGCCTTCATCTAACACTTATGACATATTTCTGTTTTCCTTGATATGTATTTGACTTTCACTTTTTTCTTTTCTATTGATGACATCTCAGTGACCTTCAATATGCTGATGATCCAACTGAGACCAAAACTGTCATCTGGACTCTGATCTCATCCACTTTAGCCACCCATCACTGTGCTTAACATCTAACCCTGTCATATCTCTCAAATCTGCTTTTCTCTCTCACCAGGATCCCTGTGTCACAGTTGTCTCAATCCTGAATGAGGGCAAGTTGGAATAGTGACCTTGGGATGGTCTTGAAAAATACTTCAATATCCATCTCCATTTTGTATAAAAAAGTGATAGAAACAAGGTGGGGGGAGACAGAGGGAGAGAGAGAATTATTTGATTTTCTACCCAACCTGGATTCCATCAAGCCTTCTCTTAAATGACCTAAACGCCTTTGACCTGCCATACCTGCTGTCAATTCCCAGCTCTTAATCATCCCCACCACTTAATTTTTCCATTCCTACTCCCCGTTTACTGACTATTGCTGCTGAGTTATAAAAGTGTACTTGACTAGGTACACCACATCTGAAATTCATAGTCTGATCGCAACAGTATTAATCTCGTCTCCTTATCATATTCCCCATAGAAGCTTTTCTAATCCTTTTCTACATCTTTCAAGACTCAAAGTCAATTTCCCAACTCCTAATCTGATGGAGGCAGAGAGCAGAACTGAGCACTCACTTTATTGAAACAGCCCTTTTCTTTTTTTAAAGATTTTATTAACCTCTTAATCTTATTTATTTTGGCAAGGCAATTAGGGTTAAGTGACTTGCCCAGAGTCACACAGCTAATGAATGTTATGTGTCTGAGGCCAGTTTTGAACTCAGGTCCTCCTGACTCCTGGGCCACTGCTCTACCCACTGTGCCACCTAGTTGCCCTGAAACAGCTCTTTTCAAGGTCATCATTGATTTCACGTAATCATTAGAAAAGCTTTTCTCAGTCCTTTACATCCTTGACCACTCTTGATACTATTAGATAACTCAGATGCCACCTCCTTCTTTGAAACTCTTTGTTCCTTTGGCTTCTTTATCACCACAGAGTCTTGGTTTTTCCTCTGCCCTTCTTACTGCTCCTTAGCTTCTTTATTTAACATGTTGGAAAGAGCACTGAATTTGGGATCAGAAAACCTGAGTCTGAATTTCAGTTCTGCTACCACTATCCACTACTTACGTGGGTGACAAGTCATTCCAACTTCCCAGGTCTCACCTGTAAAATGAGAGCATTGGACTGGACATATCTAAAGTCCTTAGCAGATCCAAGTCCTATGATCCTATGGTGCCTCCTTTATGATCCTATTGGACTACCTGTGGCCCATTATTCTATATAACTGATTCATACCCTTTTCCAGTCATACATGTTATTGATGTACCTTTTACATCATTTCTCACTTGCAAGTCAGCATGCTAAAATGCTGTAGACCATTTAACATAAAGCATGAGTTTCCTCCATTGTCCTTTAGATCACAGTTGATTTCTCCCAGAACGTAGTATTCTCTGGGTATCAGGAGTTGGATCAGGATGCATCCCACAGAACATGAATGGGGATGGACCTGAAGAGACTATTCTATCAGGCATGCACTTAGTTGCCCTGGATGCCTCCAGCTGATGCTAATGCAATCCCCTTTTTGGTCCCTTGGACCTGTGATGGTAGAAAGGGATATGTGCATTAAGAAAACTGGCCACTGAGCCAGGAAGAGTTACTCAGTAGACTTTATTTTTTTGGTAGGCTTTAAAAAGGGGAGATGGCTTCTTTGTGCAGGTTGTTGGCACATGGGCAATGAACACACATCCTGTCTTAGAGAGCTTGAGCCTGGGCCTTGGGCCCATGGCTGCCTTTTCTGTTTTTGGTTCCTTCTATGAGCACAGGTATTCCAACAGCAATAGCAAAATGTGCATGTGCAGCCTTCAAAGCAGCCTTATGAATCTGCGAGGTCAGGAGATCCTGAATCCTTTGTTAAGAGCTGACTGGCAGGAAGAAGAGTGTTCTGCAACTACACATTCTTGAAGAAGATAACCACCAGCAGAAACAGTCAAATCCTTGTCCTGGCTTGCAAGAAGCCATGGACCCTTTCCAGTCTTTTTCTGAAATCTGCCTGTTCATCATTTCTTATTGCACAATAGTGTCATCACATTAATATACCACAGCTTGTTCAGCCATTCCCCAATTGATGGGCATCTCCTCTGTCCACTGACTTAAGAATAAGATTTAGTATCCATATCCAAAGAAAGAACTATGGAGTTTGAATGAAGATTGAAACATACTATTTGCTATTTTTTTCTTCTGTTGTGTTTTGTTTCCTCTTTCTGGTGGCTCCTCCTATTAGTTCTAATTCTTACTTACAACATCATTAATGTGAAAATATGTTTAATAGGAATGTATACGTGTAGCCTATATCACATTGTGTGCTGTCTTGGGGAGGGAGGTAGAGGAGAAGAATTTAAAACTCAAAAGCTTATGGAAGTGATTGTTGATAATTCCAAATAAATCAATTTTTAAAAAGAAACAAACAAACAAAAAAAGAAGACATGGACCCAATCAGATTGCATGCTGTCTTGAGGAGGGGAGAAAGGAGAGAGGGGAAAAATTTTAGAACTCAAAATCTTATAAAAGTGAATATTAAAGACTTAAAAAAAAAGACATAAAGACATGGACCTAAAAGGAACTATCTGAATGGTTCAGAGTAAAGTCAAAGGTGAAATGCTGATTCCATAGTCCTGTAAACTGCTTCATAATTTGATTTTTAAGTCCTGGGAGAATACAAGAATTAGATTACCGCTGTTTGCTAGAACCTCTGTCAATACATGTTTGTGTGTCTCATATGAAGCACGTGTGTGTAGGAAATAGTTGTCCTATCCCCAATTTATATTGTACATTGGGTGCTTTTATTGCTTTTCTCTTTTGGGGGAGACACAAGCCATGGACCAAATCTTAGTTTTAAGTGATTCTTCCCCAGGACTTTTAGGTGAGAGCCCTGGATCCAACAGGAAGGACGGAAGGACGGACGGAAGGAAGGATGGAAGGAAGGGAGAAAGGAAGGCAGGAAGGCAGGAAGGAAGCAGACAAGCATTTATTAAGGCCTTTCCATATGCCAGGTTCTGCGCTAACAGCAGTTGTTTTTGTTGTGATACCCGTTTTGCAGGCACTTAGCATCACCGGGTAACGTTGTATTAAACAAGAAGGGCTTTTGTAATAATGAATAGCTTGGGCACATTCAAAGCACTATGTAATTTCCCAAATATGATAGCTTGATTTCATCTTCCTTTAACTCACTGCCCTGGCCTGGATCCCAGATATTGGGTCTAGATCACTGTCCTCGGAATATAATGGAAAAGCCTTTATTAAGTACTTACCTTCCGTCAAGCAATGTGCTAAGTCCTGGTGGTAGGAACAGAAAAGAACGCCAGCCTCCTAGCTTTCAAGTATTCGCATCGCAGTAAGAAGAAACACAAAGTAAATACATAGGGGAAGGTTCATAGAAATGCTTGCTGGTCCTCAGGATGTCCCTGCAGGATGGATGACAAAGCCAATGGTGATGGGTCATATAGCAATACCTAGGAGTCCAGAGGCCAGAGCAGCAGGGATCCATTGAATGAATTAAATGTTTACTATGTGCCAGGCATTGTGTTAAATACTAGGGATATAAATAGAAAAAGCCAGACAGTCTCTTTCCTGCAGCAGCTTATGTTCTCATATGGGAGAATAATATGGATACAACCTTAATACTGTGTAACCTGTTTGCTCTTTCCCCAGCCAAATGTTTCCATGTAGGAAACCTGGTTGAACCAGGGAGGGTACTCAGCTAAAGAAAAGCTTGGAGTTGGGTCCTACTAGGTACACTTTGGGGATATGCCCAAACAGGTGTGCAGTGTCTCACTCCATTGGCAGGGTCTGATGAGATCTAGGTTTAGATGCTTGAGCCAGTGGGTTAGTTGGCACAAACTCAGTCACCAATCAGTTGGGGCTCTAGGGATGGAGATTCAAAGATGAACCAATTAACTTTTCTTTGGATGAAAGACCCAGGATTCTGGAAGACCCAGGTGTGGAGGTCAAGGTCGCAGACTCTGTATGGAGGATGTTGTTCCAGGTAGAAAAGAAATCACCATAGCAAGCAGATGGTAAAGATGGCCTGGGTAGACGGCTGGATTTGGGGATGTCCTGGAGATAGCCAAATTATTAAATTTTCACTCTGAGTATTTACACCCTCAGAAACTTGTAAATACTGCAAATCAATGATTGTTTTCTTAATTGTTTAGACTGAAGAAAGTGATGGAGATAAGGTAAATAACAGGTACTTTTTTTTTTGAGAATCAATTGTTAAAACACTTACCATCACACTCCTGTCTCGATGGGATGTGTAAGTAAAACATCTGCCCCACTAAACTATCTTCCCCACTACTCTGCTGCTCTGCCCTCAGGTGGGGAAATTGGAAGAAATCATCCATTGTCACATTCTCAGGAAGCTGAACTTAACACCAGCACCAACATCTCTTCAAAAGGCAAGGTTGGGGGAGTGCAGCAATCTCACCAAGTATGCCCTAGTCATGTCCACCAGTCCTAGGTAGGGATTGGCTTTTTCAGCTTCCTATTGCCATTAGCTATAACTTCAGCCTGTGAACATCCTCAGGAGAAAAAGGGCAGGTGCGATTTAATCTTCCTTAGAGCCAAGTTCAAGCATCATAGCTACTTTTTTTTTTGAATCTTGGGGTAAAAACCAGGTGGCCATCACAAGCCCATTCCAGAATCCACAGTCCCCAAGACAATTCACTACTTAGCCAGAGGGCAAAGGATTACACTAGAAAGCATATAATAAATATCAAATGAGTGGTATAGATAGGAGTTCAAAGGAAAGGATATTATCTAGGACTTGAGTGTTCCAAGTATTAGAGAAGGTTTAATTTGAGTGAATCATATAACTGGAGCAAGCTTTGAAGGAGGGCATACCTACTTTATAAACTTCTGAGTTGAGAAAGGAATTCATGTGTTTTGGAATACAATTAAAAAAACCAAAACCTAGAAACGCAACAGATCAAAAAACCCTCAAACATGTCAATATAGAGAATCTTAACACTGAAGAGATTAACAAAACTAAAAGTTTAAAAAAACCCACTGAATTGAAAAAAAACCTAGCAGCTTTTTTTTGAGGGGGGAAGTAGTAAAACAGGTAAAGAATTAGATAATCTGAGTTTTAAAAGAGATAAAAACAAATTATAAAAAAACCAAATGAAAAATGAAAATAAGAATTCACAATTGAAGATGAAATAAAGGAAACTATCAGAAACTCTTCTGTCCAGTTATATAACAACAAAATGGACAGATGAAATACATGAATATTTATAAAAATATGAAATACCCGGATTAACATTATTTAAAGACAAGGCCTTTATAACCCCACCCCTCTCCACACTCTGATCCAGCAGCACTGACATCCTTGGGATTCCTTGAACAAGTTACTCCATCTCGCACTCCAGGCATTTTCACTAGTTGTACCCATTCCTGAAATGCTTTCCCTCCTCATCTCTGCCTCCTTGCTTCCTTCAAGTCCCAACTAAAATCTCACCACCTACAGGAAGACTTTCTCACTTCTAGTGCCTTCCCTCTGTTGAGTATTTCCTATTTATCCTGTATGTAGCTTGTCTGTACACATCTTCCCCTCTAGATTGTGAGCTGCAGTGTCTTACTTCTTTGTATGCCCAGGGCCTAGCATAGTCTCTGGCACGTAACAGGCACTTACTAAATGCTTACTGCCCTAAATAAA
Source organism: Phascolarctos cinereus (assembly GCF_003287225.1). NCBI lineage: Eukaryota > Metazoa > Chordata > Mammalia > Diprotodontia > Phascolarctidae > Phascolarctos > Phascolarctos cinereus. The sequence continues at coordinate 209,101,767 of NW_027555514.1, forward strand.
TAACCCAACGTCAGAAAAATAAATTGGACAAGCCATAAATGAACTCCCAAGGAAAAAACATTAGAACCAGATGGATGTAAGTGAATTATATCAAACACGGATAGAACAATTAATTCTAATATTACATAAATTGTTTGCAAAATTAGGAAAAGAAGGGATCCATTCAAACTCCCTTTAGCATACAAATATGGTCTTCATATACCTAAACCAGAGAGAAACAAAGCAGAGAAACATGGAAAAGTAATATGCAAATTGGCAAAGAGGTTACAACATCATATAAAAAAGATCACTCAATAGTATCAGATTTGAATTGCATTAGGAACATAGGGTTGGTTCAATACAAAGAAGGCTATAAACAGACCATATTAATAACAACTTTAAAAAAAACACACCATTGTATCAATAGATACTGAAAATGCTTTTGACAAAATCAGCACATATTTCTGGTTTAAAAAAAAAAGGAAGTATAAGATCTTCCTCAATTTGGTAAGTAGCATCCATTTAAAACCAAGGGTCAACATTATGTGTAATGGAAAATGGCTAGAAGACTTTCCAATAAGATTGGGGTAAAGTAAGGATACATATTATCACCAGTGTTATTTGATATTGCACTAGAAATGCCCTTTAGAGTAATAGGACAAGAAAAAAAAGTTGAAGAAATAGGCATTGACATTTCCCTAATCCTAAAACAACCAGAGGAAAGAGCCTGAGGTAAGTTGTGTGCATCCTCTCTGGAAGATTTATGGAACATTCGGTTCAATGTTTTGAAACAGCAAGAGTTCCAGAATCTTTGAAGTTGAAGCCTCATGTAATTACAGGAAAGGTAGGGAAGCTAGGTGGTGCAGTGGACAGACTGCTGGGCCTGGAATCCAGGTCCACATGTAAAAATGAGGATAATAATAGTACCTACCTCCTAGGATGTAGGATCCTAACTCCCAAGTTGTGAGGGTCAAATGAGATATTTGTAATGTGCTTAGCACACAACACAGCAAGCACGATATAAATGCTTTTCATTGTTGTTCAGTAGTTTTTCAGTCATGTCTGACTCTTCATGACCCCATTTGGGATTTTCTTGGCAAAGTTATTGTACTGTTTTGTCATTTCCTTCTCCAGCTCATTTTACAGATAAGGAACTGAAGCAAAATGGCAGTAAGTATCTGAGCCCAGATCTGAACTTAGGAAGAGGAGTGTTCCTGACTTCAGGCCCAGCATTCTATCCCTTGTGCAACCCAGCTGCCCAATTTGTTAATATTATTAGATAACTAAATAGGTATTATGTATATAAAATAATACAACACTTTGCCCATAATAATATACTGTATTTTAATTTGCTTCATATTGGTCTAATTGACTTTAGGAGGTTTTTCTAGCTCGTGGGGTAAATTATTGCTAGGACTCAAGATCTTTAAGTAAATCACAGTTATTCCCACTGGAGGATTTATCTGGATGTTGAATTGATGGGAAGAGCTAAAATACTGGACACTTCCCAGTAGAAGCTCCTATTGCCACTGCAAACCTAGAAGTCCTGTGCATTTAAGAACACAGTCAATAGTTTATTATAGGATGCTCCAATTTCCTTATACCACTCATCCTAACTATAAAGATAGGTTTATAGCTATATGGGTGTAATACTATTAACAGGAAAAAAAATCAGTATATCAGTTATGGTGCAACTATCACTGGGAGATTCCTATTGATGCTGGATTAATGGAAAGAAATAAACTTAGAAAGTATACAAACTTCCCTATGATCATTGGAAAGTCAGATTGGTAACTGGAAATCATGCACATAAGTAGAAGAATTGTTATTTCTATTTTTTTTCCCTTAATATGAACGTATTTATTTTTTAGTTTTCAATATTCACTTCCACAAGTTTTTGAGTTCCAAATTTCTCATGCCTCCCCCCACCCCAAGATGGCATGCATTCTGAATACCCCTTCCCCTGGTCTGCCTTCTCTTCTATCTCTCCCCTCTCCCTTCTCTTATTCCCTTCCCCTTCTATTTTCCTGTAGAGCAGGATAGACTTCTGTACTCCATTTCCTGTATTTCTTATTTCCCAGTTGCATGTGAAAACATTTTTTTTAAAAACATGTGTTTTTAAAACTTTGAGTTCCCAATTTTCTCCCTTCCTCCCTCCCCCACCCATCCTCATTGAAAAGGCAAGCAACTCAATATAGGTTGTACATGTGCAGTTACGCAAAACACTTCCTTAGTAGACATGTTGTAAAAAACTAACTGTATTTCCCTTAATCCTATCCTGCCTCCCATTTATTCTATTCTTTCTTTTGACCCTGTCCCTCCTCAGAAGTATTTGCTTCTGATTACCCTCTTTCCCAATCTGCCCTCCTCTCTGTGACCCCCCTGCTCTCTTGTCCCCCCCCCATTTTCCTGCAGGGTAAGATAGATTTCCATATCCAATTGAATGTATATGTTAAAGAATGTTATTTCTAGCTAATGAAAGGAAATACTATATCCAAGGAGTTCGATAATGACAGAGAGTATAGTTACATTCTTACACTGCACCAAGGCCTACAACGGTATGCCTACTGACAAACAGAAAATAGCTAAAATGAGGGAAGTTTAGAGATATCTCTTACTGGCATCGAGAAGCTGGATTACTAAGAAGAAACCGTAACATTACCTTAGATTATATTACTAAAAGTCTTGCAACTTTGTATGATACAGAGGTGATCTTTTTTTACTTTTGTTTTCTGTTTGTATTTTTTCCTTTTCTTTTTTTTTTAAATCAAGAGGCATTGTTTCTCTCCACTTCAGTGGGGCCCTACACTTGGTTGTCAAAATGATCTTCCTAAAGCGCAGGTCTGACCATGACACCACCCAATAAATTCCAGGGCTTACTTATCAGCTCCAGGAACACATATCAAATGCTTTGCTTGCCCATGTGCCCTGCACCCTGCTTTTCCTATTCTTTTTATATCCATCTCCTGCCCTCCCTCCGTGGCTTCTTTCAGCTCTCAATTAAAATCCCACCTTCTAAAAGAAGTCTTCATCAATCCCCTTTAATGCTAAAGCCTCCCCTCTGTTTGTGTATCATCTCCCCCATTAGACAGGTCCTTGACAGCAAGGGCTATTTTTTGCTTTTCTTTCTGTCTCCAGTGCTTAGTAGTGCCCGGCACATGGAAGGTGCTTTTTGACTGATTTGGTCTCATGCTTCCCTTTTTGGAAAAAAATTGCTTCTGACTTTGGTTCAATGATTGATTCATTTTACAAAAGTAAAGCCAGATTATACCAACCCCGGAGAAATGAAGGCATATAAAAGGATTACAAGACTTAGGACTACAAGATTTCCACCTCATTTTATAAACAAGAAAATAAACTGTAACTTGTTCAAGCTTACATACCTTCAAGAGAAAAATTATCAATATGCAAACTAAAGCCTTTAAAAGTTTTTATTATGAATTTAAATGTCAAACACTAACATTTCAACATACAAAGAACAGAAATGAGGACTGTAAAACTGAATTTGTTACATGTTTTAAAGTATAATTCAATATAGTAACAAAATGACCTGGCTTGTCCACATCCCCCTCAAAATTTTCCCTTTGTTCTCACTCTGTGTATTTTTAGAATGTTCACTGATGCTCTTTTCTTGCATCGTTATTATTATCTGTTAATTCCCTCCTGCCCCTATAAGTTTTCCCTTGCAACCAATTTTGAAAGCAGAATTTTACATCATCCTAGAGTTTTAAGAATCTATTTTCCCTTTTTGAAAATCAAGACTACAGTGGGTCATCTTGTCATTTTCAAAGCTTAACATTTACTTTAGTTGCCCTATTAGTATTTGTAGCATATATAATAGCAAGTAGCTTAAGAAAACTTTTGGTAATTCAACAGGGAAAGTAAAAAACTATCCCAAATGTCTAGCCATAGCTGAGGAAATTCAATGGAAATCCTACCAAAATTCAAACTTTCTTTTGTTAACAAAAACTATCCCTTTGGAATAAGCAACACAAAATATAAATGGAGAACGCAAGCTGGGGACAGGTTGAAAGCAGGGCTGAACAATTATTCTGTGGGGCTCTTGGATTCACGGTTCTGGGCTGTCTCCACCAAAGCCCGAGCATAGGCCATCTCCTATTTATCCCTCAAGGTGACAATCTGAATAAAAGAACTCATCTACAAGTCTTAATTTTCTCACTTATTTTCAAATCATATCAACAATGTGAATGTTTTTGCCTGTTATTTAGTCAAGAACAAAGTGAACAAGTAGGACGTTAAACTTTATGAAGAACACTGGAAGCTACAAGTGCCATGTAGAAACTTTTAGGATTATTTTGGTCTAAACCATAAAGCTTTAGTACATTAACTTTTCCAAACACATTTTCCTAGATTAGCTATGTGACCATGGTGACTTTTCCCAGTCCATTTTCTCATTTATAAAATGGGAATTTAAAATAATAGTACCTACCACACAGGATTGCTGTGAAAATAAAAAAAGGACTGCAAGTAAATACTAGCAAACCTTCAAAGTGCTAGATATTTTCAACTGATTGCTAGACTACTCTACCCAGATATTCCAGAAACATATCAAGTATGTCTCAAACTAAATTTATCATCTTTACCCCTGACTTGCCTTTTGCATTAATGGCATTGCCCATCATTCCAGTTTTGGAAGTCATCTTCAAGTCAATCCTCTCCCTCATCCTCACATCCAACCTGCTCATTCATACTTTATTTTAAGAAGTTAAAAAATTTTTTTTTCAATTAACAAGCTTTTATTTTCTCTCCACATCTATTTCAATGCAAAAACACCACCACCACCACCACCAAAACTCTTTACAACAAATTATCAGGCAAGCAAAATAAATTCCCACCCTACCGGTACCCAAAAATACATGTCTTTAGTTCATTATCTCTCTCTCTCACGAGGTAGTAGCAAGCTTCTTCATTAATTAGTGATATTTAAATGAAATAAGTTATGTAAAGCATTTAAAGAACAAAATAACAAAGTCAAATATCATTATCAGCAAATTTATCCTAGGTCTCCTAGGACTCAGCTCTATACATTCTCTTTGATACTTATACCAGGCCTTGTGCCAGGGGCTAGTTGTAAGTCTCTGTCCTGTTACAGACTTCACAATTTATTATATTCGCTTCTCAAACTCCCCCATTCCAAGGACCTGGAAATGTTTGTAGATCTGAACTCAACTGAATTAAAACTTGATCACTTTTCAAAGACATAAACTGATGAGCTAAGTATTAGTTTTGATTTTTTCAACACTCTCAGAAATTCCACAGTATTCTTTTTTATCTTTACCGAGTGTCCAATGCACAGCAGAGAATCTGCTGACCTATGTGGCTGACAGTCTAAGAGAACAGATATTTAGATTGTTTTTCTTGGTCATCTGCCATTTGTGGGTAGGCTTGATGAGAAAAACATGAGGAAAAAATACAATGAAAATCATCATTTTATGTATAATCCCCCTTTAAGGTCTTTTAATATAGATTTATACGTTGTGCATTATAAGGCAACTCAGTTGATGGGTCTGAATCATATGGACAAATGACAGTTCAGTTTATACCTTTATCATGTTACAAAAAATTCATATTCTGATATAGAACTATTTTAAGCTTGCATGAAAATCTTAATGGAGAAAATATAAGGAAGTAAAAGTGAAATGCTGTGCTTGGAGGATGGGGACAATTCATTTCAATTTAATATTTCAAGTTATTTCTATGACAAAACATTGATTTGCTTCAAGTTATTGATATTTTATTTTCACAAAAAGATTTATAAATAGTACACTTTTAAGTACATCACACTAGCGCAAGTCACTATCCTATTCAATTGACCAACCTATCTAAAGAATATTCTTTTTTCTATGACTTCACAGCCTTCAGAAGCAGACCTATATGTGTGTATATATATATATATATATATATATATATATATATATATATAATATATATATATATATACTTTGTCTTCAGCAGTAGGAAAAACAAAATTTTACTTATGAAAACAAAAGAACAATAATTTCATGAAAATTTATCAACTACTATATCTTTTCTTGAGTTCTTCAAGAGAATTATCCTTCAATCCCGAGTTTTCCATGTGACTAAATAATGCACAAGTAACTAGAAGAAAAGAAAAATTAAATATTAAAATTTTTACCTTAATTTCTTTTTAAAAATTTCATACTTGATTGGCATTCTTCTAATAATGCATATCACAACCTCACAATGCCTTCTCGTTCTGGGCAATTTTCATCTAGGCCTTTCCAGAAATCCTCTAACAGGAAATTTTTGCCTTCTCAGACATAACAGAATCTCCTAAACCAAGATTTGTCAAAAGAGGTGACTTCTACCTACTTCTGGCACAAATAACCACCAGAAGTTATCTAAAAAGCCCTGCCAAAGATTATGAAGTCTTGGGTGAGAAACTGAAGATCATAGTGGCATAGTTGGTTTTTCTGTGATGCCTACTGAAGATATTTAGGATGAAGAAAAATATTTAGGATGAAGAACATGGTAAGACGTTAGTGTCTGAGTACAGACTTCTGATTTCTGGACCATGGTTTACAGAAATGTCAGGCTCTTGGCTAGTAATGGAATGCACCTAACAATTGCTGGCAAAATCAGAATTGCCAATCTAATCAAAAGGGTTTTAAACTGAAAAGGAACAGGAAGGAAGAAAACTGCTAGTACATATCCACCAAGCCAGGTAGATGCCAGAAAACCAGCTATGACGTAAGAATAGCAGTTACAACCCCAGAAATTTAAAGAGGAAAACAATCCAAGAGAAGAGGCAAGTAGCAAATGTCTAGGCAACAAACAAGGCACAATTGGGTTCCTACTTGCAAAGAAACAAATTTTGAATTGCAAAATATTCACAACATATGAAATACTGCTACAAATCATTATGAAAAGAAATGCAAATCAAAACAAAGGCCTCAACACACATCTAGCAAACTGAAAAAGAGCAGCTCGCTGCAGAAAGTCAAACACACCAATACATCATGGGTAGTACTATAAATTTGTCGAATGATCCTGGGGAATTTAGAATTGTGCTACTAACCAGTTGATTTAAATCTCATTGCTATGTATATATTCCAAAGAGCTCAAAGATAGATAGGTTTGATATACATAAAAATATTCAGAGCAAAAGCAAACAACTGGATACAAAGTAGATGCATGTTGACTGGGGAATGGCAAAACAAATTGTGATACCTGTATATAATGGAATAGACTATTCCATAAAAAATTATGAGTTATTAAGAACTTTAAGGAGCATGGGAAGACTTACACAAACTAATATGGAGTGAAGTAAGCATTACTAGGAGAATTATACACAATAATTACATAGCAATGTAAATGGAAAAGAACCAATAACTGAAAGTAAATATTAAGGACTTCCGCTTCCGGGAGTCAAGATGGCGGAGTAAAAAAGTAGTCACTCTCACCCTCCCCTACCAATCTCTGAAAAGGCAGAAAATATCACCCCAGAAAAAAAATACCCTGGAACAGCTGAACTAGAAGAAAGATGGGGAACAGCAGTGCAGCAGCCCAGCAAAGAGGTCTCCCAGTGTCTCAGCAAAAATAAGGGAAGCAGCACTACAAAGGGCCCCAGGCGGATAAGCACCCTGCAGCATTCATCTGAAAGGAGCTGAAGAAAGCAACCTAGAGTCTTCCTAAAGTCCCAGCCTTGCTGATTCCAACCCAACACCAGGTAAGCTGTCAGAATCCTATAGTCTCCAACTGTCAACCAGGAGGAGATCCTGAAGCCCAGGTGGTAGAGCAGGCAAACACCAACACCTGGAACTCCAAGTGCCTCAGTAAGGGCGGGGGAACCAGTGGAAACTAGCTCAGAAAACAACCAGGTGCCTCAGCACCATAAGCTCAAAGGAATCTCCCAGTGCATCAGCAGAAACAAGGGAGGCAGCATAGCAAGGGGCCCCAGGGAGATAAACACCCTGCATCACCCATCTAAAAGGAGCTGAAGAAAGCTAAAGGAAAGGAAAAGCAGGCAACCTAGAACTGCCTGAAAGTTCCAACCTTGCTGATTCCAGCCCAACAGGAGGTAAGCTGCCAGAACCCTACAGGCTCCAATTGCCAAAATAAGAGGCCCCAGCATACAAAGCCAGTGACCAAGACCTAGGCTCCCAACACAAGAAGCTTGGGTCAGTGCCCTCTGTTCCCCAGCAGGAGAGCTCAATCTCTTTAAAGGTCAGAAAATAAAGAAACCATGAGTAAAAAGAAACATACCATAGAGTCATATTATGAGAAGAGTAAAGATCAAGACAGAAATTCTGAAGAGGACAACATTGTCAACAAACCCACAGCTGCAACATCAAAAGGGAATATGAACTGGTCTGAAGCCCAAAAAGCCCTCTTAGAAGAGCTCAAGAAGGATTTTAAAAGTCTAACGAGAGAGGTAGAAGAGTCCCTTAAAAATACAATTGCCCAACTGCAAAAAAAGTACACTGAAGAAAACAAATCCCTTAAAAATACAATTGGCCAATTGGAGAAGGAAGTACAAAAACTAACAGAAGAAAACAATCTGTTAAAAACTAGAATTGGACAAATGGAAACCAATGACTCTATGAGAGAGCAAGAATCAATCAAACAGAAACAAAATAGTGAAAAAATAGATGAAAATGTAAAATACCTCACTGGCAAAACAACAGACCTGGAAAATCAATCCAGGAGAGACAATTTCAAAATCATTGGACTACCTGAAAATCATGATGAAAAAAAGAGCCTGGACAGTATCTTTCAGGAAATCATAAAGGAAAACTGCCCTGAAGTCCTAGAACCAGAAGGTAAAATAACCATAGAAAGAATACACTGCTCACCACCTGAAAGAGATCCCAAATTGAAATGCCAAGGAATATAATAGCAAAATTCCAAAATTACCAGATGAAAGAGAAGGTGCTGCAAGCAGCCAGAAAGACAAAACAATTTAAATATCATGGAACCACAGTCAGGATTACACAGGACCTTGCAGCTTCTACATTAAAAGACCGAAAGACATGGAACATGATATTCTGTAAGGTAAAAGAGCTTGGATTGTAGCCAAGGATCAACTACCCTGCAAAACTGAGCATGATTTTTCAAGGGAGGAGATGGATATTCAATGAAATAGGGGACTTCCAAACCTTCCTGATAAAAAGACCAGAGCTCAACAAAAAATTTGATCTTCAAGTACAAGATTCAAGAAAGACATAAAAAGGTAAATGGGACAGAAAGATACAATATGTTGTTAATAAGGGTGGACTGTTTACATCCCTACAAGGGAAGATGACACTTGCAACTCTTGAGAACTGTATTGTTATTACACCATGTTAAAGGAGTATACATAAAGGGGGTGGATATTAGTTGACTTTGATGTAATGATAAAAAAAAATCTAATCAAGTGGGTTAAATGGATCCAAGTAAGTGGATTAGTCTGATCTTAGAAAATGTACTGAGAAAGGAAGAGGCAGACAAGGGTAAATTACATTACAGGAAAAGACAGAAAATCCTATTACAGCAGAGGGAAAGAAGGGAGGGGGTGAGCATTGTTTGAACCTTACTCTCATCAGATTTGGCTCAAGAAGGGAATAACATAATCAGTTAGGTATAAAAATCTAACTTGCCCTATAGGCAGTAGGAGGGAAAAGGGGAAAGAAAAAGGAAGGAAGAACCAGTAAGAGTAAAGGGGAAGAAAAGGGAAAAGGATAATAGAACAGAGGAGAGACTGAAGAAGGCCATGGTCAAAAGCAAAACATTAGTGGGGGGGGGGAAGGAGAAAGGAGAAAGAAAAGCATAAACAGGGGGAAAAAAGGATGAAGAAAAAGACACAGATAGTAAGCATAACCGTGAATGTGAATGGGATGAACTCTACCATAAAACAGAAGCAGACAGCAGAAAATGCTATCCACATTCAAAGAAAGAATTACAGAAGTTGAATCGCTATCTTTTTTTTTCTCTTCTGTTGAGTTTTGTTTTCCTCTTTCTGATGGTTCCCCCTATTGGTTTTAATTTTTACTTACAACTTCACTAATGTGAAAATGTGTTTAAAGGAATGTAAATGTATAGCCTATATCAGATTGTATACTGTCTTGGGGAGGGTGATGGGGAGGAAGAGGGAGAAGAATTTTCAACTCAAAAGCATATGGAAGTGACTGTTGATAAATCAAAATAAATTAATAAAAATTTTTTAAAAATACAAAAATAAAGATAAATAAAAAATTTAAAAAATTTAAAAAATGAAAGTAAACATAATATAATTATAATGACCAAATCTGACCCAAAGAGATAAAAATAAAAATAACTCCCTTTTTTCCACTGCATATACTTTCAGACTTGGTTGCTGTGGTGTTTAGTTTTGCTTTAACTACTAGTTTTCTTTTTTTTATTGCTAGGAGTGGTAAGCTAGGTTAGGGAAGGGGAAAAGATATAGTCAGAAATCAAAGTGATATATGAAAACGTGTGTGTGCGCGCGTGTTTTAAAAATAGAAGACTGATGTTCAGGGCGGGTAGGTTGATCAAGATGATGATGCCACCTAACAATAAAACGAAGGCAGATCTGCTCAACTATTATTTTACTTCTGTTTTCTCTACCAAGGAAAATGACTTTGGACTATAAACGTTAGAACAAAAGTGGCAATATATATATATTAATGCCAAAAATAAAGAAATAGTAAAAGAACACCTAGCAGCCTTTGATGAGTTAAAGTTACCAGGCTCTGAAGACCTAAATCCTTAGGTACTATGAACTGGAAGATGTGAGCCACTATTAGTGATATCTAAAAGATTTGGGAGAACAAGACAGGTATTGAAGGAATAGAAAGGGGCACATTCCCTGATTTTTTTAAGGGAAAAGCATAAATTCTACAAACTATACGATAGTAAGATGATTTTACTTCCTGGCAAAATTCTAGAATGTATTATTTAAAGAGATGGCTAATGAACATCTAGAAAAGGAAACTATGACTACAAGAATCCAGCATGGTTTCAAAAAGAACAGGTCATGCCAGACTAATCTTATTTCCTTTTTCATCAGAGTTACTAATGGAAATGCAGTAGATAACAGTTTTACCAAGATTTTGGCAAAGCACTTGACAAAGGCTCTCTCATGTTATTTTTACAAAAAAGATGGATGATGTTTTGGATAGGTTTGAAGCTGGCTGAATGGCTGTAGACCCAAATAATTACTGATCACATTCCTTTAAACTTAGGGGTATCCCAGAGGTTTGTGTTTGCTTGATTTTAGGCTTTTTTTCCACATTTTTAATAGTGATCTAGATAAGGGTACAGATGGAATGCTTTATCAAATTTGCAGATGGCACAAAACTTGGGAAGGACCATTAACACAGTGGATAACAGAGACAGAATCCCAAAAGGTCTTGGTAAGTTGGAACACTGTACTCGATCAAATAAGATGAAATTTAATAAAAGGACAAAAGCGTTACATTTGGGTTCACAATTTTGCAAGTACAAGGTGACTGGAGAGTTTTTTGGAAAAAGACCTCTTTAAAGATTCTTTCACATATACAACCATTGAGATGCCTTCCAAATCTGAATTGTGTGATTCTTTGCAGAATCCTAATTCCCACTTGTCTTTTCCTCACTTAGAAGGAAGTATTTTTTCAGATACCTCTGGCAATCTTGGACAGATAATTATATTTACTTGACTAAGTAGCTTTAAATGGAGCATGAGATGAATTTGTTTGCTAAGAACTTGGTCTACAATAAGGACAGTACCTGGCAGGCACAATAATAGCAGTATAGTAAAAGATTCTTGGGATATTATAACTAAATTAATTTTCTGCTTAACTGAAAATTAGGCAAAAAAACACTTCTAAACCTTCCTGCTGAAAATATTTTTAACTATGCAAATCTGTTTTCTTATTTAATATATACAATATAAGGAGTATAGTCCTTCTCTGATTACTCAAAATCCTATGGTAGTCAACTATGGTGGAACATGCCTGTAGTCCCTGCTCCTGTGAAGGCTGGGCTAAAGCTGATCAGGTGTCTGCACTAAGTCTGGCACCAATATAGTGAGCTCCCTAGAGCACTAGGCTGCCTACGGAGGAGCCAAGTGGTCCAGGCTAGGAAAATGAAGCAAGCTAAAGCTTCTATGCCAATCAGTATTGAAATTGGGGCCATGAGTAGCTGCCATACTTCCCAATCCAAGCAATATAGAATGACTCAGTCACTTTCCCCCACCAAAAATAATTTGATGGTACACTTCAGTGTTATTATAAAAATCAATGATCACAGTAATGTCAAGTAAACGAAACTAAGGAAACTGACCAAATGACCACTGAGTGCTAGATGAGACCTCAAAGTTCATTTATTCCAATTGCCTCACTTTAAAGACTAGGAACTCACCAAATTCTTACAGGTTTAAAAGACCTACAGGAATTACCAACAATGGAAAAATATTGTTCACAGTACTTACTCTTTTTTTCTGATTCAGACATAAACATTACTGCCATATCAAATCTTTTTAGTTCAGACAATCTTTGTAAAATTTCAAGGATAAGTGATGGTTTTTCTTTGCTGAAATGATAGAGGAAAACAAATGATAAATCAAAAATAGTACACTTTCTTCTAACTTCTTTTTTAAGATTTGTAATTAACCTTAAGGGCTACATTTTTCTTTCAGCTAGTCATTTTTCATTTATTCTATTTTAAAGTAGAATTTTCATAATACTGTTCTAATTTCTTAGAGACTTAAGACTTTTTTCATCTGAAAAAATTTGATTTTTAATTTTTCTGGGGACTAAGAAGCAAATCAAGTAAAGTAAGTTGAAAGGGATTATAATACATCCATCTTTAAGTACTTAGAAATGATAAATTAGCTTACTTATCTATTAGACTCTATTTGCTCTCTTCTCCCCACCCTTTCCCCAGAGAGGAGAAAATGTATTTTTCCCTCTCTTCACCATTATGCTTTCCAATTTCAATACTCAATATTTCTTTAAAGTTTCTGCAACCATAAAATTATTGAATGTAATGAAAGATAATTTTGTTAGATTTTCTAAATTAAATAATAAGTAAAAAGTAATGAATTTCCTACATTCCAGTAAAAGAATAAAGCTTGGTAACATATTAAGATAATTAAGAAACTCAACTTACTCAATGTAAAAATCATGCAGAATTTTCAAAATTTGGTTGAATACATCAGGCTCTAAGGATTTTTGAAACACCTTGGAATATAAGGAAGGCTCAATTTGCTTGAAAAAAAATAAGAATAGTTATAAAAGTTACTGAAGTAAATATACAAGTTTATAAAAATCATAATCACATATCCTATTTTTCACCAGCCTCTTATGAACAGAGAACAAATTCTGAGATGAGAAATGATTGCTATATACAAGTAGCCATGCTGTATTAAAATGAACTGGGGATCCATACTGAATTCAAAGATACAGTGGGATATACAAAATGAAATTATAGTCTATAGAGAACACAAGATCATCTTCATAGCTTATTCAGGCCTGGAAGAGCAGAATTCAAAAAATGAATACCTTGTATAGGAGACTCACCTATCTATGAAAGAGTTCTCATGAAAACAAAAATGACTTTTCTAGTTTTGCCTTTTGGTTAAAGATTTAGGTTTATTAAATATGAAACGGGCAAAATTTCATAAACGGATCATTTTCTTCAACCAAACGAGAGTTTAACAGCTGGAAGACAATTCCTAGAATGAGGATTTTTTTTCACTATTTTGAAGACCTCAACTCAAAAAACACGTTAAAGTTCCAGTATATATAATTTATATTAACATACTGTAGATGGTAAATGGTACAAGAGGAGACAGTATAAAGGAAAACAACTCTTGTCCTGATACTCTAGAATGTCCTGACACTCAGAATGACACGTCCAAAATAGAACTTCCTTTTTTTCTTCCCAAAATCTCCCCTCTTCCAAATTTCCTTACTGTTGTGAGGCCTATGTGGGCTACCCCCGGCCCCCTTTTTTATCCTCAGTGCCTAACACACAGTAAACACTTATTAAATGCTCGTTGATTGACTATGTGAAACCATTTTTTATTATATGAGATTAAGTGATGGGTAAAGACTTTATTTAAAGTATGTATGCCTTTTGTTTTTTACATCACCATCATTTCCAGATAAAACAGCTAAGCAATACCATTCAATATAGCAACTATGTTTGTCAAAGTACGTAACATTCTGTACCCAAAGTCCACCACCTCTCCACGGGAAGGAAATAAAATGCATTTCCTCATCTGTTCTCCAAGGCCAAGATTGATTATGACAAACATATGGCACTCAGCTTTGTTTTAAACAGAATTGCTAACTCATATCACTTACCTTTAGATACTGATATAACATATCTGGAGAATTTTTCAGCTTTCTGAAATCAGATTCAAGCTGAAATGAGTTTGCAGGTACTGGTGGAAGAACAGCTGTAATAAATGGAGTAGGTATTGTTTTTACTTCAGTTGAATTTTTCCTACTGAAAGACTGATGTACAGTAGACTGATGTACAGTTGATGAATCCACTTTTATATTGGCATGAGGTTTGAAAAATATTTAATAACTTATGTAGTGCTTTACATACACAGTCTTATTTGAGTCAAACAATCTTTGAGGTAGGTGCTAGAGATATCTTTATTTCATAGATGAGGAAACTGAAACTCAGGAAGGTAAGAGGGCTTGCCCATGGTCACTTAGTGCTAGGTGACAAGCAGGAGTTGACCCTAGGTCTCCTTAAGTTAGACACCAGGCTGCCTGAGCCAAAGTTTTTAGCTGGGAAAATTAATATCTTAAAAAGAAACTGAATTAGACAATGTATTCTCTCCAGGGCCTACTTATTGCCCATGTTGTAATTTTTCTCATCCCTAGAACTAAAATAAAGATTGGAGAGAAGAGGATAGATGTAAGTAGTTACCTTTTACCTATCAAAGATTGCAAAAAAAACCCTTGGCTCCAGTCTTAATAAAAGGCAGATGCTTTTTAAATGTTGTATCGGTAGAACTTGGAATAAAATTAAAAACAGAGAAAAAATGTTTCCCTTTAGTAAGTACCTTCTTGTTAGGTTCTTTTTTTGATGAAGCAATCATTTTTATTAAAAAGTTTATGAAATTTAAGCTGAAACAGAACTTGCTTAATTTAGCCTACATACATCCATTAAATTAATATTACTATATTAAATATTACCATATACCTTTCCACTACCAGGGAAAAATGTGACTTTAACTTATTCATTCAGACATCCTGCATTGTTGTTGTAACCTACACTATCTCACAGAAATATCATTAATAACCTATAACCAAATTCTACCACAACTTCTGACCATCAGCATATTTTCAGTCATGATAATGTTTACCTTCATGTACATAAAAAATAACCACTGCTCCTAAAGACAACTACAATGTTTCACTTAATGTTGTCTTTTCATAGAACCAATACACAATGTTGAAGAGGACATGCCTGTAAAAAATCATGTTTTGCAGTTAACAAGCACTGATAAAGGTCTCTGTAACCTTTCCTTGTGTTTCCTTAAGTAAAATCTCAGATATTATACTTTAAAATTTAAATTATTATATGATTCTACTCTTAAGCCAAAACTGAGCAGTTGCTTTTCCTTTTAATAGTAGTAAAGCTCAGAATAATTAAAAATAGAAGCTTTTCCATGGCAATCATGTCCCCACAGAACACTACCAAATGTGCACACTTGTACTCACTGCAGGACTGGAATATCTGTGATTTCTTCTATTTTTGACACTTTTGCTTTTGGAGTATCACTTGTGGGCAAAAGATCATCTTGGCTTGAATTCTTTTTACTTGTAATAGTTGAAGCCTTCATAACATTTGTTGGATTAATACAACTGGTCTCTAACATGGAAATGGTATTTGTTGCTGGCAAATCAGTATTTTGCACCAAGTTACCAATTTCTTCAATGACGATTGTCTTCAGTGGTTTCTAAATTGAATGGTGAAAAGTCAGTTCTTTCATACATATATGCACACTAATGGTTTAATATTACCACCAAAACCACAAATATTCAGACAAATTCAAGGGACACCATGTTCCTCTGGCCAACTTTCTTCAGACTTCTACCCAAAGTCTGGCGGCTCCCTTTAAAACCAGGGGGTATTCTCAAACATATGGAGCACATTTTGAAAGATCTGGAAATAATTACAGTCATCAGTTCACCCTATGCTTTGGGACTTTCTGAGTTCCAAGTTCAGGGTTCTCTGCTAAATCTACAGAAGTTTGCTCCACCGTAATTCTACAAAGAACCACAATCTCAATCACTGCAGTCCTACGCAAAGCTCCTATTGTAGTAACAACAACTTCTCATCTGGTAGGGGTGGAGCAGGGAGAGAAAAACTGAGAGTCTTGGTCAGCCCCCAACTCCTGCAACACTAAACTTTCAGAAGGATACTAATAAATGGTGGTCTCCAAGGGGTTTCATGTTAAGACAGCTTTGGCTGAGACAGAGGTAGCTCACAAGTACTGGTATCTCCTCAGCAGCACTACACTGCTTCTTCCCAGAGTCAGAAACCTGAGGTACACATGGAGTAGAGGCTGCGGGGAACATGGCCCACCTCAAGTTAACTGTGAAGGGATGTCTACCATAGGGGCTGACTCCTTCCCAGCCCTTACCTCACAGGACAGGTGAGGATACTGGGTACCCAAAACACTGAGGAATAGGTGGTGGGGGTTAGGGACTGCTTATACTTCCTGAGGCCCTGGCCATATGGTCCTAGCTTCCTTGGGCATGGTACAGTTAGAGTACGGTATAGTGACTCTGAAAAGAAGTTCACTATTCTGCCTTCACCCTCAACTTCCTCTAGGAAAAAGATAACCCTTTGGAGAAAGGAAAAGATGAGGCAGAGAGAAGAGAAATGTTGGAAGGAATGAAAAAAAGAAACTAGAGGAAAGATTAAGGAAGTGAACATAAGAAATGTACAGGAAAAGAAGAGACAAAGATATACAGGAAGACAAGTATGAAAGAGCCAGAATATTTGGGAGCAAGGAATGGGGGGAAAGGGAAATGACAGTACAATGGGTGAGTTAGAAGAAAAAGAGAGAAAATGTTGAGAAGAACCAGGGGAAAGAACTAAATGGGGTGGTTAAAGGGTGAGATAAATGATGTTTAGGAAACCTCCTGGGGCAAAGGGTAGAAAAACAGACTGGGGTGGTAGAGGACAGGGAAACAGGAAGAGTAAGGGAAGAGTATCAAAGGAGCTTTAGAAAAAGTGAGATGGGAATAAGGAGAGCAGGGAAAAGGGAACCGTGCGGCAGACTCCTCAGTCAGAAGAGGTTCTTAATAACAAACCTTAACCCCACCCCACCTTCTGGGTACCCAACCCCTTCACAGAACCCAGGTATTTACCCTTCCCCATCACCTTTCGCTCCAACTCTGGTCTTAGGGCTCCAATGCCCTGCTCTATTCTCCAGTCTTCTTCATCTTAGATAGGAATCTAGGTACTCCTTCCTCCTCCAACCATATTTCTACTCTGTTTCTGGAACCCAGATGTTGCTATCCCTAGACACCCACCCGCTATCTCCCACAGATAATCCCTACACAAAGGAAATTGCCCAAGAGTGTTAAGAGAATGGGTAGAATGGCAGATGATACTGGAGGGTGGAACACCTTTCTACTCGCCAAGTCTGCATGTTCCTCCTTCCCAATTCATACAAGGCAAGTACCCCAAGGGATGGGTGTCTGGAGAAAAAAACAAGGAGAAAATCACTCCTTTTTTCCTAAGGAAGAAATCCAAATATTGAGTAACCTTGGAAACTACAATCTACCACACCAGCTCTGTCTCATGATATTTCCCTCTCTATATATACACTCTATGTTCCAGCCAAACTGTACTCCCGGTCCCTGTTGAGATTATTCAATGCCATGTCCTTCCCTTCATTTCAAGTTGGTGAAATCCTATGCATGTAAGATAGTTTAAACATATTTTAAATCTATTTTTCACATCCCCAACTAACAATCCTCTTCATAAATTCTCATAACTGTGTGATGTATTTTATTGGATTTTTATCTAATACAATGTGTAGTGATTATTATTGTATAGCTCTCTCACAGAGAAAATGGCTCTTTTCTTTGGAGTCAAATCCTTCTGCTGCAGGAGACTACTACTGAAGGGTTCAAAAATCGCAGTTTCATTTCACAAATATGAATCCATTTCCCAGACTAGTACTTCCTCATCCTTAGTCTATATAAGCAATATATAATTTATGAGGGGACATGTCAATTTCTAAAACTCTAAGCTACAGAGCAAAGTAAAATTAAACTGACAGAGCCAATTGAAATGTGATGTCAGTGAAAGAACAGTGGAAAGGCAGGAAATGTGAATTTCTAGGCTTGGCTCTTCTATGGACTTGTAGAAATTTTGGCAAGTAACTAAACCTCTCTGCCCCTAAGTTTCATCATATGGTAACAGGAAAAACACCAATTGCCCTATCAATTAATCATTTCTTAAGCATTTATTAGTAAGTCACTATGTTCTGGGCACTTTGCTAAGTTCTGGAACACATACAAAAATAAGTAAGTCCTTGTCCTCAAGGAGCTTAAATTCTACTATGGGGAGACAACATAATCACCAATAAACACAGGTTCTAGCAGTAGAGAGAAAGGAAGAGATGTGAAGACTTTATGGCGTTGTTTTAAGGACTGAATAACATACACAAGTGTAAATGCTCTGTAAATTATGAATTGCTAAAGAAATATGAGGCATTATAATAATAACTGATGTATATTATTCACAGTTTGCAAAGTACCTTCCTCAGAGCAAACCTGTGGGTCAGGAAGAGCCAGTACCCATTTTGCAAACAAAGAAATAGGGACTCAGAACTGAGTGCTGCCTTGCCACAATCACAGGATTAATCAATTGAAGAGCTAAGACAAGAACCCAGTTATTCTGACTCCCAGGGCAATGTTCTTTCCATTGAGCTGCTTCTCTGAGGTCATAAAAAGGAAAACATCTAGTTTTATCAGCACTTTTATTAAAATACTTTGCATTAATTTATTATCAGATTAAAAGATAATGAAATTTAAGTTTGCAATGTAAAATATTCCATAATATTCTTTTATTTTTGGAACTTAAATAGCTGTTATTTTCCTATTGTTGTCTCAAAGAGGCTAGCAGGTATAATACCACAATTGCTCAAAGTAGAACTTTCTGTATTTGCCTTTCAAACATTTGTATTAGATTTCTCAATTTTATAAACACAAGTAAATTTCCAGCATTTATTGAGATAACACTAACATTAAAAGAGAAATGCAAACTCCTGGAAAAAGTTGTACTTACATTTGATCTAAGATGAAGTGGTTTATCAATGGGTTTTACCAAGTTTTGCCTTTCAGTTGATTTATCAAACACATCAGCCCATAGCCCCTTTTCAATCAATTCCTTAAAAATTAATGTGAGATAAAGTTACCTGATATTCTCAAGTAAAATATGTAATAAATTCAATGTTTCTATATTTCAGAATTTTAAAATGCTGCTATGACAAGAATACATACTTTTTTAATCCTGGAAAGTTCACTTATTGCTTGCTTGTTTCCTGGTTCAAGATTTAAAACCACTGTGAAGTCTAAAAAAGAGGAAAAAAATACAATAGGCAAAGTATTTATAAAGTTCAGGAGATTATATGTTCAGATACCAACCCTATGTCTTCCTACCAACGTTATACTTAAATGTGTTATAAAACAGCAAGTCATTTGGGGGAGAACAGCACTTAGCAGCAAAATAAATGAAATGAGGATCAAGAGTAAATTCTATTTTTCTATATGAATAGGATAAACCAGTCTTAGTTTCTTCCCTTGAATACATCAATAATTCAATTCAGATCAATAAACATTTATAAAAAGCCTACAAGGTACAAAGCACTATGCTAGGGGCTGGGGATATAAAGACAACATTATGAAAGTCCCTGCCCACAAGGAATTTATATTCTATTGGGGAGACAGAATATGTACACAGATAAATTGAACATTAACAAATAACAGATGGCCCCTGAGCTAAAGGATTTTAAGAAACAAAGATGAGGAAGCATATCCCAGCTTTGAAGACAGCTTGCGCAAATGAAGAAGAGGCAGATGAGATGCTGAATTCAGGAACAGCTACTAGTACCGCTTGGCTAGAGAGAGTGATAATGAAGGATAATGAAAGAAGGAAAGACATGGAGTGGCACTGACGGCTTTTGAGGAGAGGAGTGGCATGGCCAAATGTGTGCCTTAGGAAGATTAAATCAGCAGCTATATGGAAGACAGATCTCAGAAAATAGATGACTAGGGTTTACAGTTTGTACTCTACTGGCATAGACTTTGAGAATCTCACATCACCTCAACACCATAAAGCCATGACTCTGAATGCTAATATCAAGAAAAAGACACAAAATAAAAGTTCTATGAGGGTTTAATCAAATGAAAAAAGCTGTCTATGAGATATCTATATTCTAGTCCCAGCCTTGCAAATAATGACCTATTTTTTGAAAGTCAGTCTCCCTATTCTTCTATTAATCTGGATGCTAGGGCATAGTTTTGTGGTCCTAAATTTCCCTCATTACCAACTCCCCTATAAAAAAGACCTGATGAAGAAGAAGATTTTAAAATTTTGGTCCAGATACATGATTTCATAGATGAAGGAACCAGCGAAGACCTCTCTTCTACCAATGCTGGTAACAACTAGAGTTGCGCAGGGGCACTGAGAGGATAAAGTAACTTTCTCAGTGTCAGATAGTATATGCCAGAGGAAGGACTTGAACTGATGTCTTCCTGACTCTGAGGCCAGCTCTCTATCCACTATGACAAACTGCAGTGCAAGGGAAGGGGGCAAAAAAAAAAAGAAAATCTTATTTATGTATTTATTTTAAAAATAGAAAAATAAAAATTTAAAATGTAGCAACTGAGCATCTGCTATTTTCAATATCCTATGAGGGATACAAATATGATAAGTCATGATCCCTACCTTCAAAAAACATATACTCTAATCTAGTAGGTTAAGATGTATACACAAATAACCATAACACAAAGGGGAATGAGGTTAAGTGCAATTGAAAGGCACCCACTAAGAGCTACAAGGGTTTAAAGGGAGAGAGAAATGACTACTAGCTCAGGGAAGATTCCATGGAAAAGCCTAACTTCTGCTCCCCCCAGCACCCCTAAAGTGTACCCGGATCAACTAAACAGGAAGAAAAACGGGTCACATGCCTTTAAGAGTCAATTCTGAGGCTTGTCTCCAATACAACCGTATCTACCTCATTATTCCCCAAAATTCCCTCATTCTGCTCCTCAAACCTACGCAAACTTATAACTTAGCTTCATAGATGCCACTGGGAAAGTGTGTTGCTTTTTTTCAGCTCCCACTGAAAATTTTTTTCTTTTTCATTTATTTTTTCAACCTTCACTTTTATAAGATTTTGAGTTCCAAATATTTTTCTCCCTTCCTCCTTCCTCTCCCCAAGATGGAAAGCAATCTGATATAGGCTATAATACACAATCATATTAATCATTATTTCCACATTAGCCATGCTGTGAAAGAAGAAACAAAACAAAACAACAAAAGAAAAGGAGAGCAAATAGCGTGCTTCCATCTGCATTCAGACTCCATAGTTCTTTCTCTGCGTGTGCAGCATTTTCCATCATGAGCCTCTCGGAACTGTCTTAGATCATTACATTGCTGAGAAGAGTGAAGTCTATCAAGAATGGTCATCACACACTGTTCTCCTGGTTCTGCTCACTTCAATCAGCACCAGTACATTTAAGTCTTTCCAGGTTTTTCTGAAGTCAGCCTGTTCATTGTTTCTTACGGCACAATAATATTCCATTACATTGATATATGACAACTTGTTTAGTTATTGGGAAAATTTCCCCACCTGAAAAATGCCCCTCCCCGTCCCAGAGCACTTCCCAGCTGTCTTCTAAATAGTTCTCCCTCCCGCATGTCAAATCTAACCTCCACTTAAATGACTTTCCTACATAGGTCTATGTCAGCCTCTTTAATAATCTTTAGTAACTGTCCACTGAATCAAGGATCAAATTTAAGCTCTTCTTTTCATCATTTAAAATCCTTCACAACTTGTCTCCAGACTAACCTTCCATATTTATACCTTATTCCCCCTTTTTGCATTCTCCTTGATCCAGCAAAACAGACCTTAATATTGTACAAAAAAAACTTAAAAATTAAGGTATCGATGCCATCCATTAAGGAACACCGCATAAAAATAAATAATGAATTCATGCTGAAAATTTTCTTCTGAACGAAAATCATATTCACATTTGTTTATTTTTGCACTGTATATGATGAATATCCACACACAAGGAAACATGACTTCTACTGAAAAACCAAAAGTTGTTATGTTTATTGACTTATGACCTAATATCTAATTGCTGTTTGATGTAACTTTCAATAGAAAATTATCTTTAAAAAAACTACTTGCTTAGCTAGTAACAGAACAATTTTAAAAACAGGATTTCCCCCCACCCCAATTCAGAATTATGCTTAAAAAACAAAAAATACTGTCAAACAGCTAAAGTACTAGTGGGTTTTGCTCAACTGCTTGCTTTTTTGAAAAATCTTTGTTACTAAGGATGGCTTATTGGGGAAGGCGAGGGATATATCAGAAATGAAATTGATAAAGAAAGAAATATCAATAAAAATAAATAATAAAGAGGTTTATCCATCAAGGAGAAGCAGCTTGGGATTATTAAAAGCACTGTACAATTTCTAAAATGCAATGCAGCCTGCTTCTTTCACTTCTTGACCCAGCTCATCCAAAGTTTAGGTATTAAAGAACTACTTCATTAAAAGCCATCCATATACCTATGTCATAATCTGGAAAGTTCCTGGGATGCAGTAGGTCCTTAATAAATGTTTACTGCCCGTCTCCCAGGATAGTAGGAATTCTTTACCCATTTAATTTTTCCTGTGTTTATTAGGTTGTGTTCTGAGTGACTGTGGATCAACAGAAAAGAGGCCCTGAAGCACTCTGGTTTTAATGCAATCAGCTTTATGCCATTCTCAAAGAAGTATTTAGAAGATCTCACTATCTATATGAAATCTCTTTCATTTTTGTACTCTGTGGCAAACAATCTCCAAAAAAGTAGTAAAAACTTTTTAAAGGTATCTAAGTCCATTCAAAGCATTCCTCTTGTACTACACTCAGTCTATTCCCAAATGAGAGCTTAATATTTCTTACCATCTCCCTTTCCTGCATAATTCAGACTCCACCATACTTTGAATCATTCAATATTTCAAATCACCTTTTGCTATAATTAGAAGTAGTCAAATATTGTTTCCAAATGGGCTGGCTTTAATTGATCAAAAATAAACAAAAAACAACAGACCAAGTCATACAGTCTTAACTTTTGAGATAGGCCAAAGTCATAAGTTAGTATATAAAATTTCAGTAATAATCAGACAAGCCCAGGAAAGGTAGCCCCTTGATTTCATATCTCTGGGATTCCCCACTTTTTAAAAGGCATCAAATTTTATTGGGCATTTCCTGACTGCCTACTCTGCAGTCTAAATACACTAAGTCAGCGAATTCACGGAACCCAAGAATTTCAAGTTAGGAAGGATCTCAGTCACTGTTTAAACTGAAAAAAGAATTCTCTAGATTGAAAAAGAATTCTCTCAATTATACACACACACACACATACTGGGAAGATGGTGGAGTAAAAGGTAGCTCTCCTCTAATCAAATAAAATAATACAAATAAAATTATTCTAAATTCAGAAAAGCCAGTAACTTAACAAGAAAGTAAGTGGAAAAGCATGCCATAATGTAATTATTACATTACTATGTGCAAAGCACTGTGCTAACCTGGGGATACAAATACATTCTAATGGGGAAGATGGAAGGTTTTAGTTGCAAGTTAAGTGGAAAAGTCACATGGTCCTTAGGGTGCAGTAGCAAAAGGTGAGGGAGTTTGCATATAGAATAGTGCATACACTTTTAGAGCTGCTGAGATGTTGGCTAAATTGCATTTTTCTTTTAAAGTTCCTGACAAAATTTTTTAATAAACCCATAACTTCATTTATAGATTTAATAAATAAAATGAAACCATCAGCTCCCTAGAGATTAAATTTTCATAGACATACTTAGATGTCTTGGGCACCTTAAAAGGTGAGCTCTCCTACTTACTTGCCTGCCTCTCCCCTCCCCTAAATGATGATTAAAATTAGTCAAATCTGCCATTGTGCCTACATGGGGGTGTGTCAATGTAATCCATTCACCACTGCAGTAACTTTCAGGACGAAAGTGCCCCTTTTATGGCTTTCGCTCTCCTAAATGAATTGTTTCCCTATGTAGAATATTATCACTAAATATAGAATTTATAGCTCCTTGAGAGGAAAGCGTAAACTATCTTTGCTTTTTCAATTTGTATCCACAGCACTCTGCACAAAGTTAAGTGCTAATGAATGTTTTTTCATTCATTCATTCTTTCATTCATTCACTCAAGCCAGATCCAGAGAGAGGGCTGAAGTGGGAGACTACCAAGTATGAAACACTA
This sequence comes from Phascolarctos cinereus, assembly GCF_003287225.1. Classification (NCBI taxonomy): domain Eukaryota; kingdom Metazoa; phylum Chordata; class Mammalia; order Diprotodontia; family Phascolarctidae; genus Phascolarctos; species Phascolarctos cinereus. The sequence continues at coordinate 209,126,233 of NW_027555514.1, forward strand.
AATATAATGTTAAACTGCATTAATGAATGTAGTAGTTTTGCAGAATAGTCACCCCCTCCCTCCACCCCAACCTTTTTTTCCAGGCTTTATAGTGGGGAGAGATAGGAAATAGAGATGATATAAAATCAAAAGAGTAACACATTTTTCAAATGTTCATGATATTCATCAGATTTTTAACTCTAGCTAGCTTTTATCAAGGTTTATTTCAAAAATACCTAACTCCTAAAGAATTTTCATAACTTTGCTGTCCATTCAGGGGCATAGGGGAGAATATACAGATCTATACTTTCCCGTCCATTCAGAAAAATATAGGGTAGTTTTTCAGTTTTCTCTGAGTAAACTCAGCTAATCATTGCTAACGTCCCTCTGTACCAACTGTACAGTGAACTGTACTCTCTCAATGAACTGACAAACGAGAAACTTTAGTTTAAGCCCCAGCACCATACTTCACCAGCTTTACGACCCTGGATAAATGTCAACCTATGTGCCTAGTTTCTTCATCAGTAAAACATGGAAATTTGTATTTTATCTCATAGTTATAATCAAGATTTTAAACATCATAGAAACAGAATTTTAGAGCCACAGATGACTTTAGAGATAACTAAACTCCTGAGGTCAAAATGTTACTCAGGAATGGCAAGCACTGTTAGATCTCCTATTGTCAGCCTAGAGCTATTCTCAAAGAATTTACTCTAAGCTGGATACTTAAGACTTTTGACTCCTCTTGCCTCATCCATTTGTTACTCAAGATTCTACATACAGGATCCCACTCATGGCTGGTACTGATTTTCGTGGTCCTCATTGACTGCTCTAACTTTGAATGTAATTCCAGAACTCTGTGGTTCTTTTTCACTGAATTTTTCCTGGTAGTCTCTATTCCAATTTCCCAGGCATTTGGAATTTTATTCCTCCCCTTTTCAAAATTCTACCTATCCTTCCAAGCTCAGCTTAAATGTTACTTCCTTCATGATGCCTTCTTTATATCTCCCAGTTGAAATTAATCTTTGTTTTTGTTTCTACCATACAGTATCCTTGCCTTACAGTAATCATCACAGTCTACTATGTGTTAAGAGTTATTGTTCTACCTATATCAGATTGCACACTGTCTTGGGGAGGGGGGAAGGAAGGGATGGGAAGAAAATTTAGAACTCAAAATCTTATGGAAGTAAATGTTGAAAACTAAAAATAAATTAATATAAAAAAAATAAAGTAATAGTAACTTCAATTAAAATTCCATTTTGGTGAAGAAAAAAAAGTTACTGCTCACTAAGTTTATAAATTTATTGAGGGCAGTTGGTGTGCTTCATTTATCTTTCACACACAGGGCCAATAACAACAGGAACAACCTCACTGAAACCCAAACTAGTACCCGCATTGGAGACAGGGTACAACAGCAAAGTAGAAAAATAACAACCAAAGTGATGTACAGAGGGAACTCTGAATGCCCTTAAATAACTAAAGGCCTGGCAGGTACCCTGAAACACTGGCTAACTGGACTCTGATTGGTGATACCAAAGATTAAGTGCCAGTCAGTACAATGAAATGGATGGAACGTGCTGGCCCTATTTGAAACTGTCACTATGATCAGCTTGATACTGAGAACAAAAGTGGTGCTGCTTTAATGCTCTGGCATAAGGCGGCAAGAAATCAGAAATATGAATGTTAGAAATGCTTTAGTGCACTAAAGCAAATAAACCACAATTACATGTGTAATAGGCTAAAGAAATGAACACTTGCACTATATTGTATGATTAATCACAATAAAAACTGAAACTCAAACCTCCTCTGCATTCCCTATCCCTGGCATTCTTCTCTCCCTCTGGCTGAAGAGGGCGGACAAAACTGTGAATAGATCTCACCAAGGGCTTCACACTACTTTTTATCAATAATACCATCAGCTCCTAGTTAAACATTAATGTATCACTGTACGGCAATAGCAAAAAATTATTTTATTCCTAAAGTTAAACTAAATGAACTAAGAGATAAAAATCATTAAGCTACTAAAATCTGAAGAAGGGAAAATTAAACAACCTAAGTTCACTATTTTTTGAGGACTGATAGGCAACAAATCCCATACTACATAGGTACAGAGCTCAAAACTGGAACTAGATAGTAATCACAGAGTGAACTCCTATCCACAAATGTCTGAAAACAACATTGATCCATAAGAACTTGAGAATATGTTTAATAGTTGTCACTATCCCAAATACTTGTACTATCCAAGGTACATGGAATAAAAAGCTTTCAAAGTATAGTGACCTAGTTAGGATCAAAGTCACATATGAACAGGATGAGGTGTCATCTCCATTGTCCTGTCTGCTACTAAGAGTTGTAACAAAAATACTTTCAGTGAGCCTACAAAGGATATATTTGTATTCTAATACTTTTATTTAACTATAAAAATCACTTATTTTGTCCATCTCTACAGCAGTCTATAGAACACTGACTATAAAGGAACAACAGGTTAGTAATTTGTCCAAGGGCTGTTTTCTTTCTGAACTGCATTGAAAAAAAAAGAGAGAGAAATGAGATGGTAACAATAACAGCAAGACAGTAACTTGTCCTAGGTCTGTTTCTATTTTAACTTCATCAATAATTTTAAGAGCAAGATTAATATTATTATTATTAACAATTTAACTGATGAGAAATTCCCATACTATAAATACAAACCTCAAAATATTTTTGGGAATTTAATTTAACATTTTAATAATTTAATAAAATTAAAAACATTTTCAATACATGTCACCATAGTGAATACTCAAAATTTCTAAATTACATGGAATGAAAAGCTTTCAAATATAAAGATCTAGCAAAAGAAATAAAAATCATGAAGAAACAACAGAAGAGACATATATCATCCTCATTCTGCCTGGAAGTGAAGTTATCCCAAAAATGCTTTCAGTGAGTTTAAAGATAAGTTTATATCCCAATACTCTTACTCCATTCCAAGAGGCAGTCATTTTATCCAGCTGTTTAACAGTTCGTAGAACATTACTTCCTCCAAATGTTTCTATCTAAACTTCATCAAAAAAGATGAAAAGCTAACAATAACTGACTCTTACAGTCTGTTAAGCTTTGCAAAGCACTTTACACACAGACCTAATCCTCGTTAACTCCTTCAAAGTAAGTACTACAAGTATTAGCCCCATTTTAACAGATGAGGAAACTGAAGCTTAGATGACTTGCCCCTAATCACAACACTAATCAATATTTAAGAGAAAGTGTGTGCTTCAGACAGTAAGCACTTAATATTTATAGCTTTGTTGGAACTAACCCCCCCTCCCTTTTTTGATTTCAAATATTCACCAAGACAGCTCCTTTTTCCAAGCAGACTTTTCTATTTGCAAAGGATACACTTACTGATCTATATGAATATTTAGCAGTTCTATTTCATACTGTAAATTGATTTTCTGGAATAAAGCAATCCTAAGTGTTTGAATGACGTGAGCCAGTTTTCCTAGGGCTGACAGGCCCTGGATGAGCCTAGCATTAAGTTTCCAGATCCCTGAGGTAATGAAGCTCAGGAACAAGAAGTCAATGGAAGCCTCGTGAGTTTCTATATCATCAACCTGTACCTAACATCTTGGCTATAGGTATTTTCAATACATAAATAGTTCACCCTTTAGTCAGATGGAAAATCTGGTTAATCAGAATATTTATTTGTCAATTAATAAAGATTCTCAAATAGTTCAAGGAGAGACAGCACGGCATGGTAAAAAAGGCTCAGTCCTAGCTTTGCCATTAATTGGCAACTGAGTGCTTCCGTTTTCTCATCTTTAAGTTAAGGTAATCAGAAGAGATAATCTTAAAGGTTTCTTCCAGTTCTTAAAAATTCTGATTTTAGAAAACAGCACAAAAAAGGACCCTTCACCTCCTCCAGGAAGCCTATGTGAATTTCCATAGTTGCAAGTACCCTCCACCCCCCCGAAATTATTTTGCATATATCTACTTATTTGTGTACGTGGTATTTACTCCAGTCGAATTTAAGTTCCTCAAGGGCAGGACTGTTTCATTTCTGTATTTGTACCTCCAGAGTCTAGATACTGCCTAATACCATAGAAAGGACTTTATTGAATTGAATTCATTTCTCTCCAAAGCATAGGCCTGGCTCAAGAACAACTAACTATGGCACAACAGATAGAGAGCTGGCTTTGGGGGCAGGAAGACCTCATTTCAAGATCTTTCCCTGACACATACAAGCTATGTGACCATGGATAAGTCACAACCTTTAAGTGGCTCCAGGCAATGTTCTCAAACAATCGACAAAGAGATACCAATCTGCATTCATAAAGGGAGGGGGGAGAAGCTGATTTTTCAACCATAAATTTATACTTTCTTCTCCTAGCTCTAAGTATATGTCGACCAAACACTAAAGAGTTATTAATTACTATCACAAGTACTCTATATTTAGCCAAAACCTTTACAAAGCAACAATTACAGCTCATATTTCTAATGTTCTCAAGAGTACTTCCCTCACAATTCTACCCAAGAAATTATTTTAATGTCATATTTTTCTATTTTCTGAATATATTTGTCTGCATCTCTCTTTTTGTTATAGCTAAAATTTTGGAGCTTTATATATTAATATCATGGCTTTATATATTACAGAGATAAAATGAGGACACATATATTTTTTCAAGGAGAAAACAGCAAATCAACCGATTAGCACTAAGAAACCTAACCTGACACTGTAATAAGATCAAGGTGCTTTACAAATACAAAGTTCAACAGAATCAATTAATTCAAACCCCAATTGGTTACTGGCAATAATTAAAATAAAGGCAGTTCCTAAGCACTAACTGAATACTAATACTGATACAAGACAGCCAGAGAAGATGAGAAAAACTTTAAGTAGCATTTTATATAAATAAGTGATACATGAATTACATATTTTTATAGTCACTACAGCAATCCCATTGATGATCTTTAATCAATTATTTAATAAATAAGCATTTATTAAGGGCCTATTGTGTGCTAGACACTGGAGATACAAGAACAAAAATTAAATAGTCCTTGCCCTCATTTAAGGAAAACTTTGTTGATCCTAGTTGGACTGCTCTATGTCCTTAAAACTACATTTCTCCCCTTCCTGTATTCTTTGGTCCAGTTTCAAACTGGCCTTCTCCCTGTTCTTCATATGGGACCCTTCATCACCCATCTCTATGCCGTTGCCTTGGCCACCACACATGCCTGTAATGCACCCTCCTTCCTTACATCTACCCCATGAAGTCCTTCTTTTCTTGGAGGATGTACTTCACTGATCTCCCAACTGCTAATGTCCTCTCTCTCTCAAACTATATTTTATTTTACGTGTACTTTTTGTAAGCTCTTTTGTCAGTAGGAATCATTTCATTCTTTGTATTCGTACCATTAAGTGCCTGGCACATAGTGGATGCTTAATAATTGCTGACTGTTTTAAATATATCCTGTTATTCAGACATTTTACTAATTCAATCTAGTTTTCACCACAATTATCATAAATAAGTGAGGTTTTACTACATGCTATCAAAATAAGTTACTGAAACTGCTATAGAAGTTTTGTTTCTTAACTGTAGGACCACTGAGAACTTCATCATGGTTAAAAACAGTAAGTTATCATGAATGGCATTATGGTGTAGAGGAAAGAACACCAGACTTACACTAGAAGACCCGGGTAAAACCCCTGATCTGTTCTTTCACAAGATCTGTGACCTTTACCAAATCAATATTTCTTGATTTCTTCATTTTAAAATAAGGTTTGTAAAGCAATTACTTTTTAACATTCTCTTCAGTTGTAAATCCTATGTTCCTACTACAAAGCCATCTGAATAATTCTTGAATGCAAGGGCCTTATTCTGTTCTGTCTTGTATGCCCCACAGTGTATAACCACAGTATGCCCCACAGTAGCTACTCAATTATCAATATTTACTGAATAAATAAATGAAGATAAGGATGATGGGGTTTTACCACTGATCTGTGGAAATGGCTACATAAATTCTTGCTCCTATGACCTTAGTTCTCATCAGAATGACTGAATTCTAGTAAGTACTATAAAAATCTTACCTTCTTTGGCTTCATTTAATTTTCCCAGAGCTGTTCTTGCAGTACCTCTTCTGGCAAAAGCCTTCAAATATGAACCATCTAATAGTATAGCTTGTGTACAGTCTTTTTCGGCCTCTTCATATCTAATAAACACAGTTTTACAATTCCCAAATTCAGCTTTTAAAAAATCTTAAAAGATTACATGAATAATGCCATTTAAAATGAAATACCAATCAAGAGTATTCACACTTGTTGTGAAGAAGAGCTACTTTTCATATCTCTGAAACCTTTAAGGTGAGTTGGAGATGTTAACAGTGAAGTCAGGAGATGGGAGGAGGTGAGTAAAATCTCAAATGAAAATTAAGATGAAAGATGCTGCCAGTTGTATTCCCCCCTCCAGGACCGGAAAAGATCTTAGAGATCATTCAGTACAGCCTCTTATTCTAGAAATGAGGAAACCCCAAACATGAAGAGGCTGAGCAGTTTGTGCAAGTCCCCATAGCTATTTAGTAACAGCTAGAACTTAGGTCTCCTAACTTCTCTTCCTTAGCTGATCTCTAAAGTCCCTTTTTACCTCTGAGAAATCTTTCAACCGCATTAACATAAGCTCTTTAGAGAAGGGACTGTTTCATTTTCACATCGTATCCCAAGCATCTAGCACAGTACTGACACATGATGGTTGCTTAAAAAAGGTTTAATTAATAAAAACATGGTTATCCTATTAGAGCCTTTTTCAGGTTACCATCTCTCTTCGTTGACATTTTTTCTACTCTGATTCTCTTTTCTCCTGAACTGACCATAACCTCTATTTTTCACAAAGAAGAACAAACCCAGGCAATACATTGAGTTTCTTGTACTCAGTCTCTCCTTACAAGGTCTTGTAGCTTGCTTCTCTTTTCCTTCTGTAAAATTTCCTTTACATAAAATTCTCTTGTTTTCTTTCTGCTGTTTGTATTCTAGCAATACAATAGAGCCCAGTTTGCATAGGTAAAAACCCATAACTTAAATTTGTAATGGAGGGAAGGATTTTAAAAGTATATGAATGTTACAGAAACAGCGTAGAACAAAAAAAGGAATAGCCCTACAATTTTACCATTGAGTTCCTTTAAGTCTGGGGTGGGGTGAGGGGTGGGAGGGAAACTAGCATGAGCCATCTGGTTACATTATTGTTTTCTGTTCATAATATCAATTAATTCTAAAAGAGCCCATGAGATTTGCACTACTATACAGGCCTCCAAACTTGACAGCAGAAATCTCTTAAGCCTTGTTCAATGATTTTTTTGCATTTAAACAGTTACTATGAACACTTTTTTATCTATAGATTAATTTATTTAAATCAGTTTCTAATATTATAAATTTGGATGTTCCTTCCAACGATGCAGATTAGAACCCATTTACACCTGCCCATCCTGTCCCACTTTTGTCCAGTTCCTCTCAGAAACCATAATGGGTCCACCCAACATGCTGAGGGAGTTTCTCCAGACACTGAAAGGACAGCAACACTTAAGCTATCTATCATCAGTTGGTTATCTTTTGCCCTTACCACATGATCAGCCCATTTTTTTTTGGATGATACATTTCTCTAATGACACCCTTTACTTTTTTGATAGTTCCTTATTTGCTATGTGTTGCAAACCTTAACTTTTGACTTCTGAGTATAACCTTCAGCATCTAAAATGTTATACAACTCACAGACATTCAATACTGGGCAAAAATCATTATTAAGTAGATGAACTTTTGTTTCTGGGAAAAGTCTGGGATGATTAGAGGAGCTATGCAATTTCCTGAAGTCAATACAGTCCATTCTCTTTTGGTTTAATTCTAGGCCCAAATGTTTGTTGACAAACACTGCCTGTTTATTATAATCTAGACAACAGATATTTTTCACTAATTTGATTTTTCTGAAGTGTACTATTAAAACAAACTCTTCTTGAGCAGTTATGAACCTTTTCCAGGAGGCTCTATAATGTTCTAGGGTTTGATGAAACCAATATGATGTCATCCAAAGAGAGGACCATCTGGAAGACCACACCACCTATAGGGAATCCTCTTCATTTTGGATTCTGTGTGTATCCTCCGAGGAATCTTGAAAAATTTCAAGTATGGATGGGAGATACTGTGTTGAAAGAGAACTTTTGAGGCTACACTGTCCTCCATCAAATCAAATATATATTTTTAAAATAATCAACAAACAAGACCAGTGGGACCTTAAATTCTCTACAGCTTTCAGTCAATTGATCAGTCAATGATGGTGGAGATATGATCTATTAAGAGCTATCGATCAATAAGCAGTTATTAAGCACCAACTCTATGTCAGGCACTGAGTTAAGTGCTAAGGACACAAAAACAAAAATGTTCAAGGAGCTAACATTCTATCACTTTTAAAGTCTTCCTGTCCTTTACTAGTACTCTTACCCCCGATGCTTGCAATGTATGTATAACTTATTCTCATAAAAAATTACATGTATATGTGAAAGCAAGCATATGGATCAGCGGCTGATGTTTCCCATCACCTTTTGTCCAGTGCTAGTAAGTACTACTATTAATAAAGTTCAAGATGTTTTCCATGCCTTTTATATTTTCATACCCTTCAAATTTCTTGTGAATCAATCTCTCAATGCCCCAATAATTGTGAAGCATCCAACACTGATCTCCTCTGTGTACCCTTCGTCTAATATAGTTACTTTCCCCATCTTTGTTCTCTTTAGCACATTTGGGGTTGTGATATCAGTATCCTTGGCTTCATGGTTCTTGGTGGTAAATGTTATTTAAAAAAAAAAACCTTCCAATTTTTGCAAATCTTTTGCATTTTTCTTCCCTTTGTCTACCATTTTGTCTTTTTTATCTGCCATTTTCAGTCTTAAACAGTCCTGAACAACTATGCTTACTTGGGTCCCTCACCAAGCTTTCTAAAATTAGTTATACCCTTCACTGTTTGTCTCTGCTCATAATCTTGAATAATCCATCTCCATAAAATTCTTAAAATGACTTCATATCATAAACTGGAATTGCCTTTGATGCCATCTCTCTCCACTTGCGACAGGTCAAACATGTGCTAATTGTAGAGTTTTCAGGAGCTTCTGCTCTCTGTTGTGATGGTAACTAGTTATCACAGGTTAAATTTCCATATGAAATTATTAAACTAGATGTCAATGTCATTTTATCCATTAAATATTTTTCAAGAATAATTTAAATTGATCAGAATAGAGCTGTTTTAAATGCCCAGCAAGTGTTTGGTCACTCACACTTCTTCTTCCTAAACCATGCTTTCTGATAAGATTTTTCATCATCTCCATCTATTTCTCATTTTTATTCTCCATCTAGTTTTGTACCAATTTTGATCTTTGCTTTAACAAACAGGTGGTCTGAGCAGGCATCGATAGCTAATTCAGGAATGATTTTCGTACCAGTAATGACTTAACTCCTATCTATTAATACAGAAATCAATTTCATTTTTTTTGTGGCTATTCAGTGTTTGCCATGTCCATCCCCTTCTAGTTTTTTTAGAATCAAATATTTATAATATGCAGGCATGATGTGTCTATATATTCTCACAGTGTTCCTCATTAAGTTCCACCTTTACAATGAAATCATCAAGTATTAAAATATAAGCTGACTTAATTTGGAGGATCTTGTCCAGTTATACATAGAATTATTCTGTCTTTCTAGCTTCTTCAACATGTTGGTGTTTAAACTGCAATTATTTTCATGATGGCCCCTTTGTAACTACTCATATGAACACTATGAGGTGACCAAATGTCCTGCTAAACAATGTTGCTTGTTTCCTAAGTACATGATAAAACCGACTGAGCCTTTATTTGCCTTCCCAAGGGGAACCATATATTAATTTCCTTTTTCTCTTCAATCATAGACAAAGCAACACAGAAGTACTCTGAGACTTTTAAATTACTACCTAATCCTTGAAAGATAAGGTAAAAGCTTGATCAACAATTTCAGATAGACAGAGGCAGTGAGGTGGCACTGTGGAAAGAGCATTAGGCCTGGAATCAGGAAGACCTTCAAATCTCTTGCCTCAGACACCAGCTGCGTGATCCTGGTCAAATCATTTAACCTGTCCACCTCAGTTTCCTCACCTGTAAAATGAGGATAATGACAGCACGACTTCCCCCAGAACAGTGCTTGCACATAGTAAGCCCTATACTAAATGTTAGTGCAGCAAGGTAGAGCACTGGATACCAGCGCATACCAGGTCAGAAAGACTTGAGTTCAAATCCAGACTCAGACATTCACTAGATGTTTAACCCTGGCCAAGTCACTTAACCCTGTTTTCCTCCGTTTCCTCATCTGTAATGAGCTGGAGAAAAACAGCAAAAGATCTAGTATCTTTGCCAAGAAAACTCCAAATGGGGTCACAAAGAGCTGGACACGACTGAAATGACTGAACAACAACAGATACAAATGTTAACATGTATATTCTGCCTAGTCAAAGCTTAGTGTAGTATTTCTAGTTACAGTATTTGTTCAAATAAAAGATTCATAGTCCTAACATTTTCTGCATACAGCATACAAGTATTCTGTAACCTAAAAATTCATTATCAAGACAGTTCAATATAGTTAATGAGGACTGGCTTTCAAGTCTCAAAGACCTAGGTTCAAGACAGATGCTATATGACCATGCACAAGTCACTTAACCTCTCAGTGGCTCTAGCAACTCTACAAATTACTGAAAAATTACTGATTTGTATTGGGAGAAATTTCCACACTGGAAGTTCCCACAATGATGAAATCATGAACAGGTACTACTCCTCCTGTCCACCTCAACCCACTAAATTAATTACCCATTACAATCCCAATACTATACTAGTTCTAGCTATCAAAAACCTTTTACTAAAATCTGTAACACAAGACTAAGTTAAAGGAAGGTTTTGTGGAAAGCGAACTGGATTTCGAATAAGGAAGGGAAGGAAAAGCCATAGAGGGTACTCTTCCCTTCCCCTACCATCCCACTGGTCTTTGAGGCTTCGTCAACAATTGTGACAAAGTTCCCAAACATTTATTTGAGTCTGGACGTTCTTCAAAAATGTGGATGAATTTTACTTCTATGCTCTGAAGTAACAAGAACAACAACAGAGCAAAGTGTACTGAACTTGAAGGAGATATCTTGTTTCAAATTCCACCTCCAATATTTTATGTATGTGTGCCCATGGGCAGGTCACATCTCAGCCTCACTTTCCTCATTCGTAAAATAAGAATATCTATTGTAACTACCTCACAAGTTTACTAAGAATAAATGAGAAAAACACACCGAACTTAACGTGCTAAATTACCGTCAGCCTGGGTTAACTAAAGCAAGGATCTTTTCTTCATGTACTTGGTTGAAATCCAATTGCTGTTCCCTTCTTTATTTTCTTTATTGCCTTTTCTACCTCCCCTATAAGCACATTTGGTGACAGGATGTTAGAGAAGTCCAAATATATTCATCCCTGGTAGTAAAGTTTACTACAAAAATTTTTATAGGTTATTTTTCATGTATCTTCTTTTGGTGTCCTTCAGTGCATTTACCAAACTTTCTTTAAACTGGCTTTATCTTCCTCTAATTCTCTGCTTCAGAGACTGTTTTATACTCATCCATCATTATTCTAAGATTTTTACAAGCAAATTTATATTCTAAACTAGTTTTGCCAGCTGCCAACTCTCTTCTTGTGGCAAGTAAGTGTTTGACTAAAGTACTTTCTGGGCTGTTGCTGTGGAATAAATTTTCATCGGCTAAAAATCTCTATAAAATTATTAAAATCTGTATTTATGTCACTTCTGATTTTTCACCATTATTTTTTAAACATTCAAGCCTGAGTGATTTCCACTGGAGGCCATATCTTTCTTCTCATTATTTATTACCTCTGACAAGTTAGTGGTCTGACTAAACAGAGACAGCAGATTCAGGAATGACAGGTTTTTTCCTGTCTGTTAAAATACAATCAGCTTCATTTTTTGTGATTCTACTTGGTCTTTGCTGTATCTAGTACCTTTCTTAAAGAAAGCGTTCATGTAGAAAGGTACAAGACTTCTGTGTACCATACAAGTTTGGCTATTCACAATCTTGCCTTCCTTAGCCGTGCTTTCTGCTGTATTTCTCAACATTCTCACCTTTTGCCACCTTTGTGCTCAAGTTACTAAATATCCAAGTAATGATGATTTAATTTGGAGAGTCTTGTCTATGCTACTGAAGGCTTCTTGACTCAGAAGGCATCTGAAGGAGAGGAAGATATCAAAGACTTGTAAAAAATTCTTGGGCGTTAAAAAAAAAAAGGCCAAAAGACATCAAAAACTATTAAATATATGCCTACTTTCCCTTCACAAGACTCATCTCACATCAATCAAGGACATCTTCACTAAGTAGGCAAGAAAAAGAGCTTCCAATCAATACTCTATCATGAACCACACCTTTATTATTTCACACTGGACTGAAAAATGTAGAGAATACATGATCTCACTGCATTTATCATTTTTTGCTTATGAAAAAGCATTTGACTAGGTAGAGCAAAATGATGCCTTATAGCATCTCTTCTAACAAGGAATCTATCCATACATCAAAATTATTCAAGATTCTTTCAAAGATATGACAACAGAAATAACTGTTCCATCATCTTCTGATTATAAATGTAGGCAAAGCATAAAACAGGGAAATATGTTTACCAAAGGTGTTCACCAGTGGTACGGGAGATCCAGTGCGGTGTTCGGGTTGAAGAATGATTTCCTAAGGATGGTGAGGACTTCTAGGGGCTCCTGTTTGTACAAGACATTACGCTAGTTACATTAAGCCCCCAAATACTGTAGAATACCTCTCTTGGAAGAGATCTGTAACCACTCAAAAGACTTTGGCACAGTTGTCTACGTAGGAAAAACCAAATGAATGAAGAACATCTATTGCTTAGATTATGACTTACGTATGGATGGACAGATCCACAGAGCATGTCCATCAATATAACATGGTTGGGACTGACAATAAATATAGATGGACAAGTTGGGCCCAAAGCTATACAAGACGAGGAAAAGGGGTGGACTGCCTTCAGGAAACTGCAAAACTCCTTTAATGATCCCAAGTTTCTCCCAGAAACACACGCAAATCTTTATAGCATACCAACATTCTAAAGGTGTTACTGTGTGGTGTTGAAACATGGGACACAAGTCTCTGAAGAACTGAACAAGAGTATCCTACAGAAGGCAAGGGAGAAGCAGATGGTAGACGTGAGAAGGCTGCAAAATATAACCAATGAGAACTTCAAAGAACAGAAGCAAAAGATTATCAGAAGGAAATATATGACAGGAAGAGAAGATGGGCCAATTACACTGTATCAGATGACAGGTAGACAACCAGAGCGCTCAACTAGCATCCTCACAATGTCAGAAGAAAGTGAGGAAGGCCTCTAGCATATTGGTTTAAGCCCTCAGTGGAGAACTTATGGACATGGCCAAGAGTCACATCGAAGTTTTAGAATGGATGGGTTGTAACCTGTATCATTAGAGGGTATATCCAAATGGATGAGCTCACAGGTCCAGTTGCATATTAAAATATTAAAATCAGCTATAATAATAACAATAATAATATGAAATCGAACAATTACAGACTGAACACAAACTGTAATAAACATTTTGAAAGTGGGAAATACAATATACACAGTCTATGTATTATATTTCCCCATTAGTTTATGAGCTCTCTGAAGACAGGACTATCATTTTTCATTTCCACAAGCATTTAATAAGTCCCACCAGGTTCTCTGCCAAACAATGAGGATACAATGACAAAAATGAAAGCCTCTGCCCTCAAGGAGTTTATAATCTGCTGGGGAGAAACAGCATGTATCCGATACATTAATACAAAATACAAACAAAATCATTTCAGAGGGGAGGCAAGAGGAGATCAATAAAGGTTTCATACAGCAGGCAGAATAGAGCTAAGCTATGAAGTGAGCTAAGAATTCCAAGAGGCATGTAAGGAGAGAGAGTATTCCAGGAAAGGAGGACAGTTTATGTAGAAAGGCACATAAGGTAAACATGGGCAACATCACGTAAAAGGAAGAACAAATTGGCCAATTTGGTAGCAACATAGACTTTGTAAGAAGATGTACTATAAAATTATTCTGGAAAAATAGGCTGGAGTCAGACTAAGAAGAATTTTAAATGTTAAAACAGAGGTACTTTTATCTTATCCTAGAAGCAAGAAAGTCACTGAAAATTCCTGAACCTGGAAATGGTCAAATCTGAGTTTTAGGGGACATTAAACTTAGCAGCTCCACGAAGTATGAATTGCAGAGAGACAAGATTAGAGAATGTGGAGAGAAGAGGGCCAAGGACAGGACCTTGGCATGTAACCAACTACAGCAATGGTCTAGCAAGAGACAGCAATGTCACAAAAATCTAATGAAGAAAGAGTATCTGGGAGAAGAGTACAATCAATGGTGGCAAATATAAGCAAAAAGTCAAGTACAAAGATGGAGAAATAACTATTGGATTTAGAAAGTAAGACAACACTGGTAACCTCTGAGTTTCAGTTTCAGTTGAGTAGTGAGGTCAGAAGCCAGAGTGCAAGAGACTGAGGCATAGGAAGTCAGGGCACAGACAAGTATATTCCAAGTTTTTCACCTTGGTATCACTACCACAAAGACTGGAGCAAGTAGGATACTTAACGTTCTTTAAACTGCATGTAAATATAGTAACACTTACACATCTGTAGTTTTGTACAATGATCTTTCTATAAAGTATTTCATTTGAATTTCACAATAAAGCTATGAGACAGGCACACATCACTGAATATAAATAGTGCTCAAAGCAACAAGCTGAACTTTAGTGAATTATTTTGATATTTTGCCAAAAGAAAAAATATTCAATTTTCATTTGAAAACAGCACACAAAATGCAGAAAACTTACTTCTGAATCTTTAGATAGGCCATAGCCCTATTGGCCGGAAGAAGAGCGTTGGTGCCATCTGCTGCTATACCTCTAGTATAGCATTCAATCGCTAGTTCATACTTCCCTTCTTTGAAAAATCCATTTCCCTAAACGTAGGAAATAAAGCAGACTAGGTAAGAGTTGATGTACACAAGAGTACGTATGTACACATAAGTGAATTTATTAAAATCAACGTCACCACTAACAAAAAAAACCTGAATGACACTAAGGTACCTTTTACTCCATTACTGTTAGGAAACATAAAAATTTACATTTTATAAAATGCCACTTCAATAGAAGAAAACAGTATGGAAAGAAACATAATGACCTTGGTTTACTGTATTAAAAGACAGTATTTTGTTGTATCAAGTTTTTTTCATTAATCATCATCTTTAAATTAGAACCAGTTTTGCTTAAATGCTTAACCACATCAACCCAGTTCCAGTCTTATGGAAGTTCACCGTTGTGATCTGTCTTGCTTGCCTGCTTCCATTTCAGAGTTTTTGAAAGATATTCTTTTTTATCTTTCTTCTTACTTGAGGAAACCTTACTAGGAATTTCAAGTGAAATAATATTGCTTATTGATGTCATAGAATAGGATGATGATTCTCCAAGAACTGTTCTTTAATGTCCATGGTATATTTAAATGTATGTGTCATAGCAGTTTCAAAATTAATTTCAACTTTTTCCTGCAATTTAGCCAGCATACTTTGCTTTATAGCTGATGACATGGTGTTGTTGAAAAAAGCATTCATAGATATGACTGAAGCTGCTCATGAATGTTTCGGTCCAAGAAATTTCTAGTAAGATGGCTTTTGGATCACCATTTTTTTTTTTACGCTAGGCAATGGGGTTAAGTGACTTGCCCAGGGTCACACAGCTAGTAAGTGTCTTGTGTCTGAGGCCACATTTGAACTCAGGTCCTCCTGATTCCAAGGCCGGAGCTCCATTCACTGCGCCACCTAGCTGCCCCTGCATCACCAATTTTACTTATCCTACACTGAAATGAAAGTCCTTGGAAACTTTTATTGCTTTCACAAATAGAACACAATGCTTCCAGTTTCATCTCCTGACCTTCTTTGGTACTCACTGCTCCGGCAGCAAGGTCCTCCTCCCTTCTGATGGGGAAACGAGTGAGTTGAGGAGGGAGAGGTAGGAGGCAGCCAAAAACAGGGTCAGTACCCAGGGGCCAGAGTCCACTCCCCCATCATCACACCTCAGTCCACAAGAGCATATGTTAATAAAAATACTCCACATATACCGAAGTAACAAATACACACAAGTATTAAGATTTTCTATTAAAAACACATTTAAGTTGACAACAGGCAATTCCAGTACATATACATTTTGGTATTTGTTAGTTTTTATGGCATGTGAATTACAGATAAAAATTTCTTACATTTTCCTCCTTGACAACTTTCTAAATTTGCTTTTTTCATGAGCTAAAATTCTGTGCTTTTCTATTATCAAAAAGTAATTCCTTCCATAACAAGTCCAAATTATTTACTGTCCAAATATTTGCTGTTTTTCTAAAAATGTACAAGACAGCAATACTTTCATTAAAAATTTCTAATGTGTGTGCTACCTTACAATGTTAATTTTCAGCTTAAATTATATTAACACTCAAACTGAAAAAGAAACATTTTCAGTTGTATTCCACAAGAGAATTATTCCAATGTTTTATTGTGCTATGGAGGTGATCCTTGGAGAGTCAAAGACTATCCAAGCAGAGTACAACCTTTAGAAGGGGCTACCATGAGATGAGGCTTTGAGTGCTACCATTCTGGCAACAGACTGTGTCTCTTTTCCAAGCTAGCTAATTAAGTACTAAAGAGACTCAACACCAGTAGCTTAGCTATTAAGTGATGAATTCTTTGGTCATGGTAACCAATGAAATAAGAAACGACCCACAGTCCTTCGTGCTCCTTGTCCACTTCTACAGATACTGTAGTTTAGAATCAAATAGTTTTTAGACCATTACAGCAATAAAACAGTAGAAAGGTGTTTGCCATTGTCATGAACGATGTCCAGTACAGTGTCCAAATGGAAGTGACTCCATATAGGTTGTGAAAATGTATGAGGTACCAAGCCCCACAACTTTTCCAAGTTTCCTAAATATCTGTTTTAATCACTAAAGGAGTATGTTTTAGCCATCCATAGAGAATGAAGAATGTGTACTGTCTAAACTATTTTATGCAGTTTGATAAACAGTCAACACAGTTGGATCCATCAGTACCTCTATCTTGGTCAGACAAGCACACAGACAGGAAAGGCTCAAAAGTAAACAAGAGGAAGAGACCAGGTCAGAGTGCGTTTGCGAAATTACACGGCACTTTCAACATCAAATTTCTCCTTGGAACAAAAAAATCATCTTTTTAACACTAATATTCTTCTAGTAATGCTATGTTACTAGGAATCATAATAGCATAATCTCCATAGATTAGAAATTGAAGGTAGCCGAAAGAGCAGAGGAGACATTCTTGGTGGGTGTAAATGGGCTATACATAGC
The DNA here is from genome assembly GCF_003287225.1 of Phascolarctos cinereus. NCBI lineage: Eukaryota > Metazoa > Chordata > Mammalia > Diprotodontia > Phascolarctidae > Phascolarctos > Phascolarctos cinereus. The sequence goes on from NW_027555514.1 coordinate 209,143,671, forward strand.
AAATTACCAACGACAAGATGCATGTACAAAGCAGCATATAAGAGAGGAGAGTTGTAACAAGAAAAGGAGGTAAAAGCAAGGGTTGACAGAGGAGCACTTTATATGCTGTATTCATATTTACATAATGTCAAGAGACTTTGAGCAAGGTCCTCATGCTATTGAGTAGATCCACTGTGGAGGACTTATAGGAGGCTACAGAATGAGAAGGCATGGAGGGTGTACAATCTCTACCAATGAAGGGAATAACTTTCACTGATGAAAGCACAGATCTATAAAATCACTAAAGTATTTTTAGTAACATTATCAGCTATGATATAGAGTAATTTTGCAAATCAGGTCTTGGGAAGTTCTGTCAAATATATTATATCAGAATATAGACTAAATTAAGATTTTTCAAATTCTACAACAAAAGAACTCATTATTAACTCACTCAACAACTATTTATTAAGTAATCTTCAATGCTTAGGCACTGAAGTAGATGCCTCAACACAAATTACACAAAAAAATCATGTCTCCCAAAAACACATATCAAAGAAGCATTATTAATATTAATAAAAGCTTAGGAAAAAACACACTCAAGCATTAGTATTACTTTCCCATCCCAGTATCATAGAGGCATTTCACAGCAGGACAAAAAAATTCACTGAATTCATACTGAAGCCAGTTGAATTTACTGGAATATGAATTCAATATTGTTTTAAAAGAAATATAGGACATACAATACCATGAAATGTCCTCACCAAAACAGTCAGTATATGCTGAGTAGAAAACTAATTTCAATGAACAATTAAGAATGATCTCATTTTAAGATAAAACTGCCCTTACCACTTACATACTTACTCTAACCTGCTTCAACTACCCAAAATCCTGAATTAATAGGGTTTCACTACATCTTCTTTCTTTTTTTTAAAAAACTTTTTTTTTAGGCAATTGGGGTTAAGTGACTTGCCCAGGGTCACACAGCTAGTACATGAGAAATGTTTGGTCTGAGGCCAAATCTGAACTCAGGTTCTCCTGACTTCAGGGCTGGTGCTGTATCCACTACTACATCTTATTTCAAGAGTCTACTAATTTGTTGTTTGTCCTAAAAAATAATCTTTTTGGATTTAATTTTGCTATCAGAGAGGTTGATTTTCACCTGAAAGTTAATATATATTTTTGCAAAATACTTTTTAATTATAAGTAATTATGTACAACAAAATTGAGGCATTAAAAAATTAAAATTATCTACTTCTAAGTTGCTCGCTTGCCGGGACTATGATATCATTCCCAAGCACATAAAATGCTTTTAGTCCACTACCTTAATAGCAGTCATCACATCAGGATGACTTGATTACATGCCATATCTACTATCCTAATGATTTCCAAAGTATAGTTCCATAGCAATTTAAAAATAAGAATAATATGAAAGGCAGTAAAGTATAACATACAGTACTTGGACTCAGAAAAACCTGAGTTCAAATTCCACTTTAGACACTTACCAGCTCTGCGACTCTGAAAAAGTCACACAAGTTACTCCATAAACCACATTTTTCTGATTAAACGGGAATAATAAAAGTACCTATTTCACAGGCTGGTTGTGAGTATCAAACTAGCTAATACAAGTAAATTATTTTGTAAATTTTGAGGTCCTATAAAAATGTTAATTGTGATGATGATAATTAAGGCAAAATACAGGTAGCAAATAAGGAACAAAGGAAAAAATATTCAGCAGAATCATTATCTATGATGCATGTTAAAATGTCCTCAAAATATTTTGTGAAAACTAAGCAACTTTAATGAATGAGGGCAATTTTCCAAAATTCAATTTTTTGTAATAATTTTTTTTTCTTACCAAATCTTTCTCTCGGATGGCCTGTTGCCTACACTGTTGTTCTTTAAGTTGTTTTTTTTCTTCTTCAGTTACTTCAATCACTGCATCATTTTCTTTTAGGGGAGAACCTTCTTTGGATATCAGTGCCTAGGAAACATAAATTTTTAAATCAGAAAAATATCAAGTAGAAACAAATATGATGTACTTGTACATTCTGCATGCAATATCTATGAAGAATTTGTGGACTACCTCCAAACAATTCCTAAAATACCAAACGTTCAAGTTTAATTCAAAATCTACACTTAATCAAGTAAAAACAAATGAGTATTTGACATGACTCTCAGACCAGCATTTCAAACCAGAAACACCTAAAAAGGAGACCTCTATCTCAAAATAATACATATGTAAGATATCTACTAAATCTCACAGACTCAATGAGACTAAAAATAAAACAAATTCTCAATTCTATAATATAGTGATATTGTTCTAATACGAAACTATATTCATCTAACAAGGCAGATATAGTTTTCTATGTTCTCAAAAATAGAACAAATAGAAAAGCAGGGAAAAGTGCTACAAACTTTAAAGCACTATATCACTGTCACCTATTATTAATACCAATAGTAGTACATAGTAATATAATTGTTAACTCCAGATCAAAAACCAAATTGAAAAAATCTGTAACTGACTACAGTATTACTTGTTAGCTAATTTAAAAATACTGAAGTTTTCAATGTTAAAATGCTATTTTGTACTTTATCTAGAAAATTCATATTACGAAAATTCCATTACTACATGAAATAAAACAATTTGCTTTTCATGAAGCTAGGCAGAAAGGACTGACCACCATTTACCTGAATAAGTAATGTTTAATATAAGCAACTTTAGTTTTTTTTACCTGGTTGATTTTCTTGAGTTCATTTTTCGCTTCAAAGTTATTTGGTTCCAGTTCCAATACTTTTTCATAATCTAAGTGAGACACAGGAGCATAAAACTTAAAAATACATGAAAAAAAGATTTCAATGGTAGTCAAGTTTTCTTTAAGAAGGCATTAAGAAAGCATTAACAGGCAAACTTAATCTCAGCTCTAACTCCAACACCCAATGTGAAAGAAAATTCTAGCACAAAACATAATCCCTTCACTAGAACCAAGGCCAATACTTTGCAAGTTTGTACTATGCACCACCATAAACTGGTAACCTATTAAATCCTATTACATATCCACTTCAGGCAGGGATTTTGTGATATATACCACATAAAAGAGCCTGTACAGTCCGGTCAATAAAATTAGAAATTTAAATGACAACTATAAAATCCTTTCACCAGATATTAAGAATCGTTTAATACCTTATTTAGCTGACTCATTTTTGTCAATACTATTGAATAATCTTAGTAATGAGAATAAAATTAAATATACAAAAATTAAAATAACTCTTTAAAAGGCAAAGGTGGCCACTATATAGTTCTCTTTGTAAGACAACATGAAAAATGAATACAATTTGATAATGTCTTAAGATTTTATTACCTTCTTTGGCATCCTCTAACTTCTGGAGTGCAAAACGAGCAGCACCTCTTCTAACATAAGCCTTTGTATAATTCCTATTCAACGCAATTGCCAAATTACAATCAGACTCAGCAACAGCAAATCTGTAATACATGAAATGTCTTTATTAGTAAGATAAAATAGTAACAAGGTTTCTTAAACATGGTTCTCCTCTGATGTCTCACTGCAGCAAGAAGACGACTCTGAGCTCTTGAAGGTTTTGACAGAGGGGAAGCCTGAAAGGTTTTACATGTGTAAAACGGCTTTGACAATGATCCTGTCCATGAATGAATAAATGAGTTAAAAGGGATTTGCTAAGTGTTTAGCAAAAAACAAAAACAGTGTTTAGCACTACACTAAGAGCCAGGGGTACAAATAAGACAGTAAAGGCATTTAAGGATCTAGAAGGCCACAGGCGGCCTCAAGGCTGCCGGTTCTCCACCCGTTTCACTTTCCCAACCATGCCCCTGAATAAGTACCTTCATTTTCATTCCCCTTTCCACACCTTTTCAGCTTCATTTTATGTTCTGTCTTCCTCCATTAGAATGTAAGCTCCTTGAGGGAAGAGACTATTTTTCTACTTATATCTGTATTCCCAGCACTTAGCACACTGCTTGGCACACGGGAAACACTTAATAAATGCTTGCTGACTGCCAGTGGCTGAACACAGTTCAAGGCTGAAGAACCAGAAAGTTGTGGGAGGAGACAGAAAAGATACACCTCAGATGGGAAAGAAGCTATGAAGTTTGGAGAGGAAGAAGGCAAGGATGGCTAGGGCTTTCCTGAATATGGAACAGAAGAGGCAGTGCCCAGGGAAGAGTTCCCCAGCATGCAGTTGATGAAGAAATTGTGAAAGAGGGTGCCAGAGAGTGGCAACTGGCCAAGTCTACTTTCCAACAACCAACCTTGGAACTACAGAGGAGGAGAGCACTAGTGTGACTAGAGTCACAAGATGATAATTTTTTTGGCCATGGCAACTCACAAAACAAAGTAAAGTAAAAACTGGCCCACAGTCCTGTGTGGTTGAAGAAGGGATGGAAAGGGAACTACTCAAAACGTGAGATCCTTGTCCAATGACCGATGGGCAATATTGCTGGAGAATCTGAATCATATCAATCTTGGCCATCTTGCCAAGACTGCCAAAAACAAAACCAGAAGATGGAAGTTACAGCTAAATAGAAGAATGGCTTCCAGTATTCCTTAGAGAAGTAAAGAAAGGAGATGGAGCAGTAGATCTTATTATATGTCTGAAGACGACAAGAAAAGGGATATTTGGTTATCAGGTGTTATGACAACTGCAAAAAGCAAAACCACAAAAAATTGTAAAAAGTATTTACAAAAAACCACTATGAAAATAACTGCAGACACACCAAATAACTATTTTAAAAAATGAAAGAAATTACATCTCGACAGGAAAGGACAGATGATGTAGGTGTCAGCTGTTTGGCATGCAGGCCTGGTTCCTGGAAAGATAGGCAAAAGACAATTCACAGTTAACTGAAAGATGTAGAGAATAAATGAGCTCATAGTGTTTAATATTTCTTGATTATGAAAAAGCATTTAATTTAGTAAGGTCACCTTATACCTCATTTATAGTAAGGTATGTCGCATTTATACATCAAAATCATTTAAAGTTCCTTGAAAAATATAAAAGAAATAACCCTGTTCAATGACCCTCTGATGATAAACATAAGGCGAGGCATAAAACAGGGAGATGGATGTCCACTAAAAGTATTCACCACTGTGACAGACAGGGTGAGGTCCTCCAGATGTTCCTGTTTGCAGATGATGTTATAATTACATAAAGCCTCAGAACACCGCAGAGTTTCTATAATCATTCAAAGTAATTTGGCCTACCCACCCCCACAAGGAAGACCAAGTGGATGAAGAATATCTATTGCCCACATTTCAATAGGTATTTGGATAGCCACTCCATAGAGCTTGTCCAAGAGCATGTATAATTGAGATAGACAGTACAGATGGACAATGAGTTGGGTCCAGAGTTGAAAAGGAGGCAGGATTGCCTTCGAAAAATTGCAACGCTCCTTTACTGATCTCAAACTTTCTATGAAAGCAAGACTCTTCTTTTTTTAATATTACATTGTATTAGTGTTGCTATATAGCAGTGAAACAAGGAAGTTATACTGGGTAGTTATAACTACCTCCAAAAAACTAAAAATTGGTATCACATAGAGGACATGGAAAGATGTAAGGTGAGCATGGAGTTAGCTGACATATACACATACATAACATACTCACCCCAATCAGCAACTCAGAACTGTAAAAGAAGTCATTAAGGAATTAAATGGGCTGCTCACATGGCAAGAAAAAGAATACTAGTACCCTCATGATACCAGAAGAAAGCCTCTAGAGCCACAGTGGGTGGACCCTCTACAGGAAGAAGGGGAGAACGGGACACATCACTACAGTGAACTTACGGGAGGATATGAAAAGAGTCACATGGGATAGTTAGTCATGAATGGGTGGCTGCTTGCATTGATTAAGAGAATCACTGAATCAGGGCAGCTAGGTGGTGCAGTTGATAGAGCATCAGCCCTGCAGTCAGGAGGACCTGAGTTCAAATCTGGCCTGAGATGTTTGATATTTATTAGCTGTATGACCCTGGACAAATCACTTAACCCTAATTGCCTCACCAAAAAAAAAAAAAGAGAAAGAGAGAAAGAGAAAGAGAGAGAGAGAACTACTGAATCAATGAATATTAAATGTTGAAACCACAAAAAATTCCTTGAAACCCATTATTGTGGCATCAAGAAAACAGAGCCTTTTCTTCCTTTGTTCTTTTCGTGCTGTCCAAGAGTTTAATCTCTCCATTGCTTTTTCTTGAGCCAACAAAGACAATCTAAAAGATCAAGACTGGAACACAAGATCCTATCTGATAGAAGAATCTAATACATTTTATTTGTATTCTTACTTAACCATCAAGTATCACCTCTTTTTTTCTTCCTTAAAAAGCGTCTATTTTTAGGCTGTTAAGAAGGTAAATTCATTCTACAAGTTCCAAAAAAACCTCCTATGGAACATGTATATCAAAATCCAGGTAAGGATACCAATGACTAAGATCCACTTCTATTACCAAAAAATCATTATCTCTAAATAATAATGCCATTTATACTGCTCTTTCTATTATAAATATAAATAACAGAGCATACTGTTGTTAGAGATACCAGTCATATATATTTAGGATCATAGACTTAGAGCTGGAGGATATCTTATAGCCTATACAGCCCAACTTTTCTCATTTTAAAAATGAGGAAAGTAAGGCCCAAAGAGGTTAAATGATTAGCTCATGGTTATATACACACAAAATAGTGGCAGAGCTGGGAGTTGAATCCAAGTCTTGACTCCAAATCCAGTACTCCTCTCCTTTTGCTTCAACATTAAATTAACCTTTCAATCAAAATATTTATATGGATTTTGTTTTTAGAAGAACTTACAGGGAGTAAAATTTTAAATTTAAACTAAATAAGAGAAAACAGTTCCTACATATAATACACAAAATGTTTAAAATTATGGAAGTGTGTGAACTGGGGGCTGTTACAAGTAAAATGCAATACATTCAAAAATCTTCCAGAAGTTTACCCACAAATCGTAAAACAGTCAGACTTTCTTGATGAATTCAATTATTGAACAACCATTGCTTAACACAGTGGGAGAGATAATAAAGAAATGGTCCCTGCACTCATGCAGGTTACAATTAAATGAAGGAGAAATGATACATGCACAAATATGCAATATTGTACAATAAATATAGGACAGAACAAATGATATATGTGTGAGCATACAAATCTACCTTACTTTTTCATTCTAAAGAATGCTGATGCTCTATTTGTTGGTAAAACTGGATTATATGGATCTGCAGCCATGCCTTTTGTGTAACAGTCAATTGCTTCATCATATTTTCCTTGTTTGAAGTATTTATTTCCCTAAAAAAGCATAATTTTGGTCAGTTTTCATGATAATGGAGCACAATTCCACAGCAAGTTGTCAGTCCGTCTACAAATATCTTTCTCACATTAATTTCTCAGCATCAAGTCTAGAAAAAAATTAAACAAAAAATGCTGCTTTGCAAACTCAAGTCTTATTACAACTCTTTTTATGCCACAAATCAAACTGTTGCCAGGGCCCTCTGAAAGATAGACTGACTCTCATTCTAATCGACACAAGGAGCCCCAAGAGACAGGATGGACAGGTACCAAACAAAGAAGAGAAAGATATCAAAATAGAAGTTTAACCTGAACAAAGTAACTTTCCCTTTGCTTTGGCAAAGATTTTCAGTGATCCTCCCCAACTCCTAGTAGATCTGGTCGATTCATTTGCACTGTTCGTACCTAAAATCACAATCCTGAGGATATTTGGCCCTCCATCCTAGCTTAAGAGGTTCTTAACCTTTTTTTGTGTCATTGATTCCCTATGGCCATCTGATGAAGCTGATAAACCCTTTATAAGAATGTTTTTAAATGCATAAAACACATAGAGGATCACAAAGCAAACCAATTATATTAAAATATAGTTATTAAAATATTTTTTAAAAAATATTTCACAGGCCCCAGGTCAAGAAAACTTGTCCTACTGGTACACATGGCACAAGTTCCTGGTAGCAGAAAGAAATCACAAAACGACACCATGTTGTAGTGATTCCTAAAGGATATAACATCACACCTTCATACAAGGGCATGCGGAGGGGAAGACACTGAAGGTGAATGTGGTACAGTAAAATGACTGCTGGGTTTAAAGCAAAATAGTAGATTCAACTCCAGCTCTGCCACTTCCTAACTATCTGACTTTGGGCAAATCACTTAACCTTTATGACTCAGTTTCTTTATCTGGAAAATGAGGGAGTTGGATGGCATCTAAAATCTTTTCCAGGTCTAATCCTGTATTCCTATTGACCCACGAAAGTACATTCTTAATTCTACAGTGTGGTACCTTTTCTTTCTCAGCAAGAGCCTTTTGTGAGTCTATATGAATCCCTTCTTCTTCTGAATCTGATTCTGCAGATACTGAATCATGAGTACTGTCTTCTTTATCAAGCTCTTCAAGTATTGTGTCCTGAAATCACATAGGATAATAAAAGATATTCACAACAGATAACTACTGTTTAAAGAAAAAAAATCACATTATTACATATTACAAGAGAACGATGGAACATTGAAACCAGAACATAGCACGATACAGCAGGCTACATTAGCAAAATTCCTGGGATCATTACTCAAGAACAGCTGTATACCAATAACTATGCTCTCAGACGACTCACGAAAATGACATGCCACAAAATAGAGATGCTATTAAAAGAACAACAAAAGGTCAGAATCACTGAAGAGGCAGGATTTGGATTCAGAAGAAAAACGGGTTCAAATCCTGCTTCCAACATTGTCTAATTACTGCTATGAGTAAAATGAAACTGATCTCAAATTATACTAGCCAAGGTAGATATGTGCGGTAGACATGGGGGGTGAGGGGGAGGTATTCAAGAATCAAAAACTGCTCATTAAAGTTACAGCAATTAAAATTTTATAGCTGGGAAACTTAAAGATAGTATACTGGATCTTGTTCTGTAAGTATTGAGAGACCTTAACACAATATTCTGCTCTCTGCTCTAAAACATCACCAAATATTTAACCCAAAGTAACACTCTAGAGATATTCTGATTTTATGTTACTTGATTTTGTCCCGTCTTACAGAATTCTTATGGATGCCAAGACTGAAAACTGCCCTGCAAACTGCTTGTAAACAAGCATAATTCTGAAAGATCTATATTCATATATGCCCACGAATTGTAAAGAAATGCAAGTCTTGAAACTCTGTCGAGGAGAAATCAGCAAGACTTTGGCAACTGATTGGATACAAAGTGTAAGTGAGAATGAAGACTCAAGAATAACTCTTGGGTTTTAAACCTGAGTAACTAGAAGAATAGGACAGCTAGGTGGTGCAGTGGAGAGTGACAAGCCTGGAGTCAGGAAGCCTCATGTTCCTGGGTTTAAATCTGGCCTCAGACACTTAGCAGGTATATGACCCTGGGCAGCCACTTAACCCTATTTATCTCAGTTTCCTCATCTATAAAATCAGATAGAGAAGGAATAGCAAACCATACCAGTATCTCTGCCAAGAAAACCCTAAATGGGGTCACAAAGAGTCAGACACAACTGAAATTGACTGAACAACTGGAAGAACGGTGGTGTCCTCAACAGAAATAGAAAAGTTAGGAGAAGGGATAAGTTTAGAGAGAAAAATAATGATCTTGCTTCAACTAAGCAGTTTTTAAGACTACGATATTAAAAATGTAGACAAAGCAGTATACTTTTAACATCACATCCATCAGTGTTCCTTAAAGGCTTTATTATTTTTTTAAAAAATAAATGTCATAAGACAGCCAAAGAGGTAAGATGAAGTCACTTTATGCATTTTATGTATCACTTTATTCAGCCTAAATACAATAACATTCTATGGAAACTGAAAAAAAAAAATGAAAACCTTAGGACAAACTTCTAACAAAAATCATATACATCAGATCACTTCACCATGACCAGTCTTAGAAGGTATTATCATAGCTGACTGGGAAATTAATTCATAAAAGACAAAGTAGGGAAGAAATAACAGGAGAACCTCAATTAAACAGTATATTCTGGAAACAGGTTGCCCAAAATTCTTAATTAACTATGTTAACTAAAGGAGAATCAGAACATCTTTTTATATCAGCATTAATTGAAATCTTTCTAAATGAGGACCTCAATCCATCAGTTCTCCTTGTATAGTCCTCTACATATAAAATGCATAAGAAATTGAAAATAGGTACTGACCCCAGAGTATATATTGACTTGATTTTTAAATAAATTGATACTGGCTTGATTTGCTATCATTTGCCTTTTCCTTAAAAATGAATCATAAAACAAACAAACAAAAAATCTGGTTCATTGGGGGTTCAAGTTGAGGTTTTATTGTACCACAAAATAATCTATAATAGGTAAAGAAAAATTACATAGAAACTCTTACACCTCTTTTATCTGTAGACTGCTGATAGTTACCAGCAAATTTGTATCTGTATATCGAGCATATGACTAAAGTAACTCACCACATCAAGTTTTCCCCATGCTTCATAATCATAAGACTTTATCCTGTTTTTTTTGTTTTCTTCTGTGGTTTTTTTAGAAGGCATTTTCGTTTTACTTTTCTTCTTTTTCTTAAAATTCTTATTTCGAACAGGAAATAAGTTCTAGGTAGAAAAACATTTTTTAAGTGCTGTATGATTTTACTTTTAACTATCGACATCTGAAAGATATTTATCACTGACAGTATGGCATTTTCAAGAAAAAAGTGTTTGTTAGTCATCAATATACCTATCATTTGTAATGATTATCTATGATCAAGTGTACTTCTATTTAAATACTTAAATTTTCATGACTTCATCAGTGTGGATACTAATACTGTACACACAACTCACCTCAATATCTGATTTACTGTGGAAGAAAAATTAATCACACGAGGGCTAAATTTATTGATAAGCACCTTCAAATTTAACTAGGCTGGTCCTCAGACATATTAGCCAATGCTGGGCTACCACCTGAAGACTTTCCAATTAGGTAGGACATGCCAACGCTTGTATTTTCTCTGGCATAATCCTCTAGAACCAAGGGTTGTGAAGAAACTTTTATAAAAAACTAAAGCAAGTTTAGTTTTGGTTAAGCAGTTATTTTCAGCAAGTATCAACTCCAGAAGAAATTTTTTTAATCACAAAACATGTATTACCTGACAGTCGTAATTATAAATGAATTTGAAATCATAGATTAAAATATCAAACACTGCACTGCTCCTGTAGGGGTTCAGTAGCAATACAAAGGCCTCCAAGTAATAATATAATCTGTCTTCCAGTTTTATCTTCTCCCTCATAGGAAAATCTTTTCCTCAACCATAAAAAAACCATAAAATTTATTTCCTTAATTAAGAAAGGTAAGTATTATTTTGAAAGACTTAGAATTCTGATCATTTCAACAACCTACCAAGATTCCAGAGGACCAATAATGAAGAATGCTATCTACCTCCCGTCAGAGAAGTAATGGACTCAAAATGCAGAATATTTTTGGACACTGGCAATGTGGGAATTTGCTTTATTTAATTATGCTTATCTGTTTAGAAGGATTTTCTTTTCAACTGGGCAGAGAGGGGTGGAAGTGAAGAAGGGACTTGGGATAAGAAAGCCTCCAAAAAAGGAAGAAAAAAGAAAAGAGAGCTATTGAAGTATTTTTTAAAATGCAGGGAAAAGAATGAAAGAGACAAGTAGAACAGCTCTGAAAGCTACATGTTGAATTTCTTGTATTTTTAAAAAAGAAAGTCCTACTGTGTATATGGAAATGCCCATTTAATTTGATATTTAAGTTCAGAAAAAACAATTTTTTAGAAAAATTTAATAAAACCAGTGTAATACCATGAGATATGTAATTAATTTCCTATGAAAATGTTCTACACTTACAGTGTAGATACTCAAATTATTTAATTATGTATTTAGGGACTAGTTTACCTTTAGATTATAATACATACTAATTATTTAATTCTAATTATTCACTAAACATACTTGCAAAAAATTAATATAAATAAAAATAGGATAGTTAAAAATGACAAAAATTTAATAGCAAAGTAATTCATTTCAATTTTGCAGCTATAAAAATACATTTTAACAGCTTGTTTGGGTTTTATTTTTAAATAAATACTTGTGTTGGATATTAAATTAAAAACTCTCAATTTACCTCTCCTGAAACACCATTTTGATTTCTCAATTCCAAATCCATTTGTTTAATGTCTTTTTCCCAGCTTTCTAAATCCCTCACGAAGTCTTGTAGTTCCTCAGCATTATGCTTCATCTGTAATTGTAACTCAACTGCTTTGCTTGCTGAAGTCATTATGGTCTGCAAAGTTTTAGAAACATTCAACCTCTAATGAGAATTTTTTAAAATGTATTGTTTATTTTCCTGAAATTAGAAATACTTATATGAACAGAAAATTAAGGATTCTTCCAATCACTTCAGATATGATCAAGGCATAAGGATAGGAGAAAGAATAAAACAAGACTCATTAAACAGTATATATTCAATGGGTTTCACAAATCAGGGTACCAAATAAAATATTTTAATAGGGAAAATCCAATTGTGTAGTCCAGTTCATCTATGAGTGGAAAAAAGAATGTATAAGAGCTCCTCATAGGAACAAGCAGCACCATCTATGTATCTCATATCATTTCTTTAGTTATCTCTGATATTCCTAGATCATACCAGTTCACTTAAGATACTTACTAGAAAGGTACCTACTTATTTTTTTTAAACATTTTAAAGTTCATAGGTGGACCTTTGTTTAGAGTGGGTTTTTATTATTTCCCAAAAATGTCTAGCATGTTTACAAAAGTAGGGACACTTTAAAGAGTCATGATCTCTTTAGGGTGGATTATTCCCTGAGCTTACTCAGATCATAACTCCTTTCTCCCTCAAAAGGCACTCTTCATTAACTGAGTGGCCAAAAAATTTCATCACCTGGTGGCCAACCTTCTACATGCCAGATTGGTGCTAGTGTGACAGATATACCTTTATTCAAAGCCTTTCCAATTTGACAGGACCTATTAGAGCTTACTCTCAGGTGAGATATATTTTGACAAACAAATGTCACTTCCATGCCACAATGAGGCCTCAAAGGAGGATTTTAGGACTCCAAAAGCAAAGATGAATTCCAAAACATCATCCATTTAGCAAACGCCACAAAGAAAAAGTGAAGATAAAAGGAAAAAAAAAATTTATTGTGTAAAAAATATAGCGGAAAGAGAGCTGGCTTTAGAGTACGAGGACCTGAGTTGAAGCCTAGGCTCTGACACTTATAACCTTGGGCAAGTCACTTCCCCTCCCCAGGCCCTAGCTTCTTCATCTACAAAATGAGGGAGCAGAATTCTAAGGTCCCTCCCAAATAGAGATCTAGGATACCATGACCCTGAGTAAAGTCAAATGGTAATTTTTCTGCTTTTCAGGTACTATTCATATCTCATCAAAAGCCACAAAATTAAAGACAATGGAAACATGATGGAAAACTATGAAATTAGTTTGGAATAAAAAAACCACAACAATAATCAGATTAGTTAGCAACAACAAAGGACTGCAAAAAATGTTTCACACAAAATTTTCATTAAAAGTTAATGAAGTTTAGTTATGAAACTAAACTCACAAAACCGACAAATTGGGGCACTCATATTAAAAAAATTCTTCACTATTACAAAATTTCTATTGATAAGGCTGCCTCCTTGTATAATTGCATCTCTTTACAGATCATTACCTATTTGACCCAGAAGAAAGAAATTGAGAACTAAGGTGTCAGAACTGCTAGGAACACTAAGTGGAAAATAAAGAGGAATCATCTCTGAAATTAATTCAACTTACCCTCAACTTTTCAGGAACATATATTAGACAAGATCAAGTGTCCTGAATAAATCCATTCGCTAACAGCTCACTATCTAGCTTTACAACTTCCCCTATAAGGACAAAGCTGTCTACAGTAATGTGATTTACATTAACAAAAGTACAATAAACTGTTGATTGTTCAGAGCAATGGAGATTGTTGTTACTCTTCACTACAAAAAAAAAATCTAGAAAGCATTACATTAGTACCTAGTTGGAAGATCTTGCTTCCTAACTCATTACCTTCTTTTCCTAATAAATTATTACAAGAAAACACTTACAACGTTTGTATTGGAGTTAGAAGCTATACTGCTGTGGCCTCAAGCCATCTTCAGTAAAGCTTAATTACAGTTCCTGCCTCAAGGCAGGAATTCTATGCCTTAACAATGGATAGCCACAGAAGCAAGTCACTCATTAAGTACCAGGCACTGTGGAGCTGTCAGTAAATTAAGAATGTACAAGAAGTTTGGGGATTTTAGAGATCTAGTCAGATCTGTCATCGTATAGAAAAGAAAAATAACCATTCAGTGAGGTTCTGAGTTATCCAATGGCTAGCATTTATATATGGCTTTAATGCTGCAATGTGCTTTACATGTTAATTTCATTTTATCTCCTAGGAAGTGCTAGTATGGAGGTAGTAAATAAGGCCGAGTTTAGTGATTTGCCCAGGGTCATGGAGCTAAGAAGTCAGTCTACAACATTTATTAAGTGCCTATGTGCCAGGCATGGTGATAAGAGCTGGGGATAAAAAGAAAGAGGCCCTGCTCTTAAGGAACCCAGTCTAATAGGGGAAACAACACGCCAACAACTACGTACAACCAAGACACAGAAATGGTAAATTGGAAATAATCAACAGAGGGAAGGCATTAAGGGGAACTGGGAAGGACTTCTTGCACAGAGTGGGATTTTAGGCATGACTGCAAGGAAGCCAGGAGGTGCAGAAGGAAAAGCATTCCAGGCACAGGGGGAAAGCCAGTGAAAATGCCCGGAGTTTCTTGTGTTAGGTAGAGTCTAGGGTATGATTCGAACTCAGGTCTTCACGTCTCTAGGTCTAGCGCTCCAGCCACATTACGGCCTCCTAGCTGCTTAGTGAACAGGTATGGTGTTGTATGGGCAGGGACTTGTATGCAAGAGGGTTCTCCGACTCCAGATCCTATAGGGATCCCACTACAGGGAGGTGAGGCAAAATGCAGATCAAGAGATGCCCTAGATCTTGCCCCCCCCAAAAAATCTGCTCCAGTTACCCCAAAAACCGGGGGGGGAGGTGACAGTTCTGGAAAGTTCTGGTAACCGGCAGCTCGTCTGCCGTCCCAATTCGTCCGCTCACGCCGCGATTTCACGCGTGGGTCGAGGTTCGTGGACGCCCCGCCCCCGGCGGAAAGCTCCGCTACCCGGGAGACCCCACGGCTACCGCCGCCACCCCCCCGCCCACCTCCCCTCTCGGCCGCCCTCACCCGGGGCCTGCCGCCGCTCCTCGTCTCCGTGCCAACGTGCCCCGCGCCAACGTGCCCCGCGTCGTCGCCGGCCTCCCCCGGCAGCCAAAGACGCGAGCGCCGACTGCGACACTCGCACCAGAACCACCACCGCTCAAGCACCCCTTCCCACAATGCCTGGCGCGCCCCGCCTCCTCTGGCGCCCGGGGGACGACGGGAGAGAAGCTCCAGACCCCGCCCCCGCCCTCTTCCGCCGCTCTTGCGCCTGGGCTTTCGGAGAGGGGAGCCCGCGTCGTGTCTGAGAAGGGCGACCCCTGGCGTCCGCAAGCTGCTCTCCTGTAACACCCCATTCAACCTATCCTACGGCTTCAGATTGTGACGCATGGATGGAGGGTTGGACTGGTAATGAGGAATACCTGGTTCGAATCCTGCTCAGATACTTCCTGACTGTGGGACCTACGTCATTTACTGGGCGTGTGACCTACGCAAGTAACGTCCTTCCAACTCTCTAAGTTCCCACAAGTCAGTTACATCGATGGAAATTCGTTGGGACACCCCCTCCCCCCCAAAATGCTAATGGATAGAATGAATGAAGCCAGACATCGCTGGGAGGCAACCTCTGAGAGCGTCTCGTGACATCACCTCTCCTTACAATTGGAGAAGTTGGTCCCTGAGAGACTAAGGGACGCTCTCAAAGCCACAGGATGCAAGCAGCACAGCTGGATTCCAACCCGGATCCTCTCTGACTTTTCAGAGGATGCTTGCTTCAAGTCTCAGCTAAAGTCCCGCCTTTTACAAGAATCCTTTACCAGTCTTCCTCATTCTTGGTGCCTTTCCTCTGCAGTGATCTCCAGTTCATTTTGTATATAGCTTCTTTGTATGTAGTTGTTTACATATTGTCTCCCCATTTGGATTATAAGCTTGTTTTTGCCTTTGTATCCACAGCACTTAACCTGGCACATAGTAGTAGTTTAATAAATGCTTATTGACCGACTGTAGAGCTCTTTCCAGTACACGGAGCTGTTCTTGGTCTTGTCAAAAGAAGGTCTTTGCTGTATTTATTCTTTTTTAATGGGCTGGGGGGGGGTAGGTGCAAGGGAAGGACGAGAGGGCTAGGGTTAGGATGATCAAAAGAAGAAAAAAAAAGAGGATCATTTTGCATTTTTAAATGCATAGATGAGAACAAAGAAGGCCAGAATCACAGAGAAACAGGACAACTTACAAAGCCACATGTTGAATTTATTATATTTAAAAAGGAAAGCAAACTGCACATAAACCTCTGCCGTTTAATGTTAGTCCTTTTCTGTTTTGCTCTGTATTTGGAAATTTGCATTTTGTTTGATATTTGTTGATTCAGAATAAACACTTTGCTTAAAACAATTCCTTTCCCCACTTTTGTTTTTTTCCCTTTTCCTCAAGCAGATTTTAAAAAATAAATTTTATTTTTATAAAGATCTGTCTTCTCTGCTTCCCTTTCTCTTCTCCACTATTGAGAAAGCAAGAAACACAAAACCCTTGTTGCAAACAGTTTATATAGTCAAGCAAAATTCTCTCACTGGCACATATATACACCTCAATCTATACTCAATTCCTTTCTGTTCCATTTTCTGAGGTGACTCTTCCAAATATTTTGAGCTTTCCTCAAAGCTCCCAAGGCTTCCCCCTCACCCTACCCTTTGAGCTGAGAAGCTTGTTTCATATATTACAGAAAAAACTTTGAAGACATTCTCCATGAGCTCCCTCTTCCTTCTTCCTCATCTCATCTCACTTATATTTCTTCTGCCATCATCTCCTCCTTTACCCCTGTCTCACATGATGAGGTGGCTTTACTCCTTACTAAGGCTAACTTCTCTACCTGCTCAAGAGATCCTACTGAACAATTCCATCCCATCTCCTCCAACAGATTGCTCCTCTATCATCCCCACTCTGCCATTTATTTTCAATTTCTTCCTCTATACTAGCTCATTCCCTACTTCCTATAAGGAAGCCCCCGGCTCCCCCATCTCTAAAAATCTCCATTTGATCCTTTCATCCGTGCTGTCATACTATATCTCATGCGTTTTTGGGCTGCAATCTAAAAGGTGCCTCTCCTTTCTCTTCTCTCTCTCCTTAATTCCTCACAATCCTACTTCCAACCTCATACACACTCTGTTTATTCATTTCGATTATGTTTCTTGCAAACAATAATCGTTGGATTCTGATTTCTGATCCACTCTGCTATTGTCTTCCATTTTTTTAGTGTGAGTTCATCCCATTAACATTCATAGTTGTGATTGCTAATTCTGTTTCCCTCCATCCTGCTCTCTTATTTTTACATTCTTTTTTTCCCTTGAAGAGTCTGTTTTGCTAATCCCTTCCTTAATCTACTGTCCCTCATATTTTTCCCCCTTTCCCTTAACTCTTTTCCTTTCTTTTTGCTGTTGGATAAGATGTATTTCTGTATCCATTTGTGTGTTTATGTGTATTCTTCCCTCTTTTAACCATTTCAGATGAAAACAAGGTTTGTGTCATACACTTCTACCTTTGCCTCTTTTTTGTTGTATAAACTTCACAATTTGTGAGATAATTTTCCCAATTTTTCTCTCTTCCCCCCCTTTTGATTTATCTCTCCCTCACTCCCATTCCAATCTTTTTTGAGATTGTCCAAACACAACAGAATCACAAGCCCTCTGTTTAGACTCCATATATGGCCCCTGGTGATGATAAAGTTCTAAGAAACGACATGTATCATTTTCTCATTTAGGAATGTATACAGCTGAACCTTGTTTAGTCCCTTATGATTTCTCACTCATGTTTACTTTTTTATGCTTCTATTGAATCCTGTGTTTGTATGGCACACTTTCTATTTGGCTTTGGTGTTTTCTTCAGGAATGCGCCATTTGGATTAAACTCAGTTTTGCTGGGTAGGTTATTTTTTGTTGTAAACCTAGATCTTTTACCTTCTGGAATGTCATATTCCAAGTTCTCTACTTCTTTTAAGTGGTGACTGCTAAATCTTGTGTGATCCTAATTGTGGCTCCTTTGTATTTGAATTCTTTCTTTCTGGTTGCTGCAGTATTTTTTGCTTAACCTAAGTAAGAGATCTAGATTTTGGCTGTAATATTTCTGGGAGTTTTCATTTTCAAGTTTCTTTTGGAAGGTGACTAGTGGATTCTTCTGCTTTGCCCTTTGTTTCTAAGAGATCTGTACAGTTTTCATTTATGATTTCTTACAATATATCTAAGCTCTTTTTGTTCATGGCTTTCAGGTAGTCTAATAATTCTTAAATGTTTCTTGATTTGTTTTCAAGGTTAGTTGTTTTTTGCATGATATATTTTATATTTTCTTCAGTTTTTTATTTTGTTTTGTTATTTCTCATGGAGTCTCATAGAGTCATTAGATTCCATTTGGCCAATTCTAATTTTCAATGAGTTATTTTAGTCAGTAAAGTTTTGTGTCTTTTTTCCCAAGATGTTAATTCTCTTATATCTTCTCTAGTTCTTGCTTCTTGTCCCATTTTTTCCTCTACTGCTCTCATTTGGTTTTTAAAAATTATTTTTACCTGTTTCTTTAGTTTTTCTAGGAAGTCTGGTTGGACTTGTGTCCAAGATGCATTTTTTTCTTTGACGCTTTGCTTGTAAATGTTTCTCAGTCATTCTCTTCTATGTTTGTGTCTTGAGCTTCTCTGTCACCACAATAGCTTTTTGTGGTCAGGTTCTTTTTTTTTGTTTGCTCATCTTCCAGCCTACTTCTTGACTTGGGATTTTATTTTAAGGGTAGCCTCTGAATATTTCTGGGAGGGATGTCTGGTCTGAGCTTCTGTCCTCTTACATCCTGCTACTTTCACAGTTCTGGCTGGGTTCTGCAAGTTTTCAGTGCTCCCAAAGTGGTGTGATCTGGTGGGAGGTCTCTTTACTTCCCTCCTGGTTTGAATTCTGCAAATTCCTGACTCAAGTTTTGGTCTATTGGCTTTTTAGTAGACTGTTGCTTGACTCAGTTCATTAGCCCGCTGAGAAGCTCTACAATTTCAGAGAGCCTCAACTGCCAGCTCCTCTTTGGTTTGGAATGTTGTGCTTTGCTCTGGGATCAGAGCCACGCAGATACTGTGTGCTTCCTGAAACTTGTTCTGTGTTCAGCCAAGGCTCTCAACCACTCCTTTCCACCTTGGATTCATGAGCTGGTGCTGGGTTATAGGTAACAGAACTGCCAAAAGGAACCCATTCCTGCACCTAATGCTTGCTTAGGGGTCCCCTAGAATCTCTTTCTTGTCTTGTACCTCTCTAAATCCCTGGGTGCTACAATGTTCTCCACCATGCTCCTGACCAGACTTTTCCCCCAGAGTCCACAGACCTCTTTGTCTCTCTACCTAAGCCACCCTGAGCTGAAAAAGTGAATCTACTGTGACTTCTTAGCTTTTCTTATCAGAATTCTATCTGCTGCATTCTCTAGATCTTTGTTGAGGAAGTATGGAGAGTAGAGTTGGACTCTAATGCTTCCTCCCAGCCATATTGACTGCATCTCCCAGCCCATTTCTGGTACATTTCCTAGATCCTGTTAGAGGAGATTTGTAGATAGGAGTATGATTTCACCAGTTCCTACCACTCTACCATCTTATGCATGACATACTTTTAAGTTTAATCTGTATTAACATTTTTCCATCATTTTCTTTAATTTAGACAATCAGCAAAACAATACATTATAATGAGAGAGTCCCCGTGTATTAAGGGCCTTCTCTCATCTGTAGCATGAGGGGGTCATTGTGTGGCTGGAAAAGAGGCAGAATAGATATCTCTAGCTTCTACCTCCCTCTATCTTTCTTCAAAAAAGACTTTCATTCCTTCCAGGAAGGGAAGTAGGAAGTTGAGGTTGGAGGTTATTCTGCTCTCCTCAGAGAGAGGGGGCGTCAAGAGTAGAATTATGTCTATCTGTTCCCTTAAATATTGTTAGTCAAGGGGACACGATCAGGTTCAGTCTAATTTCTGATCAGTGTTTCTCATTGCTAGGGAAGAAATAGAACCCCAAAATCTAAGCTTTAAGGAGAAAGGTTTGAACCCTTTCCCACGTAATACTGGTTCCACAATGAACACACATAGCAAATAGCCAAGAAACCCATTTATCCAAATTGTAGCAAAACAGAAATCAAAGAAGATGTATTTAGGAGATTATACATCAGACAATATAGCATAAAGGAGCTCTCCCATTGGGAGTGAGGTAACTCAGCTCAATGGAGAGAGTCCCAAATTTCACCCAAAGAGAAACTCCCAGAAGTCTCTAGTGTAGCAAGCTGTGGATAAGAAATATGATGGAGACTGATGGCTCCTTTCATGTCTTTCCCAGAAAGTTGTCCTTCAGCCTCACCCATCTTCCTTCTAGAAACTGGAAGCTAGGAGAGCCCAAGGTGACTCAAAGAAGGCTGAAGTTCTCTGCACCAATAGGGAGAGAATTCCATGTCAATTGGCTTTGGGACAGGGGTTATAGTATCAAGCCCTGATTTGTAGCATTTGTCCATTTCTGAAGTATAATGCTCACACTGAAAATTTAGAAATTGGCTGTGAGCCTACAGAAGTTGGTTCCAGCACCCTCTTGCCCTTATTATATTGCACAAAAAAGAATCAAGATCCAAAAAACCTCGATGGATTAGAAAACTAGGTCAAATCAATAATATCAAAATTAATAGAGATATGTATGTGAAGTTCTAAATTTATAGTAAAAAAAAGTCAACTATATAATGAGATGAGGGAGGTATGAGTAGACAATAATTCCTGAGAAATATCTAGAGGTTTTAGTGGACTTAATGTAAGTCATTGCTGAAGAATTGGAAATTGAGAGGATGCCCATCCATTGGGGAATGGCTGAACAAGTTGTGGAATATGAATGTAATGGAATGCTATCGTGCTATAAGAAATGATGAACAGGTGGACTTCAGAAAAACCTGCAAAGACTTGCATGGTCTGATGCTGAGTGAAATGAGAAGAGCTGGGAGAACGCTATACACAGTAACAGCCACGCTGTGCGATGACTAGTATTGATAGACCTAACCTTTCTCAGCAATACAAGAATCTAAGACATCTCCAAAGGCCTCATGATGGAAAATGCTATCTACAAAGAAGAAAGAGCTATGGAGTTTGAATGCAAATTGAAGCCTACTATTTACTATTTTTTCTTCTGTCATGTTTTGTTTCCTCTTTCTGGTATTTCCTCCTACTTGGTTCTAATTCTTACTTATAACATCACTAATGTGAAAATATGTTTAATAGGAATATATATGCATAGCCTATATCAGATTGCACACTGTCTTGGAGAGGGAGTGGGGAAGGAGGGGGAGAAAAATTTAAAACTCAAAAACTTATGGAAGTGATGGTTGATAATTTAAAACAAATTAACTAAAAATTTAAAAAAATATGTCATTGTTGGGTCATAGTATTAAAGAAAAGCTAATGCTGTCTTAGGCTACATTAAGGAAAGCATGACATCTGGATAGTGGCTGCATGGCAAACTAGACAGAAATCTGGCCTGAGAAGTGGGAAGACTGAGGTTCAACTCCTGCCTCTGACACGTACTAGCCAAGTGACCCCTGGCAAGTCACTTAACTCTCAATACCCCTACAGCTCTCTAACAGAATAGTTGTTAATCTACATTGCATTGGTAGAAGGAGTTTTCCTGTAAGTTCCCTACACTAATTTTTTTTTAAAACTCAAAATAATGAGTGTGGTAGCTGAGTTATGCTCTGCTTTGATCAGGTCATGTGTGGAGGGCTGTGTTTTGGGAACCACTTTTTAGGAAAGATTAAGTTGAGCTGGAGTGGCTACAGAAGAGAGCAACCAAGCTGGCCAGAGTCCTGGAGAACATATTGAAAGAGATCCTATTGAAAGAACTAGAGATGTTTTAGGCTAGAGAAGTTAAGACTTACAGGAGGCTTGAGAATATAGAAATTACAGCAATTTGGTTGCTAAGGAAAATTAGGGCAAAGGTCACCACCTGCTTCACCAGCTCCACTCTACACCTGTTCATCTGTCTCCCAAGGTGATCTTCACGGACTCTGCTTAGCAGCTAGGAGCATGGGGATGGGGGAGGGGAGGGCAGGGCAGGGAGCTGAGTGAAAGGAGAAACCTCATCAGAGACTCCTTTGCTTTCCGGATGAAGCGCAAGGTACATAGGCTAGTCTGAAGGGGTATAAGAGAAATGACCATAATTCAGATAAGTGTTTCAGTCAGAGTGAGCACAAGCTCACTAGAGGGGGTTCTGTTCAAATACAGAGTTAAATGTCTATGGCTTTCCCCAGCCAGTAGCTAGCTGAGTTCAGCTGTGGTCTTGAATCCCAAGTTGAAATAGCCCTGGGACTCTAAGCTGAAAGAGCTGAAAAACCCCGCCAATACAAATGCTATTCTGAAGAGTCACCAGTAGATGGCAGAAGAGATCAGATCGACAGGAAGAGTAGAGCAGCAGAAGACACTTCCCCCACTGCTAGCTCAGAAGAGATGGCCGGAGGTCTTCAGTTGTTATACAGGGGAGAAAATAGGAATATCTGCTGAATCACTCTGCTGATATCTCTTAGGTGTTTTCAGTGGCTGTCCCCCATGCCCAGAATGCTCTCCCTTCTCTTCTCTGCCTCCTGGCTTCTCTGATTTCCTTCAAGTCCCAGCTAAAATGCCATCTTCTTTAAGGAAGTCTTTCCTAATCACTGTTCATTCAAGCATCTTCCCTATGTTGATTACATTTATCCTGTATATAGCTTAGTATGTAATTGTTTGCCTGCTGTTTCTCTTATTAGATTGTAAGCCCCTCAAGGGCAATGACTGTCTTTTGCCTTTTTTTTTTTTGTATTCCCAGCACTTAACATAGTTTCTGGTATATAGTAAATGTTTATTAATTGATAGGCTATGCCTGCTAATTGGGTGTCCTCTAAGGCTCTGTCCTGGGCACTTTCCCCTTTTCCTTTTATATGGTTTCCATTGGTGTCCACATGAGTTTCCATGTATTCAATCATCATTTCTTCGAAGATGATTTTCAGCTCTTTCTATCTAGGCATATCCTTTTTCTTGACCTCCAGGCTCCAATCTCCACCTACCTATTGAACATATTGAACTCTATGTCCCATATACATTTTAAATTCATCTTGTCGAGAAATGAATGCTTTATCTTTTCCCCAGAATCTTACACTCTTCTGAACTTCTCTTTTGCTACTGAGGTCACCACCATCCTTCTGGTCACTCAGGTGCACAATCCCAATGTCATCTTCCATTCACTCTCACACCCTATATCTAATCTGTAGGTTCTAAAATATTTATAGCAGCTCTCTTTGTGGTGGCAAAGAACTGGAAATTGTGGGGATGCACATTAATTGGGGAATAGCTAAACAAGTTTGTGGTATATGTTTGTGATGGAATACTACTCTTCTACAAGAAATAATAAGTTCGATGATTTTAGAAAAACATGGAAAGACTTACATCAACTAATAAAGCGATTTAAATGAGCAGAACCAAAAGAATATTGTTTTACATACAGCTTTGGATAACCAAGTCATTCTAAGTATCCAAATTAACTAAAAAGGTCCTATGAAGGAAGGTGATATCTGCACTCAGAGAAAGAACTGATATATGTATGTATGTGTGTATACATACATACATACATACATACACACACGCACACACATACATATATATGTATATATATGTATACATACACACATATACATACATAAACACATACTTGTGTCTAATGATGGCCATCTCTAGGGGTGAAGGGAGGGAGAGAGTATATGGATATCTAAAAGGAATAGCAAGCTGTACATAATAGATCTGCAATTTCAGGTGCAATCTTTCTTTCTGTTCCACTTTGTTATGGAAATGCTTGTTTTATTTCTTAAGATCAGGGGGGAGAGAGAAAGAGAGAGAGAAAGAGAGAGAGAGAGAGAGAGAGAGAGAGAGAGAGAGAGAGAGAGAGAGAGAGATTGATTCAATATGGGATGCTGCTCTGTCCAGCCTTTACCATTCTTTATCTGTCTTCCTGGTCACTGGTTTTTTCCTTTCTCTTTGCTTCTTCATCCTACTTGGTTTTTGTTTTGTTTTGTTTTGGTTTAATACCCACCATCTCCCTTCAAAGTCAGTCAAACAAAAAGCACTAGGTAGTATACCCTCAGGTAAGGACTGAAACCTCCTAGAGCATGGTCTGGTCCATGGACTGGTCCACCTGCAGGCAGCTCTGTCCAGTCTTCTCTTGATTTGTGTCCAAGCCATTTTTGAGGAGCTCCAAAAAGGTCTATTACATTTGTAATGGAAACAAGGAAGTATTATTAAACTGATTTAAGTAATTTCAAGTCTCCAGCACTAAGCAAATCAAATTATTCTACCAGATACTAAAAGAACTCGCAGAGATGATTGTAGAACCACTGTCTGATGCAGAATAAGGAATACAGAATGAAAGAGATGTCAAAGAGCTGTTGATGAGCAAATGACTTCATTTTCCAAAGGGAAGTGGGAAGTAGTTTAGAAGCCAACCACCAATGAGTTTGTGTCCTCAGCGTGCAGACATCTCAAGTGATGAACACCCTACCAGTCTATCTGCTACCTCACACTAAGGGATAAGATGATGGAAGGAGAAAGGGGGTGGAAGGAACTTGATATAACCCTTGGCTCAAAGGGTCAATAATATGAGACTTTCTCCTCATTGGTAGAAAGCAATGCCACATACTTGCATAAGGGGCAGAGCAGAGTGTGTGGGAACAGGAGACGGAAGAGATCTTTTCAGTCCCTTTGGGTTCTTCAGTCTTTCTGGCTCCTCTGGCTTCCAGGGTGACAAGAGAGAGAATGAATGAGATTCTAACCTCTATGCAGAGACATGAAATGAGAAAGACTTTGAGAAGAAGCCAACATGTGATTGTGTCCCTATTCCCAACTTGGTACAGTTATAATTGTTCTTCTTTCTCTAGAGCCTTTAGAAACAGAGCATATTGCGAATGCTAGATAAACCATAATGATGCATTATTACATCTAGCATAATGGGGAGCAAAGAACAGGCCTATCTGGTCTCCATTGGTTAGAGTGCAACTAATAGTTGAGATTGAGCCCTAGGTACTTTGGGGTAAATGTGGCTCAACACTGAAGGAATTTGGTGCTTTGGTATGATACAGCCAAGCTTTAATGGTCCTTGGTCCACCTCCACCCCTCCTACCTCCTACCCCCCCACTCCCCAAGTCAATGACGTGTGCAGGAAGGCAGCACGCTATGTTGCTTAAAAAAGAAAGCCAACTTCCAGATCACTCTCTTCCTTCCTGTTTCTTGAAACATACCAAAGTGGCTTTCCTTCCCTGGGCTTCTCCCGCAGGTCTGGAAAGGGCTTGTGCCCTTCCCCTACTGTGGCAGACTGTTTGAATATGACAATTATAACAGGGGTTCAGCTAAGTGATCTGAGCCTTGGGCCTCTAGCTGCCTTTTCTGCTTTGTATTTCTTTCCCTAAGTATAGGTGACCAAATAAACCCCAAGATGGTCACATCCCGCTTTGGAGTCAGCCTCATAAGTTCAAGAAGCTGGGAGTATTTGAGTCTCCCAGTTGGAGCTGACTTGAAGCAAATTTCTGCATGGGGGAGGATGACCAGCCCCTGGCCTGACTTGCCAAATGACTTGGACATTGTTTGGATAGTGCAGGTCAAAGGTGAAATAGACAGCAGTCTCACCAATTTTTTTATATACTGAAGTTTAAGCTTTAACTTCCCAGTAGAATATAACAGTAGTTGTATTACTTTTACTACTAATTTAAGTCTTTATGTCCATTAAAGTTCATGGGTTTTGTGAATGTTTTCTGTAAAAGGAAATATATAGTTGTCTTATATATCTGATTTAAATTGCACATTAAGTACCATTTTATTCCCTCTTTTGGGGAGATCCTGTACATGAGGCAAATACAACTTTAAGTGATTATACTTAGGCCTCCAAGGTGAGTACATAAAGAGCCAGAGAGTGGCTCTTTAGGGGCCAGATTTCCCCACTGATTGAACCTGGTTAAAAAAAAAAATTGAATCTAGAGCTAAGAGGGGAAGCTTGGAAGAGAAGGAAAGGGTGATTATCTCAGCACCCCTGGGCCCAGTAGTCGTTGTTATTGCTGGGCTACTTTTTTCTTAGGATTACTGCTTCTTTAGTGAGAAGAGTTCTCAGGAACTACTCTGGACTGAAACTTCTACTCTATAGGTAAATTTAAAAAAAATTTTAAACACCAATGAGTTTGTTTGATATGCTAGATACTAAACCAAGCCCCCAGAATTTCAGGCCTGAGGAAGAATTTTTTTTCAGGCGTGGGGAAGACGCAAGTATATCTTAGTCATATCATTTCACCTTCCATGCCCCACACCCCTTTCCTCCTGGTAGGCCAGTCAGCTAAGAACTACAAGCATCACAGCTCTCCCAGATGCTATATGTTATAGCAGGGGTTGATCAAGGATGTCCCTGGTCAATGTAGAATCCCTCAATCAACTTGATGAGATTACAAATGTAGACCCATGTCAGAATCCTAGTTCATTTTCTACCTTCTTCCCCACCCCACCTCTCTCAGATAACTTTATAATAGTGCAGATTTTTTCCAACAGTATGTAATCTGAATGAGGAAGAATACTGCCCTACAGCTGGAAAACCAATCCCATGCCATTGTGGGCCAAGAGATCTGAACCTTGCCAACCCTTCATGATACTGTGGATTTGCTTTGGACAGTACAGATCTGAAGTGAATGTGATATATACAAATATTCTTTACCGAAGTAGAGTAATTTTTAAAAAAAAATTTATTGTTTGTGATAACCAGCATGAATAATCAAAAGTATAAAACCATTTCAGGATATGCACACAATTATTCAATTAATTAACAAGTATTTATTAAGTGATTACTATGTGCCAGGCACTGTCCTAGGCATATGCAGGGGCCATTGCAACAACAAAAACTATAGGAGGAACTGTGGACCTATTAAGTAATACTATTAAACACATACATCAAACACCATCATGACTGAAGTGACTTCGGGGAGCTATTGAACAGAAAGGCATTGGAAGATTTTGTTCATATCTGGTTGGGACATGTAATAGAGAACTTGAATGACATGTTGCCCAATTAAAGATAACCAAAAAAAAAACAGCCCAGAAAGAATTCTGAAAACAAAAATACATCAGAAATTTGAGATTCCCTCAATTGGTAATTAAAAACAAAGGTTATAAGTTTCAGGCAATATAAGGAGAGCAAAAGAACAACAACAATAATTCAATATCAAACAAAACTTTATTACAGAGTCTTAAGTATTAAAGAAATTAAAGGTAGAGAGGACCCCCTGTAAAGAAGCAGAATATGGACAACTTCTGCTTATCTCTATGGTTACAAGAAATCCAATAGAGTGAAAATATACATTGGATCAAACAAAAACAGAAAGCTGTGCAATGTCAGTATAATGAACGATAGGAGAATTATGTCCAAAGAAGAGACAGAAACTCTAGCTTTTCTTCAAAACTAGAAAGCAATAGGGCCAGGTAAGCTATATAATCATTGGCTCAAACACTTCACAGTGGCACATGGATTAAGAGCAAAACACTTTCTTAGCTTCTTCTCAGGCATAAGCCTGATTTCATCTTTCTTAACATTTCTACTAACAAAAGATAAGAACAACAGTCAAAATACAGATCATGTCCTTTAAACAAAGCATTCACAGCTTGTCTCACAAGAAAAAAAAATCCATACACACAAGGAAACAATAAATTATCTGAGGAGCAAAAAGGGTGTGTTAAGAAGTCCCACGAGTATAAAGAACAACTTATTATCCATTTGATAATTATTGAACATGTCACAAAAAGTACTGTGACATTTAAACTGCCTTTATTGACAATTACAAGTCCTTTGAGTTAGTTGTATGTATGTGGCTTGTGTATTGCACATTTACAAAAAACAGACTCAAGTATTGTGTGAATGACATAAAGTATTTGATGCTTACGTGGAAAACTTTTTAAAAACCATGCCACTGACATAAGACTGGACTGATATAAAACACGGTATTTTTCAGGGAGATTGTTTAAGTCCATCATGGTTCTGTCCAGTCTTGAATCCATTGGGATCTATCCTAAATAGAACTAAAAATCGTATTACTCACTTGATGTCAGTGGATGACGTCAAGCTATATGGCTCCACCAAAAAAAAAAAACCACCAAAAAAGAAAAACAAACCATGTTAAACAGGTCTTTCAATATGTGTAATCCTTTTCCCATTGCTATATCAATATTGAGGTTGGCCTCAATAAGTACAAAAGTATTTTTATTTTTATCATCTCATTCTCATCTTTTTTAATGAAGGTCAGATAGAGACAGTCCTGGGACAAGTTGGTATCCTGCTATTTTTCTTTTACATTTACTGTTCTACAGATTATTTCAAGATGCACAAGATAACTACTATTAGCAGTTGAATAAAAGTATGAGGAGGCAGGGTCATCTTTTGTAGGCTTTCTGATAGTATCCTTGATACAGCTCTTATAGAAGATAGAACAACAGGGATTATATGCATCTCATTCTGTTCCTACACGATTTTAATCTCCTCTGCTAGGCTTTCATATTGTGAAAACTTTTTGTTCCATGGAGTTTGGAGATTATGAAATTTTAATATAGTCAAAGCTATTAAAATATTGTTCTTAAATATTTGTGAATCAGTGTTATGCCTGGACAATTGTGGGTGACAGTTTTGTCCGTGATAATTATCTAGTTCTCATATGGTTTATTGGTTGAGTTCTCCAGTATATTTAAGGTCTGTATCAGTGGACTGGTTTAGTATATATACATATATATGTGTGAGTGTATATGTATATAGGTATATATGTATAATATTCTATATGTATGTGTATGTATGTATATATTATTATTATTATTGTTGTTGTTGTTCCATACATATTGGTGTAAAAAAACCAGTTATCTTGCTATTCCACTCACAGATTTTTAGCCACTAGTCTGCACTGCAGGAATACTAGAGGACATTAGTCTAAATATTCTTCTGTTGTGAGAGTTTTTCCCCCTAATTTAAATCTTTCCTCTTTTTCTTTTTTGGGCTTTTTCTGGGCTTGAGGACTTTTGCTTGCACAGTCATTTTCTTGATGAAAACTCCAGTTCAAATAGTTCCAGGTATGACACCTCCTAACTCCAGACCAGGGCAGATAGCACCACAACTGAGGAAGACGTCCAGTGTCCCTTATGTTCTTTCCTTGCCCAGAGCTCTAATTCATAGAAGACACCACATAGGCTGTAGCAATGTACTTCTTGCCATTTCCATAAGTGACCTTGTCCCAGGGATAGGTCTGGATGGCCAGGGGGTACCCACCTAGGCTCAAGTGGCACCTACAGAAAAAAAACACACCATCACAGATGTCTTCCATTCTCTCTATCCCTTTGACTCTTGGCTACAATGGAGAAAACCCAATAGAAACAGGAATATGTCCTGTTTTTAAATACCTGAGAAGACAATGTAACGCTTTTCTTTGGTTACAGTTTCTGATGCCTTAATTCCTGATGGCTAGGAAAATACTTGGTAAACCTTAAAGGCGTTATTATTATTATTATTATTAATTGTTACCTACTTCCAATCTCTTCTAATTTCAACCCATGAACCTTTATTCTCTCTCTAGGGCAGGCCTGCATAACCTGGGGCCCACAGGTCGCTTATGGCCCTCCGCTGCTCCTGGCACACCAAAGGATTTCTGGCGGCCCATGAAAAATGCAGAGGAAAACATCCTCTGTAAGCAGAAGAAATCCTTTGGCATGTTGCAAGCAACTGGAGGTGGCAGATTGTGCAGGCTTGCTCTAGGAGAAGTAAACAGAGATAGAGAATTGTAGAATTTTAGAGCTGAAGGCCTAAATGTTAAATAATTTGCACAGGATCACATAGTTCCTTAGATTCGTAGAATTTTAGAGCCAGTAGGAATTTTAAAGGTCATCTAATTCAGGCCCCTCATTATACAGATAAGGAAACTGAGACCCAGAAAAAAAAAAGTCCTGGTGATACTCAAGATATTGGGCAGCTAGGTAGCAAGCATCAGGCCTTGAGTCAGGAAGACCTGAGTTCAAATCTGACCTTAGACGCTTACTAGCTGTGTGACCCTGGGTAAGTAAATCACTTAACCCTGTTTGTCTCAGTTTCCTCATCTCTAAAAAGGGCTAGAGAAGGAAATGGCAAACCACTCCAGTGTCTTTGCCAAGAAAACTCCAAATGGGGTCACAAAGAGTCAGACACTACTGAAACGACTGAACAACAATGATATTCAAGAGGCCTAATATGCCTCATGTTAAGACAGTCCATCTTACTTATCATTCGTATCATGTTTTACAACTTCCTTTGTTATAAAGATTTTTATCTTTCTTAAATGAAGTGTATTTGAACTTTTGGAGGATTAACTTAATGAACCTCTAAGATTGGGAGCATCTGGGCATACATAAACCTACAAGACTTATGGATAGGGTTGTGTTAGTAAATATTTAATGATCAGCTGGGGGGGGAGTTTTAAATTTAATCTGAATTGTTAGTATTTTCTCCATTACTTTTGTAAGTCTAGACTGAACAAAACAATAAATCTAGCCCTGATTTGAAGAGTCTGCTGATTTCTGAGGTATAAATGCTCACACTGAAAATTTAACAATTGGCTGCTTTGAACAGGCTCCAGTACACCCCTGCTATGAGGCACACGATCACTGTTTTTAAGTATCTGAAAAACTATCATGTGGAAGGGAGACTGTCCTAAGTCTTAGAACTACTTTTCAGTTATGCTGTGAAGGGGATTCTTGTTCCGTTCCAAGTTAGGCCAGAGGACACTGGAGCTTAAGCTTCATTGATTCTGTGAAGTAGCTTAATTCAAGGTCACACAGGTCAGAGGCAGCAGAGCTGGAATTCAATCCCAGGTCCTCTGAGATTCAAGGAAAGTTATGGATATACCTAGTCCCAGAGCCAGTTTATGGACTAGGACCCAGTTCTCCTGCTTCCCTTTCTGGTAGTAGTAAAGACTGTTGTATATCCCTCAGCCTGTTCTAATATTCCTAGCTAGACCTGTACTTACACTCTGCCAGGTCTGCTGATGAAACACAAGGAATAGAGAGCAAACTCAAACTCGGGGCTACTGCCGATGAAAGCTGCTCCCACTTCTTTGTAGTAGCCATCCCAGTGGAATTGCATGCCTAGCACGTCAGGATAAGAGTCCCACTGCAGAGAGAAGAGGAAGACGGCAATGAGCTTTGGGGAAGGAGAGAGTTAGCCAACCTGAACTCTAAGAAGCAGGGGAAGGAGATGATAGGAATGTAACTTTTGAAGGAAATACCTCATCGAGTTAGCTAAGATTTAATGAGCACCCATTATGAGCCAAATACTGAGTGAGGTGGTCCATACAGGGACCATGGTTCGCAGGGAAATATTAGTATTCCTGAGATTTGGTAGTGTCTCAGTGAGGTCTGTTCCCACACTACAAAAATCCTGCTAAGAGCCAAGAATAGAGATATACAGCTTGGACTCATGTGAAAGCAATTCCAGTACAAAGGAGAAAGGGTATCTGGCATCTTACTTTCAAGCTCACACTTGGAAAATGAAAACAATTTACTGTCTTCCAAAGATATCCTGGCACAATTTTTTTTTAATGCCCTTTAACAAGGCATGAAGATATCAATTAATTTGGGCAGGCTGCAGCTTATAGCCATTTCTATAGCTGATGGGGGGGGTAGTCAGTAATAGCAGACTGAACAAAGCAGAAGGATAACCATGATGTGTTTGTTTTCTTGTCTGAGCTAGAAAACATTCCCTAAATGGCTGAAAAAATTGTGGTATATGAATACAATGGAATATTATTGTTCTGAAAGAAATGATAAATAGGATGGATTCAGAGAAACTTTGGAAGATGTACATAAACTGATATAAAATTAAATGAGCAGAACCTTGGAAACAATTTGCACAGTGAATATAATAATATAAAAGAGAACAATTTTGAAAGATGTCAGAGCTCTGATCCATGCAATCCCCAATCATGCCTTTAGAAGACTGATGATGAAGCATGGTTTCCACCTCTTGGTACAGGGAGGTTAGGGAATAGAGGTACAGAATGAAACCTGTGTTTTCATACATAGTAGTTGTGTGAATTTGTTTTGCCTGGCCATACTTATTTGTTATAAGGAAAAGCTTCTTTTTAGGGGTAAGGGGTGAGTTAGTAGGTAGTGACAAAGATCTCCCCCTCAAAAAAGGAAAGAAAAAAGCATCAACATTTGAAAAAAAAAGAAAACAAAATGTTTAGAGACACAAACAAATATGGCATTAAAAAAATACCATCTTGTTAAATTTAATAGACACTTTAAAAAGCCCAACTGATGATTTCATATACAGTCTTTGTATATTGAAATGTTCGTATTTGTTGGCGATTAAGTTCATAATAAAAATTACTTTTTAAAAGAAATATTCCCCTTAAGCAAACTTATCTTATGGTACTCTCTTTCCTGTAGCCTTTATTTCAGTCAAACTGGCCTCTTCTCTGTCCCTAAAACATTCCCTAATTTCCTACTTTGTGCTTTCGCTGGCACTGTTTCCTATGTCTGGAATGTTCTCCTTCCTGACTTCCTACCCATCTTTTTTTTTTTTTTTTGGTTAGGCAGTTGGGTTAAGTGACTTGCCCAGGGTCACACAGCTAGTGAGTGTTATGTGTTTGAGGCTGGATTTGAACTCAGGTCCTCCTGACTCCAGGGCTAGTGCTCTATCCACTGTGCCACCTAGCTGCCCCTAGACTGTAAGCTTCTTGAGAGAAATTGTCTTTTACCTCTTTTTGTATTCCACGTACTTAGCACCGTGCCTATGGCAGGTGCTAAATAAGTGTTTTTCGACTGATAATTATCAGTCTATTAGAGTGTAAGCTCCAGGAATACAGAGTCTTATTTAATTAGTGTAGCAGTTTCTCCAGCTCCTAGCACAAGATCTGGCACACATTGAGCACTTAATAACTGTAAGTGTTTGTTGAATGAACAATTTCCAGTTGTGCCCAGCAGTTCTAGAGAACAACTATACCTTCCTTCTTCCCCTTCTCCCATCACAGAGTACCCTCAAACCAAGCCTGCTCTCTGGTAGATGAGACCGTGAGTCAGCCAGGCTTACCACACCCAATATCGAACTGCTGATGGAGAGATAAACGATGACAGCTTTGACATCTCTAGATTGGGGGGAATAAAGAAAGGGAATGGGGACACCCAATAAGGCCTTTTCCATCTATAAGAACAGTCTTCAGGACTCACCGGCCCATCGTAGTTGTGGCTATAATAGTCGACCAGACCTTCCTTCTCCTGCAGGTAGAAGCGGATCCAGTTATGGAATCCTGTCACTTTCCCCTTTTTCACTTCACCTAAAACAACCAAAAATTTCAGGGTTGATCATTCACTCTCTCAGACACCTCAGAAATTCTAAGAATTTTTTACTTCATGGGGATTATCATGCCTAGATCCCTGACTCTAAGGTGAGTTTTCTAGATAGGAGTCTCTTCATAACTTTCCTGTACTTTCTCAGAATCTTCCACTCCCCCCATTCAGGAAAATTCTTCCTTAGTGTTTATCTACACTGGCTTCAAGTTTTTCAGATTAGTCCTTCTCCTGGTGTAGGCTTATTCCAGTTTTCCAAAGGTAAGGTGCTCTGGTTGTATCATAAGGCTGAGACCTACAGAAATCAGGTAGTCTATAGATGGTCTGGAGGAAATGGGGGAGGAGATAATCATATCATATCATAATGTGCCACCTTTATAAACTGGAAAGCAAAAATACCAAAATGACTAGAATGCTATCGAGAAACAAATCTTCCCTACAGGGTCTCCCATTAGAAACAGTGTTTGGAAATCCCAGCGTTCAGAGTTCTCATCAACCTGAGCTCTTCCAGGGGAGAGACTGCCTCGAAATAGCATCCTAGTCTCCTTTAGCTTGGAATGGTTGGGGAAGAAAACAAAAAGGAGCAGGAAAGACTCCTTCCTATTCATTGGCATGATTTCTGGTCCTTTGGTATGAGTTGGGTCCCCCAAACCCTTGACTTAGAGAAATAAGTAGTATCTCACCCACCTTCCCCTTAACTGTCAAACAGAGAGGCCTTACCTGAGAAAACATGTTCAAAACCACTGGAGTCACACTTATCACCGCCACGGGAATACAGCCCAAACCACATGTTCTTTAGGTCACTGACAAATTCCTGCTCTGAACTGTATCTGTCTGGGGAAATGAACACAGACAAATCAGAACCTGAGAACTGACACAGGCCAGCTTTCAGTTGTCAGAGGAGGTGATATCAGGTTCAAACCATTAAGATGCTAATGGGATTCAATCAAGCAACAAATATTAATTGAGGTATATAGTATATATAGTATACAGCCAATATGGTTTTAGGTACATAGAGAGTAAGAAAGACATATCAAAAAGGATTCCTCCACTCAAGTAATTTATAATCTAATGGCAGAGAGAAGATTAATATACATAATAATTAGGAAACAATATGTTATTTTAAACAATTACACTGTTGTAGGGAATGTAGGAAAATTGGGACACTAATGCACTGTTGGAGGAATCGTGAACTGATCCAACTATTCTGGAAAGTAATTTGGAATTATAACCAAAAGGCTATAAAACTGTGCATATCCTTTGATCTAATACCACTACTAGGTCTGTGTCCCGAAGAGATTAAAAAATAAAAGGAAAGGAAAGGAAAAGGACATATATGTACAAAAAATATTTTTAGCAGCTCTTTTTGTGTGGGAAAGAATTGGAAATTAAGGGAATGCCCATTAACTGGAGGAATGGCTGAACAAGTTGTGGTATATAATTGTGATGGAATACTATTGTGCTATAAGAAATGAGGAGTATGATGCTTTCAGAAAAACCTGGAAAGACTTGTATGAACTGATACAAAGTGAAGCAAGTAAAAGCAGGAGAACATCGTACATAATAACAGCAATATCGTACATTGGTCAATTGTAAAAGAACTTAGCAATTCTCAGCAATACAGTGATCTAAGGCAGGCCCACACAGCCTGCCACAGGTTGTACAGGCCTGACCTAAGACAATTCTGAAGGACTTATGAAGAAAAATGATATCCACCTCCAGAGAAAGAACTGACAGAATATGAATGCAGATTGAAGCACACTTGTTTTTTTTTTTAAGGCAATTGGGGTCAAGTGACTTGCCCAGAGTCACGCAGCTTGTTAGTGCCAAGTGTTTGGTCTGAGGCCGGATTTGAACTGAGATCCTCCTGACTTCAGGGATGGTGCTCTATCCACTATACCACTTAGCTGGCCCTATGCACACTTTTGTTACACTTTATTTTTCTTGGTGTTTTTTTCTTTGCCTATATTTTCTTTCACAACATGAATAATACGGAAATATGTTTTGCATGACTGCACATGTATAACCCATATCAAACTGCTTGCCTTCTCAATGAAGGGAGAAGGGAGGGAGGAAGGGAGAGAATTTGGAACTCAAAATTTAAAAAAAAATGAACGTTAAAAAATTTTACATGTAATTAGAAAAATATTTTTAAATCAATAAATAAGCAATTATACTATATGGACCAGCATAGTGGGAAGGCTTCATAAAGGAGGTGGGATGGGCTTTGAAGAAGGTAGTAGGATCTGGCCTGGGGCAGAGTGAAACACTTAGGAAACATTCCAATCAAGAGAAATCCAAACAATGTCAGGAAAGAGCATGTGTAGAGAGTTATGTGCAGGACTACCCCCTTCACTTAATGGAAATCTGGTTTCACTGTGTTTGAAAATCTTACAATTTAAAAGTCAAGGGGCCCACAGAAAACATATTCTACCTGAGTAGAGACCAGCATATTACCAGAAAGGTTCCCATCACAGGAAGTGAGTGGAGCTCTTAACTTCTAAGTGATTGCCCTGCATGCAATTCAATCCATCCATATGTAAACAAATTGAGAATCCCAGGCTGTGCTTGGGCCTGATAGAACCTGATAGAACAAGTAGCATTAAGAGAACTCCAGGATTCTAGAGTAGTAAAAAGAATGTTGAATAATAAGCATAGGATCATAGATTTAGAGCCAGACAGGACCTTAGAGACCAATGAGTCTAATCCTCTCATTTTACAGATGAAGAAACTGAGGCACAGAGAAGTTTAGTAATTGCTTAAGGTTATATAACTAGTAAATGTCTGAGGTGAAATTTAAAAGCCCTTACATGTCCAATACTATCCACAAAGCCATGCTGCTTCATCATAATGATTATGACAGGCAGTGTCCTTTAGTGGATAGAGAGAGGGCCAGAAGACCTGGGTTCAAGTCTTGCCTCTGACATATAGTAGCTATGTGACCCTGGGCAACTTCAAGTAACTCTTTAAGACTGTACAGACAAATTGCCAATGTGAATCAGTAAACAGACAGTTGCTCTATCAAGAGTTCCCTACAGGTGAAATCACAAGTCCAGACCAAAAAATAATGATAACTGACATTTACATAGCATTTTAAGATTTATGAAGTGAGTTCATTGCAACAACCCAGTAAGAGTGCTGCACCTGGAATTAGGAAAACCTGAGTTCAAATCAGGCCTCAGACACTAACTGTATGATTTTACCCAAGTCACTTATCCTATATTTGCCTCAGTTTCCTAAACTGTAAAATTGGGATAATTACAGCATCTACCTCACAGGGTGTTGTGTGAGAATCAAATGCTATAATGTTTGTAAAGTGCTTAGCATAGTTACCTGGCACGTGTGGGTGCAATAGAAATGCTTATTCCTTTCCTTTCCTCCCCCACACCATGCAGTCAATATTCAACTGAACTGGGACTCAAATGTAGGTCTCCTGATTCCAAATCTGATGTTAATTCCATTACACTATACTGGAAGGAGAAGATGTAATGTGGCAGACCTAAA
Organism: Phascolarctos cinereus; assembly: GCF_003287225.1. Classification (NCBI taxonomy): domain Eukaryota; kingdom Metazoa; phylum Chordata; class Mammalia; order Diprotodontia; family Phascolarctidae; genus Phascolarctos; species Phascolarctos cinereus. Next base: position 209,180,765 of record NW_027555514.1, read on the forward strand.
AAATTTGAGGTGGAAGGAAAAGAGGGTACCCATTGTCCTGATAGCAACCACTCAGCACACTGGATCTGGGTACTACCTTACTGTAACAGTTGAAAAATCAACTCACAGAGGCAGGAGTATCAGAATGAGTAATGGCTAATGGCTAATGAGCTTGTTATTTTGAGGCAGAGAGACAGGAAAGAACAGGGAAATGGAAACGGACCTCTGATTTAGAGTAAGAAGATAGTCTACCAAGCCAAGAAGTTGTGCCAACTGAAAATACCTTTGGCTTGATAGGCTTAGTTTGTATCAGGAACCTGTACTGTGTAGGAGTTTCCTTCCTGTGTCTTTGTTGCTTTTTGAAATACCTCCCCCCTCCCTTAGTTTCCCAGTAAAGCTTCCGCATATTAGAACATCTCTTGTGGAAGGGCTCCCTGGTTGGTTAGTAAGGAAGGTGAAGTCAAGGACAGGCTGGCTATTTGTGGTGTTAGCAGCCAACTTCTCAAATCAGCTAAAGGATTCCCCCGAAAGGGTAGGGACTCACCTGGGAGAAGGGAAGGAGGGAACTTGGAAGGAAAACCTACATCCTTTTCTTCATTAGATTTTTTTTGGGGGGGGGATTTAGTTGAACACTCTCCTCCCATGCCAACCCTCTCCCAGTAATTTTGACCTTCCAGACTGTTCTCATTTGATAAGGCTATAGAAATTCATTGGCAGAACTGGAGGGGAAGACTGCAGAAGTTAGCTATAGATATTATTGACTCTTCTGCTTTGGAGTTTTGTCACATAGTAAGAGTGAGAAAATGGGCATGCTATATCCTAGGGGCAAAAGAGAGACACAGAGAGAGGGAGAGAGAGAGACACACACACACACACAGAGACAGATAGACAGACAGAGAGACAGACTGAGGGACAGAGACTGAGAGAAACAGATAGAGAGACAAAGAGAAACAGAGACAAAGAGACACACAGAGACAGAGACAGAGAATGTATTTGGGAAGCAGTGGAAAATAAGATTAGATGGATAGATAGATAGATAGATAGATAGATAGATAGATAGATAGATAGATGGATGGATGGATGGATAGAGAGACAGATAAGCATCTTTTAAGCATTTGTTCTGCTCCAGGAACTGTTCTATGTCCTGGAAATACATATATAAGCACACACAAACAAAGACAATCTCTACCCTCAAGTAACTTACATTCGAATGGACAAGGAATATACTGATTACTGAAGGTTTTGAAAACCAGATGATTTCTCAGGGCTATAGGGTCTAGTCATCTTTCCATTCCCCATATTCTCTTTGGCCCCCTCTAGTCTTTGCTAGAGTCCACATGCTCTGAGGATCCCTATGCCCTTTCAAAAACCTTCTCCATTGCCTCTCTAGGTGCTCTCTCTCTTCTACCAAAGGGCTGGGGGCTCACTCACTCTTTTGATGGAGGAAGCCATAGAGTTCCTTCATGACTGCTGTCTTCATTATCTCTTGAAGGAAGGTATCCTGTTCCCCAAGCTGCTGGGGAGTGAAATGTTCTCCTTGACCAGTCACCCGCTGGTAGTTATTGAGTAGGTTGATGAATGCAGCATAGGTTGGTTTGGAGAAGAGTCCTTCATTTACATAGCTGTAGAGCCTGGGTGACATCAAGAGAAACTGGGATTGGGTTCCATAGCAGAAGAAAAACTATGGTCCCATAACTGAGCAAGAAGGGATTGGTGTTACGAACTATCTCTTACAGACATGTGTGCAAGAACCATGCCCCAGTTCATACTTTGTCCCTTGCCCTCCACTCTTCCTACTCAGGAATAAATAACCTAAAAATAACTCAGAAAATGCTGAATTCAGAACTATGATATAAGCCAAATCTGATTACAGCTTTTCTATAAATATGTTCTTATGCATAGAATATGTATATATATATGTATGTATATATGTATATACAGGCATAGAGTATGTTCGTATATGTGTATATATACACACATATACATATATACTGCATTTTATATATATATATATATATATATATATATATATATATATACACATATATGCATATATACTGTAACACCCTCACTTACATATATAGGGGAGGGCATTACAGTTCCAACCCAGAGTCCCACAACACGACTCCCCCTTAGTTCAGTGACTCAACAAACATCCAGGGCACACCAGCTCTGCACTTCCTCTAGCTTTCATTATTATTATTATTATTATTATTATTATCATTATTATCATCATTATCTTTCCCATGCCACTCACTCTCACATAAGAGTTAATTCATGCTTTCATCTCACTGTTCTCTTCCTCCTTGAACCAACTAACAAATTTCCAAGTACTAAACACAAACACTAGGCTTTGGTCCATGTTCCTTCCTTCACCACACCCAGGCTAGTTTCCATCTACTTAGAAACCAACACTACCCCTGAGGCAACTTCCTGAAACTTTTAAATAGGCCTGGGGAAGAGCTCCAGGGAATGACATTGCCTACTCTCACAGACACAAGCACATAGAAGTTCCGCCTTTATCCTTCTACCCATAGCATTTTCAATTTCTGACAAGTGTCTGGCTACCCTAACCCCCACTACAATATGTTACATAGCAGAATATAATACACACTATATTCTGTCCTGAAAAGGAAGTCAATTGACATAAATTATTATTCACTGGAAGCCTACTGCTCCTCAGTGTGGCATGTTTGCCCTGAGAAACTGTGCTGACTCTCAGATGTCACTTTTATGAACTCCATTCCTGTCTCCTACTTTGTTTTTTGGAATCAACAGTGCTTGACCTGACAGAGCCAACGTTTACAATTTGGACCATTACTTTCCCACCCACATCCTTGCCTTCACTGATTCAACAATAGGAACTGACAAGCCAGAACTTTGAAGACAGCCAGGACTAAGCAAGTACAATTACTTTCCTACTAAGTCTGGAGCCCCTGCTGTGGCGCAGAGACTGTCTTCAGTCTGTTAAAGGGCAAGGGGAACCGCCAAAAAGGGCAAATGATGGGGTTGCTGGACCTGTAAAAGGAAAAGACTATGTATGCCTTTGGGACCTGGACCCCAGAGCCTCTGAACTTGGGTCTCTGACCCGGCCATCCCAGTCAATAATCCTTTTAACTGCCCTTTCATTGTGGCCCTCATTGTCTACATCTGGCCCAGTCTAGGCTACTTGCCACTCCTTAATCCCATCCAGATCTTCTCACAATCTTTCTGTACCAATTTCATCCTCATCAAATGCTCAGATTCTTAAAATCTGGCCAGCTTGTATTGGCATCACAAATAGCATAGACTCACTAGGAGTCTGGCACATTTTTATTGGCGACACAATAAACCTTGTCTTGGACTGAAAGGAGGCATGAGTAGTCGAATTCTTTTGAGGCAGACCCGTGCCCTGTACCCTTACATTTTGGGGTTCCCAGCATCCCTAGACTGCAACACAAGGACTGGTGAAGGAGTTGCTTAGGGAAGGGAGAGATGACATGGGAAGAGAACCTGAGTTCTAATTCTTACATGCCTTTTTTCACCAGATTCCTGGGGCTAGTAGACCCGCCTCAGGTCATTCTGTCACCTTGCCAACAGGAAGGTTCTAAGATCATTCCAGACAAAATGTCTCTCCAGTGTTTTCTTTCTAACTGCCTCAGTGATCTTCTATTATGCTTCATTACCCAAGTCAACAAGAAGAGCTCTCTAATTTCAATCTATCTAATTTTAATCTCTCTTGCTATAAGACAATCTTACTCTCCTAAACCTTTTCTCTACATTCCTTACAACCTCCTTTAAAATGTTTTCTCCTTCTAATTCATTGTTACTCTTCTGTTTCTCAGCTGAAAGACTTGGAGGTTCTAGAACTGAGTTAGGCTCCGTTAGGCTCAAAAGAAATAAGAATGGGAAATAAATAGAAAAAAAAGTCTGGAGAAAGAGGAAGACTCACGGCTCAGGGCATCGATCCACCCGGTCATTTGTCTCAGAGGGAGAGATACGGTTCTGGCTATTAAGAATGATATCTTCCTTCTGAGCTTTGTTGGTGTCTGCCTTGTAGATCTTCTCTGAGATAGTCAGGAGTTCCTCCTGGGTGATGGCATCGCTGCTTCGGGAGAAACCATCTAGAAGGAATGAAGAGTGGCATGTGGAAGAGCTAAAGGGAGAGATTCAGAGCAGGCAGACCTCTCTATTCATTCTGTCTGGGATACCACCAAAAAGGGAAAAAGGAGCAGGCAGGGAAGTCATCTGCATGTGGGATGACTCCACACGTGGCATGACTCCACCATTAGTTTCCCTGAAAGTTGGGCGTATGCAGAGTTGGGTAGAATCATATCCACTGACCAATGTAGCACTTTCTTCCTCTGGCATTCCTCTTTTTTTGGATAGAGTATGATTAGAAGTCATCATGGAGGGACTTACCATGGGCACACAGACTCTCATAATCTTCACAGCAGTTCCCAAACTTCTGGCACTTTGAATTGCAGTGGCATGGATGGTGTTTGTCAAAGGTTTCATGACAACGACCATGGCAAGAATTAGGTGCCAAGTACAGATCTAAAATGATGAGGAGGTGAGGGTTAGTTGTATATACAGGTTCTCCCAACAAAAACAAGCTTATCTTTGGGGTTAACTTTCTCATGAACTCAGCTAGAGATCATTTGGTCCTCTCCTCACAACCTCAGACAGACAAGAAAGAAGAGGGTAAAGGGAATTGTTTCTTCTTAAAGATCTCCAGGAAAAACATCAGACCAGTTTTGCTCATTCCCCTCAGTCAGGAAGTCAACCTTGATGTCTTAACTTCATTTTTCCTGATGCACTTTTCCTCTGCTCTTACCCTTTCAATGAATGCGTCATTGATTCTACACAAAACTTCCTAGAATTCTTATTCTGACTCTGTCCCAGTTGCCTAAGGCTTGTTCTATTTCAAATCCCTGGAGTTGAGGACCCCTTAACACTCTAGCCAGGGACATATCTTTGAAGACCCAAGCCAGCACATTCTGGTTTCATCCAAATTTGACACTGCTATTGCTAATAATACAATCTCCCTCCCTACTTTCCTCCATTCTCTCACTTGTCCTTTGCTTTCTCCCTCTTCTCTTCCTGTAGGTGTCTGCATCCTTAGTACCAACATTCAAAGATTTGGGATTTCTAAATTTTCAGGGAAGTAAAGAAACCTACTGCTGGCTGGGGCTGCCTCTTCTTCCCATTCCATTTCTGTCTCCATTTCTTTGGGCTCTTCTTGACCTAAAGGACAAAAAATTAAAATGACAAATCATTCCCCTGAGTGTTATCCTTTCTAGCCTCACCAAGAATGCCCAGTTCAATTACATATAAGGGTCCAGAAGTGTGGTATGGTTATCAAACATTAGAGAATAAAAAGGCAGAAGAATGACAGAAGCAGAAGTGGGAAACATGAGAGGATGAATTATTGAAATAAGCCAGAAAGTGTCCTATACAACAACTTCCACTAGAAAACAAAATGCCTTACTTTATGCAAAACTTTGAAATGAAATTCTGAGCAAAAACAACTTACAGGATGGTTATCAATTTACAAACGGACTATTTTAATTAGAAAAGGAATCACACCGCAAAAGTCCTTCATAAAGGGTTTCCAATTACAAAAATTCAATTTACACACAACTCTTCAGGCTATTCCATAAAACAAAACAGACTGGTAGAAATATTACTTGTGAACCTGAGGAGAATCAAATGCTAATACCTTCACATGAAATGCTTTTCAATAAAAAAAATAACCAAACTAAATTAAAAAACCAAACAACATCTATTAATCTACTTCTCAAATTCCAAACAGCTGACCTGCATACATTTTGTGTGTTGCAAAGGAAGAGGTGTGCTAATAAATGTTTGACAACTAGCTTTCCAGAGAAAAATATATTTATGACACACTTAAGTTTAATCTGCATTATTAATATATTATTAATTACTTTCTTAAATATAGACAAACAACAAAACAATAAATCAAGCCCTGCTTTGTAGCATTTGTGGATTTCTAAGTTGTAAATTCTCATACTGAAAATTTAACAATTGGTTCTCACCAGCTAGTTAGAGCTGACTCCAGCACATCACTGACAAATTCATTAGGAAAACCCCTGCTCAATTTGCTGAGCCCTTAAACAACTCATTGGGAGTTCAAGACCTGACCTTTGTCAGAAAAGGGAGTTAGACATGACCTAGGACTTTGATGGGAGGACACAGGGAATTCCTGATTGGTCCTCAGTGACTGAGGCTACCTCCTAATGCTTGTTTACTGAGAGTCAGGAGACACTCTTCTCAGAAGAACCTCCCAGTCTGTGGTCAATAAGAGTTAGCTGCGAACCAATAAGGGTCTGAGATACACAAGCAACAGAAATACATAAAACAAAAAGCTACATTTCAATAGAGTAGTTAAAGGACATGAATAATGGTTCTCAAAAAAAAAATTGTAAACTACAAATGGCCATCTGAATTTTTTCAAGTCATTAATAATTAGAGATAAGCAAAGCAAAACAAAAAATAAAGTTTGACCTCCATAACAAATTGGCAAAGATGATGAATGGCAGGAATAATTATTTTAAAGGGGCTATGGGATAAGTGGGCACACTAATGTACTGTTAGTAGAGCTGCAAAGTGATTGGCTGACACTGGAAAGCAATTTTGTGAAGAACTCTTTACCTTTTGACTTAGAGATTCCATGGTGAGGCATCTCCCCCCAAGGAGACCAGGCACAGAAGGACCTCATTACCCACATTTAGGTAAACCTTAGACATGAGTCATACCTAAGCTTTGTTTGTAGATTTTCCTGAAGAAATCCAGGTTGGGGCAACCTTAGGATAAGCTTTTAGTTTCTTGTGAATTCAGAGTATCTTGTTTGGGGGTTGGTCTGGGAAAGTGAGGCTGGACCACAGGGCATACATACATATAACAACAACGACAACCATGATGGCTAACATTAAATATGCTTACTACTTGCTAGGCACTGTGCTCAACATTCTACAATTATTATCTCATTAATTCCTCACAACCACTCTGGAAGGTAGGTGCTATTGTTACCCCCATTTTACAGATGAAGAAACTGAGGCAGGTGTTTGTATATGCATATGTAATTGTCTTTGACCTATTAGTTTATTATCTTTCCAAATTACTCTCCACCCCCAATGAACAAGGAGCCAGATGAAAATAGCAATGGTAATGATATTACTACTACTACTACTACTACTACCACTAATTATATAATGCTTTAAAGTATTATCTAATTTTATCCTCACAACAATCCTTAAAAGTAGGTGCTATATTATCATACCCACTTTACAGATAAGGAAAATGAGGCATAGGGGAGTTAAGTGACTTGCCCAGTGTCACACAAATAGTAAGTGTCTGAAGACAGATTTTAAACTCAGGTCTCCAGGTCCATCGCTCTAGCTGCTTTACCAACCTAACTGCCTCAGTGAGGATAGATAGATCAATGAGTTGTTAAACTGATTGCAAAAATTTGACCATACCTAGTGACTTCCTTCATGAAGTGCAAACAAATTCCTAAATTGAATTGGAAGAGGTCTTTGTTGCTGGCTGGCTAAAAATTGGCCCCATCTCTGGTGGCCCATAAATAGCTCTAGCCTGGAGTGAGTTTGAGATTTTAACACAGTCAGTAACCTTGCAGAGGAGATTCTTTTCCCTATTCCAGAGGGTAATAGGGAGCCCTGGGGAAGCATTTCCTTTCCCCTTTGACTCCAAAAGCTAGGGCATCTTGCAGCACCACATTCAGCAAGGAGCAGAGATGCAAACACTCTGTGGAGACAGAGACACAGAGGCAGCACTTAAGTAGTTCCAAGGAGAGTGACAGCAAAGAAGGGAGCCAGTGAAGGACTCAAGAGAGTCAAATTCCAGAAGGGAGTAGACCCTGAGAACCCAGCTGAGTAAACTATGCAGCAGAAACTCTGTGCATAGGGTGTGGAGCTTCATGGGGACTTCACAAGAAGAGAAAGGAAGAGATGCGTAATCTTGGCTACGTTTTGGGGGGAATGTTTTGTAGCTACTATTATGATGTTATTTTAGTAAATGTGATTTCTTTGAGCTTAATGGGTTTTTCTAGCTGCCTGGTAAGGGGAAATTCATCAGTGGAGGAGTTTGTGAGCTATACCAGTAGGAATGGGTGCCCTCAGGGTATCTTGATCCTAAGGTAGTAGTTATTCCTCAAGGAGCTCAACCTGAGCACATAGGTTGGGGGCAGTTGCCTTGCCTAAGTGAACCCATGCCGTGTTAGGAGTGTATGGAAAAAAGTTTTATATCTAATTCAATAACTATTTTTAAGCACCTATCATGTGCAGGGGCACTGTGCTGGACACTAGAGGCACGAAGATGGATAACAGCATAGATCCTACTGTTAAGGAATTAGGAATACAAAAGGTGGGGAGAGATATTATACAAGATAAGTTATACAAGTACAAAAGAGGACTGGCAAAGCCCAGTGCTTATGAGCATGCCTAGGATGCAGAACTGCAAGTCCTAGAACATGCAAGCCCACATGTTATGCTTGGGAATACAAGCAGATATTGTCTAATTGGCTCTAGATCTCTTCCCTAACCATATGGCAAAGAGATGGACTTTTGACTGGCTGCTGAGCCAGGGCTAGGGTTCATTCAAAATGTACTAATTGGCTAAAATAAGTCTTTCATACCTGGCTGCTGTTCTGGTGAAAGAGACATGTTGGAATGACATGTGACCTGTGAATACAGGCCTCTGTTCTTTGCTTTGTTCTCTGCTTTTAGGTGAAGATGTATCGGCAACAGCTACAACCTTGAGCTCTGAAGGCTCAGAATAGCAAGCCACCTGATATCCAGGATCTGGAGTCCATGTCAGATTTTGTGGTCAGCCATTGGTCCAGCACAGATCAAAGGCAATTGAGGAGGAGAAGGTCATCCATCCACCCATCCATCCATCCATCCATCTCCATCCATCCATCCACCATCCATCCATCCACCCATCCATCCATCCATCCACCCATCCATCCATCCACCCATCCATCCATCCACCCATCCATCCATCCACCCATCCATCCATCCATCCATCCATCCATCCATCCACCCATCATCCACCCACCCATCCACCCATCCACCCATCCATCCACCCATCCACCCATCCACCCATCCATCCACCCATCCATCCACCCATCCACCCATCCACCCATCCATCCACCCATCCATCCACCCATCCATCCACCCATCCACCCATCCATCCATCCATCCACCCATCCATCCACCCATCCATCCATCCACCCACCCATCCATCCACCCATCCATCCATCCACCCATCCATCCACCCATCCATCCATCCACCCATCCACCCATCCATCCATCCATCCACCCATCCATCTACCCATCCATCCATCCACCCATCCATCCACCCATCCATCCACCCATCCATCCATCCACCCATCCATCCATCCATCCACCCATCCATCCACCCATCCATCCATCCACCCATCCATCCACCCATCCATCCATCCACTTTTAGGACTGAACTTGGTGAAACAAAAGTTTGTAGTGGCTATATTAAGCTTGATTCCACTCTCTTCAGGGACTCAGGTGCTATAAAGGATAGTGTTCCCTCCGGTGTTAGGGCAAGAAGGATGTCTTTACTTTTGTTTCTGCTATATCTTCTCGGTAGATATCCTTTTGTAAAAGCTAATTGTTGTTTATTATTTAACTCAAATTGGCGACTCTAACTGCTCATAACTGGTGTCAGGGAGAAGACATAGGAATGGAAGCTGGAGCCAAAGGCATTAGAAAAGATTTACCCCGTCGCCAGCCTCTGAGGGGTACTGGTAGAAGAACCCTAAGGAAAGATAGCTAACCTTACTCTGAGGTATCTGACTTGTCTGTGAGAGTGGGAATTGGGATGAGGGGTCTTAGAGCCTATAGATCCTACATAACTATAACATAAAGAAGATTATGATAAGGGCAAAGCAGAGATCGATGAGGTAGAGTGCTAGGAGAAAGTTGTGGGAGAAATTTGAGGAGGAGGCAAAGATCCCCTTTCACCTGGGCAAAGGTAGTGGGGGGAGAAGAAGGAGAGGAGCATCTTCAGGTCAGGGAAAGTTTCATGGAATATGGGGCATCTGGGTTGGGTCTTAATCAAAGACAAAAGCTTTGAACTACAGAGAGGGGAGAAATGTACATCCCAGGAATGATGTATATATGAGCAAAAGCCAAGGTGGAGGCAGAATGAAAACAGGAAATGGAGAATAGTCCAGTTTGACTAGGCACCTATGTGCCATGAAGAGGAGAAGTAGGAGATAAGGCTAGAAAAAGATTGGAGACAGATTGTGGAATCATCACCATAAAAATAGCAGCATATTTTACAAACATTTTCTCATTTGAGCCTCACAGCAACCCCATGAAGTAAAGTATTACAAGAAATGTTATCCCCATTTTTCAGATGAGAAAACTTGAAGCTAAAGTGAACTTTGTTCACGATCACTCAGCTCTCCATGTCAAAGGCAGTATCCAAAGTCAAGCCTTCCTGACTCCAAGTCCAACACTGTGCAGTAGGCCATGCTGAAAGGCTTTTAACACTGCAATCTAACTTGTCTTCTTGATCTACTTAGGGGCATCTAGGTGGCAAAATGAATAGAGTGCTCTCCTGGTGTCAGGAAAACCTGAGTTCAAATGTGGCCTCTTATACTTAACTAGCTGTATGACCCTGGGCAAGTCACTTAATTTCTGTTTGGCTCAGTTTCTTCATCTGTAAAATGAGGATAATAATAATGCCTACCTCCCAGGGTTGTTGTGAGAATTAAATGAGATCACATTTGTAAAACACAGAGTAGTACCTGGCACGTAGCAAGTGCTAAATAAATATTATTATTATTATTAAATGCTAAGATAATACAGAATTGTTGGACGTTTTTGAGTGCAGGAGTGACATGATTAGAGAAATGAAGAGGAATATTACACAGAGAACAGTGTGTGAAAGATGGTTTAGAGACAGCAGAGAATGGAGATAGGAAGATGAGTTAGAGGGCTAGTATAATAGCCTAGGAAAAACAAACAAAAAACAAAACAAAAAACACATATCACATCATTTAAAATTGTATCTTCTTTAGGTTCACAATTAAATAAGTCTACAAGTGCACCTCACTTTATGCAACAGACATTCTTGAAAAGTTACATATAGTTATAGTTTAGGTACATTTTGGGTAAAAGGGGATTTTATGGGCTGCCCTAGCAACCTACCCACTACATGTGACCTTATTTCTATAAGAAAATATGTCCCACCTTCTTAACAACTGACACACCACTGAATTTTTGGAATGGAATGTAAGGGTACTGCCTGTACTTTAAAACGCTAGTCTGGGGGCAGCTAGGTGGCATAGTGGAGACAGCATTGGCCCTGAAGTCAGGAGGACCTGAGTTCAAATGCAGCCTCAGACCGGTCACTTGACATTTACTAGCTGTGTGACCCTGGGCAAGTCACTTAACCCCAATTGCCTAAAAAGAAAAAAAAAATATTGGTCTGATGGAGGATAGGTGGGGCAATGGAGAATACGTCCTCATTTTATTTTCTGTACAGTAAATCAAAGATGAGGCTCTTGACACAAAGAGGTGGAAACTGAGCTCTTGGTTCTGGGCCAGAAGAGAGGGAAGTGATTCTTATTGTTCTGTATCTGGGTTGGAGAGAGAGCCTCCTCCCAAGATCCTCATGTACCCGTTCCTGACTGCCCATCTTCTGACTCAGTGCCTGCCCTCTCCACCCAGAAGACTGTGTGGAACCACTATCAGCCTAAGCCAGAATGAGCCCTAGGCAGGGAGAGAACACCGTACTCCATTGGCCTGGCGCTCCTGGGCTCCCTGCAGAGCTACTCACTTGTACACAGTTTCTCATAGTCCTCACAGCAGTCCTTGTGCTGCTCACACTGATGATTACACTGGCAGTCAGCTGCCTTGTTTAATCTCTCTCCACAGTGGTGTGCACATGACTCCATTGTCCCTATTGGCAGTAAGAGATACAAGGTCAGGCTTGTGGTGTTGCCATTCTCACCGGACCAGGACGCCACACCAGCAGGCTCTGGGGACCCCGAAAAAGGTTCAGGGACAACAGGGAAAGTGGCCCCAACAGAAAAGAAAGTTCAGCTGTCCCTGCTCAGAGGATACTTTCCTCTCCGTTTCACAATATGACCCTTCTAGCCATTTCAGGGACTTCACGATATCAGTTCCACCATCCATGCTATTTCATCCCATCATGTCTCCTTTTTCTCTGTGTTCCTTTTTCTTCTGCATCTTCTATTTCTTCCACAACTTCCACACCATCTCTTCTGGATAGGAAATACAAATCCCATCTCATTTGTCCCTTCCAAAGCTCCTGTTCCACTCTGGTTTAGAATCTATATTGGGCTGAGACTAGGGTTAATGTTTAAAATGAGTTAGTGCAAAGGTGCAGTTTGGATCATATTTAGGGTCAGGGATAAGTCTTATGGGTTAGAGTTAGGGTTAAGGTTAAAGTTCAAGTCTGAGAGAGGGTTAATGCTTTAATTTGAGTTAGGATTGCATGCAAGCACACTGGATTTGGAATTGGAGGGTATAAGTTTAACTCTTATTTCCATCAGTATTCTTTAGTAAGATTCCTCTGAGACTTGTTTTTCCTCATTTAAAAATGAGGATGATAATTTTTATACTACCTATTTCACAGAGATGTTGTGAGTGTAGGGGATCATGTCCTCCTTAGAAGCTTTATCTCCCACAGGTCTATGTAGATCAGAGGAAGTGGTGATTCTTGCATTCAACTAAGCACTAAGGTAGCATTATCATTTGTACTGTTCTTCACTAGCCTGTGTGGGATACGGTCACAAAGGAGAACATGTTTTCTCTACTTATAGTCTTAAAGCACTATAAAATATATATGATATTACAATTAGTTCTAGTTATAGGGTTAGTATAATTCTAATTGTTACTGTTATTTAGTCAATTAGTCATGTCTGACTCTTCATGACCCCATTTGGGGTTTTCTTTTTTCTTTTTTTTTTTAATCTTTTCTTCTTTTTTTTGTTTTTTTTTTTTCTTTTTTTAAAATTTTTTTAAGTTTCTTTCTTTCTTTCTTTCTTTTCTTTTTTTTCCTGAGTTTCTTTTTTTTAAATATAAATTTATTTATTTTTAGTTTTCAATATTCACTTCCACAAGTTTTTGAGTTCCAAATTTCTCACCCCTCCCCTCACCCCAAGATGGCATGCATTCTGAATACCCCTTCCCCTGGTCTGCCTTCTCTTCTATCTCTCCCCACTCCCTTCTCTTATCTCCTTCCCCTTCTATTTTCCTGTAGAGCAGGATAGACTTCTGTACCCCATTTCCCGTATTTCTTATTTCCCAGTTGCATGTGAAAACATTTTTCTTTTTGAAACATGTGTTTTTAAAACTTTGAGTTCCAAATTTTCTCCCTTCCTCCCTCCCCACCCACCCTCCTTGAAAAGGCAAGCAACTCAATATAGGGTTGTACATGTGCAGTTATGCAAAACACTTCCTTAGTAGACATGTTTGTGAAAAACTAACTCTATTTCCCTTAATCCTATCCTGCCCTCCCATTTATTCTATTCTTTCTTTTGACCCTGTCCCTCCTCAGAAGTATTTGCTTCTGATTACCCTTCCCAATCTGCCCTCCTCTCTATCACCCCCTGCTCTCTTGTCCCCTTCTCCCCTATTTTCCTGTAGGGTAAGACAGATTTCCATACCCAATTGAATGTGTATGTTATTCTCCTTAAGCCAAATCCTATGAGAATAAGATTCCTCATTCCCTCTCACCTTCCCCTGTTTCCCCTCCACTGAGAGACTTTTCTGTTTTTTTTTTGTGAGATAATTTACCCCATTCTACCTCTCCCTTTCTTCTCCGAGTATAATCCTCTCTCATCCCTTAATTTTATTCTCCAGATATGACCCCTTAATCTTCAACTCACCCTGTGCCTCTCTATCTATCTATCTATCTATCTATCTATCTATCTATCTATCTATCTATCTATCTATCTATCTATACATACATACATAATTTTTTCCTTCAACTACCCTAATACTGACAAAGTTCTCATGAGTTACAAATATCATCTTTCCATGCAGGAATGTAAACAGTTCAATCTTAATAAGTCTCTTATGATTTCTCTTTCCTGTTTACCTCTTCATGTTCCACTTGAGTCCTGTATTTGAAAGTCAAATTTTCTTTCAGCTCTGGTCTTTTCATCAGGAATGCTTGAAAGTCCTCTATTTCACTGAATGACCATTTTTTCCCCTGAAGGATTATACTCAGTTTTGCTGGGTAGGTGATTCTTGGTTGTAATCCTATCTCCTTTGCCCTCATATTATATTCCATGCCCTGCGTCCTTTAATGTAGAAGCTGCTAAATCTTGTGTTATCCTGATTGTGTTTCCACAGTACTTGAATTGTTTCCTTCTGGCAGCTTGTAATATTTTCTCCTTGACCTGGGAACTCTGGAATTTGGCTACAATATTCCTAGGAGTTTTCCTTTGGGGATCTCTTTCAGGAGGAGATCTGTGGATTCTTTCAATTTCTATTTTGCCCTCTGGTTCTAATATATCAGGGCAGTTTTCCTTGATAATTTCTTGAAAGATGATGTCTAGGCTCTTTTTTTGATCATGGCTTTCAGATAGTCCAATAATTTTTAAATTCTCTCTCCTGGATCTATTTTCCAGGTCAGTTGTTTTTCCAATGAGATATTTCACATTGTTTTCTAATTTTTCATTCTTTTGGATTTGTTTTACAGTGTCTTGATTTCTCATAAAGTCACTGTCTTCCAATTGCTCTATTCTAATTTTTAAGGAAGTATTTTCTTCAGTAATCTTTTGGACTTCCTTTTCCATTTGGCCAATTTTTCTTTTTAGGGTTTTCTCCTCATTGGCTTTTTGGACCTCTTTTGCCATTTGGGTTAGGCTGTTTTTTAAGGTGTTATTTTCTTCAGTATTTTTTGGGTCTCCTTTAGCAAGCTGTTGACTTGTTTTTCATGATTTTCTTGCATCACTCTCATTTCTCTTCCCAGTTTTTCCTCTACTTCCTTACTTGCTTCTCAAAATCCCTTTTGAGCTTCCAAGGCCTGGGACTGATTCATATTTTTCTTGGAGGCTTTGGATGTAGGAGCTTTGACTTTGTTGTCTTCTTCTGGTTGTATATTTTGATCTTCTTTTCACCAAAGTAAGATAATATAGTCTGACTCTTTTTGCGCTGCTTGCTCATGATCCCAGCCAATTACTTGATTGAGTTTTAAACTCTTTGTTAAGGTAAGAGTCTGCTTCCAATGTGGAGATGTACTGTCCCAAGCTTCAGGGGTTTGTGTAGCTGTTTTCAGAGATACTTGTAGGGACCTGTAAATTTTCAGTTCTTCCAAGGTGGTATGATAAGGGCGAGGTGTTTACTCCTTTCCTGGCCTGTGACCACAGTATTCCTTTCTGTCCGTAACTGTGAGGAGGGTTCCTCTCCACAGCCACTACAAGCTCCACCACGCCAGCGCTCCTCCTCACCCCAGCACGCCGCCCAGAACTGTGACCCAGATCCAAACAGGGCAAAGCAAGAGATTCCTGCCTCAGCACTGGCAAAGAGATCCCTGCAATCCCTCTCTGATCAGCCACTGGATTCCCTCTCAGTCTGTGGGCCAGAAGCTCGGGAAGCAGCTGCCACCCCCAGGGCCACGCTCTTGGGGAATGGAGCTGAAACCCCGCCTTCCTCTCTGACCACTGACAGAAACAGACTTTTCCCACTGACCTTCTAAGTTGTCTTTGGCATTGTGGATTGAGGAGTCTGGAAACCTCCACAGCTGCCCGTGATTCACTCCTCTGAGGCCTGTTCCAGGTTTGCTGTGGCCGGCGCACCCATGCCGCGCTGTGCTCCTAGCCCGGCGTGATACACCTTTCTGATCAATCATCCAGGTTGTCTTGGGCTGGAAATTTGTTTCACTCTGTCTTTATGTGGGTTCTGCTGCTTCAGAATTTGTTTAGAGCCATTTTTTATGAGTATTTGGAGGGGTTTGGGGGAGAGCTCAAGCTAGTCAGTGCTTTCACCCCGCCATCTTGGCTCTGCCCCTCATTTGGGGTTTTCTTAGCAAAGGTACTGGAATGGATTGCCATTTCCTTCTCCAGCTCATTTTATAGATGAGGAAACTGAGGCAAACAGAGTTAAGTGACTTGCCCAGGGTCACAAAGCTAGTAAGTGTCTGAGGCCAAATTTGAACTCAGTTCCTCCAGACTGACTGCAGGACCAGCATTCTCTGCCATCTAGCTGTCCCTGTAATTCTAATTGGTCTAGAATTAAGGTTAAGCTCCATATTTGTTTCAAAGTCTGAATTTATCACAGACCATCTCCCTAAATCTAAGCAGCTATTGTGTAGATGTATGGTCTCTCTCTCTATTTTTTCCCCCACAAGAGGTGTTCTACACGAAGTAATGCATAGATTCACATAAATCCCTGGCCACATCTGGAAAAGGAACTCATCAGGATCCATCAAGGTGGTTCAGCACTGTCATCTTCATGTAAAAGAGTTAGCACATAGCTTAGATTCAGGGCTATAGTTAAGTTTGTGGTTTAATTTTGGCTCCTTCTATGCTTAGAGAAAGTGTGAATGTAAGAGTGAGGTCCAGGATTAGGGTTAAGATTATCAGTTCAGTTAGGATTAAAACTTAGGCTCTTGGTTTTTTGTTATTGTTGGAGTTAGGACCATAGGTTAAGATTGATGTCACAGTCACTGTTGCTATGGAAATTAATTAGCTTTGGTGACTCAATTAGATGTGAATTTGATCACGATTGGGGTGAGAATAGGATTTGATATGAAGGCAATTATTAGAATTGGGGTTTGAGTTAATTTTTTAAATATGATAAAGGTTGGGAAAGTTTAGGATTACCTTTAAAATCAGTGATGGAAATGGCAGTTCACAGTGAACATAGTGTTAAAATGAGTTTTAGATTATGTTTAGGGTTATGATATGGGGTGAATCTTAGATATTGGAGCTAGGTTTTGGGTTAAGATTCACCTGCAGGCTGCCACCTCCCAGGGAAGCTTCAGGATTATTGCAAGGGTTCCTGAAACCATACATTGTCCTTTTGCCTCTATTTAGCTCCAACAAAACATGCAGCATTAATCCAACTATTGTTAGGGTTGTGAAATTGTTTAATGACAGTGCTTAAAAAGGTTGGGAACCATTAGCCTTAGATTAGGTACAGGGTTGGAGGTTATTGATATGGCTAGAAACTGAAATAAAATAAAATCTGTTTTGTGTTTGGATTAGGAGTTATTTAATGGTAAAGTTTGTCTTAGGAGTTAGCCTTCAATTCTAGTTTAAATATGATTTAGGTTAGGGATTATAGTTCAAATTCAAGCAGGTTAAAACATGCACCCAAGTGCATGCCATTTGTGAGGTGTAAAACAACCAGATTGACTGTAGGATTAATGCATTAATTGGGGATCTCATTTAACATCTCAAATCCAGTAACCTCCCTTTGTATTCTTGAGTCCCATCTCTTTGGGGTTTTTTTGGTTTGTTTTTGCTAGGCAATGGGGTTAAGTGACTTGTCCAGGGTCTCACAGCTAGTGTCGAGTGTCTGGTCTGAGACCAAATTTGAACTCAGGTCTTCCTGACACCGGGGCTGGTGCTCTGTATCCACTGCGCCACCTAGCTGCCCCCAGTCTCATCTCTTGAACATGCTTATCTAGCTGAAAGCAAAAAACAAACAAACAAAAGACGACAGCCTTTAGTTCTATATCTAGGGGTGACCTGGAGCCTGCTTATCTTACTCATCAGCTCTGGAGAGCTGATTGTTAAAATTTCAGTAGGCCCATTTATAGCTCAGAAATCAGCAACCACTCCAAAATCAGGGCTGTTTATTATTTTGTTGTTTGTCTAGATTTAAGAGGGGGTTACAGAAAATGTTATTCATGCAGATTAAACTTAAAAGAGCCATGGGCACATTTCCCCCCCTCCCCAGAGAACTGGTTGTCTAACATTTACCAGCACACCACCACCATCCCAGAACTGTTGGAGCCAAGATTCTGAGAATCTCTTTTCACATTTTGTAAAAAAAATTTCAGGATATCAGGGAAAACAGAATTGATGAAAGATCTATGAGTGTCCTTGTGATTCAAGTGACTCTTTCCTAGAAGATGGTTTGGGTCCAAGCTTATTTCCCTTTTAGGAGTTTCAGTTATGGAAGATACTCACAGATCTTTAAAATTGGTAACTTTGGGGCAGCTAGGTGGTGCAGTGGATAGAGCACTGGCCCTGAAGTCAGGAGGACCTGAGTTCAAATCTGGTCTCAGACCAGACACTTGACATTTACTAGCTGTGTGACCCTTGGCAAGTCACTTAACCCCAATTGCCTAAAAATAAAATAATAATAATAATAAAAATAAAATAAAATTGGTAACTCTCTGTGGCCCAAATCCAGAAATATGAAGGGGGAAATATCTAAGAATTGGTAGTTGCCAATCAGTTTAGCACCAGGCCCATGAAGGAGCATAGCCAGAACCCAAGGAAGAGAAAAAGGGTAAAAATTAGACATCTAGGATAAACCAGTTTAGTGGAGAAATGGAACCATTCAATTCCAGCTACCAGAGCCAGTTTGAGAAAAGTTTGAAACTGAGGTTAGCTAGGTGGCATATGGAATAGAGAAAGTCACAAGGAGTCAGTAAGAGCTGAGTCTGTAATCCTGCCTCAGACACTTGCTAGTTGTGTGAGTCTGGACAAGCCACTTAACCGCTATCAGCCTCAGTTTCTTCATCTGTAAAATGGCTACCCTGCAGGATTGTTGACTGAACACTTTGCAAACCTTAAAGTACAACACAAATACTAACTTTTCTATTAGTATATTTTAGGGAAGCCCCCATTGGACCAAATTGAACTCTTTTTCATCACTAGAAACACAATTGTATTTGGTGCCCAGGAGGATCTGTAGCTACTGATTCTTCACATTTTTATTAGTGAATGCGGTTGAGGGACCCTCCCCTTGCCATCCTGGGAATGCAAGGACATTACTGGATTATAGGCACTAGTCACTACTAATTTATTCTAATTCTTCCACCCAGCATCTACCTCATTCTGTTTCTGTTTATGTCAGACTTACTAGATGAGACACATGAATCACTGCCCCACCTTCCTCTTTCCATCTATCATCCTCTTTCTTAGTGTGTGTATATATGTGTCTGTCTTTCTGTCTTCTTTCTCTTAGTCTCAATTCTTCCTCCCTCCACTCTGATGAAACATTTACTCTCCCTGTTTAACCCTCTTATCTTTCTGATTTCCTTAGGATGGCTCAGCAGTAAGTCCACCTTCTGAAACCTTCTTCCAACAAAACTATCAACAATACCCACCAAAGGGAACTTAGCGCTAAAGGCCTAAACCTGAATGAATAGTAGTGTCATTAAATCTCTAGACTTCAGCTCCTGGATCAGAATACAGATGTTACATGTTTGTTTTCCACTGGAGATCCTAGTTACTATTTCCATGGAGACAATCTCCTGTAGGATCAATTTCCAGTACCTGAGCTTTCCATTCAAATTCCCTCAAAAATGGTTCTTCAAAATCTTCCTCAAAACCAGTAGACAAATGAATCCCACAGGTTGGCAGTGTAGACATTTCTGGGATAATACAGACTTTCCCCCAATAGTTCTGACACTTTGGTATAGTGAATAGTATAAACAAAGATGGAGTCTCTTTTTCCACTGACAGATGGGAAATCCTTGAGACACACATATAAATCCCACAAGAGGAGCGCATAGAGCCATTCAACTCTCATAGAAGAAGCATCTCAGGCTTTACCTCCGGAGCTCTGCTTTTTTATTCCTTCTATAGGAGCCTGAATAAAATCCAGGGTCTGCAGGGAGGAAAACTTGCTATCACCTTCCTCTATGCAGGAAGGCCCAATTCATCCTCCAACATTCATTGCTTTTCCTCCAAACAGTCAACCTCGTGTAGTCTGGGAGATTCAGAAAGTGCCCAGGGTTATTAAACTTCTTTCTCAGGCCCCCACCCCCCTCTGACACTGGGCTCAAGGCAGGTTCTTCTGACTATTTGCAGACCCATTTGTACAGACCCAGTCAAAGATAGAGCTTCCCCCACCCTTTAGCTTTATTAGGGAGACACTCCCCAGGTTACCTCAGAGATGGCATGTCTTCCTGAGACTTTTCAGGCTCCTTGCCCCATCATCCACAAAAAGTCAATGTGAGGTGATCCCAAGATGATCAAACATCTCAAACATAGGGGTCTACAGGAGCAGCACCACACTGCCCATCAACTCATAATGACACAAGATATGCCATTCTGGATCACTGATAACCCCATGGAACAAAGGCATGGGGTGTTTTTTTTGCAGTAGCACAACTGTCCTGTATGATAACTCCATTCACACAGGCACCCAAGTACCTTCAGACCAAGATGGGTGTCTAAGAAGATAATCAGAGGAAGGATGCTGGCTTTAGGGGAAAACTATCTCTTCCCTTGCCCTCAGTATTTTCCCAAGATCCCCAGTGCTTTTCTTCTTCTTCTAACGTCTTCTTCTGCCATCTACATCCATTACATTCTCCCCTTTTCCCAAGTACTCACCAGCCCAGGCTAGCCTGCAGATCAGGGCTAAGAATAGGAGGTCCCTGGTCCCCATGGTGCAAAGGCAGAGGAGGCTGACTGCTAGGCTTTCACGTGTTCCCAGAGAAATTCCACAAATTCTAAGCCTATCTCCTGGACTGAGCCTTTTAAAGGCTCCAGGCTTGTGGAGCTGGTGCTTCCAGATCTTTTCAGGAATGAAAAAAAGGGGAGGGAAACCCTAGTGGGCAGGAGGCAGAGATGAAGGTGGGGCCCTGCAGCTGTTTGAAGCCAGAAGGAGCCTAGGCAGGCAGGCAGGTAATTCCAGCTGTTTGTGGCTTCCCTCTAGATAGAAAATAGGTCATCCACAAACAGGACTGGGGTTTACTACCAGAGAAGAGAGGTGCCTGAACTCAAGGCCAGACTAAGCTGGAGTTAGGGGTGTTGTGGAGAAAAGAAGGCATGTATCAAGTCAACTAGTCAATAAGCATTTATTAATCCCCTACTGTGTGCCAGTCACTGTGCTAAATACTGAGGATACAAAGAAAGGCAAAGACAGGAGAAAAGGATAAGGGCTATATTGGTCAGCATCCCATTAAACTGTGCAAATTACACAAGAGACAACAGAAATACATCTGTTCTTTAAGTCAACATCTCAGGTATTTCCCACATGACAGGCTCAAAGGATAGGAATTCCAATAACCATATCTTCGGCTAAGTCATTGTGTAGGTGGGACTATGCCCACTCATTTTCACAGATTGCTTCATGACCTTTCTAGTGTTGTCACATTCTTGTTTACTCTTGTCTTGTGTTTAACTTCTCTCCCCAACTTATTGTAAACTCCTTGAGATCAGGGACTAAAAAGTATCTTGTATTGTTTCCTCTACAATACCTGGGGGAGTGCTGTGCATGAGGTGCCTGAATTCACAGGTGCATCGTGTTCAGCTAAGTGTTTATGTGAACATGGAAAAAAGGGGAGTGGCCAGCAGGGTACCATAAAATAATGCTGTCTTGGGCTTATCATTTATTTATTTATTTTTATAAGCCAAATCTTTTTTTTATTTTTATTTTTTTAGGCACGACTTGCCCAGGGTCACACAGCTAGTGTCAAGTGTTTGGTCTGAGGCTGGATTTGAGCTCAGGTCCTCCTAACTTCAGGGACAGTGCTCTATCCACTGTGCCACCTAGCTGTCCCTAAAATCTTTTTTTAGTTAATATGTAGGATTTCTCCCTTCACACCATTCTCCTAACTATGCCTAGAATGACATTCTTCAGCTTTTAGACCCATTGATCTAAAACTCAGATAATGATTCCCATGCCTAGCTTTCTGAATCTATAAGTGTGTGGATTTCTGGATGGATGTTTGCAATGGTTTGTCCATGATTCTGCTGATTCCTGGGGAAAAGTATTGGATTTCAATTAGCTCACCCCTATTTCCAAGTTTGTTGACTTTATGGCTTGTTAACCACTCAATAATACAAGTCCCCTTTCGTGACTCCCTGACTCCTGATCTTCTGAACCTAGGAACAAAATACATATTGTTTCACATATATGCATGTGTACATATGTAAAAACATAATAGAATATATTTTGATATAATTTAATGCATTTATATGGCTTACATAATACATAGTATACATATATGTTGACTCAATCTTCCAGTCAAATCTGCTCCAAACAATTCATAGGATCACAGATTTAGAACTGGAAGAGAACTTAGTAGAGCTGGGATTTGACCCTAGGACCTTTAATTCCATATCTATTTGTTTTTCCACTCCGCCACCCCACCTTTGTAGAATAAGGGAAGAAGTGAATGTGATCAGTAGCAGTGAGTAATTCTCCCAGGACAAAGCCCCTCCCTATTACGAGCACTACCATCACACTTCCTCCTGATGCTCCCTGGGATTCTATGAGTTTCAGTGTCTACAATATTATCCTAGAAGAGTCCTTGAAGCTAAACTCCCTTTCCCCATCCTCTGCTCTCATAGAACAGGTCAGGTAATCAGTTTCGGTATGCTATATTGTATGTCCCTCTGTACTGATACTTGTCTCATTGTTCCCACGCAATAATTTTTGAAGTAAAGCCATCATTTAGTGTCCAGTGTCCTCAGCAAGAGATCGAGAAACAACAGATAGGCTGGCATACCACAAAAATAGAGACAAGTCAATGAGAGGCAGACAGATAACAATAAAGAATCTGGAAACAGGTCATTATAAGAACCACTCACTCGCATTCAAGCGGCATCCTCAGCACTGCCCTGCCCACATACATAAAGGTTATTGCAATGACAGTCAAGACTACTGGCCCACAGTCAGAAGGATGTACTCTCTGAGTTGTTTGTCCAATACTGAGTTTGTCCAAAAGTTTGTAGTGAGCCATTCACACTTTGATCTACCTGCTCTCATGACCAAGGGCACACATTTTTATGGTAGTTAGTCAAAGATAGGGTTGCCATAGTCTGTAGCATTGTTTTCCTTTGTGGGAAAACAATGGCCCAGATACGCACAAAACTGTAGCTCCACAGGGCATAGTGCTTTAACTGAAAAAACTGTCTCTAGATGAAAATCTGGGTTGCGAATGCAGTAGTTGGCAACTAAGCCTTCCCTCATCCCTCTCCACTTGTTACTGGTTTATTATTTTACTAACTCTTGTCTCAGGTTCTAAGGCAATCAAATGATATATTTTCATATATACTCATAAATTAATATGAAAGCATAATGTCTCATTAACTAATCAATTGGCTTTAAGCCCTCATCCCTGTGCATAAATAAACTAGAAAAGCCTCTTTTCCCATAAACTTTCACTCATCTCTCTCTCTCTCTCAGTATCAAACTCCTGTCTCTGGAGTAAGATAAAATTAAGATTACTGACTATATAATTAAATACGAGCCAGAATCACTGCAACTTCTGTGTCCTCAACAACTCTGGAAACAAATCCCCACCATTGTTCTCTCTCAGGATGGCAATCAAAGTCTCTCAAGAATCCTTTTCAAATTTTCTCCACAGCATATCTTCTCCACAGGATAAGCATTAAATTAACTTCTCTCAAACTGCCTCTTTATTTTATTTATTTATATATTTTTGACAAGGCAATTGGGGTTAAGTGACTTGCCCAGGGTCACACAGCTAGTAAGTATCAAGTGTCTGGTCTGAGACCAGATTTAAACTCAGGTCCTCCTGACTTCAGGACTGCTGCTCTAGCCACTCCACCACCTAGCTGCCCCAAAATGTTTCTTTAGTCTTTCTTAAGGCTAAGTTAATTTACTTACTTTTCCAGGAAAGAAAGTTCTCTTAGTGAGTCTTTTTTTCTCTGAGCCTAACACAGTCTCTCAGCCTCGACAGCTAACTTTCTCTAGATGACAATAGAATTCTAAGCTTTTATTCCTTCCTAAAGATCCATTAACTCTGGAAGGAAACTTTGGAGCTAAGGGTTATAATAATAATAATTAGAAGATGATACTAATAACAACTAATAGCTCATATATTTGTAGAGCTTTAAGATTTACAAAGCATTTTCCTCCTAAAAACACTATAAATCAGGTTGTGAGGGTATTATGGCCCTCATTTTACAGATGAGCAATTAAGTTACTTATTCAAGATGGTGAAGCTAATAAAAATAGTAGCTGGGATTTGAACCCAGGTCTTCTGAAGTCAAGCCTTAGTGCTCTTTCTAATACACAATACTACCTCTTAGTGTGAACTCCTGTGTCACCAGTGATTCCCATCTAGGGATCCTGGAGGCCTCAAGCTGTTGACTCTCTTTCGCCTACTGAAGGGCACTTAAGTACACAATACAGGCTTTCTCTCCCAAGGTAGGTACCCCATGTTCTGAATCTTTCCCTGCCCCTCCATTAAAACTTATCTTTCCTATATTCTAATCTCTTGGGACACTCATCTCCAACTTTTTAAAGTGAGGGCTAACTAATCTGATAAATTAATTCAAGCCAAGGTGTTGAAATAGTTTAGCTAGCTAGCATGTTTGCATTTTAATAGAGTCTTCTATAGTTTATGCCTAATCCCAAAGGATTAAGAGTGGAAATTTCAGATATTGCAGAAGGCTTACAAGGAAGATATTGTAAGGGGCTTCTCATGCCTCAGATGATACCATCGTAGGTAGCTGTCTATTCTACCTAGTGGTAGGACTGGTCTTGAGTTTACCCTAAGAAGCATTGTCATGTAGCAGACAGAACATTGGTCTGGGAATCAGGAAACCCTGGTTCTAGTCCTGTGTCTGTTTCTCAATGATCTTGAGCTAATGTCCCTGGACCTCAAATTCCTTATCTATAAAATGAGGTTGGGCTCAATTATTTCTAAGACTTATCTCAGCTGTGATATTCTATTTTTCTGTGTCACATGTCTCTGTTCAAAGAGATATTCAAAGACCAGTAAAGTATGCTCCCTCACTTCATCCCTTTTTCTAATGTTCCTACTGCTCCAGATCATTGAGAAAAATTTTGGAAGCATCTGACAAACAGGAGAGTTGAGGATACAGGCTACTTGATGAAATGGTGGAAAGGCTTACATTTATAAGACAGATTTTTATGTAGGTTCAGTAAGCTCATGCGGCCTCAGTACATAGGTGATGTACAATCCCTCTTCCTGCAGAGACTCTGAGTGCAAGATCTTTGGGATCACCAACTCAGCCCACATAATCCGTGATGCTATTTAGGCTAATATCCCCCCTAAAACCTACAGCTTGGTTAGGTAATACTAGGATAAGGAACCATGAATCCTATCTCCCATGTTGCAGAACTTTTCAGACTCTTACATTAGAGCCAAGAT
This sequence comes from Phascolarctos cinereus, assembly GCF_003287225.1. Lineage (NCBI taxonomy): Eukaryota > Metazoa > Chordata > Mammalia > Diprotodontia > Phascolarctidae > Phascolarctos > Phascolarctos cinereus. The sequence goes on from NW_027555514.1 coordinate 209,206,061, forward strand.
ACTATATTATTTTTTGCCAGCCCTCATCTCTTCAGCAAACTACAGATTCTTCTTAGTTATTACTTCTAAGAATTCTGATTGTGCCTTTCTGACACCTGTATTTCTCTCTCACCAAATAGCTCTCCTTGTCTCTTTTCTACAAAGATACCTTCTCTAGGAGGTTTCTTAAGGGTGGGAGAGAAGATACCCTCAGAACTGAGCTGAGCCAAGCCAGGGGCTCTAAGGACCATCTTGCTTTACCCTAATAACAGCTGTCCTGTGCCCTGGGTCCAGCAGGTATCTCCTCTGGGTGTCTCATTCAGGTCAGTCCAGGCCCAAGTCTCCCCAAGTTGGGAGTCTGGTTCTTGAGCCTGGAAACTTCAGGATGTCTCATCCCCTCAGACCAGGGGCGGCCAGAAAGTCCAGGGATGGGTGCTTACTTAATCCTGGCCTAAGGCTCTGGCAAAAGAACAGGGGAGCAACTGCAGGAGATCTAGTTTCAGGGAGACTAGAACTTTTCAGAAATTATAGGGAGAGATGTTAATTAACCCATTAGTAGACTATAGTGAAATCAGAAAGAGGACGTGTAAAGAGGTCTAGGGAGAACAAAGGGATGGTGATGGTGCATGGTAGAGGCATGGCTATAACCAGTGAGCAGCCATATATGTCATTCATATAACCTACTATTAACTGTCTTTGTGTCCTTGGGCAAGTGTGTCTCACCGAACCTTGGTTTCCTTAACTGGAAAATGGGGATAATAATATCCTCCCTACTTGTAAAGATAAAATGAGATAATGGATATGAAAGTAGTTTGGAAAGTAAAATATACTATGGAAATATAAATTTATTTCTATACATATGTTTATACATATATTATAAAAATAACATCTCCCTCAGAAAGGACTTAGAATTAGAAGGCAGTCAAAGGTCGAGGATTTATAGAGATCCAAGAACTAAGCATAAACATAAGTATTGTTCCCTGTCTCTTCCCTACCCCCATACCTTGCATTATAGAGACCCAGAAAAATATGGAAACAACACCTCCATGATGGATTGAAGAGAGGGTATAGGAAGGGTTAAGCTGAAGGGAAGTACACATTACCTCAGAAGCTCTAGCTCCCCACCCTTACTAGCCTTCTCCTACCAGATCCTGCTCAGCCTGCTGGGGGAGGTGACAACTCCTCCTTATTACACCCCACAATTAGTCCATACTGCCTCATACGTAACAGGCCACTCATAAGGGTTTCATGAGGAACAGGAGCATATCATCATAGACTTATAGGTGGAAGGTATCTTAGAAGTCACCTGGTCAAACTTCTTCATTTACAGATGAGGAAACTGAGATCCAGGGAGGTTGAGACTAGTCCAAGGTCATACAGGGAGTAAGTGGCAAAACTGGAAATAGATTTGACGTCTTCTGACTCCAAACCCAGCATACTTTTTTAGTTTTTAGGCAATTGGGGTTAAGTGACTTGCCCAGGGTCACACAGCTAGTAAGTGTCAAATGTTTGGTCTGAGGCCAGATTTGAACTCAGGTTCTCCTGACTTCAGGCCTGGTGCTGTATCCACTGCGCCACCTAGCTGCCCCCCCGCCAGCATACTTTCTACTATACCACTTTGAGGGAGGAAAGGGAAAGTGATGCAGATTGACAATCCCTTAACTTTCCTGAAGACACATATGGACATATGTGGCCTACGTTACACCCTCCTCACTCTACTACCTCTTTTCAATACACACACACACACACACACACACAAACATATACCCAAGACATACATCTCCCTCTTTCCACATGTGGGCCCATTTTTGCTGTATGTGCTATTGAAACAAGGCAAGCATTTAAAGGCTATGTCTGGAGGACATAGGGATAAAGGGTCAAAGACCTCTGGGAGCATTCACTGATAAGGATAGTAGACAGGGTAAGAGCAGCCAAGCTGTCTCTTTCAAGCATTGGCATTTCTTACCAATCAGTTCTCATCTTTAGAGGTCCTTGTCTTCAGGTCTATTAAGCCCTGGTACTGCTGCGCCCCTCAGTGCTGGAAAATGCCCTTTAGCCCCGTGCTCAAGCATTCTCCAGGATCCCCCCCTGTATTCTGACTTTCTCCAATACTCCAATTCAGCCTCCAAGGACATGATCCTACCCAAGCACAGTGGCTCTCTAGGAAGCAAACAATTCTTTGGAGTGGCAAATGGTCATGGGGGAAGAGGGAGGACGATGGAGAAATATTCAGTGCCAGCTCAGTGTTGGTAATTGGGGATTATTGGGAAGAGTCTGATCATTGATGATGAATATTGATTCATTATCTCTAGTCCTTCTTTTAGGCCTTTACCAACCTCTTTTTTGCTAGGTTTCAAAGTTCACAAGTTTCCCCCTTTTTTGCCTCAGCTTCTCTGGCCCAGTGTCTTTGAGGAAATATATTGGAGCCACTCCCTAATGTTTCTGCTTACCCTGGTCACAAGCTACAGCCCAAGGTCACACCCCTAAAAGCTGCTGAGTAGCACCTTACCCAGCTCCTAGGCACTGGGAACCCTGAGAGCGGCAAATCTATAGCTGATGAACTATGCTAGGCATACCTATTAACCAAAACAATCCAAGGAAGAGAATAGGGACTTAAAGACCTATAAGGGAGAGAGGAAGGGGTTGGGTTGAGTTTTGTGCACTGTCCTAACAATCCCATGAAGTAGTTGAGAAAGCCAAAGGAGTTGTTCTTATAAAGTAGAACAAAGGCCAAAAGCCTTCTTGAGATCCATAATTAATCCATCTCTTCTGACTCAGCCTCAAGGGTACCAACCACGCATTACTCATCTATGATGTACAGACAATTATGCCCATACTGTGAGTTGTATGTATCCTACATTACACACCCCTGTCCTTTCTCTGTTTGCATATCTTCTCAGAAACAGGAATCCTACGCATGGAGACCAGCCTTACATGTCACGGATGTCTTGTCTCTCCAATGGTACCATCAGCTTTTTGAAGTCAGAAACCATCTGACTCCTCTGTAGCACTTGCAGCTGAGTGCCTTAGACATGGTAGATAACACAACTGTTTGCTGATTTACTGGGCACCTGGAGTCCCAGCGATTCCCGCTCTTCTGTACAATTGGGTACAATTCTGCAATTGTGTCACTGTTAGTGGATATGGGAAGCAGAACCTCTGTTCCTCCAGGAAGGCTTCCTAGCTCCAGCAGTCCCTTTACCGTTCTTTCCTTTTCTCCCTCCTCTTCCCCTTCTCACTCCTGCTACTGAAGCACATGACAGGAAACCTTCCTGTGACAAGCTTCTCAATCTTGGTCAGTTGATAAGATCAACAGTCAAGGACTTAGAAAAACCTGGTGTATACAGCTTTCCCTTGAACATGGGTTTGCTGCCCATGTTCCCTTCCCACTATCTTCCAGGCCTTCCCACCATCCTTCACTCCAGAGCTTTAAGTCTTAACTCCCTTTTCTCCTTGGTCGTCAGTCATCACCGGGTGGTCAGCCGGATCCATGCCACCTGTTCAGCTCCTCAAGTCTACACTCTCAGTGAAGAATCCATCCAGCTCTTGGATCTATTGATCCAAGGATCCCTTCCAACTTTCCTCAGCTATGCCTCTCCAGGTTTGGGGAAGACACATCAGTCTCCTCAAGGCTCCAGTTCTCTGGAAAGCCGAGAAAGTTCTTGCTGGTTGTCGATGACCTTCAGCTGCTGGATATACGCCCGGGCACTGGCCAGATTCCGGGCACTTAGGGATGGCTCTGAACCTGTTGGAAAAATTCAGGTCAAGAGGCCAATGGGATTTATTCAGGTCTTTCAGCCCCTCTAGATTCCCCTACCACCTTTGTCTTTTGAAAGTCAGATACTCCTCATAGCCTGTGTCTCAGCCTCACCGAAACTCCTCTCCAAATCCAACCCCCTGAGAAACTCTTTTCCCTTCCCTTTTCCCCAAGCCTCTAGAATCCTACCCACTCTCATCCTTCCAAACCATCTCCCTGCCCTGCATCTGGATGCATCCTTCATGTCATCTTACAAGTAGAAATCCTCACGGTCTGGCTATCTTCATGTATGTGGGAGACTCGGCTCCGGAGTGGTGACAGAGGCACTGAATAGGGATAAGAACAGGGAGTCAAAGAGATTACATCAGAGATTGAGCCCCTGATGAGAAAGGATTGGCAGACAAAGAAAATGATGGAATAGGGGACAGAAGACCTAACCCAAGACAGGAGGAAGATTGAGAAGGATTGGACAATATTAGCCTGGGAATCAGAAGACCTCTGACACTTACTACTTATGTGACCTTGGGCAAGACACTTAATCTCCCTGGACTCAGTTTGCTCATATGTGAAATAAGAAGCTTGGACTAGAGTGGTAAATCTTTCTTGTGTCATGAATCTCTATGGCAATCTAGTGAAGTCTATGGAGCCCTTTTCAAAATGATATTTTTAAACACATAAAATAAAATACATAGTATTCCAAAGGAAACCAATTATATTGAAATATGAAAATAAAAATATTTTAAAAAACAAATTCAAAGACTCCAGGTTAAAAATTCCTGGGTTGGTGTCTGAGGTCCCTTCCATCTTTAGACCTATATGAACCCATGACTGTAGATTCCAACTTTTTTTTTTTGGTTCTTTGAGTTTTTAGGCTGAAAGCAAAGCTCCTTTGGGACCTGCACATGTACCAAGGATTCCCTTACTTCTGTGTTATCTCACCATATGGATCCCTAAGCTGAGTCCAAGTAAGTCTCTCCTCTGTAACATTTAACGACTGGAGAGAAAAGGAAAGGAAAAGGGGAAAGAAAGGTGGAGCTGTCCTAGCTCTTTCTTACCAGAGGTATGGCTTCGGCAGTGATGCAATATTCGTACGGTTCTGGCCATCATACGCTGGGAGCAATAAAAACAGGAGTAAGGACCTTAAGCAACCCAACTATCCTCAACTCCACTCCCCAGACAGGAAGCTGGAATATTTAAATGGCTATCAGCTTTGCTGGGTGTCCTGGACAGAATATTGCCATATATCAGGTCACGTGATCAGAAAGACACAAGAGACTGGAGTACATTCTCTTCTAGCTTAGGGAAATGGGGCAAGTATTTAATGAGGAGACATAAGACTAAGGCAGGTATTTAAAAATTAGTGCATACATACTTTAAAAAAACTGATCTGTGATTTCATTTATATGCTGAACTTCCTTTACCAATGCAGATTGGCATTTGCTCCAGAAAATTATCCTCTGAAAACGTTGCATGGGACACTGAGTGGTTAAGTGATAGGTCATAGAACCAGTGTGTGACTGAGTGGGACTTGAACACAGGTCTTCTTAAATGAAGCCAGATCTCTATTTGCCCTGACATATTGCCCTTCAGTATTTACACACACAAAAACACACACACAAACAACTATATGCCTACACACCTAACACAAATGAATAGCTAGATTATTTCCCCCTCCCCTCTTCCCCCCAACTAAACCCCAGTGCCTCACTGTGGAACAAAGATGGTCTAGGTTTTTGCAGGTTGTTATGCCTTCAAGGCTCACAGGCTGGAGGGTATTACCAAGCTAAAAAGGCTTCAACTACAAGCCCAGCAACAGATCGTCTCCTAAGGCTCTGCCAGCAAAACTAAGCGCAGAAAGACTCATCTCCAGAAGTCAGACTATCAGTAATGAATGATGTTGGCCTTAGTGATGCATCAAAGTACTTACTAAAATATAAAGACATATGATCTCCATTGATAGAGGAGGTGCCTACATCAGTGAAATCACAGAATGATTTAATCATATGATAATAAATAATTCTTTTATTTTATTGATAAATGACAAATGTTTCATGTTTTTATATTATTAAAAGTTTGGAAAGAATTGAGAACTAAGGGGGAAATGGCTGAAAAAAATAATGGCATGGGAAAACAATCTTATATTATTGAGATTATTGCCCTCTAAGAAATAGCAAGTATGAAGAATTCAGAAAAACTTGGAAAGACTTGTATGAAATGATGAAGAGTGAAATGAGCACAATCAGGATAATGTACACAATATTTACAATAACATAAAGGAAATAACATGTAATGACTTCAGAACTCTAATCAACCAAGATTTCAGAAAACAGACAGTGAAATATGCCTCCCACTTTCTTGGCAGAGAAGTGGTAAATTGGATATAGAATGAAGCATATATTTTTGGATATGGCTCGTGTGTTGGTTTTGCTTAACTATACTTGTTATAAAGGAGGGGTCTATTTGGGGAGGGGAGAGTCCTTGGCAATTGACTCCTCTCCCAAACCCCTAGTGCCCACTTTTATCCTTGTCTACCTCAATGTTACCCCCTCCAATGTCATATTCCAGATCTGCCTGACCTTTATTCTGTGCACTTGGGAAGTCTTGCTCCAAAATTAACAAACTTCTTTTAATTTTAGTCCTCTTCCTCTCATGTTCCTTCTACCTTCTGGCACTCAAAGAAACCTGGCTGTGTCTCCACCACCCAATCCTCATGATATTGCATCTTTGCCAAGTGCTGGTTACCCCTTTGTTTACACCACAGAATTACTGATCCCAAGGAAGGCTCAAAATATCCCTTGTTCCCCTTTGCTAAGTTCAGACTCTTCTGCCTCAAACACTTCATCTCTCTTTCTTTGAGGTTCACTCTATCCAAATTTATCACCCAATTCATATCCTAGTGGTTTCTAACAGTCCCTAGAACATTCTGCCTTTTGTCTCAATGACTTTGGTACCTGGATCATTGTCTCCCTCCCTACTCCAACTCTTGCCTTTATATGAAGAGACCATAACACATACGAGACATTCTATCAAATACACCTAGCCACCTAGTTCCTCAATTTACTAAATTCTCATCTTACTCTTTTATTCCTCTTAAACAACAAACATCATAGCTATGTAGTCTGCCATCATCTACAGGTGTTCTATTTCCATAATTAAGAAATCTAAAATTAATTTATCCAGTCATAATCTTCTATCTTCATGCCTCATATCTAAGATATCTTCTTATACCTTACTCTTATACCTATTCTTCATCCATACCATGATGTCCAATCCCTCTTCCAATCTACCCACATTGTAACCTCCAGTGACTTCCATTTCCATTATCTGTGGACATACTTCAAAGCTCTCTTTAAAGGCCATCACCTCTACTCTGGCTATATTCTTGTCCTTTCCCTTGGGCTCTCAATACCATAACACTACTGTTTTACTTCTTCAAACCTTCTCGTCTCTCCTCGAAATTACAACAGTACCCTCTCCTCTCATAATCTCAGTTGGAGAATGCTCTACAAATGAGGCCGAGAAAATCATGACCCTTTGCCTTCATAAAGGCTGTCTCATATGCTTATAATGCTCTCCCCGCTCACCTCTGCAATTCCTGGTTTTCTTTTGACTCAGTTCATGTGTCTTCTTCATGAGGCCTTTTCCTGTTCCCCCCAGCTGCTAGCACCTTTCCCTCCGAGGTTACCTTGTATTTGCAACATACATATTGCATTTGTCTCTCCATTACAATATAAGCTCCTTGAAGGTAAGGTTGCTTCACTTTTGTCTTTCTACCTCCATGACTAGTACAGGGCCAGGCACTTAATAGACTCTTAATAAATGCCTGTTGATTGATTGACAGTAATGGAGAAAAGGGAAGAACACAAATAAAACATATTAAAAGAATAGTAATAAGTGCAGTGAGAAATTATATGAGGAATTCAGAGAAACATGGGAAGATTTTTATGAACTGATGCAGAGAAAATAAGTAAACCTGAGAACAATGATACAGACTTACATAATGTAAATCAAAAGGTCACTAAAAGGAGGTCAGACTCTGAGTAAATAAAAAACCACTGAAGGTACTGGAGATTAGATAATTAAATATACCTCCTCCCTCACAGGTGAGAAGCAGGGGACTACCAGGACAGAATAGTATATACATTATCAAAAGTGGTCACTGAATTGGATGTTTTTTGCTTAAATGTTTTGTCATGAGGTTAGGTTCAATTAAGTAGGGTTGAGTGTGGGTGAAATGGTTGAGTAAAGATAAAAGTTAATTAATTAATTAAAATGTATTTTAACAACAAAAATTTTGGTTTGTGCCCTTTCTCACTTCTAATGTCTGGTTTCTGAATTTCTCTTCTACCTCAACCCAAAACTCCAAGTCCTGATTCCTACTTTCCCACACTTACCATCTTCTCAAAGTTGATGAGACTGTCTACCAGTGTACGGTTTCCCTCATGGATGAAGGTCATGTCTGCAGGGGGGTATAGATCAGTACTCAAAAGTCCCACAAATTTTGTTCCCCTATACTTATCCCAGGAAAGGTTAAAGGAAAAAGAACAGGGATTCCCCAAACCGACCTCCTACCTCCATTTTCTACCACCTTCCTTAACCTCTCCCCTCCCACTGAAGGAAAGTTAGATTTCAATGCCATTTACCTTTGAGGAGGAGAGGCATAAAGGGGATGATGGGAGGGGACAGCTTGGTAAGCGTCAATCGGTACACACGATGATTCCAGGATGGGTCCTGACAGGGAAGTTCACAAAGAGTATACACCACATATCATGACCCTTAGATTTCTGGCACCATTTTACATGGTATACAGCACACCACCACATGGTACAACACTGTATAACTACCTTTCTAGGAGGATATTGAAAACCAGCAGATACCTTCACCCAAATTATAGAACCAGACCACCCTCTTAGAGATAGAGCTTATTGTTTAGGGGCAGAGAGAGATGGAGGAAAAAACCTGAGGGTTCACAAATTCCTGAGCATAGTTTCTTCTTGACAGTTCCTAGGACTGGAGGTTGTTATAGCTCCTCTGCATGGGACCGCTACTAAGCAATATCAACCAACTTCACGTTTCTGATTTGATTTCTACAATTTGCCCTTGCTCCCTATATGGTTTCTATTTTTTAGAATCTAAGTTGATAAGCAACCTGTGCTTCCACATCAGACTCTTTAAATAACTGATTTTTTAAAAATCAAAATTATTATCCATGAGTTTTCAGAATTTTATTTTTGAGAGCATCCCATTCCTCTTGGCTTGACTGACCAATACTTTTCCCTAAACCCTTTGACATCTCCTCTCCCTAAACCTAAGGTGCATGTCAGACTATGCCCAACTTTCCTCTCCTTCTCTTTCACAAAATCCAAAATGGAGTATTCATTTTCCCCTCAGGTTGCCTTAATTTTCTACTTCAGTCACCAATTCTGGAACTGGAATTACTTTATGTATGTTTTATATTTATTACATCTCTCCTCACATACTTCCAGTAGAATGAAAATTCCAGAGATTCTTTTGGTTTTTTTTTTAGTACCTTCAGTACCTATACGGGACTTAGCTCTCAATAAATGTTCATTGAATTGCTTTGAATGCCATAGTCCTCAGGAATCTCTAGGAAATGGCTAGGGTTATAAAACCCTCTTTCTCCTCAGATCTCATCCGACCCACAGGTTCCCCATATCTATTGCCTGACTTTGCTGTTGATGATCCAGGTATTTGGTATCTGGACTTGGTTCTGGAATTATTTTTAGTCAATAAGCTGAGATCATTTTCCCTTTAGGGCTTCTCTTTGCCCCTCAGACCACAGACATGTTTACTCCAAGACACATCCTCAACATATCTCAGATCACAAAATGATAATGTGTGCCATATATCACACAGTATGACATGACACAATATTGTGAAATACATACCATAAGATCAACATATCCTGTTGCCACCCTAAAACTTATGGCTATCCATGCCCAGTGCCCCATACTCCTGAATGTACAGAATGATGCTGAAAACAGAAACATTTCTTCCATAGTTCATAAGAAAAGCAGGCCATATGCCAGGTTTGGCCAATCTGAGGGTTGTAGGGGGACAGGGGATATGTCCTAACTTTAGCCCTAACTTTGATTCAAGGAGTGAGGGGTTTGAAGGAAGAGGGAGTTGGCCAGCAGAGCTAATGGACTCACCAGAAGCTGTTCGAGGGCAGAATATAATTTCCGAACTTTGTGGGGCAGCCGCTAAGAGAATCAGAGACAAAAACACAGTACTTGGGATTTTCTGCTACGTTACCTGATGAATCTTCTTGAGACAGAAACTGTGCTCTTTCAGGAAATGGGATCTGGCCTATTTTTAGGACAGGGTCCCGGGCCTCTAACCCTGACCGAAAGGAAGCACCTACCTCCCAGGTGAGGGCAAGACGGCTGATGGCAGAGTTGCTGAGGCCAAACATGACAGCAAAGAAAGAGTTGAGGTTCTTCTGCTCTTTGAGGCTGAGAAACAGCAACCAGGGTTGCAGTCACAGATTAGTTAGTATAGCACATGGAACAAGGGGAAAAAAAAACTAGAACTAAACTAGACTAGCAAAGAGGCATATCTTTCCAATTACGGTTAAGAAGAACAAGAAGATGATGGTGAAAGAGACAAATTCATTAGATACAGCAATGTGATTAAGGAAGATGAAAACTGGAAATGACTACCCCAGATCCCCAGTCCCTGATCCAAAGATTGCCCTCCCCAGCCCACAGTCTTCCCACTCACTGAGAAGCCAGCTTGATGAACTTTCGGAGCAGCTGAGCCCGAAGACTAGGTATAGGACATAAGCACAGCTCTGTGGCCACCCAGTACTGCAGTTCATTGAAACGCCGCATGAAGCGCTCCAAGTTGGCAGTGGTGGCATTTCGGAGTTGCTGTGGTCCCAGCACATAGTGGATCAACTCCACCTCGGGGGTTGGGGGAAGGTAGAGTTAAGGTGTGTCAAACTGGACCCCAACCTTCCCCCACACCATCAGCCTCACCAAGCTCTCCTTCTCTGCCACATGACCCCAATCCTGATCCTGCTGTTCCCGGCTATTTCCTTCTCCCACATCCATCCCATCTAGCTGAGGCCTCCCTCACACCTGGTGGATGCTGTTGAAGAGGCTCCAGTCATGTTCAGTCAGCTGGCTGGCCAGGTCCTTGGCACTCACTAGGTCCAACATCTCAGCTGAGCCTACACTGGGTCCAAGCTGATCTGGGTGTGGAGTCTGCAGGTGGGAAAGAACTAATGGAGATGGCAGTTTCTTTTCAGAGAGAGGGCAAAGGGGACTCTAGGGGGAACTGTGCATGTGTGCGTGTGTGTGTGTGTGTGTCTCTCTGTGTGTGTGTGTCTGTGTGTTGGGAGGGAGGAATAGGACCAAAAGGGGTTGGTAGGGGTTGAGACAAGAGCACTGCTGGGAGTGGTAAGGATTGCTTATGTGTATTGGAATAAGCTGTAAATATGAGAAGAAAGAGCTGAGAGGTATTTCCCAGAATTTCCCAGGGAGGTTTATATTATGTATCCCCCCTTTCCCTCAGGTATTTAATGCACTGCTCCTTACTAGGGGACCCTATCTAGATTTAAGTCTCTACCCCCTACTAAGGCTTTCTGCCAACCTCCTTACCAACTTGTGCATTTCCTGTGGGTTAACAATGAAGAGCCGCTCGTTGAGTCCCAAGGATGTTGCCACACCACGGGCATCTGGTTGTAGACCAATGGTGTCTGTGGAAGAAGCTATGGCTAAGATGGCGTGCAGTGACACAGAAAGAAAAGGTTCAGGAAAAGTGAGATATACATCTTAATTTAGTCAAGTATCCAGGAAGGAATAATCCTTCTTCATGAGGAGTGAGGGAATCTTTGCTCCCAAATAAAGGGAGAAGGGAATATTGGCTATTGCCTTAAGTGGGAACTGTTGCCCTAACTGTGCCTTGTTCCCCACAACCCTTGCCTCCAATCCAAACAGCTGGGAGAGGTGAAATAAATCAAAAGGAAATAATCCCTCAGACAGCAGACATCATCCAGTATCTTGAAGATGCCACCAGAGAACTTTGGTTTCAGCTTTAGAATCTGAAGGGGAAACATCAGGATTGCCAATCCTGAATTCTTTCTTGTCTTGCTTCCTCTTCGCCCATCAGTATTTTAAGGAAGCCCCTGCTGCCCTGATCATGCTGGAACTTCAACAACTACATCCAACCTTGGTGAATGACTCACTGATGAACAGTTTCCTATGCTCCCAAGGACTCTTGGGACACTTAGCCACACTCATTTTATTCCTGATTTCAGAAAAGTCTGGAGTAGATCAGTCTGGGAAATCCTTGCTTGAGAAGGATGTACAACTTACCCCCTGAAGAGGTGACCTTCACCAGCACCTGGCCTTGTATCCGGCCATCCTCCTGGGCCAGTGTAGCCATCAGTTCTCTCACAGAGGCTGTCACTGGTAGATGCAGCGTCAGGACTGAGTGGTCTGGTCGGCAGATGTCATAGGGGACTGGAGAAGAGGAGGCAGGAATCAGGCAGGTTAACACCCCCTTTTATTGGGTAAGAAACAGTAAGAAAAAAAACTACCTACCACTTTGTCTGATAACTATGGTTTGGATAAAAAGTGTATTCCTTCTCTGAAGGGAAAATGGAGAGCCCTTTTAGATCTAAATCCTCCTCCACTTAGTGCCCCTGCCAGCAGTTAGCTGCAGTGACAATGTAAGTGGAGCTATGTAGACTGTTTCCTACTCTTTCAAAAAAAAAAAACAACTCCTGCAAAAAAAAGGCAAAATAACAGAAGGAAGTTGCTCCATGCAATCAAAATTTCAACAAAAAGCCAGAATCTAGTGGGGACTGGGGGAGAGTTTATATTACAGAATCCAGTGAACCCATAGAAAAAGGACCTGAAGCCTGTGAGCACAGAAAAAGGAGCTACACCAGAAAAAAAAGTAAACAAAAGAAAATGCTTAACACATTGAAAAAGTACCATGGACTAAGAAAAAATCCAAGAGATAATCTCTAATGAATTATATATATCTATATATACATATATGCACATATATATTTATATACACATATATATTTATACACACATACACACACACACACACACACATATATATATATATGTATATACACACACATATAGTAAACAAAGCCACAGAATTTTTTTAAAGGCTTGACTACAAGAACTACAAGAACAGCTAGAAGAAATAAAACAAAAGATTGAAAAATGAGATTAAAATTGAAATAAAGGTTATGGAAGAAAAAATTGGAAGAAGAAATAATTTAAAATAGAATGCAGAAAACCTTACCCAAGTAAAGGATTTCCTGAAAAATAGAATTGAACAATCATAGTTCAATGACTCCATGAGTCATTTAGAATATCAGAATAAAGTCTTTCACAGCTAAGGGAAGGAGATGTATTCTTAAACAAATGAGAGACAGAAGTAATTGCAGAAGATAAAACAGATAAGTTTGAATACATGAAACTGAAATGCTTCTATGTAGACAAAATTAATGCACTTAGAATAAGAAGAAAAGGGGTTGAATTGGGAAAAATTTCCCTGACAAGGGTTTGGTATCCAATATGTAATACACACATATGCAACTAACATATGTGTATATATGTATGTGTACATACACAATATATATATATATAACTAAAAGCCTTTTCCCAGTAGGTAAGTGGTCAAAGGATATGAACCAACAGTCTTCAAAAGAATGGAAAACTATGAACAACCATATGAAAGAATCCTTCAAATCAAAGATGACAATGTGGAATTGTGCAAATAATGTGACTGAAAGGCCTGTACCCTTTGACTCAGAGATTCCATGACTAGGATTAGACCCACAGGAGCACAGTGATGGACAAAAAGTTCTCATATACACCAAAATGTCTATTGCAGCACTTTTTGTGATAGCAAAATAACTGGAAACAAATTAGATGTCTGTAGATTTCGGGAATGGCTAAACAAATTGTGGTACACGAACATAACAGTGGCATAAGAAATGACAAATGGAAATAAAAAAGAAATGACAAATGAGAAGCATGTGAAGATCTATATGAACTGATGAAGAATGAAGCTGAACCAAGAAAATAATACAAGTAACTACAACAAGTTTCCAGGTTGACTGGAAAGAACAACCACACACACAAAAAAATAAAAGTGAATGTTGCAAAAGAATAAGTATGGTTTGAAAGAAAAGATATGAGAAGACACTTTCACACTGCCCCTACCACCTCTACTTTGCAGAGGCAGAAGATATACAAGGGTCATATGTTGTACATATTTTTAGACTTTTTGACATATTGATCAGTTATGCTGATTTTTCATCTTTTTCTCTTTTTTCTTTAAAAATGTTATTTTCATATGGATGGCTCTCTGGGAGGGGGTAAAGGAGGAATGATAGGGGAAATTATAGTGATGTAAAAAGCAAAAGACATCAATAAAAACTTATTTAAAAATATACGCACCAAATGGCATAGCATCTAAGTACTGAAAAGAAAAGTTGAAGTACAAGGAAAAACTGACAATAAAACTATAATAGTTAGGGACCTCAGTGTGCTGTTTTCAGAACAAGACAAATATTTAAAAATTAAGAACAAAATTAAGGACTTAACAGAATTTTAGAAAAGTAAGATATGATGCATTGCTAGTGATTATAGAACGAGAATAGAATAGACTATATCTATTTCTCAGCTGTGCTTCTCACCTTTACAAAAACTGGGCATGTACTAGGTAGGCCCAGGAAACTGTGGCCTGCAGGCTAAATCCAGCTGTATGATCCACAAGCTAAGAATGGTTTTTACATTTTAAAGTCCAAACTTTTTTAAAAAAAAATGTAAAAATCATTCCAAGCTTATGGGTCATACAAGAGCAAGTGGCCAGATTTGGTCCATGTGCCATAGTTTGCTCACTCCTTTGTTAGGGCATAAAAACCTCATGAAGAAATACAAAAAAGGAAAAATATTAAATACATGATTTAATGACCACAATGCAAAAAAAATTAAAATCAATAAAGGATATTTAAAGAAATAATTCAAACTTAAGTAAAGGCTAAATAATTTAATCTTCAAGAATTTGTGGGTCAAATAACAAATTCTAGAAACAACAGATAATTTTAGGAAACAAAATGACAACAATGGAACGACAAATCAAAACTGTACTCAGAAGTAAATTTATATCTCTAAATACTTTCATCAGCAAAAGAAAGGATGGATCAAATTAATTGGGCATGCAACTAATAAAACCTAGAAAAACAACAAAAATGAAACACAAAAAATAGAAATTCTGTTAATTAAAAAGAGATAAAAACCCCACTGAATCAATAAAAAATATTAGGAGCTTGGTTTGTTTTTTTTTTTTTGCCTTTTTGGTGAGGCAATTGGGGTTAAGTGACTTGCCCAGGGTCACACAGCTAAAGTACGAAGTGTCTGAGGTCGCATTTGAACTCAGGTCCTCCTGACTCCAAGGTCAGAACTCTATCAACTGCACCACCTACCTGCCCCGGAGCTTTTTTGTTTTTTAATCAATAAAATAGATATTGCTAGCTAGTTTGATAAAAAAAGAGGGGGAAAATCAAATTGCAAGTATAAAAAATTAAAAAGAAGTCATAATAAATGAAGAGGGAACACGGGAAGTCATTAGAAATTTTTTGCCCAATCATATTCCAACAAAACTTGTTATTTAAATGAAATAGATGAATAGTTACAAAAATCTAAAATATCCATCTTAACAGAATAAGAAAGAAAATTTAAGTAACTCCATCTTGTAAAAAAAATTAAGCTACTAGAAGAAAAAAAATCCAGAACTAGATGCATTTATAAGTGAATTCTATCAAGCAATTACAGCAAAAGAGCAATCAATTTCAATATTCTATAAATTGTTTACAAAAATAGAGAAAGAAGGGATCTTAATAAACTTAATGTATAAGTCAGATATAATCCAGATATCAAAACAAGCAGAGGAAGAAAACTATTGATGCAAAAATTTTGAATATAATTTTAGCAATAAAGGCTACAACAACATATAAAAAAAGAATATCTACCAAGATCAGGCTGAATTTATGTAAAGAAAATAGGGTCGTATCAGTAGTAGGAAAACCATAAATGTAATAATTGTACTAATAATCACATGATTATATTGATATGCAGAAAATTTTGACAAGACACAATACTCTTTTATGTTAAAAAGTTTAAAAGAACAAAAATATATGAGTCTCATTGCAAAATTTGGTAAATTTTATCTAACACCAAGAGCTAGTATCATCTTTAATGGAAAAATGTTAGAAGCCTTTCCAACAAGATCCGAAGTAAAGTAAGGATTACCACTGTCAACAATGTTATTTGACAAAATACTATAAATCTTAGCAGTAACAATAAAAAAAGAAAAAAATTGAAGCAATGAGCATAGGAAAAGAAGAAACAAAATTATGACTTTTTTTGCAGATGGCATTATGGTTTACTTAGAGAATCCTAGTGACAAGAAAAAATTGTTGAAATGATACCTTTAGTAAAGTTGTGGAATATAAAATAAACCCACAAAATTGTCAGCCTTTTTGTATATTATCAGGAAGAGACAGAAAACTTCCATTCAATATAACCAGAGAGTCTAAAAAAGATTTGGGAGTCTACCCATCAAGGACAACACAGAAATTTTATGAATACAATTACAAAACACTTTTGATAGAAAGAGACAAATAATTGGAGAGCTATGAATTATTTACATATATAACATGACTTTAAAACACCAATACTACATAAATTAATTTGCTTTTACAATACTGAATACCAAAGGGTTACTTTATAGAACTAGAAAAAATAATATGATTTCTTATTTAGGAACAAAAGGCCAAGAATCTCAAGAGAAATAATGAAAAAAGTGAGAAGAAAGGGGCTTCAAAGTACCAGGTGTCGGGGCAGCTAGGTGGCGCAATGGATAGGGCACCGGCCCTGGATTCAGGAGGACCTGAGTTCAAATCTAGCCTCAGACACATAACACTTACTAGCTGTGTGACCCTGGGCAAGTCACTTAACCCCACTGCCTAGCCAAAAAAAAAAAGAAAGTACCAGGTCTCAAAACATATTACAAATCAGCAGTCATCGAAACTATTTGGTACTAAAAATAGAAAAGATGATTAGAGAATAGATTAGGTATGGAAGATTCAGAAGTAAATGGCCACAGTAGCATAGTGCTTGATAAACCTAAGGATTCCAACTACTAGAGTAAGTATGTATTATACAACAAAAATTGCTTATACAACAAAAATTGCTTAGGCAACTAGAAAACAATATGTCAGAAATTAGGTTTATACCAATCTACCACAATAAGATCCAAATGGCAACATGATCTAGATATAAAAAGGTTATATCATAAACAAATTAGATGATCTGGGAAAGAGAGAACCTTTGCCATTATCGATAGGAGAAAAGTTCTTGATCAAAGAGTAGAGAGAATTACAGAAGGTAAAATGGACAATTCTATATAGAAAATTGAAAGCTTTTTGCAAGAACAAATCAATGCAATTAAAATTAGAAGGGAACAATTAACTGGGGAAAAATCTTTGCACAAACTTTTCTTGTAAAGGCCTGATGACCAACACATTGACTTAAATATATAAGAACAATAATCATTCCTCAATAGACAAATGGTCAAAGAATTTGAAAAGGCAAGTATCAAAAGAAGAAGTACAAGCTATCCTCAACCATATAAAACATTATAATAAATTAAAATGTAAATATAACATAAATATTAAAACAATAAAAAGAAATACAAAATAAAACAACTCTGAGGTTCCACCTTAGACCCATTCAAATTGGCAGAGATAACACAAAAGGGAAATGATTATTGTAGGAGAAGATATGAAAGAGCAGGCATACTAATTAACTATTGGTATTGCTGGAATTTGAACCAACTATTCTAGAAAATGAGTTGGAACTATACCTCCAAAGTCACTAAACTGTTCAGACTTTTAAATTTTGTAACACCACTTTTCATTGTAGTGAAGAACTGGAAGCAAATAAACAAATGATG
Source organism: Phascolarctos cinereus (assembly GCF_003287225.1). NCBI lineage: Eukaryota > Metazoa > Chordata > Mammalia > Diprotodontia > Phascolarctidae > Phascolarctos > Phascolarctos cinereus. The sequence continues at coordinate 209,223,813 of NW_027555514.1, forward strand.
GTATAGAAATGTAATGCATATTATTGAGCTGTATGAATTGAGGAAAAAGATTCAGAGAAATCAGGAAAAATAATATTGACTAATGGACAGTAAAATAAGTAGAACCAGGAAAATGGCTGACAATAATAACTATAATGTTGTAAAGGAAAACAACTTTGAAAGACTTAAGAACTCTGATCAATGCAATGACCAATCATAACATTTCCCACCTCTCTGGGAGAGGATGTGGTAGAAAGGTGATAGACTAGAGATTTCTTTCTTTCTTTTTCTTTCTTTCTTTCATCTTTCATCTTTCTTCTCTCTCTCTCTCTCTCTCTCTCTCTCTCTCTCTCTCTCTCTCTCTCTCTCTGTTTCTTTTTTCAGGCAATTGGAGTTAAGTGACTTGTCCAGGGTCACACAGGTAGTAAGTGTCAAGTGTTTGGTCTGAGGCCGCATTTGAACTCAGGTCCTCCTGACTTCAGGGTTGGTGCTCTATCCATTGCGCCACCTAGCTGCCCCAAGACCTATATTTTCTGATAAGGCCAATGTATGAACCTTTTGTCTGACTATGCTTAATTGTCACACAGGAAGGAATCCATTTTTAAATTTGTTTGATGGAGGTAGTTAAGGAAGAAAAGAAAGAAAAGAGTGTTAATGAAATATTTACAAAACACACAAAAGATAGCAGAAGAAACGTCAGAAAGAGACGTCAGGATGTGTTGGAACTATTGTGCTAAATTTATTTTAATTTTTTAAAAAAACTCAAGCTATACATAATTGAAATTCATAGTTTCATATACAATTTCCTTTTTCTATTTATTATATATAAAAAGGTTGTATCCATCAAATTCTTAATAAAAATTATTTACATTTTTTAAAAATGGCAAACCCTATAGGGAAAAGAGACTCTTCAATTTGAAAGAAAGAGGGAGAGATGAAGAGATGCCCAGAGAATAGAAGTATAGATATAGAAATAGGGTAACAGGGAGATCCCAGTAGGAGAAAGGAGTTAGGAGTTAGCAGTAATGCAGGTAACACCACCAACCTTTGTCTAGAGCTTGGATAGCACATCTATTGCCGAGGAAGGGTTCTTCATAGCTGGGGAACCAGATGGGAATCACTCGATCCTAAAAGAGAGAGGCTATTTAGCCTGGTTGGAGTAAGACTGAAAAAGCCTAAGGGGACAATCATAATGAACAAGATAGCTTGAGGAAGCTCTGAAAGGAGATCTTACCTCCTGGGCAGGTCACAGGACAGAGTATGATGTTTTCACAGATCAAAAGACATCTCCTGCCCCTATCTCCATCCTCTCTTCCCCCACCAAACACATATATCTCAGGGAAGTGATGGGGTCCCAGTGAGGCAAACAAGGAAGAAGATTTGTATGTCTGTGAATCTACATGACTTTTTCCCACTCTGTCCTCAAACAAGCACCTCTCTTCCGTATATTAAAATCATATTTGCTTGACCTCTCATCATCATTCTTTCATGTTCACTGCTAAAACAGTAGAATGACTATTCTACCTCTCAGCCTACTCCTCCTTAACCCATACAATTCAGTTTCTGTTTCTACCACTCTATGAAATGTTCTTTCAGAGATCACCAATGAGTGAAGACAATGGCCATCAATGGCTTTTTCTCAGTCCTTCTGCTTAACCTTGTGGCATTTGACATAATTGACCACTCCTTCCTCAATGCTCTATTCTTTCCCCCGTTCAACAATGCATTGATCTGCTCCTCTTACTTCTCTGGGTCCTTTCTTGTCTCCTTTGCTGATTTTTCTTTTCCCGTCCCCTAAATGTGGGCATTCTTTAAGCATCAGTTTTCTGTTCTTTTTCTTTCACAGATCTTATGCGTTCTGATAGCTCCAAATATCACCTGTATGTTCCTAAATCCTTAAAAAAAGGCCCATCCCTCTTTTGACCTCTATAACAGCCACCAAGTCCTGTTGAGTTTTCTTCAAAATATCTCATATCTGAACCTTCTATTCCACTCTCACAGTCCCCTCCTAACTGGTTTCCTTAAATTCATAATCTTCTCCTACATATCAGTGCCAAAAGGATCTTCCCAAAACACTATTTTCATCATGTCACACTGGTGTGTGTGTGTGTGTGTGTGGTGTGTGTGTGTGTGTGAGTGAGTGAGAGAGAGAGAGAGAGAGAGAGAGAGAGAGAGAGAGAGAGAGAGAGAGAGAGACAGAGACAGAGACAGAGACAGAGACAGAGACAGAGACAGAGACAGAGACAGAGAACACTTCCATGAGAACAAGCCTCTAGGAGAGCAGTCCAATCTCTTTTATAACCAGGCCTCCAAATCACCTTTTCTAGGCTTTGTCCTCTACTTTTCTATATGGATCCTGTGCTCCAGTCACGCTGGACTACTTTGCCAGTTTCTAAAACATGCCTTAATCACCCCTACAGTCTTATTCAAAGCCCAGCTCAACTCCCACCTTCTCCATTAAGTCAGAACCGGTCCTCCCTTCTGTGAACCTAATATTGGCACCACTGACTTGGCGTGCATGATATATAGTCAACCAATACATTAACAAACACCTACTATAGGCCAGGCATTGTTTTAGTCCCTGGGGATACAAATGCAAAGAACTAAATGATCCTTGTATTACTGATTAATTTTTCACTATATATACCTTGTCTTCAGATTATAAACTCTTGAGAGCAGCAATAGCGTGTACTTCTCAATATCCCCCATAATGCCTAGCATTCTCACAGCAGGCACTTAGTAAATGTTTATCAATTAAATACACAAGTCTATGTCTATAAGAATCTTTGTATGTATGAGTGTGTAAGAAGGTGAGAGTCTTAAAGTCTGAAGTCTGTGTGCTGGTAAATAATGAGAGGGGAATATCAAGAATCCTATGTGCCGAACCTACACCAAACAGAGCCTTTCATGGTTAGGGATAAGGAAGGGCAGCTCAACTCTACGAAGCAAGAGGAGCTCCATGAAGCAAGGGACAGAATACAGAGCGAGAGAGCAGCTGGCACACACTCAGTACCTTTAATTGTGGTGACATATTTCCACCGCCATTTTCCAACCTGCAGAGCAAATGAGAAGAATAGTGAGGCTGAGGGGTTGGGAAGGGGGTGGGCAGGAAGCATCTGCCAGGGAGGGTTACCTTCCAAGGCACCACCCTAGGTACCTTAATAGAATCACAAAAAGATTAGGGAAAGAGGCCAGGGTATCTAGTCCTGATTTCTTAAATTCTATTTCCAATACACAGCTAGCCTGCTGGCTCATTGTCCTGGATTTTTCTCATTTAGAACGGAAGTAATGAATATTACAGACAATATGGCCTTGGGGCAATTAGGGAAGGCAAACAGAGAATCTAGACACAGAGCTCCCATTCAAGTTGAGAGATAAGTCCAAGTGAGCAGCTTTCAGTCCCCAAACTTCAGTTCCTCCCCCAGAAGATTTTGTGAGTAAACTAGCAAGCAAACTTTATTCAGTCCCTGGGAGGATTACTCACCCATGGTGCCGCCGCCTCTCTGGTCCCTGCTCCTTTAGCAGGTTGCTGAGCTGAGTATCCTTGCTTACCAGTTCTGAGAGTTTCTGTGGGGAGACATATGTGTAGTCCCTGCTTATGATTCCATTTGAATTCCCTCCTCTTCCCTGCTGCAAATGGCTCTTCCTGTTACCTGTAGGAAACTGGGGGCTACTGGGTCTACGTGGAGCATCGGGCCATACAGGGAAACCCATTGGCTGACCAGCTTTAGGATGTTCTGCCGTTTGTTACAGATATAGATGCCACGTTCCTGCTCAGTGCCACCGGCTGGTTCCACATGGAAGGTGGTAGCTGGTCAAAGAAAGTTATAGCACAAAGTGGAAACTGCCCACTAGGCTCTGGGCAAAGGAGGGACATAATAGCCATACCCAGGAAAATGTAAACCTGGGCCTAGGACCTTGATCAACCTACAGAAAGTGCCTACCACATGCTAACTGAATGATGAGTATTTTTCTCTGCTCTTCCATACCATATCCCAACCTCTACTACCTTAGCAACATAAACATTACATACATTACATTGCGTTATCTATAAGTAATCATTTAGAACCCTAGACAGCCACTGCTAGAAAGCACCTTAGAAGTCATCTAGTTCATCTCACTAACACTCTTTCTATTATATCTAACACTCTTTCTATTATATCATGCTTCCCATCAGGCTTGAAGGATATTGATGCAGGAGAGCAGCACAGAGATGGGCAGTAGGCATGAAGATGCTGTGGGTCAGGAGAAAGTCACCTAGGAATGTCTCTGCAAGGGTTGGGAGAGAAGAATGAGAGGTAGCACCAGGTTATGGGAGCAGCAGCACCGTGACCTACAGCAGGGGTTCTTAACCCTTGTTGAACCATGAACCCCTTTGGCAGTCTGGCAAAGCCTATATACCCCTTCTCAGAATAATATTTTTAAATTAATGAATAAAATATACAGGATTATGAAGTTATAAAAACTTTTTAAAAGTTCACAGACCTCAAGTTAAGAACCCCCGCCCTATAGCCCCCTCTTACTTTAATTAATCATAAATGCCCAGGGCATCTACATTTGCCCCAACCAAGGGAATACAGGATAAAAAGTTCCATCTGTGTAGCCTGAAGGGGGCAGTATTCACTAAATGACAAGTGAGGTCTTGCAGAACTCAGGTGTGCAATGGGGAAAGGTAGTCTCAAGAGAAGAGTGGTGGTGGGATGGGTCCTGGCTCCCCCACCTCAGTTCTGTACCTGTGGGATCATGGGCACATGAGTCCGGCCGCACCGCCTCCAGCAGCAGTTCTAAGATCTTTTCTGGAGTGCCTGACATCACTGTGTACCTAAGGGAAGCAGCTCAATGTACCTCCCTACCCCGACAGTGCCTCCATATACCTGATGCCCATTGCCAGGCACCCTCTTCTAAGGCTAAGGGCTCAGGAGTAAGCTGAGATGATACAAATAGGCAGCTGTAGCCTGGATTTGACCAAAGCCTTGCCAACATTTACTCTCACAATTCTGTTACATGGAGCAGTATAGACAAGCACTCAGGAGTACCACCATACCAATGATAATAAGGGGAGAAAAACCCAGGTCTCAACGTCACAAGTACCCTGTCCCTCCCAAGGGTTTCCCCCTTGTATTCTCAACTCACTCCTACCACAAGCTCCACTCACCACCAATCTAGGCTGGTTTGATCTGAGAAACACCAGTCCCTTCCCATTATTTAGCTCCCTTAAACACCCTGGTGGAAGTACCAGCCCAATCAAGCTGTCACATGCTTCAAGGAACACTACTGTGTATACATCAAGGTGGCTGCTGTACCCTGAAGAGCTCCATTCTCTTTACTATATCGCTACAGGAAGGAGCCCAAAAAGGAAGGAGAAGCAACTGAGAAGCTGAAAGCAGGGGTGGGAGTGGAATGAGTGGAGAAGAATTTGGGGAATAGAATAAGAGTGGGCATGTTACCGGTTCCTGCCTGGGTTCAGGGAACAGTCTGGGCCATTGGCCTGAGGGGTCCTCTCCAGCACCAGCACCACTTTCCCATGTTCTTCCAAACGCATTGTATTTGCCTCCACATCCTGGGCGCCAAGCCAATCAGATGAAGATTTAGCATAGGCCCAACAGTCACCTTGACCTCCCCTGACCCACTTCTAAACTTCTTACCCATTACTTCTAGACTTAATCCATCTCCACACTGATCTTCAGCTCCTCTCTCTCCTCTCTATACCACCCTTGCCCAATATATGCCAGTCTTACCCAGAATGACCAGACTTGCCCTTTCTGCTCCTTTACTCCCACCTCCCTGGCCCGATCGTCCTTTCTGTCCCTCTTCCATTGTAGTCCTTTCCTTCTGATTCTTATATTTATCGTCCATATATATATTCAATATTTATCCCATTCGCAATCCCCTATCCCTCTTCTTCTTCTACCCTAGGGCCCTCCAAACCTCCCATCTCTATGCTAAAATTTCAAGTCTCTGACCCTTTTAGTTTCCCACCCCTAGTTTGCCTCCAATTCTCTGATCTCATCCTGATCCCAATCCCAGCTCAGCTCTGATCCTCCCACTTCTTTCGACCCTCCCTGTGCTTCCAGGCTTTCCCAAGCTTGACTAACCTTGATGATACGGTTGAAGTCCTGCTTATCTACCCGCAAAAAGTGACAGTTGTCTTCGCGAAGAATGATGGTGGCTGCTCGGGGTGAGTCATTCACCAAAGCTAACTGTCCAAAGTCATCTCCTTCATGCAGGGTTGTCACCAGGCCCTAACAATCAGTTCCATCAGATAATAATGTTTCTCTTCCTATTCATACCCCAGTCCTTACCTACATATATCAGAAAATGAGCTAGAGGCCTTGGGGCCTAACCCAAGCATTGCCCACAGAGAAAAGGGGTACCAAAAAAGGCAATGGATTCCCAGCAGGTAGAAGGGAGAGTGAGAGAGCAACAGAGAGAGGACAAAAGAAAAACACACCTTGCCATGGGTCACCACATTAACAGATCCCTTCCAGATAATGTACCAAGAGGTCCCCTTATCTCCTTGGCTGAACACTGAGAAAAGGAAAGATTAGACGGAGCCCAGCCCCAACTCCATCACCACTGACCACCAGCTCTGCTATTTTTCTGGACCAGAAGTCCAGTGCTCCACAGCTGTCTCCACAAGCTCCAGTTTCTCAGGGTCCCACTCTGCTCTGTCCCTTGCCCTGTCCCCCACAGCCTTAGCCCCCACTCACACACAGTGCCTGCTTTGCTGCTGGGCTCAAACAACAACACAGCCGCTAACTCCCTCTTCACCTGTAGAAAGGGAGGTAAGGGAAGAGTCAGCAGGAAGCCAGGAAAAAGAAGACTAATTTATGGTTCAGGAACTAATGGAGTCAGGAGGCAAGCAGCAGGGAAGTCTGGGGAGAGGGGGACAATAAAGGGATGAAAGTACCTAGCACAGCAGATGCAGGTCTGAAGGGTCTCCTCTGGGAAAGTTATTTCTAGAATTATGCTTCAAAAGTCACTAAACTGAAAACTCTTTAACTCAGTGACACCACTACTAGGCTTATCCCCTCAAAAGGTCAAATAAAGAGGAAAAGATCCTCTATGCACAAAAATATTTATAGCAGTTATTTTTTTAGTGTAAAAGAACTGAATACTAAGGGGATGCATGTAAGTTAGGGAATGGCTGAACAAATTATAGTATATGCATGTCATGGAATTTTACTGCACTATAAGAAATTTTGAAAGGGACAGTTTCAGAAAAACCTGGCAAGAGTTTTATGAGCAGATGCAGAGTGAAGTGAGCAGAACCAGGAGAATAATTTATACTATAACAATTACATTATAAAAACATTAAAAGACTTAAGAGTATTGAGAAATGCAATGATCAGCCATGATTCCAGAGAGCCCATGATGACAGAGAGGTCATTTCCACCTCCTGACAGAGAAGTTATAGACTAAATATGCAGAATGAGAAACATTTTTTTGGACGTAACCAACTTGGGAATTGTTTTTTCTTGACTATGCATTTTTGTTATAAAGATTTTGTTTTTCTTCTTAATTTTCTGAAGCGAGGGGAATGAAGTGGGAGAAAGGGAAATAAATGTTTGATAATTAAAAAAAAAGAAATTAACAACAACAAAGAAGGTCAATGATAAAAGGTATATATTAGAACAGAGTGAGGCCAAAGTGATGTTTGGGAGAGTAACTGACCGAGTTAGACAGATGGGCCACGGCCTTGATATGGAGCAGCTCCTCAAAGATTAAGTCTAGCTCCTCCTCCGTGCGCTGCCCGGGGCTATAGGCACAGAGAAGCAATACAGGGGCAACGGGTTTATATCCAGTGTTAGACCTATATGGGATCCTTGGGTCACTTCATTCAACTCCCTCGTTTTACATATCAGGAAACCAAGACCCTGAGAGAGGAGGTATGTAACTACTAAGTGGTAGAATTAGGATTGTAATCCAAGTCTCCTGACTCCCTGTTTGGTTCTCTTCTTCACTATACCTTCCTTTCATAGGTCTGCTGTGGGGGGGGGGACATAACGGATGGGGATTCTAGTGTTTCAGAGCTACAGGGACCTTGGTTTTACACTCTAGGGAGACAGTGGGTCCCGAATACATGGCTTGTGACTCACGGCTTACGCAGTGCCACAGTGAGCAGAGCATCAGGTCCTCGCTGAGACAGCAGGGTCACAGCCTCAGCTAGCTCCTCCATCTCTTGAATGCTGTCCAGGTCTGGCTCCGGCCCAGGGAATCGATAGAAATGAGCATCTCGGTCATGGAAGGCCCACTCATGTTTCACTATGGGGCAAAGACCAAACATAGAAGAGAGAGGAACAAGGAAAAGGAGGATCTAGTGAGAGTTTGGGGAATGATGTGCTGACCTCCAGCGCCATACCATTGGCCAAAATCCATTGCTGCCTACTCCAGCATCTATTTACATGATAAACCTAATGCTTATCCAATATTCCTAATACCTTTTGGACAAGCCCAATATAACTAGCACTCATACTTACCATGGCAAAGGGCTCCCTCATTCAGGAGAACTTGGCAAATGCCCAAAGCTTGACTTCGGGATTGAACTCCAAGCCCCAAGGCCAAGACTCCATCAACCAGCTCTCGCCCTGAGCAGCACTGCCTGGGAAAATAGAAGCCCAACTGTTTGCTGGTATGGAGGCAGTGAGCAGAATTTTAGGGCTATAAAAGATTTGTTTTCAGAAAAGATCCCACGCTTCTCCCACTCTTTATCCAGTTCTGCCATGGAAAGCAAGACTAGGTCTCAGACTTTGCCTCTCCTATCTCCATAAAGCAGAGAAAAGGAGAGAAGCAGAGAGGGGAGCTATCCACCCACCGGTACAATCTGAGGTGATATTTCCGATCTCGTATGAGGGTGGGGCAGGTAGCCAGAAGATGCCTATGCAGCAGCTTCCCAGCCCTAAGCACCTGCTCTGAAGTAGCCTGGGATGTGATTGGAGAGAGAAGAAACTCACAATGAAGGAACATTTTGATTCCCCCCCTACTCCACCACGTGTCCTTGCCTTTGGCTTTGTATCTAAGCCCAGTAGATACCTACCTGTTCCAGGCTCACATGAAAGTCCAGTGTCTCCTTACTATTGGTAAGTGGTGTCTGCAGAGGAAAAAGAACAGGGAGATTCAGGTTGTCAATGCAGGTGGCCCTGAACTGGACCCAACCCTTGGAGCTGACTCTTTCCCATCCTACTATGTTCAAGGTACTGTGCTAGGCACTGGGAAGAGTTAACAAACTGAAAAACAGTTCTTGCTCTCAAGGAACTTACATTTTACTAAAGGAATACAATGACCTCATCTATCTACTTAATCATCCCCTCGACCACCCCAGCTTCTTTTTTCCTTCTAGAGCTTCAGAACTTGGGAAAGTCATAATTACTGTCCAAAGTACCACTATCCCCCCAGTTCCCCAGGCTTACAACCCAGGTGTCAACTTCGACTCCTCAGTCCCTCCACTCTAACATATTCACTCTGTTGTTTCTATCTTCACAACATTTCTTATACCATATAACATAACATATATGCCCCCTTCTCTCCTCTGACACTGCCACCATCTTGGCACAAAGCCTCATCACTTATTGCAATAGCCTTCCAGTTGGCCTCTCTGCCTCAACTCCATCCCCACATCTTTCATTCACATTTTTTAAAATGCAGGTTTGATGGGGAAGCTAGGTGGCACAGTGGATAGAGCACCAGGCTTGACTTCAGGAGGACCTGAGTTCAAATCTGGCTTCAGACACAACACTTACTAGCTGTGTGACCCTGGGCAAGTCACTTAACCCCATTGCCTAGCCAAAATAAATAAAATAAAAATAATAAAATTCAGGTTTGACCTGCCCTATTCAATAAACTCCAGTGACTCCTCCCAATTACCTCTAGGGTCATATATAAAATCCTGTTTTCCTTTTTAAGTTGTCCATAACCAGTCCTTTTTGATATGTCCCATCTTCTTACAACTTATTCTCTTCCACATACTCTGTGATCTAGTAACACTGGCCCCCTCGCTATTGACACTCCATATACGGTTGACAAATGACCCTGTAGGTCTTGATCAAGCATTTTCTCTGTCCTGAATTAGGGAACTCTCTCCCTCCACATCCTCGCCTCCTGGCTTCCTTTGGGTTTCAGCTAAAGTCCCACTTTCTACAAGAAGTATTTTCTAGGTGTCGTCAACCTCAGCTCTTTCCTCTTAAACTGATTATTTACAGCTTATCCTGTCTACATCTCAATTGTACATAGTTTGCTTATTGTCTCCTCCATTAGATTGTGAGCCCCTTGAGAGTAGGGACTGGTTTTGGCTTTTTTTTTTTTTAGCACTTAGCACAATGCTTGGCACGTTTGTTGTTGTTTAATTGTTTCAGTCGTGTCTGACTCTTTTTGACCCTATTTGGGGCTTTTTTGGCAAAGATGCTGGAGTGGTTTGCCATTTCCTTCTTCAGCTCATTTTACAGATGAGGAAACTGAGGCAAATGGGTTTAAGTGACTTGCCCAAGGTCACACAGCCAGATCTGAACTCAGGAAGAAGAGTCTTCCTGACTCCAGACACAGCACTCTTATCTACTATACCACCTCGTTGCCCGGAAGGTACCTTAAAGGTCACTGAATCAAAAATCTCTCATTTTATGGATGAGAAAACTAAGCCCAAGAGAAGTGACATAATTTGCATAAGGTCACATGGGCAGCAAGTGGCAGAACCAGGAACAGGTTCAGGCACTGAACCAAGTGGTCTTTCCAAAATGTATAATGAAAAAAAGAACTGGATTTGGAGTTGGGGACCTGGTTTGATTCCTGGATCTGGTACTTTACCTTTTGTAACTGTGAGCAAGCCACTTAAACACTCTGGGGCTCAATCCCCTCATCCACAAAATGAGGGAGTTGGAAGGTCCCTCCCAGCTCTAAATCTGTGTGATCCTACAAATCATGTGGTAGATCTTTGTCCTCTTAGAGGAACCCACATTAGCCCAGGAACTGACCCAAGTGGAACCAAAAATGAGAGGTGCTAATGGGTATGTAGTTCATTTCAAAGTACTCTGAGAGGCTTCCCCAGCCCTCTTCCTTTCCCCTTCTCTCTCCTCCCCTCACTCATTATTATTCTGTTTGTTGGGAACCTGGGATGTTCCTTATAGGTTAAGAACAGCACCAAAGTGAGGTTATAGAAATGGTTGAGGAAGGGCAGGGAAAGAATGGGGAAATGGAAAGACCAGAGAAGCAAGAACAGCAGAGAGACCAGGGAATTGGAAGGCTAAGGGTAATGTGAGAGGTGATATGAGTCAGGAGACCTGTGTTCTAGTTCTAGCTGTGCGATCTTGGGAGTCACCTAACTCTCTGACCCTCAGTTTCCTCAACTGTCAAATGAAGAGATTGGATTAGATGACTTCTAAGATTCCTCTTGGCTCAAATGTTCTATAGCCTTGGCTAGAGAATGAGGCTTCTGTATCACACTGGGAAATAATAAGAGTGATGGGAATTGGCATTTGGCTAAAGAATATCAAGGCCACAGTGGTGTTCTCAGCTCTTAGGGTCACAGTGGCAGTCTGAGGTTCCCAGATACAAGAGAGAGACTGTGAATCATGTCCCATAATGCCAGCAAGGAGTCCCTCAAAACCTTCATTTTGCAGGTATGAGTTAATAGGGGTCATCTTGCCTGGGTGATGGAACAAAACACTGTGCTAGAGACTGAGTCCTAAGGACTTAATTACAGGAAATGAAGAGGAGGGGCTGAAGGGAGGGAGGAAGAAGAGGAACCCTCCCCCTCTCCCATCCCTTGGGACAAACAGTGCCTGAGCTGGTGACTCAAAGCTCCTAATGAGCATGTTTTCATTTCAAAATGCCCAGATGCCTAGAAGAATTACAGTCTCTGCCCCATTGCCCCTCTCAACTCCAGCCCTTTTCTCTTCTCTCCCTTCCACGTATTCTTTTCTCCAGTGTGGTTCTGACCCTGGAGTATATATCACAGGCCAGAGGACCAATTCATAAGACCCATCTAGTCACAACATCCCAGTGCTTCATTCAAACCCTTCTTCAGCTATCCTATTATCTCACTTTGAAATAAGCTAGGCCATCCCACTATGGTGTGGGCTTTAAGCCACCAGAGGATTACTTTATGTTGGGGGTCCCATCTTTTCCAATATTAAAAACTCATTTTAACTTCACAGAATTTTGCAGACCCTCACATATCGAAGTTCTAGTAGTTTAGGTTAACTGAGACAATGCATACCTACCTGGGTATGGTAACACTTGCAAACCATTTCCCATTCCCCCCCACACACCAAGGTGTCCCAGGCCCACAGATTAGGAACCACTGCTCTATTCTTCTATTCTTGCACTTAGCCTAGATGATCCTTAGGGGTGGGTTAATGAGTATCAGACTCAAATGTTACAGATTCTCATGGAAGAAATCACATGGAGTTTCCAGCTCTAAGGACAAAAATGACAGATGTTTCCTCAGTGACAACTGTGACTGTTCATTAAAATTCTGGCAATTCTGAGTTGGTAATGGGGAAGGACAGAAGAGTTGGCACTGAATGGCAACTGTACTATTGCCAGTTCGCCACGTGAAGCTGTCAGAACCCAGGATACTAAGTAAGTAAGCACCGAGCCAGGCAGTCTTGTGCTGACCTGTCAGACCTGTTCCCTATAGCTCCTGGCAAGGGTTCTTGGCCAGGACTGCCTATGGTAATGGTGGGGGTAGGGAAGCCATGTGTGCAGAGGAACTGATGTCTTCTGCTCAAAGTGGAGGAGGTTTTGGCAGGAGGTCCATTCTGGGGTGTGAGGCTGGGGCCACCTCCCTACAGCCCTTGAAGGTGAAGAGGGTAGAGTGTTAGACTTAGAATCAGGAGGATTAGAATCCAGCTTTTGACATTTACTTTCTGCACTGTCCATGATGGGCAAGTCACTTTAAACGCTCACAGCCTCAGTTTCCACATCTGGACAATGGGGACAATAATACCTACAAGTGCTTACCTCACAGGGTTGATGTGATGAGATAATATCAATAAAGCCCTTTGCTAACCTTAAAGCCCCAGATAAATGCCAGCTATTCTTGGACAGCTGCCACATTAACTTTGGCATTCCAAACTTCCTGGGGCTAGTGGGGCCCAGCAGATGTCTCTAGCCAGTCTTCCAGACAACATTTCCAGGAAATACCCTTTAATTCCCTTTCTAGCATCTCTATCCCTGTTGGTTAGGATGTTCCTTCTGGTATCTAACCTCCAATCACTCCTATTGTAATCTAAATCTAACCTGTTCTAGAAAGAAGTAGAAATGGCTCTTTGCTTCTTTGGCTTCTAAGAAAGACAATTCATTTTATTAGTTCTCAGCTACTCACTTTCTAGAGTCCCCAGATCCCCATATTCATTCTCATTTATACAACTACCCTGCACCCTGGTCCCTGCTGGCGAATCTCTTCCTAGACTACATGGGTCTTTCATCCACTAAACACTGCAGGGAGAAGCAATAAGAGAAGCTACATATATATACAATGGATTCCTCTTAAGACCAAACACAATGGGATAGATCCTCCCAGAACATTCTCCTGAAGATAGCGGAGAGGATCTGCCCCTCCTCCATTCAGCCCCTGGAGGTTAAAACCTCTGGCTAGCCCTCACTCTGGGGAAGAGGTCTTCTTTCCAGGTTTTTAACCCCATTTCCATTCTAACACCTTCTCTTCGACACCCCCCATGCACGTACCCACATATACATGCACGCACATACAGCCTTTCAACTTCCTTCTGTACTCTTTGCCCTTAGATTTTGAAAGTTCTAGTGAGTGTGAAAAAGCCTGGCTGCCTCCCCACAGGTCTTGGGGTCCCAAGAGAAATACCTTGTGACCTCATTGTCCTAGCTCAGGACCCACCCCCACCTTCCCTCCCAGGGTTGGGGAGGGGACAGGAAGCATACATGTAATTATAGCCCTGGGAGGGCCAGAGGGAGGGAGGGAGGGTTCCAGCCCACTGGCTGTAGGCAGCAGCTACAGTGACTGACCAGGGAAGTGGGGGTGGGGAGAAGTACCATTAGAAGCCATTAGAAACCTAGGAGGACTCCTTGACCTCCTCCAGTGTCTCAGCTTGGACAAAGAAAAAAAAAACCTAGGGATCGCTAATATTAGGAAAGGGGTAACTAGGTGGCCAAGTGGATAGAGCACTGGGCCTGGAATCAGGAAGACTTATCTTCATGAGTTCAAATCTGGCCTCAGACACATACTAGCTCTGTGACCCTGGGGAAGTCACTTTACCCTATTTGCCTCAGTTCCTCATCTGTGAAATGGGCTGGAGAGGAAATGGCAAACCATTCCAGTATCTTTGCCAAGAAGACCACAAAATGGGATCACTGAAATCAGACACGACTAACAACGACAGATATTAGAACAGCCACCAGCTGGATGGAGGGGTGGGGCACAGTTTGCGACCAAGTTCTTAACTGATGAAGAGTCCGAGACGCCACAGAAGAAGGTGGCACAGTGGAAAAGCAATTATTCTAGAAGATCTGGGTTCAAATCTTACCTTTGCAACCTATTCTCTAGTGATCCCAGCAACTCTATCTCTGGGTTTCAATTTTCTCATCTATCAAATGAGGGTATTGGCCTAGAAAATGTCTAAATCTATAATCCTGTGATTTCCTTCCATGGGTTTTCCTAGCTCAGTTTCATACTTTATAAGGGATATAGATGAAATTTGTCCTCAGAGGAATATGAAGGTGGTTGAGAAGTAACAACTCTTGGGCTGCCCAGGGTTTATCAAATTAATACCATATCTGACCAGCAAGGCACAGGGAAAGTTTCTATTTCTTGAAGAGACAGGGAGAGGAATACACTGGGGTTGAAGGCCAATTGTTCTCTATCTTTCCCTGAAATGTGTTACCCTCTGATCCTTATAGATTCAGAAAAACTTTGGCCCATTCTCATCATCTTGCTCACTTATTTTGCTCCCATTTGTTTTCATTTGTTCTTCTGTGCAATCCCCCCAATTCAATATCCCTTCTCAGTGTCTCTCTCTTCCCAACTCTCCATTTCTTTGTTTCTGGCCATAAGGGGATGACTGAGGAGATTGAGATCACTGGGGGTGACAGGCCAGAAAGGGGGGTCCAGCTACCTCTACTCAGGTTCCCTTTTCCTCACCCAGAGTTATTCCTTCCAACTCCACTGCACTAGTCCCAAATGCCAACATGACCTTATTCATTTCAGCAATGTTTCTCGGACCCCTTCTGCCTGAGTATCCCCATACAGTCATCCAATGAAGGATGAGTTAAGCCCATTTACTCAGATCATTAGGTAGGGAAATGAGAATTGCCTACAAGACAGTCAAAAGGCTTATCTAATCCAGTGACCTGGTCCCCACATTTCACCTTATGGCAACACCACCCAGACACCACCTAGTCACCCACAAAACAATGCTGCCTTGTCCTTACTAACCCTCCCCCAACCTGGCACTCCAGCCTCCTATGCAACCATCCCCCTCCATGCTCCATCCCCTGATCCCTAAACTGAGAGTTCATACTCACCCAGCGTAGACCCTGAATCCGGCTGGGGGGTGTCCTGTGCTCTAGCTGCAGCTGGTAAGAACAACTCCTGGGCCGGTGAATCTTCCTCAGCACCATAGTGAACAACGTCCCCTCCAGCACAACATCTGGGATGTTGCTCTTGCCAAAGCTGGGCACTCCTCACCTGCTAGCCCCACCTGCTATCGGCCCTCACCTGGCTAACCCACCTGTGACCCTGGGAGCAAGGAGAACAGGGATGGGGGTGGGGTGGGAAATCAGGTCAACGGGTCAGAGTCTGGTGATTTAGCTTAAGAGGAGAATCCCCTTCTTTGGATAGATCTCAGCGCAGGAGAGAAGCCTGCAATTTTATAAGGAGGTAGGAGGAGAAGCAAAAAGACCTTGGGTAGAGCCTGCTAACCTGAGGTATCTGGCTATCTTCTATTGGGCTCACTTGAAAAAAATGCTTCTTTCCCCCTTAAACCTCTCTATACTCCCACTAGGGAAGAATTCCCTGGCTAGTCTAGAGGCGCTCCTCTGACAAACCCTCCGAAGCGCTTTGAACTTCCTTACCATCATCTTCCCCTTCTAGATGCCCCCGAAAAGTAGCTTTAATTTGCCCCCCCCCCCCAATCTTCTTCCTTTGGTTTTAGAGCAGAGCACTTCTGGCTCTATTCTCTCATCTCTCACTCACCTTCATGTACCTATGTCAAGATATCCCCCACCCCTGTGGCCGCAGCCTCCTCGCAAAAGGTTGCAGGTGTCCTTCACTCCCTTTGCAAGTATGAATAAGAGCCGTCCCAATAGGAAGGGTTCAGGTGGGCAGATCCCAGGTCCGGTGAACAGGGTTAGTTTCCAGTTGACACAGTTCCCTTGGCGAAGGCTGGCCTGAAGGAGGGTCCTAGGGAGGGGACTGGGTTGGAGGAGGGCTCAGGGGAGTCGGAGAATCCCTTCAGTGACACGCAGCAGTAATACCTAGCACCTCCACCCCTGTACCAGACGAAGCGCCAGCTGGCACGGGTCGCTGAAGCGCGTCCGCAGTTGGCAAAGTGCACAGCCGAGCTGCCACACCCCCAGCCTGGCTGCTGGTCCCCATCTCCCCACCCCCATTGGCCAGCCGGATTGGATGGAAGTGGGGCGGGGGAAGGAGGCGTCAGTTTAGGCTCTAGACTGCGAAGGAGGCGGGTACTGGGCAGGGAAAAGGTGGAGCTCCGGGACAAATGGGTAGGGCGGGAGCTCTGAAGATCTGTAGTGGGCAAGAGAGGACTGGGGTGGGGGAGGTGAATGTCGGGGGGGAGGGTAGGGGTCACAAGCTGTTATGGGTGGGGGCGGGGGCCAGAGTGGAGGTACGAGCAGCCACGTGTCCAGGAGAAGTGCAAACAAGGAAACTGGGAAGCTGGGGGGGGGGTGTACAAATGAGTCACTGCGGTCCCACCCGGGAGGGAAATCCGGACTGGGGCCGCTTCCCGGCTGTTGGTGAGGAGTGGGGGGAGGGGAAGGTTGGGGGCACGTCCTGCCTCTGGTCTCAGTCGTCCACCTCTGATTGACGTCTGCATAGGGCTCAGCCCAGCAGCTCTCCAAGGGGTAATCCAGGTACCAACACTCCTCCCTTCGTGGGATGCAGTTGAGGAAACTGAGGCGTAAGACCTTGACTCCTGGCACGTTGGGGAGGGGAGTGGGCAGAACATGCCTGAAGCCTTTAAACTAGATTATACTTCTGGCCAGTGTGGGTCTGAAGCTTAACTCTGTAAGGAAGGGGAAAGGGTACTGAACCCTGATTTTTTTTTCCTAACAGTCCAGCTGAGGGCATGGACCAAAGACACATTCTTCTTCCAAATGCATCCTCTCCTACCCGGTTTTCATCTCCATCTCCCCCAAGTTCTCAATTTCAATTAAATTCAACAAACATTAATTAAGTACCTATGATATGCTAGGCATCATGATGAGCGATACTTAGACAAAAATAAGACTGCTTCATTTTCTCTAGGCTTAGCTTCTATTTCTGGAAGGGTGACTGGGACAACTCCCTCTTCCTCAGATGCCCCAGTCTGAATTCTACGCAGGGTGAAATGGGGTATTGAGCACAGGATGATGAAGGGTAGAGAATTTCACCTTCAACTTATGACTGGATAACCACTTCTCTGGGATATTGCAATAGGGATTAAAATTGAACTATAAGATTACCTCTGGAGTGGCTAGTAATGCTAAGAATCTATAGTAAACAAAACAAAACAAAAAGCTGCTGGAGACTCACTCTGGAAGTACAGCTCTCTTATCCATCCCCACCTTTGTGCCCTCATTGCTAAAGACGGCAAGGAGGGTTTAGAAAGAGGGAACAAGCTCTTCCCTTCAGTCTTCTAAGACTCTAAGTCCCCTTTAGCCATCTTCTCAACATAAACTCACCAGAAGCCTTTTAAGGTTGAAAGGAGACATATCCCACTGTTTGCAGCCTAGTAAGAAGAAAGCGCACCCATACACCCCTCCACCAGTGCCCTGCTTTCAGAGTGATACAGAGAGAGTTGAGGGAGAAGGGGCAAGAGAAAGAGCATGAAAATCATGCTGAGCTCCCTCCGGCCACCGAGTTCTGGGAATCTGAAGAAAGAAAGATAACCAGGATTCACAAAAGAAAGGCTAACTAGATACTGAGGACTTGGAAGAAGGGAAAGAGGACAGTTGAGAAATGGGGTTTACTCGGAAGGAGTTGAGAGGCCAAGTGCTGGTTAGCTTAGTTTTAGGAATGGTATAGGGGGAGATTCCAGAGAAAAGAAGTTGTATAGCGGGAGGAAACATTTTTCATCTCTCTGCAGAAAACAGGATGGTTTGAAAGACTGGAAATGCAGCTGAAGGAGGGTTAAAGCACATACTATTAGAGATGACAGATTCAAACAGGGCACTTTAGCATAGGAATGACACCCCAAGAAAGGGAAGAATTGTCCAGATTACAGCTTTGGCGATGGATGGAACTCCTATGACACCTTACTAATCCTGAAAATCAGAGAACTGGGATATATCTGTTAATTTGGGGAAAGTGACATGAAAGTAACAACTTTGCCAACCCACTTTGTACGCTGCCCACTTTGCTTGGAACACACCTCAAATGGCCTCTCCCCAACATTTTCCCAATGTAACTTCTACTTCCCTTTCTTCCCCTCCAGAAACTAGGATGCCAATTTAGGGTGAATCAGGAAGTGTTTAATGTTCAAAGGTCAGTAGGGAGAACTCATAAGAAATAGGCCCTCTATCTTGTTTTTTTACTTCTGGTACTGTCTAACCAAACCTCCGAAAATCTCTTGACTATGGGAAGTAGGACTGGCATCCTATTTCTTCTGTTTTTTATTCCTCCCATCCTTCTATCTATGGAGGCCAAGCAAGATAAAGTTATTTTTCTGTAGGCATTCAATTGATATTTGCATACTCCAAAGCTAAAGAGTTTTAAGAGACATACAGGAAATATCTCAAAACAGAGGAGATTTTTTAAATTCAGTTTCAATTGTGTCCAACTCTTTGTGAGTCTATTTGGGGTTTTGTTGGCAGAGATACTGGAGTAGTTTGCCATTTCTTTCTCCAGCTCATTTTACAAATGAGAAACTGGGGTAAACAGGGTTAAGTGACTTGCCCAGGGATACACAGCCACTAAGTGTCTGAGGCTACATTTGAACTCAGATCTTCCTGACTCCAAGCCTGGTACTCTACCCTCAGCACCACCTAGCCCACTTAGCTGCCTCTGTATGTGTGTGTGTGTGTGTGTGTGTGTGTGTATGTATGTATGTAGGCAAAGCCTCCAGTGACTGTATTTGTTGGGATTGTGGGATCTAACTGGTACAGAAGGTCTAGGGGTATGGAATCAGGATGGCAGTTGCCTTTATAAGTATCTGGATAGTTCATACCACCTCTCATGCTACTGGGGGAAAACAGAGTGGGACAGGGCTCTTGGTGTCTTCCAAGTAACTTTCATTCTATTCTACTTGTGAGTAGATGAGAATGACACCAAAAAATTCCACTTTCTCTTCTCTCTTGTGCTTTGCTGAAATACATATTTAGTTGAGGAAAGGGGAATAGCAATATAAAGGGATAGAACTGCATCTCTGGGTAGAGGATGATTTTGGGGGTTGTTTAGCAGGAGTGGGGGGGGTAAGAAGAGAAAGGAGAATCACTTAAGTTCCATTTCAAGCTCTGACTCCATCTAACTAGACAGCACTTGGAGAACAATCCAGAACACAGGTGGAGAGCATGGAGGCTATTTAAAACATATACCATCTTCTACTAGGCACAAATGGTAATATCATCATGACCAGGACAATGGTTGAGGAAATAAGGCTAGAGACCACAGGAGAGTAGGCTCTGTCCTTGAAGACTCTAAGACTTTAGAACATTTGAGATCCACAGCCTCCAGTTCTGTCCTCAATGGTCTTAGTTTTTGAAATTAATAATAAAGATTCTAACTAGTTCACTATTTCCTTGGCCTGCTGTAATACTGACCTCTACTTTCACCAATCCTCTAATCTATTCTTCATATTACTGACATTCTAACACATTGCATGTATTCAGTGGCTCCTTATTACTTCCTAAAGCTTAAGCTCTTTTGCTAGCCTTTCAAGGTCCTCTAAAACCTGTCCTACCTTTCTAGTCTTATCTCATAGTACTCCCCACCACGCATTCTACCAAACCAGACAATTTTTTGCCCTCTGAACATGAATCGTGTTCTCATCCTTTTGTGCCTCCTCCTCCAGGAAGCCAGTGATTCCCACATTGAAATTACATTGTTACCCACCTTACCCATTGATGTGACATTGTGTTGTATTTCAATCAAAAGTGGAGCTCAGAAAAGAACCCAGGGTGTATCCTGGTCATTGTTGTCTAACACTTAGTTAGCTTTACCCAATCTAGGGATCTGATCTCTCTTTCCCCTTGAGGGCAGTGGTTCCAACTCAGGTAAGAAGGGGTGGTAGTGGAACAGGAGACTCAGAAAGCTACAGTTTTGATCGCCTGAAAGCCAATCCCACCCAGGATGAGCTGGTCATAGCTAGTCATCCATGAGCTACTGGGCAGGGAGGAGCGTTATAATGGCTCCTGGGGTAGGGAAGTGATGGGCTCCTTCTTTCTTAGCAGGCATAGGGAGGTAAGAAAGCCTAGGTACAAGTTGGTGAGGACTAAGAGGGGGTTGAGGATGGCCAGGGGAAGAGAATAGAATCTGGAAACTGAGAGGCAAATCTGTAGGGCTGGAAGGAGAGGGAGTCATGTCCCCAAGTCTCCCCAGAGGCACATTCCACTGGCTCGTGTCCAAACTACCCACCTGTGACAGTGACAAGGATCACCTGAATGAGGGCCCCTTGTTGGAGAAGGGAAGAGGAAGAGTTTGGAGAATAGGAGGTGGTTGATGGGAAGGAGTTCGGGAATCCGTTGAGAAGAGAACAGGAGGGGTAGAGCTGTGGAATTGGGCTGTGCTAGCCTTTCTAAGTGTCTGGATGCAGCATTAATATGAAGTCGGTTTCTATAGGAGGAACCAAACCAAAAGTTTTCATGTGCCATAGGAGGTATAGCAGGTAGAGTCATAGTAATGGGAGAGAAGCTGGTGTAGTAGAGAGAACTGGGAGTCGGGAGACCAAGGTTGAAGCCCTGGCTCTATCAGGAACTTAATTTTTTTTTCTTTTTTATTATCAACTTAAATGTAAGAGAGAAGGATTTTTACTCTTTCCTCACCCACCCCACCCACCCCAGCTCAGTTGTACTCACAGAATGTAGTCACACATGATGAGGTTTTAATGTGTAAACAAGATGGTTCTACTCTTCACTTACGTTGATATAAGTACAGAAGTTCCAAAATATAATCATAAAGTGTAAAATAATTTTTCTACAATCCCACAAAAATTTGTGAATAAATTTCTTAATCAGCTTCAGACAATTATGGGGTCTTAGCCCTATGAAGATAATTATACCATACAAGAAACATTTCATAATTGGCTGAGCCTATATATAAAAGAAATAAGTCATTGATCAGTTGAGAAGTGCTGGCTTGGGAGTAGGGGAGAGAGACGCTGAGAGGGGTGGGGACCTTCTTTCCTCTATTCACCCTTGGCCAAAATCATCAGAACTACTTGACCACTAGGAGGCATCCAGCAGGGAACTGAGTTGGGGATAGTGAGATAGAGAAGAAGCTGCTTCAAGGAGCATGACATTTCACTGTATAAAAGATTCTATTAGACTCAAGAAAGGAACAGACCCTGGCAACCCAGCTGAGCAGCTTTCCAAGCAGAGATGCTGAACCTAAGGGGAATGATGTACGGATTCTACAAAGAGAGAAAAGATTTCCAGGTCCCATAGTAGCACGAGTTGTGAGTTACCATTTTGTCATAAATGTGTATTCTACAAAAATGCCTCATTGACAACTGTACTCTCAATTTGAACCCACTCATTCCTTGGACATGATATGGATTTGTGAGAAAATATGCCCATTTTTTTTGGGGTGGAGAATGCTTTGTTATCTACTGTTCTTGCTATACCATTTAAATAAATGCTTTTGCTAAGAGCTAACAGTCTTCTGGATGATCATTAATCAGAAGAATTTATGGGGGTTCATGAGCTATAGTGTTAGAAATAAAGGACCACGGAATTATTCCCAGAACCTAAGGTAGCAGCCACCCTTTGGGGACTCAACCTGCCAATTAAATGTGGGAGATCTGCTCAGAGGGGACGTTACATAAATGTAATAGGGCAACAGGCCAATGAGGACATAGTTACATGTACAGAGCATGCATAATAACTGCCTTCTATGAATCTAAAAAGGCAAGGTATACCTGATTTGAAATTTGTGGTGGAGGGAGTCTTCTCCTTCCTGATTCAGAGCATGTCCAGATATACAATGACTATGTCTTTTTTTTTTTAAGGCAATTAGGGTTAAGTGACTTGCCCAGGGTCACACAGCTAGTAAGTGTCAAGTGTTTGGTCTGAGGCTGGATTTGAACTCAGATACTCCTGACTTCAGGGCCAGTGCTCTATCCACTGTGCCACTTACCTGCCCCCTAAATGACTATGTCTTACTAGCCTTTTGTGTGATGATGAAAAGTCTTTCAATTAGCTGCTGAGCTGGAAATGAGTATGTATACAAAAGGCTCAAACAGATGTATAGCAGGAGCAATATCCTAACCCCGCCTTTCTTGCGAATTAAGTTAGTTTTTTCTTAAAAGGCATTGAGACCTTCCTCAAGCCTTAGTTGGCTAAAGGGACTAAAATTGCAGACTCTTAACTTCACTTCTCCATCTCCTGAATACAAAGTAGCCACAAGGAGCTCCAGAGATAGCCAGCTAGTGGATCATAATGGGGATGGATAACTCAGGATGGATGATTCTTAGTCACCTTAATCAACTTCAGGTGTACTCATTGACTTGTTCATTGGCTATTCCATACTCAGAAGTGAACTTGATTAGAGGAATGTTGGTAGTCACCACTTTAAACTTGCTTGACTCTCTCCAAGGAGTGAGGTGGTAGAGAAGGTTTTAAGCTAATTGATGTTAACTGGCAAATTGATATTGAAGAGTGATCAATACTGGTTAAAATTATGTTGGAGCATGAGTCACTGATAATGGAATGAACCCACAGAATTGGGGGCTTGTATGAGCAATAGTATTAGAGAGATATCCTTAACCTTTCAAGGTTATCCCTAGCATCTTGAGGGGAGATATAGTCAGCCACACTCTGGAGACCTGCTAGAGTATGACTTCAGAGAATGACCCTAGAGTATGTGCTACATAAACATCAACAAACATAAAAATAACATAAACATTGGGCACTTAGATGGTGCAGTGGATAGGATATTGGGCCTGGAGTTAGGCTCACTTCTTGGGTTCAAATCTGGTTTCAGACACCTAATAGCTGTGTACCCTGGGCAAGTCACTTAACTGTGTTTGCTTTAGTTTCCTCATCTATAAAATGAACTGAAGAAGGAAATGGCAAACTACTCCAGTATCTTCACCAAGAAAACCCTAAATGGGGTCACAAAGAATCAGACAATCTGAAAAACAACTGAACAATCAACAATAACAAAAACAGCAACAAATACAAATTCTTCAATATATAAAGAATAGAAAAAGAAGACAGTATATGGAACTGAACTTTCTATCATATAGTTTGTTGTCAAGTATGTAATCAATTTAACACCCTAGTACCTGAATTGCTCTGCTTATCTGTCCATTTCTGAATGGCCTTCTGCTCTCTGGTATTTTAAAAGATGCTCTTTTTTTCTTTTCTTCTTTTTTGTTTTGCATCGCCCCTTTGCAACTATGCCAACAAGATGAAAACCTTCCCTTGTAACAAATAAACTTAGTCAAGAAAAACAAATTAATATCTGAAAATGTGTGTCTCATTCTGTACCTTTAGTCATACCCTCTCTGCTGATGTGGGAACCATCCTCTGTCCCTTTCAAGAAATTTCTTTTGATACAGTAACATCTAGCAGTAATTTTCTCTGTGACTTTAGGCAAGTTACTTAACAACTCTAGATTCCAAGTTGGACTAGAGGAGTCTAAATGGACTAGATGTTAAGGCCCCTTTCAGCTCCAATAATAATATAGTTCAGAGCAGCAGATGTTTATAGATTTTTTTAAAAGTAAAATGTGGATTTTTATTTGCTGATCCACCTTCCGTTCATTTGTTTTTTTAAACATTTTTTTATTTTTAACATATGTTATTAAAATTTTGGTTTACAAATTTTCTCCCTTCCTCCCTTCCTACCTACCCTCATTGAAAAGGCAAGCATCTCGATACAGATTATAGATGGGTAGTAATGCAAAATGCTTCCATAGTAGTCCTGTTGTGAAAAACTAAGTATATTTCCATTCATCCTAACCTACCCCCCATTTATTCTATTCTCTCTTTTGACCCTGTGCCTGCTTAGAAGTGTTTGCTTTTGATTATCCCCTCTCCCAGTCTGCCCTCCCCTCTATCAACCCCCTGCTCTCTTGTCCCCTTCCCCCCTTATTTTCCTGTAGGGTAAGATAGATTTCCATACCGCACTGTATATGTTATCCCCTCCTTAAGCCAAATCCTATGAGAATAAGATTCACTCATTCCCTCTCACCATCCCCCATTTCCCCTCCACTGTAAAAGCCTTTTCTTATCTGTTTCATGTGAGATAATTTACCCCATTCTACTTCTCCCTTTCTCCTTCTCCCAGTATAATCCTCTCTCACCCCTTAATTTTATTTTCCAGATATCACCCCTTCATCTTCAACTCACCCTGTGCCCTAGATCTATGTATACACACATGTAATTTTTTTTCCCTCCCACTACCCTAATACTGACAAAGGACTCATGAGTTACAAATATCCTCTTTCCATGCAGGAATGTAAACAGTTCAAACTTAATAAGTCTCTTATGATTTCTCTTTCCTGTTTCCCTCTTCATGTTCCACTTGAGTCTTGTATTTGAAAGTCCAATTTTATATTCAGCTCTGGTCTTTTCCTCAGGAATGATTGAAAATCTCCTATTTCATTGAATGAATCATTTTTTCCCTTGAAGGATTATACTCAGTTTTGCTGGGTAGGTGATTCTTGGTTGTAGTCCTGTCTCCTTTGCCCTCCAGAATATTATGTTCTATGCCCTCCAATACCTTAATGTAGAAGCTGCTAAATCTTGTGTTTTCCTGATTGTGTTCCCACAATACTTGAATAGTTTCTTTCTGGCTGCTTGTAATATTTGCTCTTTGACCTGGGAGCTCTAGAATTTAGCTACAATATTTCTAGGAGTTTTCCTTTGGGGATCTCTTTCAGGAGGTGATGGTGGATTCTTTCAATTTTTATTTTGCCCTCTGGTTCTAAAATATCAGGGCAGTTTTCCTTGATAATTTCTTGAAAGATGATGTCTAGGCTCTTTTTTTGATCATGGCTTTCAGATAGTCCAATAATTTTTAAGTTCTCTCTCCTGGATCTATTTTCCAGGTCAGTTGTTTTTCCAATGAGATATTTCACATTCTCTTCTAATTTTTCATTCTTTTGGATTAGTGTTACAGTGTCTTTATTTCTCAAATTGTCACTAGCTTCCAATTTCTCCATTCTAATTTTTAAGGAAGTATTTTCTTCAGTAAGCTTTTGGACTTCCTTTTCCATTTGGCCAATTTTGCTTTTTAGGGCATTCTTCTCCTCATTGGCTTTTTGGACCTCTTTTGCCATTTGGGTTAGGCTATTTTTTAAGGTGTTATTTTCTTCAGTATTTTTTTTGATCTCTTTTAGCATCACTCTCAGTTTTTCCTCCACTTCTCTTACTTGCTTCTCAAAATCCTTTTTGAGCTCTTCCATGGCCTGGCACCAATTCATATTTTTCTTGGTGGCTTTGGATGTAGGAGCTTTGGCTTCGTTGTCTTCTTCTGGTTGTACATTTTGATCTTCTTTGTCACCAAAGTAAGATAAAGTCCGACTCTTTTTGCGCTGCTTGCTCATGATCCCGGCCAATTACTTGAGTTACAAACTCTTTGTTAAGGTAGGAGTCTGTTTCCAGTGTGGAGAATGTACTGTCCCAAGCTTCAGGGGTTTCGTGCAACTGTTTTCAGAGATACTTCTAGGGAGCTGTAAATTTTCAGTTCTTCCAAGGTGCTATGATCAAGGGTGAGGTGTTTACTCCTTTCTTGGCCTGTACTCTGGTCTATAAGTGACCACAAGCAGTCTTTTCTGTCTTGGAACTGTGAGGGTTTCCTCTCCACAGCCACTACAAGCTCCACCACGCCAGCACTCCTCCTTGCCCCAAGACAGCCACCCAGAACTCTGACCCAGATCCAAGCACGGGCAAAGCAAGAGAATCCTGCACTAGCACAGAGATCCCTGCAATCCCCCTCTGATCAGCCTCCAATTCCCCCTCAGTCTGTAGGCTGGAAGTTCAGGAGGCAGCCACCACCCTGGGGGCCACATTCTAAGGAACTGGATGTGAGACCCTGTGCTCCTCTTTCAGCACCGCAGAAACAGACTTTTCCCACTGACCTTCTAGGTTGTCTTTGGCCTTTGTGGGTTAAGAAGTCTGGAAACCACCACAGCTGCCTGCAATTCAGTCCTCTGAGGCCTGCTCCAGGTTCACTGTGGCCTGTGCGCCTATGTTGCACTGTGTTCCTCTCCCAGCCTGGTGAGATACACCTTTCTGATCAACCATCCAGGTTGTCTTGGGCTGCAAATTTGTTTCACTCTGTTTTTTTGTGGGTTCTGCTGCTCCAGAATTTGTTTATAGCCATTTTCTATAGGTATCTGGAGGGGTTTGGGGGAGAGCTCAAGCAAGTCACTGCTTTTACTCCACCATCTTGGCTCTGCCCAGATTTTTATATTATATGAACAGCATCCAAATTGTATGAGAAAGATAAACATACAAACAACTCTGATTTTCTTCCAGTTGATGCTTCTCAGGTCTAACTTCCTTGTGTGTGTTGGGGAGGGCAGGGATAAGTATATACAAGCACTCTCAATACCACCACAAAAGAGAGTGGACTTATGTGGGGCTCAGGCAGTATTCCCACCCAGTTGTTCCATTGCAGTTTTGCTCACCTTACCTCAGGCTCTTCCATCTTTTCTGTACTTTTTTGTTGTTCTGTACTTTTTCTCCAATTCTTCCCCCTTTCCCCTCAATCCCTAGCTTTCAGGGTTTATTGCCAGGATTGCTAACCTGATTCATACTTTCACTCCTAGGTTTCTAAATCCTCTTGTTGTTCAGAACCCCTCTTTGGAGTTTAGATCCTGCCTGGATTATTCCCACAGGGTGCAGGTATAAGGGAAACTCACAGTTATGCCTGGCTTGTGGGAGATGCCATATAGAGGTGCCTAGTCAGTGAAGTGATTCAATCTGCCCCTAGGACCTGGCCAGTCAGACTGGCACCAGAGCTCAGATGGAGGAGACGAGAATAAGTTCATGCCAAGCCAGGGGAAAAAGGCCCCTGAAATAGCAGCAGGGGATCTCCGTTACTCTATGTTGCTCTATGAAGCTCTTGGTCCAGGGAAAGAGCTACAAAGCTCAAAGACTTTCTAGATTGAGATATAGAGTCATATTTCCTCACTTGGTAGGATGATATGGCCCAAACTCCAGTGTGAAAAAGGGAAAACCCAAAGACTGAGATTCACAGAATCAAAATAACAAAGAGAGACAAAGAAGATCAGAGACAGAAACAAAGTTGAATCAAAGAGATACCGATGTATGGAAAGCTAGGCTCTCTTCCTAGCATTAAATTTTACACCAAGGAAGCAGAGTTCACCAAACCCTCTCTTTTCCATGCCAATATTCTGAAAGTTGGGAAGTTTTTCTGATGCTTAATTTCAATCCTGCCTGCTGTAATTCCAGGTCATTTTCAGCATAAATGAAGAGTGTCTACCAACGTCTTCCATGTAAACCCACTGCAGGGCCCTTGTAGAATTTCTGCCTGACTCATTTGTTTTTTTCCTCAAAAGTCAGTTATAAGACCGGTTAAACTCCTAGTGCCCTAGTCATTTTATAGTGTCTGGTTTAGGGGCCTTCCATGATCTCAGAGTTGCCATTTCTTTTTTAGGTTGACCATGGAGAAACTCCTTTATGGCTGTGGGCTAGAAATTCTACAGGATAGGTCTCCCCTTTTCCTAGTGTCATGGCACCCAAATTGAAATTGTCTTCATCGTCACTGGACCTTTCCTAAACTGCTTTTGCCCCAGATGGAAGAATTTCTACTTATAAGTCTTCTCAGGCCCTTGCCTGAATCTTCTTCTATCCCCCAACAATGCAATTATAGCTCTTCAAAATGTGTTCACAACACTAAGCTGTATTCAACTTAAGAAAAGCCTCTCTAAAGGAATATGGGGGACTATACTGACACTGCAAAAAAAAAAAGCTTTAGCTTGACCGGAGGGGTATGATGATTAGAGAAGACTGCCATCTAGAGGTGAAACTAGGAATTACACACAGATAAACAAACCTGGAAACAAATGGGAGAATCTGAAATTAACTTCCCCTCACCCTTTTATGACTGCAAAGATGGAGACCTGATAGTTTTCCATCACTACCTCTAGACCTCTAGATTAACACAGACTGAAACTCACCCACACCTCTTCTCTATGTCCTCACGTAGCTAATTTCTCCATAACGATCTCCTCAAGGTGCTGGTTATCTTTCTTTTCCTCTTTTAACACTTCTTTGGCATCATCACTTGCCCTGTCCATCTGTTAGCTCTCATTCTTGTGATATGGCCAGCCTATCTCTTTTTTCAGATCACACATTTTCTAGTTGATGTATTTTATAATCACTTCTTAGAGCAAATCATCATTGAAGATTATATATTTTCTGTTGATGCCAAATTTTGTACTAATCTCATGTGTACTAGTTTCTACTTTTTAATTATTTAATTTCTGTGTTACTACAATATATAAAAAGTTTAACATATAAGTAATTATTATCTCTAGACATTAACCTAGGATCTGTGAACTTGTCTTTTTAAATTTTTAATAAAAATTTTCTAATTAAACATAAAAATAATTTTATATTCATTTTTTTAAAAGATGAGTTCTCAAACTATATTATAAAGCAATAATTGTCAAAGCTAAGAAATAGAGTGGTGGATCCAGTGGAACAGATTAGGTACAAATCACATTATAGTAAATGACCATAGTAATCTACTATATGATAAATCCAAAGATCTAAATTTTTGGAACAAAAACTCATTATTTGACAAAAATTGCTGGAAAAACTAGAAAACAGTATGGCAGATACATCTCACACTGTATACCAAGATAAGGTCAAAATGGGTACATAACTTATACATTAAGTGTGATACCACAGACAAATTAGAAGAGCATAGTTTATCTGTCAGATCTATGGATAAGGGAAGAATTTAGGACCTAAGAAAATATAGAGAGCATTACAAAATGTAAAATAGATAATTTTTATTATATAAAATTAAAAAGTGTTTGCCCAAACAAAACCAATGCAATGAAAATTATAAGGAAAGCAAACAACTGGGAAAAAAATTTTGCAACAAATATCTCTGATAAAGGCCAATTTTTCTCAAATATATAGAGAACTGAGCCAAATTCATAAAAATACAAGTCATTCCCCAGTTGATAAATGGTCAAAGGATATGAACAGGCAGTTTTCAGACAAAGAAATCAAAGCTATCTATAGTCATATAAAAAGATGCTCTAAATCACTACTGATGCAAATTAAAACAACTCTGAAGTACCACTTTTTAGTTACCACTTCACACCTATCAGATTGGCTAATATGACAAAAAAGGAAAATGATGGATGTTGGAGGGGATGTGGGAAAACTAGGACACTAATGCACTGTTGGTGAAGTTGTGAACTGATCCAACCATTCTGAAGAGCAATTTGGAAGTATGCCCTATAAAACGATAAAGGCTATAAAACTGTGTATACCCTTTGATCCAGCAATACCACTGCTACGTCTATATTCCAAAGACATCAAAAAGGGAAAAGGACCTATTTGTACAAAAATATGTACAGTAGCTCTTTTTATGATGGCTAAGAATTGGAAATCAAAGGGATGCCCATCAAAAATGGAATATTTTTGTGCTATAAGAAATAACAAGCAGGATGATTTCAAAAAAACCTGGAAAGACTTACATGAACTTATGCATACTGAAGTGAAGAGAACCAGGAGAATGTTATATACAGTAGTAATATCGTTTGATGAAGAACTGTGAATGACAACTATTCTCAGCAATACAGTGATCCAAGACAATCCCAAAGAAATAATGATGAAGCATATTATCTGCCTCCAAAGAAAGAAATGATATTGTTTGAATACAAACTGAAACATATTATTTTTCACTTTTTTTCTTTCATTCTTTTTCTTCTACTTGAGTCTTCTTGTACAAAATGACTAATATGAAACTATTTCACATGATTGTACATGTATAACCTATATCTGATTACTTATCATCTCAGGGAGGGGGGAGGAGAAGGGAGGAAGGGATAGAATTTGGAACTTAAAATTTAAAAAAAAACCCAAATGTTAAAAATTGTTTTAACATGTAATTGAAGGGAAAATAAATTTAAAAAAAAAATTTGAGTTCCAAATTCTCTTCCTCCATCCCTTCTCCCTTCATTGTGAAGGCAAGCAATTTGATATGGGTTATACATGCACAGTCATGCAAAACATATTTCCATTTTAATCACATTGTAAAAGAAAACAGACCAAACCACCCCCCTCCAAGAAAAATAAAGTTTTAAAAAATATGCTTTATTCTGCATTCAGACTCCATCAGTTCTTTCTCTGGAGGTGGACAGCCTTTTTCATCATAAGTCCTTTGGAATGGTTTTGGATCATTGTATTGCTGAGAATAACTAAGTCATTCACAGTTGCTCATTATACAATATTGCTGTTACTGTGTTCACTGTTCTCCCGGTTCTGTTCACTTTGCATCAGTTCATATACGTCTTTTCAGGTTTTTCTAAAAGCATCATGCTCATCATTTCTTAAGGGGCAATAGTATTCGACTACATTCATATACCACAACTTGTTCAACCATTTCCCAGTTGATGGGCATCTCCTCAATTTCCAATTCTTTCCCACCACAAAAAGAACTGCTCTAAATATTTTTGTAATATAAGTCCTTTTCCTATTTATTTGATCTTTTTGGGAAACAGACTTGCTAGTCCTATTGCTGGGTCAAAGGTTATACAAAAGTTTTATAGCCCTTTGGGCATAGTTACAGACTGCTTTCCAGAAGGGCTAGGTCAGTTCACAACTCCACCAACAGTGTTTTAGTGTCCCAATTTTTCTACATCCCCTCCAACATTCATCATTTTCCCTTTCTGTCATATTAGCCAGTCTGATAAGTGGTATCTGAGAGTTGTTTTAATTTTCATTTCTCTAATCAACAGTGACTTAGAAGATTTTTTCATATGACTATAGATAGCTTTTATTTCCTTGCCTGAAAACTGCCTGTTCATGTCCTTTCTTGTTGTTGTTCATCCTTTGTTTTCAAAGAGGACCAATGCCATAACAGGTGATATCTTGACTTGGCATGAATTGCTTATAACCGAGGCAGAATTGCCCAAAGGCATCAGCCTCACTCTCTTTTCCAGAGTCATCGAAGTCCAGTGGCAAGACAAAAGTCAGGATGACTGGTGATGGCCTGGGATGTAATTGATGACTTTGGCATTTTTGATGTCTGACCAAGGCTCTAAGCACTCCATAGGACCTGCCTCAGTTGCCTTCATGGCTATTGAAACTAACTGTTCTCATCCACCCATTCTGCCAGGGAAAGTCTTCACATGCTTGGGATAGACATCCCCCTAACTCACTGACAGGTTTGAGGCCTGTCAGTTACCTGCAACCTCGTTTAACTCATTTGCCAAGACAGTTTTACCTGGGTTTGGCTGCTGTGCACGCTACAGCATCTTGGAGTCATACAGGGATCCTTTGACCATTTATCAACTGGGGAATGACTCTTACCTTTTTTTATAAATATGACTCAGTTCTCTATATATTTGGGAAATGAGGCCTTTATCAAAGAAAACTGCTGTAAAATGTTTTTCAATTATAACTGTGTATTTCCCTCCATCCTATTTTCCACCTGTTTATCCTATTCTTTATCTCCTTTCATCCTGTCCATTCTCAAAAGTGTTTTGCTTCTGACTACCATCTCTCCTAATCTACTGTCCTTTCTATTACCCCCCCCTTTTCTTATCCCTTCTCCTACTTTACTGTAGGTCAAGATAGATTTCTATACCCAACTAAGTGTTTATGTTATTCCTTCTTTGAACCAATTCAGATAAGAGTAAAGTTCAAGGCCCCCCCCCACCTCCCTTTCCACTATAAAAGCTCTTTTCATGTTTCTTTGTGAGATAATTTACTCATTTTACTTTTCCCTTTCCCTCTCTTCCAGTGCATTCCTCTTTCTCACTTCTTTTTTTGGATATCATCCTACCCTATTGTCCCATATTCAACTCACACTCATGCCTTCTATCTATGTATACTCCTTTTAATTGTCCCAAGAATGATAAAATTTAATTTTATTGAATCTTTTATGATTTATCTTTCCTGTTTACCTTTTTATCTTCTCTTGAGTTTTGTATTTGAAAGTCAAATTTTCTATTCAGCTCTGGTCTTTTCATCAGGAAAGCTTGCAAGTCCTCTCATTAAATATCCATTTCCCCCCTGAAGGATTATACTTAGTTTTGCTGAGTACTTTATTTTTGGTTGTCATCTCAGCTCTTTTGTCTTCCAGAACATCATATTCCAAGCTCTTTCATCTTTTAATGTAGAAGCTGCTAAATCTTGTGCTATCCTGATTGTGGCTCCATGATATTTGAATTGTTTCTTTCTGGCTGCTTGCAATATTTTCTCCTTGACCTGACGGCTCTGGAATTTGATTATAATATTTCTGGGAGTTTTCATTTTTAGGATCTCTTTCAGGAAGTGATTGGTAGATTCTTTCAGTTTCTACTTTACCCTCTGGTTCATTTATGATTTCTTTAAATAGAGTTCTGAAAAAATAGGCCTTTAAAAAGCCAATTTTCTTTTCTTTCTTCTTTCTTTCTTTCTTTCTTTCTTTCTTTCTTCTTTCTTTTTCTTTCTTTCTTTCTTTCTTTCTTTTTTTTGCGAAGCCCAGAGTTACCCATGGCAACTGCCAATTATCTTGACTTTGGTCTTGTTACTGGAGAAATCTGGAGGAGGAGAGAGTGAGGCTTTGTGCAGCTCTGCCTCTCTTAAATCCAATTCATGAGCAAATCACCCTTGTGATGTCATGGGTCCTCTTCAAGAATGAAGGAACAAACAACAGCAATACCCTCTGTTTCTAAGATATCAGGGCAGTTTTCCTGATTCTTTTGGTACATCTTTTTCCATTTGGCCAACTCTGATTTTTAAGAAGTTCTCTTCAGTGGATTTTGTGCCTCTTTTACCATTTGACCTACTATGTTTTGAGTCTTTGGCTGTAGCAGTTTTGACTTTGTTGTCTTCTTCTGAGTTTGTGTCTTGCTCTTCTCTGTCATCATAGTAACTGTCTATGGCCAGATTCTGTTTCACTCTCACCATGCAACAGACCTTTCCTACTGACCTTCTAAGTTATCTTGTGCTACAAAATTGTTTCACCCTTCTTTTGTGGGTTCTGCTGCTTCAGAATTCATTTCAAGGCATTATTTTAAGCTGTTTGTCTTGACTTTTGTCTTACCATTTGACTTTGAAGATCTGGAAGACAGAAGGAGCCTGACAACTTTGCATAACTCTGCCTTACTTAACTCCAATTCACACACAACTCAAGACATCACCTGTGATATCATTGGTCCACTTTGGAAATGAAGGATGAACAGCAACAACTACACAAAATAATAGTGATTATTGTGATGATATTAGACACCTTTTTTTTTTATCACTGATTTTACTGAAAAGGCCTCTAGTTTATCCCCATTACATATAATACTGGTTCTTAGTTTTATACAGACACTATTTAGCATATCAAAGAAAGGTCCATTTAATCCTATGCTTTATAATATATTTTTTTGAACAGGAAAGGGTGTTGAATTTTGTCAAAAGATTTTTTCCTGCATCTTTTGATATAATAATATAATTTTATTGCTCTCGTCATTAATATGGTTTATTATGACTATAGTTTATATTCCTAATATAGTTTATATTCTTAATATTGAATCAATCTAGGATTTCTGGTATAAATCCAACCTGATCATAATGCATAATCCTTTCAACATATTACTATAACCTCTTAGCTATGACCTTGTGTAGGTGAAGGTAAGATCCTCTTGACTCAGTTTCCCCATGGTGTTATTCCCTTTTTGAACACCTGGTTAATTCTGAGTTTGGCTATGATACCTTGTGAATAATGTGAAATTTTAATGCATGATTGACCATTAATTATGACTTTTATATGGAATCAAAGAAAGCTAAAGGAGTTTTTTCCTGTTATGTTTATGTCAGGTCAGCCCATGCTCTTGAAGGGGCAGTCTTGATATTGTCATAACCATGTCCCTTTTTTCTTTCATAGCAAATTCCTATAATCAGGGCAGGTAAACTGTAGAAGTTTTCATTGTTGTAACACTAAACCTATTAATTAATAGATTAATACTAAAACATCTCTTAACTACTATAATAGGATGCAAGTATGAACGATCTTACTGTTTTAAATTTGAATTTGTGTTCAACTTCCTGTCCTAAGCAACTAGGTAAAATGAGTTCTTAGGCTTTTTCCTTGCTTTTCTTGTGGTTCAGTCATGTCTGACTCTTTGTGACCCCATT
The DNA here is from genome assembly GCF_003287225.1 of Phascolarctos cinereus. NCBI lineage: Eukaryota > Metazoa > Chordata > Mammalia > Diprotodontia > Phascolarctidae > Phascolarctos > Phascolarctos cinereus. Next base: position 209,258,462 of record NW_027555514.1, read on the forward strand.
TGGGGTTTTCTTGAGAAAGATACTAGAATGGTTTTCCATTTTCTTTTTCAGTTCATTTTGTAGATGAAGAACTGAGGCAAACAGGATTAAATGACTTGCCCAAGGTCAGCCAGCAAGGAAGTATCTGAGGCCAGATCTCAACTCATGAAGATGAGACTTCCTTGACTTCAGGCACAGCCCTTTATCCACTGTGCCACCTAGCTACAGTGCTAATAGTAAAGTCTTTAAAGTATCTCATTGTTTCGGGATGATATAAGGATAAAGTATATTCTTTAAAAAGGGGATAGGATAAAGATGTAAAACTTTTTAAATTTTAATGAAGTAGTAAACTTAACTTTGAGAAAGCAACAAGATTGAACTATTAGAAATCCAAGAACTAGGATACATATGTGTGGTGTATATATATATATATATATATATATATATATATATATATATATATATATATATATATACACACACACACATACATATATGTGTATATATGTGTGTGTGTGTGTGTGTGTGTGTGTGTGATTGGCTTGCAAATATTTCTAATGGGATATCCAGAACTTTGAGTATGTTTTAGTATAAGTTCTAGAAACTGAATTGAGGATTTTACAAATAAAATTGCATTAATGATTGTAAATAAAATTTTAAATTGTGACTCCCCCTCCCCCATTTTGAAATCTTTGTCTGATAATATCAAAAGACAGAAGGGCCCATTTTGTAAGTCAGTCCCTCATGGATCCTTTTTAATATTCTTCCTCCAGCCCATTGATCCATATCAGATACAGGGTTCAGGTAAAGATAGAAAGAGCAAGTAGTATTTAAAAACTGAAATTCTCTGAAGTTTCAGGTGAATTTTGGGTTTCTAATTTGATGTTGTTCTTATAATTCTGTTATTAATAGTATTAGCTCCATAAGATTTGAGTTGGTTTTCACCACAAGAACTAGGTACTGGAAAGCCAAATTTAGGAGATTGTACTAAATTGCATTGAGTGTTGTCACTGGAAGATTTTAGCAGTATTACCTAGGCTATTTCAGCAAATGATTTAGAACCAGAGAAGCAGATGTAGGAGGAGGAGCTCCCTCCAGAGCTCAGAGAATGAGGCCTATTCCAGAATTTCCAAGGGAAGATGTTTTGACGGATCTGATAATACATGTAACAGCTGAGACTCAAAATGCGGTTTCTGATTCAATGGCCATTGGGAGTGGGTTACCAGGTACAAGGAGGCTTGATGTTATTGTTATTGATGATCATTATTGTATTACTTTGGCTTTTTTTGTTTGTTTCATGGTGTTTATATTTGCCTGGAAGAGAGGCCCAAATCCTTTTATTTAATATTTAGGGATCAGGGCTATTCCTCCTGTAATTTTTGGTTAACTGCAAGTCTTCTGTTTATATTAACTTCACCTGACCAAAACCTGACTTATATTATGGAATAATAATGTTAACTGTTTGACATTCTTCAGGTAGAAGCCAAAGGGAAGTTTAAAGTGCCCCCCAAACGATTTAGTTATTGCCCTAATTCACTGTATAAGAGAGGATTTCCCTGATTCTAGTTTTTTTTTTGTTACCTTGATCATATATAAATCTTCCTGTCTTAAAATCAGTTCATTGTGAACCTTCTAAGTGTAGTTTAATCTGTAACCTGACTTAGTTTATTTATAGTCTGTTTAATGAGATTTATCTCCTTAAGGGATGCATAAGATTTTGACTTTACTTCACTAAGCATGTTCAACTTTTATAACATGAAGGAAACATGGGATTATGATTTTTGTGATATACATGGCCACAGTACTCTTGTAATTGATCCCTTAGACTATGAGGCATTGGGAAAAGTTTGTTATCGATCTGCCCTGACTCTCCCCTAAATCTATTATATCAAGCTTTAGACAAGATGGATAATAAGGAGGATGCATCCATTGATTCAGGTCCTTCTGTTTTGGCTTCGTCCAAATTTTATTAAATGTTTACAGTTCTCAAAGCTATCCTAATTTACCTTGTTTCCAAGCTGCCCTCTTGGCAACTTTGCTTAACTGTGTCCTTGTGGTTTCTACTTAGGCACCCTTGCCTAAATTCTACATAATATAAACCTTCCAGAGCCTGGAAAAGAGAGAGACATACCTCCTTTCTGGCTCCCTCTCCTCCATCAAGTGATTAATAAATTTCTTTCTAAAGAAAGAAATATTTTTTTCACATTTGAGATTTGTTCTTGTGAACAACACATATCAATTGGTATATATGTTAAGTATTGATATTAATTGTCTATGTTTCCTTTAAGCATAATATAGATTCCTATCTCTTTTAATCAATTCTAGTTTTGCTTTTGCTTTGTCTGAGATCATAACTGCAAGTTCTGCTTTTTTGAATTCAGCTAAGACATAACAGATTTCACTTCAGTCCTTTGTTTTCTTTGTGTGAATCTTTAATTTTAAAACTTATTTCTTATAGATCATGTATTTTGGATTCTGCTTTCTCATCTATTTGGCTCTTCTATTTTAAAGGTAAGTTCAAGAGAGTATGAATATCAGAGGAAGCACCATATGATAACAGGCTTATAAGATCACTTTCACTTAAGGAATGATTCATTTTATAGATGTGGAAACTGAGGCCCATAGGGGTTCAGTAACTTGTCCAAGTTCACACAGGTGGCAAAGTAAGAATTCTAAATCCAGTCTGCTTTCCTTTGCGCAGGGCTACTTCTCAAATAAGATTTAACATTTATATCACATATTAAAGTTTTCAAAGCACTTTACAAATTTGATCCTCACAACATCCCAGTGAGGTATGGGCTATTTCTTATTTCCATTTGGCAGATTAGGTAAATGAGGTAAACCTAGGTTAAGTGACTTGCCCAGGGTCACACAACTAGTAAGCATCTAAGAGTAGATTTGAACTCAAGTGTTCCAGGTCTAAAGCTCTGCACAACCTACATGCAATACAAATATTGACTAGGAAAAAGAGGTCAGAAGGGATGTATTGATATCTAAGAATCATAAAAGGACCATGACAAAGGCTTCCAGCCCTTCCTGGGTACTACTTCTATATGAATACACTGACAAAAATCACATAAGATGAAAAGGTATAGAGGGTTGGATTCTGGACTATTGGAGGGAATACCTGAACACAAAGACCACAGTGCCATTGAAACATTAAAGTAATGATTCCAGGGGTTTGTGTTTCCTGGCTTAATTACCTTTGGACAAATCACTTTTTCCTTATATCACTAAAACAGAGGAATTGAAGTAGATTTCCTCTAAAGTGTTTTGATCTAAACATGCCATGAGCTTTTGTCTGACCCTTTGAGTATACAGTAGAGCCACTTCCACCCCCTTTTTGCATGCTTAAATTAATCATAAGGAGACACAAAGGATTAAAAAATATTTTTAAGAAACTGATCAAAAGCAATACAAATTTAAAAAGGACAACTGAAAAACAATAAGAAGTATTTACGTAAAACATTTGCGAAGCAGTCAGTGGTGTCAGACACAGGGCTGCTGGCCTCCTGCAGACCACATTTCTTAAAATTTTCTTCTCCCTTCCTCCATCCATTCCTTTCACCTGGTTCTATTTGGCAATATTCTACTTGGCAATATAATCGTGATCATTAATTTATCTACTGTTGTCCTCAGGAGACTCTTAAGATGAAAGGATTTCTCCAATTTTAGGACAAATTTTTCTTATGTTGTTTAGTTGTTTTTCAGTCAGTGACCCTTTTTGAAGTTTTCTTGGCAAGGAAAGTAGTCTGGCAGAAACCAGGCACAGACTGACACACAAAATGCTTACATGATTTAGACATAAAGAATGATATAAGAAGCAAATTAGTAGAACACGGAAGAGATTACTTGTTGGATCTATGGATAGGGAAGAGTTTATGACCAAACAAGAAATGGAGGAGTACACAGGAAATAAAATGGATAATTTTGATTACATAAAATTTAAAAGTTTGTACACAAACAAAACCAAAGAAGCTAAAAAGAGAAGAAAAGCAGAAAACTGGGAAATAATCTTTGCAGCAAGTTTCTCTAATAAAGGTCTCATTTCTAAAATATATAGAGAACAGAGTCAAATTTATAAGACTAAGAGCCATCCCCATTTAGTAACGGGTCAAAGGATATGAATAGGCAGTTTTCAGAATAAGAAAAACAGGCTATCAATAACCATATAAATTGTTCTAAATCTCTAATAATTTAACAGAAATTTAAACAACTTGGAGGTACCATCTCATATCCATCAGGTTGGAAAAGGAGAATGACAAATACTGGAGAGAACAGGTATATTAAAGCACTGCTAGTGGAACTGTGAACTTTTCTAACCATTTTGGAACTATGGCCAAAACGTTATTAAATTATACATACCCTTTGACCCAGTGACCCTGTTACCCAGTCTATACCCCAAAGAGGTGAAAAAGGATGAAAAGGGCCCATATGTTTAAAAATACTTACAGCAGCTTTTTTTTTGTGGTAGTAAAGAATTGGAAACTGAGGGGATATCCATCAATTGGGGAATGGTTGAACAAGTTATAGTAAATGAATGTGATGAATACTATTGTGCTGCAAGAAACACGAAGGGATGGTTTCAGAAAAACCAGGGAAGACTTGGACTCATGAAAAGTGAGGTAAGCAGAACCAGAACAATTTATACAGTGATGGCAGGAAATATTGCAAAGATAATCAACTTTGGAAGACTGATCCACACATGACTAACCCCAGTTCCAAAAGACTCATGATGACACATGTTATCCACCTCCAGAAAGAGAACTGACAGCCTCAGAGTGCAGATTGAAGCATATTTTTCTTCCCTTTTTGGAATATGGATAATGTGGACATTTATTTTGTGTGTCTATACATATCTGTAATGGGTTTTATTTTTCTTGCTTTCTCAATGGGGGTGTATTAGAATTTGCAACAGAAAATAAAATTAAGAAAAAAAGAAAAACCTATAGGCTGTGCAGAATGAGACATACATTTTTGGACAAGAACAATTTAGAGAATTTGTTTTGCCTGACTGTGCATATTTATTAAAAGGGTTTTGTTTTTCTTCTTCTTTTCAGTGTGGGAGAGGTAAAAGGGAGAGGAAATAAAGGCCTGTTAGTTGAAAAACCAAATTAAATTAAAAACAAACAAAAAGAAAAATCTATGGGCTTTACTAAGACTAAATTTGGGAAAATGGGACTTTTCCTGAAAGGTATTCTTAATATCTAATGTGATAACAATTTTGGACATGTCCAATATGGGAATTTGTTTTGTTTATATATATATATATATGTTATAAGGGTTTTGTTTTTGTTCTTTTCAATGGGATAGAGGTGGGAGAGAAAATAAATGCTAGTTAGTTGAAAAGCTAAGTTAAATTTAAAACAAACAAAAATAAAACCTATGGGTTAATAGCAAGGCTAAACTTAGGAAAGTGGACTGACGTCAAAATTACACTTAATATCTAATGAGATAACATTTTTTCATATGGCCAATGTGGGAAAATTGTTATGCATATTTGTTGCAAAGATTTTTTTTCCTCCTCCCCCCATCCCCAGGAGGGTTGAGAGAAAACAAAATGCTTGTAAATTAAAAAATAAAAAATGGAACGTGATATATAGGTTCCTAATGAAGCACTGAAGAACATACGTCACAATTCTGTGAGCTCAACGCCAGATTTTGTAAAAAACAAGTGACCGCGGCAAAAGGAAAACCTATGGCATATGAAAGTTGTTTTTTTTTTTCCTTATGGATGTAAATGGCTTTAAGGTTTACTGTGTAGGTCAATAAAATAGGTTATTTTACTTAGCTCCCATTGCTTTGCACAGCCCTGCAGTTCCTCATAACTAGCATGCCCGCAGACGGGCTGGATCTGTAGCAAGCCCCCCTACCCCCTCCACCGGGGTCGGAGGCTAAGCCTGGCGCGCGGCCTCCGACCAGCGAGGGCGCTGTTGCAGCGCGCTGTCCGGCCCAGCGCGGCTCCGCGAGTTCCCGGTGATGGGTATGGGGTTGGGGCGGGCGCGGGGCCGGCCGCGGCGCGCGGGAGGAGGCGGAGCCTCGGGGCCAACGTGACCGGCGGGTGTAGCTCCTCCGGCCAGCTCGGCACCTGAGGCTTCGCAGCTTGGCTCCCTTCTTCCCGCGCCGCGGCGCCTCTGCCGGTTCCCCGCAGCAGCCCCCATGGCCCCGTCCCGGCTGCAGCTCGGCATCCGCACCGCCTACGCGGCGGTCGGCTGTGTGACGGGTCTCTCCGCCTTCCTCGTCTGGACCTTCGTTTTCCCCCAGCCCGGGACCGCCGCTATGGGGGGCCTCGCAGGTACCCGGCGGGGGGGGGCGGGCGGGTGGGACCTTACTCGGCCTGAAGCTCTTCGCTCCCCCCAGCCCTCTGTGCCAGGGCGGAAACCCTCTTCCTTTCTCCCGCGGGGAAGGATGGAGGTCATCTTCCTCCGCTCCTCTGAAAGCACCCCGAGGACCCCTGGGACATCATGGGAGGGCTCATTTGCATATATCTGCATAGCGGCGATGGCTCGCGCCCTGACCCTTGGGATTTCGCTCTTCTGCAGCCTTCTACGCTTGGATGAGCCGGACCGGCCTTGTGCAGCAGGTCGCTGGCCTTCTCCACCATCCCATCCCACGCCTGCCTCCGTTTTAGGCTTAGCCTTCACAGCTGCTCTTAGCTAACCGGGGAACTGAAGTGGCGAGGGCTTCTGGTACCTCTCACACTTCTGGCTTTTGTAGATCTTACGCAGATTTTGTCTGTATAGATACTCACGGAACTGCCATTCTTTTCCTGGGGCCTAAGGCTTGTGACAGGAAACTGTCAAAGTGAGGCCTCTGCTGGGGATGATACCACCGGGGAGGGGAGAATTAAGCAAGTTCTTTTTGGATTTAGAAATGCCCACCTGGAGCCCAGGCCCTGTGGGTTGTCAGTTCAGTGTTGCCCAAGAATGTGGTAGGGTACCTTCCTTGGACTTAAGAGTAACACAGTTCTGCTGTGTTCCCTCAGGAATTCTGGTCAGCTGTGTTGACCTTGCTTATTGAGGTGGATCCTTGTGCAAAGAAAAGGGGTAGGGGGGTGGTGCCCCTGTGTGGTAAGAAAATCAGGAGGCTCTACATAGCCCCAACTTAATGTGGGATGTTGGGCAGCTGACTTTACATTGTGTCTGTTTCTTCATCCGTTAAAGGAGGGTAGCACCACCCACTTTATCTTACTGGAGGATTAAATAAGATTATCTATGGGAAAACACTTTGAACAAAGAATAACTTTGATTATGAATACTCAGATGCTCGGTCCGAGAGGTCTGAATGTCAGTCTAATGAAAAATGTGCTCTGAACTTTTCCCCTTTGCCCCTCCACCGGACCTGCAACTTGATTTGAAAGAGTTGCAGAGGAGAATCAGCTGTAGGGTGATGAGATCTAGGGGAAGGAAACCAGTTTCTAGCAATAGGGCAAGATTTCTAAGTTATCTCCCCCTCATCCCTTAAAAAGGGCCTGATGGACAAGGAGCTAAAACTTATTTAGCTTTGAGACCTTAAGCAAGTCACTTAACTTCATTAGGCCTTAGATTTTTCATTTTTAAAATGAAGGAATTGGACTAGGTGTCTGAGGTCCCTTATGATATAATTCTAATACCAACGCTAAAAATTTTTAATGTCTTAATATTTGCAGAAAAGAGTCTCTAGTTTGTACCTTGTACAAGTCATAAAAGGCAGAAGTGGGGCCCTAGGAAATGCTTTGACTCTCCCAGCAAATGAGTCTCTGGGATTATAAAATCCACCTTAATGTTATAGGTGTTTGCTGGTATATCTAGTGACCCATAATTGGGCACTAGGAGAAGAAGCTGCTTCTTGATAGTATTTGCATCCCATTATCCCTCTTTGCCTCCTAGATGTTAGGAGCCTTAAGGATGAGTGTAACCTCTGGGTCATCTTTTGAACAAAAGAAATTACATAGCTAGCTCCTTGACTTGAGATGTCATGGCTTCTGACACTTGTGCTGAGTCATAGGAGAGAAGCTCCAGCTTGTTTTCTCCTCCCTCCCCAGGGGCACATGTCCAGTGGTGCTGGCATGTGAAGCTGTCTGGGCATGATACCAGAGAGCAATGAGGGAGTCTTGCCAGACAGCATAGTAGTGGAAGGAGTCAGCTCTTGAGCTAGGTGGCATTGACCAAAAAGGGTACAGCAGGAGTGAAGGGCCAGGGCCTGGTTTTTTGGGACCTGCTTCACATCTGTAGGCAGAAAACATAGTTCTCACTTTAACATAAAAAAAGAATAAAAATTTACAAATGATCCTTTGGATCTAATGTATTGGGGGCTGAACTTGGCAGTATCATGTGTCCCTGGATCACATCTTCCCCACCAGGGGAGCTGGAGGGCAGTGGTTCTGGGAGAATATGATGTGCTAGGTTTGTTGCTGGGGCATCAAAATGATGCCCATATATACATTTTTTCTGATGGGTCAGATCTGTATGGAGTCATATGTGTGCTAACTAATGCTTCCCATTGATCAGCCTCTTTTTTTGTCGAGAATAATTTGACAGTTACCATGTTTTCCCTTGTACACACAGCTTTTTTGTACATATGTGTATGCCTAGAATGGGCATTTTTACCTATGACACAATATGGGTTCCTGTGGAAATTTCCTTACTTGGGTGAAGTGGAGCAGTTTGGGAGGGGGAGATACCAATGGCTTTTGTCTCTTTTTATGTTGACTTCTTGCCTCTTTTATACTTTAAGAAATGAGTGTTGGGAGGGGTGCATAGGAGGTGGGTGTCATCTTCTTTCGTCTTTCCCCCTTCTTAAAGTTCACGTCCCATGAGCTCCATGGTCAGCATCTCCATTGGTCCCTTACTTAGCAGTTTGTAGTTCCAAAAAACACTGAGTCATGGGAGAGCAGCTCTCATGTCCTCCCAGGCTCTCTAATCTTTGCTGGAAAACTTGGAGTTGTTGACTGGATTCTTCCATTGCAATCACATCCTTTGTGGATCCTTTCGGACCACGAAGGAGAATATCCCTGAAACGGTGGTCCATTGACCCAAATAATGTTCTTTTTCTGAAACAGTGTTGATGGCATGGTAGAGAAATGCCAGGTCTGAGTCTAGTCTGAATTTCAGTTATAATACAGTTCCTCTTCCCTGTCCTTATCTGCAATCTAGTGCTTCTTGGTGGCAGTAGAGGGATACTAATTTGTGGCCTTGGCTACTAACTGGCCTAGTGACTGGAACTCTCCCTCAGGTGTGAAACTTCCTTCTCTAAAGGTACTGAAACTCTATGGGAATCTAGTAGCCTGGATGGCTCTGCCAATACCTTGCCTACCCTCTTTTCCTCTGTGTTTTAAAATTATTTTTTATTATGAGCAAACATCAGCAAACATGAACATTTCACTATATGATGAAAAACAAAAATGTGGATTGTATATGAAACTCCTTTTAGGTAAAATTCTAAAATATCATGTGTGGTTTTTTGTTTGGTATAGTTCAAGTTTAATATGGTAATGTCAGCATTACTCTGCTTGTCTGTCTCCTTCTGAACTTCCTTCTGTTTTCTTCTATTTGTTTTTTTAATGATTCATTGATTTTTCTTTTTTGTCAGTATCACTATCACTCCTTTTCCACTCTTTCCACTACCTCCCAGCACAAAGGAAAATAAAAGCCCTCCCTTGTTAACAGATTCACCCGTTAGCTATCTGTGGAAATGTGTGTCTCGTTGTACACCTCTCATCCATCCTACCTCTTTCACATCAGTTTTCTGGAGTGAAGATTGGTCATTGAATTGATCAGAGTTCTCAAGTCTTTCACAGCTGTTTTTCTTTACAATGTTGTAGTTACTGTATAAATTTTTCTTTCCTCATGTCTTTGATGGCTATAGAACTCTGGGGCCTTAATCACATTCCGAGGATTGTTGCTAAGCAACTGGCACTGCCTGGCACAGAATGATCCTGTTGTGTTGATCTGGTGGCTACTGTCATCCTAGGGAAAATGCCTCCCCAGGCTCTGAAGGTCAGGTTCAAAGAAAGGTGGTGGCAGTGTGTGTGGGCATGGGCCCATATTTTCTTTCCCAAATTCTAACCCTAAGGGTCTCTCTAAGTATTGAAGAGGAGCCCTGTAAGATATGTGGCCTGAACTATTCAGACCTGTCTCTCTTAATCTTTGAGAGAGGCAAGGCCAGGGCCTATTTGACAGGATGAAGTCAGGAAATTTAGTGAGAGCTTCCCATGAAATGAGGGCGCGCACCTGTGTGTGTGTGTGTGTGTGTGTGTGTGTGTGTGTGTGTGTGTGTGTGTGTGTGTGTGTGTGTGAGTGTGATAGAGCTGAGGAGTGGGCTGTTAGAGGGAGCAGGGATTTCTGGTTTCTGTCCCACAAATGCTGTGATGGTCATTAGTGAAGCCCCTGAAGGAGTAGGTACTGGTGTTGGGAGTAGTTTTTGAAGGGAAGGGAACCAGGAAGGTTTTAGAAAAGAAAAGGAGGAAGGTGTGAGGTCCCAAGGGGCAGAAAAGGGAGAGGTACTTAGCCACATAGCTTCAGGGTCTCCTAATCAGCCTAATCTCTAGAGCTTTCCTCTTTTAGAGATAGTGAGGCTAAAGGGGCTTGTCTCCTGCCACTTCAGGTAGTGGGAGTTGCCTTGGCTACCTCCTGCCCATACAAGGCTACCTATGGATCTGTGGTGTTCAAGCTTCCTGTAAGGAGGGCCAGGCTGACACTGTGCCCCTTCTCCAGGTGTTCTGGCGCTTTGGACTCTGACAACACACGTGATGTACATACAGGACTACTGGCGCACCTGGCTCAAGGGCCTTCGATGCTTCCTGCTTGTGGGCATCTTCTTCTCCACTGTCTCCATCACCGCATTCTGCACCTTCCTTGTCCTGGCCATCACTAAGCATCACGGTGAGGGCCTAGAGTCTGGGAGGGTATGCAGCTGGAGTGAAGTGGGCATAGGGGAGAGGTCAAACAGGAGGAACACTGTAAGACCAGACTCAAGACAAGCCATGTGTCAAGCAGTGATAGTGTCTGTAGTGCCCGTTGACTGGGTAAGACTGAATTAACAGAGAATTGACAGGTTTGTCTTGAGCCTAGAGCACATTCCACTCTCCTGAGATTACTGGGGTGTGGTTGTTGTGCAGTATAATGATGCACATTTATGTACTGCTTTAAGGTCTGCAGCACATGGGTTTGTTCCCTTGATGCAGTCCAGTGCTAGAAAACAAGGTTTGGGATAAATATAAGGCAGGGTGACTCAAGCATGCTAACCGCAGACTTAAGGATAAAGAGCTATAACTGGCCAGCCTCAGATCCATCTTCCAGATGCCCGGATCATCTTTACTAACTCAGCTTCTCCATCACACTTTGTCCCTACCCTCTTTATCTGGACCAGAAGATACTCATCAGATTTGGGTCTTCCTGTTGGGTTGGTTCCAAGACATAAAGGGCATCATGCAACAGGATCTGAGGAGGGGTTGTCTTTTGCCCTCTATACGTTGGCTCCCCTATTCTTGAGTGTTGGCAGACAAGATAGCATTATGAGACAGGACCTGGCATCATCTTTGGATCTCTTGTAACCATCCTTTCCTTGCTTCCTACAGGCTTGACAGATCCCACGAGCTACTACCTCTCCTGTGTGTGGAGCTTCATCTCCTTCAAGTGGGCCTTCTTGCTCAGCATATATGCCCACCGCTACCGAGCCGACTTTGCTGACATCAGCATCCTTAGTGACTTCTGACCTTGACTAATTAGCCTCCCCAGTGGGGTGGTTTTTAGTGATTGGACTCAACCTCTGAGAAGCAGAGTTGTTATTTCTGTGCTCCTTTTGTTGGGGGCTCAGGAACCATGGCAGAGGATATGCTGGTGGTGGTGGTGGTTGGGGGGGAGGGGCAAGGAGGAGGGTCTCCTAGGACACTTTTCCTCACCATGTGAGCCTTATTTCTTTATAAGGTGTCTGGTGTGGGGAAAGGCCTTGCTGCTCTGCTTCCTGGCCTATCTAGGGAGGGAATGCTTTGTACTTTTTCATATGGATCTATTTTCTTATCATAAGGTAAGCTCTTTTAAAGTGGGGAAGGAAGCAACAGGGTTAGAAGAAGGCTGTGGATGTGTGTTGGGGACAAGGGCCAAGAGATGGGTGGAGCGAGGGGTAGTTTAGGTTCCTTCTATCACCAAGCTTGAAAAAGTCCTTCCCTTAACTTTTTATAAGGGCAGGGATTGGGCCTGAAGAATATTTTGTCAATGAAGCTATTGGGGGTTCCTGAGAAGAGACTTTTCCCAGCTTCCCCATTCCCTGTCCCCAAGAAGAGCCTGCATTTGGCTTTACTCTTTCCCTGTATCTTGGGGAATGGACAAAAGGCTGTTTTCCTCCTTTTAGCCTCCCAAAAGGTTTTCCCTTCTCTAGGGACCCTGGGGGTTAGGCAGTAGTCCTGTAGCCCAGGGTAGTGCTCTCTTGGGAAACCTGAAATGGGCACAGATGTATTAGCAAATGCTAAAGAGATTTGGGAAGATGGTAAAATAGCTCAGGCTGGGAGTAATGTTTTTTCCAGGTCAACCCACATGTGCACATACCACCTTACACCCTCATCTATTCTCCATCCAGTCCTACCTAGGCCACCTTCCTGAGGTTGAGGTTCGGGCAGGGGAGGATGCACAGTGTTGCAGGGGAGGAGGCTTTGGAGACTGTATTGGGGCTAAACCTCTAAGGTGGAATTCTCCCCCTAGCCTGCCACAGGTCCCCTGCTTTCTTTCCTTCCCCTAGCGCTTTTTATGTTTTTTTCCCTACTTCTGGACAAAATAGCTGCTTTCTAATGCTATGCCCTTAACCCAGGGGCCTTTAATAAGTTCTAAGGGTCTGCTGTTAACATTTTTACATCGTATAGGCATTGTGCATGCTTTGGTTTTTAGCTGTTTCCTCCCCATTCCTTAAACTAGTTCTTGTGCCCACCCCAACCTCAGTCATATTTCCATGTCACTGTCACTTTGACAAAAATACAACAAACAGCTGCTTTATCACTCAATGGCCTCTGGGTGTCACTTGTGTGTTGGAGAGCTCCAAAGGGGACTTGAGGGTAATGCAGAATAAAGTCATCAGAGGCTGGGGGCATATCCTCATCTCCTCCTAGATCCTTATCCTTTTTTTTAAATTCCAGGCAAGGATATTTATGGCTTGGAGCATTAAGTAGCCAGGCTACTGGAGTCAAGAAGACTCAAGTTCAAATCCTGCTTTATACACCTCCTAGGCATGTGACTCTGAGCAAGTCATTTAACTTCTTCCTCATTTGTCAAATGGGGATAATAATGCCACCTTCCTCTCAGGGCACTTGTGAGAATAAAATGAGATAATATTTGTAAAGTACTTTGTAAACCTCAAAATGCTACATAAATGCTAGTTATTAGTAGAAGGGGAAGGGAACAAGCACTTATTAAGCACCTATTATGTACCAAGCACTGTGCTAAACACTTTACAAACGTTATTCAAACTCCACAACAATCCTGTGAGGTAGGTGTTATTATTATCCCCATTTTACAGATGAGGAAACTGGGTCCGACAAAGGTTAAAGGAGTGACTCTCCCAGGGTCACACAACTCGTGAGTATCTGAGGCTGGATTATAACTCAGGTCTTCCTGACTCCAGGCCTGGCACTCTACCCACTGCTCCGTGGAGCTGCCTATGTTATATGATGATAACATACGTTATTGTACATATTATCAATATACTTTATTCTAGACTTATATATGATTGAATTTTAATGTATTATTAGGACCAAGGTAGCCTGGGCCTGCCATGGTGCCCATTATTTGTTCTTCATTCTCAAGGGGCCAGAAGAAGAAGGGGAAAGGAAGAAAGAACTGGGGCTTTTCAGCTCAGGGTGGAAGGAAGGATCTCTGCCTTACCTTCTTCCCTCCCCAGCAGGGTTGTGTGCAGGTAGGAACGATATGTACCAGAACTAACTTTGTAACTTACTGTCCCCCCCACCAGGCTGAGTGCCCCACAGGGCTTAGGCCCATGGTGACTGGCAGCATTTAATTTCTTTACTTAATGCAGTGAGCTTCCGAGAGCCATTGCCTTACCAGTTTTTCTTTGTACTTCAGGCATATAATGAGCACATAAATAATCAGTCCCTCCCTGACACTGCACTCTGTATATGGAATAATGTCTGGTCAAACACATACAAGATATAGGGGAAATGCTAATGTCTCTAGGTGATGGAGAATCCACCTTCCTCTGGCATAGTGAACTAAGCATTGGTTTTTGGAAATTGAGGTCCTGGGTTCAAATCCTGGCTTTGCCACTTACTACTGTGTGACATTGGGAAAGTCACTTAACCTCTGGACTTTTGTTCCTCACCTGTAAAATGAAGGGACTAGGTGAAGATACCTTCCAGTTATGGGTGCAAAAGAGCTGACAGAACTCCTCTCAGAAAGATGGGCTGGTGCTGGCATCCACAGATTGGGGGAGAGTGGGAGTGGAAGGGAGGTACTGGTTAAGCAAAGATTGGAACCAACCTGGGTATTTCCAGAAAGGCAAGTATGAATGAAGAAGAAAGGCAAGAATGGCTACAGAATCTCCAGATTTCTCTTCTATGTCTGACTAGATCTCTACTCCCACGTACATATTCACACGTGTGAGAATATGCACACTTATGCACTTTCTGGACATGTTGTGCACAACACTTAAACCAATTCACCACTAGTCTTATGCAGTTTTAAAGCAAATAAACATTTATTCAGATTTTTCTTTTTCTTTTTTCTTAAACAAAAACATGCACATACACAGGAGTTTTGTGGAGGAGACATACATGCGCACACACACAAATACTTCTGGCCCCAAGCTGGAGCTAGGAAGCCCCTGTGCTGATGTCCCCAGGAGCAGCCCTTCTCACTGGCCCACATCTTTACCTCACCTCCTTCCCTTTAGCTAAGGCAGTTCTATGTGGGGACAGGATGCAAGCCTTAGGATGGGAAAGCTAAGGCTCCCTCTAAGTTATGTTGTATCCCAGAGAGAAGATAAGGGAGTTGGCACCATCTGCTTGGGGGAGCAATGGGGTGGGGGAGAGGGACAGCATGCTCACTCCCCAGGATACTGAGATGGTTGAATCAAGGTATACACAGTGCAGGCACTGAAGATGGGGGTGGGGTGGAGAATTGTCTAACTAGCAACTCTTATCAGATTGTGCTATGTCTTAGTGCCTGGCAAGGGCATCCCTGAAAGCCCAGTAAGTTTGGGGTGGAGAGGGGTAGTAGAGAGATGACAGGATATCTAATCATGCACAGGGAAGAGGAGACCCCTGAAGGCCTCACAATGGACCTGTCTTCTCTTGAGCTCAAACTTCAACAAAGATTGAGATTTCACATTTCCATACAGACCTTAAGGCTGTGTGGCGGAGGGGCTGGGGCCCCTTGGGTGGAGATAGTGGTTAGGTTAGGGGTGGGTTGAGACATGGCAGCCAAGGCTCTTGTCAGACTCCTAGAGAAAAGTGGTCTCCTCCTGTGGGCCAGAGGTCCTTGTAGGCCATGCTCCAGAGGGCTAGAGGAATCTGCCCTTGGAGAAGTCCAGGGGTGGGACAGTGGCTGAACACCACTCCCTTATCTCTCTAACTTAGTTCCTTTCTGGAGACTTTTCCCTGTTCCCCTCCTTAGGGCTTGGGGATATTCCCAAGTTGTCTGGGGTGACTGTCAAGGGAGGAGCAGGGCTGGCAGGCATCAGACCAGGACCATTAGAATCTGAAACCTCAAAGACTAGACATGGTGGCCATTGGTTAGAAGATCCAGGTCTGAAGGGCAGGAGTGGATGGTGGATTGGTTTGTCCTGAAGCCTTAGAGATTCATAGGCTCCTCCTCTTCCTCCATCAGCTGCTCTGAGGGCCTAGTTTGGGAGGGAGAAGAGGCAGAAATTGGCTACAGTTGGCGAACTCGGAGAGGGAAGGCTGAGGTCAGGGGGAGACCCTGCCATCTCTGAGTTAGGCACTGAAAACAGGAGGAGAAAAGCAAGCAAAGGTTAGGACTGACAGAGTCTAGGTGTACTCAAGAGAGAAGACTGGAGGGCTGTGAATAATACAGATAGATTCCAAAGTCCAGACTAAAGAGGCTGTTGGTGGTACAGAGTAGGGGAGTTACCTCTTTTCTGCCAGAATGCCCACGGAGAGTGAGGCCAGTGCTGACACTGTTCCACTTCTTCTGTGTCAGCCATTGTCACCGAGGGGACCCAAGAATCTGGACTGGAGGCCAACCACTGCATCGAACCCCAATACTTACCTGAAATAAGAGGCTGAGTAAGATTCAGGGCTGATTCTACACATCCTGATCATGAGTATGGAAACACACCCAAGGGCTGGGTGTCTTGAGTTCTGCAGAAAAAGGTCTGTAGCTTCAGACATTAACATAAGCTAGTCCTCAGGTCACCCTTTCCTCCCCTTAAACTCCACATGTGCACCCATTTTGCACTGCTTCCCAGCTCCCAGATAAGATCTGCAATGAAAGCAAACCTAAGAAACCATAAAGAAGAGCATGGGCACAGGTTTAGAGGTTGATGGGACAGCAAATGCCAATGTGGAAAGGTACGAATGATGGAGAAGTTATCAGTTTTTAACACAAGTGACAATGTGGCTTGGACTGCTGTGCCCATTCAGCCCAGTGGACTCAGAGGGGCTTCCATAGCTTTTCCAGCTTTGTAAGGTTTGTGTCCTTGCCCTGCTTCAGGCCTGGGACTCATTAGGTAAATCTGTCCAGGAAATGCTTTCCCAAAGCCCCCTGTACTGCAACTGAGAAGGCTGCTCTGTTGCCCTATCCCCACCCTTTTCTAGGACTCTTCCTAAAAGCAGCAATGGGTCAGCTTGTGGACTTCAATACCTATAGTACACGTTTTGGAAACACGTTGGGAAAATGGATTGGTCCTTAACTCCCCAAATCCACACATTACACAAGTTTTTGAAGTCTCAGGAACATTTACACATCAATTCCCAAATCAGACAGGACCTAGGACCCTTGTTAAAAGGTCTAAGCTCTGCCTAATTGGCAAAGGAATACTTGCCACCAGAGGCATAGGACAGCCTCCACACAGTCTCAATTTGAGGGAATGAGTAGATCACACCATTGTTTTTAGGTAGCCTTGGGGGAACCCTATGTTGTGTTCCATTGTCTAGTACCTACAGCCTAGCAAAACTCCCATGGAATGGGTCCCCGCATGAGAAGGTTTTTTTTATGCCCTCTCTGACCTTCTTACAGGGCTGTCCTATCATCTCTTTACTCACTGTGCACCCGGATCACAGCTTCCAGGGATCGAATAGCATTTAAGTTGGGTTTCTGTTTCCAGCTCTCCTCAGAGAGGGGATCCACCTACAGGAAATGTACATACAGTCACCTACAGGGACCAGATACCTTACCCTCTCCCATACCTAGAGCCTCCTGGGTTCTTGGCCTTGACCTGGACTGTACATGCAGTCCCCTTTCAGATTCCAGTCATCCCCATTTCTTTGCCTTAAGAACCTATCTTCTCCTCTACCCAAGTTGGGTGTGGAGAAGTGTCTCACCTTGTTTCCTAGCAGGGCAGTCACACAGGCTTCAGAGGCATCACAAATGGCTGTGAGATCATGGCCACCCTCCAAGGCCAAAACCACTGCTCCTCCTGCCAAGCTCATCAGTTGCTGTGTCATGTACCCAAAACCTGGGATGGGAATGGATGGGGACATGGAAGCAGAGGCTTCTTCTGCCTCTGTCTCTTCCCTGCTTGACTATTCCTGCCACTGCCTGCGGGCCTTTGTTCTCTAAGATGTCTCCTAATTACGACTGTCTCCCAAGGCCAAGCTGGTTTCCCCCAACCTTGTGATTGCCTCCTAAGGGCTGCCAGTTCAACCTGGGACGCACATCCTTGGGAGAAGGCTCTATTGCTGATTTGTTTTAACTGCTAGATCGTGGCCTCAATCCTAGTAGTGCCCATAGTTCTACAGGATGGATAGAAAGATGAATTGATAAGAATAGGTCTAGGTTAACAGGTCACTAGGATGCTCAGGGGACTTGGCCCTAAAATCTCCCCTAACCTCGAGTGTGACAAATTCATCATGCTCATAGGCACAAGCTGACCGAGGGTCATATCCCTTCTCCCACTTCCCACTTTTTATGTTTCAGTCTCAGGATGAACAGAATCTCTTCTTCCCAGTGTAGAAGTCAGTCACCCCTTGAGAATCTTCTTACACTTGGCAGAGACACGGTAGCCTCCCAGAGGTGGGGGGTGGCCATCTGCAGCATCAAACCCAGCCGACACCAGGACCAGGTCAGGAGAGAATTCTCGGGCGATAGGCATCACAACTGTTCTGTGGGAGCACATCGTATTCTCAGGGGCCATTTGGGAAGGGTGATATTGGGGTGCAAAAGGGGACATTACTAGGGCAAGGGGCAATATGGAGCCTCAGAACCTGGTTAAATTTGGCCCTAGCGACCAGGACCATGGGCCCTGAGAAAATCAGCAGGGGCACCCATCGTCTCTGGACTCAGTATGGAGAAAACCATAGCTCACACAAATATTAGATTCTCCCAACTGAGAAAAAAGTCCAAAGCTTTTGAGGGTCGGTTTTCCCTCCCACTCTCCCACTGTTGGGTTGTCCAAATATGTCTCTCTTTCTCCCTTCACTAAACTTGGCCTATCCTATTCTTAAATAGATTTTTAAAAAAATTTAGGCATTCCTGGGGCCTTTTACAACGTGCTAAATTCTCCAATCTTAAATATCCTATACTTCCAACAATCAAGGGACTATAAAATTCTTCCCTCAAAGCTCAATTCCTTCACAAAGCTTTTTTTGACTAACCCTATGCACCTCTAATAGATAGCTCTTAATTTGCATGAAGAAACTGAAGCCGAGAGAGGTTAACTGACTTGCTCAGGATCACACGATTACTAAGTGTCTGAGGCAGGATTTGAATTTGGGCCTTCCTGACTTCAAGCAAGCCTAGCACTCCATCCTCTGGGCCACCCAGCTGTGTCTATACAGTGACTGCTCAATAGGTAGCTGATTGCCTGTCTAACCTGGAGCTGTTGGAGGAACAGGCAAGAGAGGGAGGTCCACTTCAACCTGTCTTTATTTTATGTCCCAAACCTCCTTAGAAATCCTGTCACTCTGAAAACTGACCTGAAGGCTGCCAGGTATTCAGGATCTCCCATGGGTGGGTCAAGGCCTCCAGCCCAGGCAACATTGATGTTGAAGCCTTCTCCATTGCCAGCCCCGACCTGCAACGTGAGGCGGCGAAAGATGAAAGAAATCAAAGGGGTATCAGAGACTCAGTGTTGGAAAGAACTTGAAAGACCATCTAGTTTAATCCTCCTAGGGAAGAAAACTAAAGTTAATTAATTGGGACTAGAACTCAGGTCCCCTGATTTTCAGTCTCAGCTCCTGCCAAGCCATTCATGTTGAACCAGACTCTTTAAGCAGAGGACTAATGCTCTCATCTATCACATCAAGAAGGGAAATGTCAAACTCGGTGTCATCTTTGACTCCTCACTCTCACTCTTCATATCCCACCAGTTGCCAATTTCTATCATTTCTACCTTAACATTTCTTGTTAACATGCCCCCTTCTCTCCTAAAACAACGATTATCCTCTTGCAGGCCCTCATCACCTAATGCCTGAACTGTTGCACTAGCCTCCCTGCCTCAACTCTCTCCGCATTCCAGTCCATCCTCCAATCAATGCCAAAGTGATCTTCCTAAAGCACAGGTCTGACCACATCACCCCTCATCCCCACCCCATTTGATAAATTCCTCTGGCTCCCTATTACCTTCAGGATCAAACCTAAAATCCTGTTTGATTTTTTAATGCCCTTCATCATCTGGTCCCTTCCCATATTTCCAGTAACTCCCCTCCATGTACTTTGCAATCCCGTGACACCGGCCTCCTTCCTCCTCCTCCTCACACAAGACATTCCATCTCCCGACTCTCATATTTTCACTAGCTGTTCCCTGTGCCTGGAACTCTCTCTTTCCTCATCTCCACCTCCACCTCCTGAGGCTTCCTTAGTTCCTTTCAAGTCTATGTAAAAGTCTCATCTTCTGGGAGGAGCATTTCCTAGTCCTCCTTTATCTTCGTCTGTCCCTATCTTGTTTGCACACGGTTGTTCGCATCATGTCTACGCCATTAGTCTGTGAACTCTATGGGAGCCGGACCTGTTTTTTGCCTTTCTTGTATCTCTAGTGTTTAGCGTAGTGCCTGGCACATTGTTGGCACTTCATAAATTATTTGTGACTTGTCACCTACTTGGCAAAGACCCAGAAGAGTAAGCCGTCATTGAAATTGGGGTGTACTTTTGTTCGTCTGTTGATATTGCCTTCCTTTATGCTTTGTTTTATGATACCTTGTTCCTGAAGAATGGCAGATAAACTATTTTTACTATACTAAGGCAGCAGCTTGTGATTTAAAGAATTCCTGGGGGGCAGCTGGGTGGTGCAGTGGATACAGCACTGGCCCTGGAGTCAAGAGGACCTGAGTTCAAATCTGGTGTCACACTAGCTGTGTGACCCTGAGCAAGTCACTTAACGCCCCCCACCCCCCACAAACACCCAGGGCTCCTGACTTTGCCAGGAAAAAAAAATAAGAAAGAAAAAAATTCTGAAGGGATCACATGAAGTGTGGTGGCAAGAACATTGGACTTGATGTCAAATGATCTGGATTTGAGTCCTGACTCTGCTATTATGTGATTCTGAGCAAATTGTATATTTGGGCTATAGTTTCCTCAAATATAAAACGAGAAGATTGGACTAGATGATCTCTAAGGTCCCTCCTGGTGCCATGTAATCTGTTTGGTTCTATGTAATTTGTTTTGTGTGACAAAGTAAAGTCTGATGATAGAAACAGACACCTCCTAATTTGTCAATTTTTTTGGGGGGGGGTAAGGCAATCGGGGTTAAGTGACTTGCCCAGGGTCACAGCTAGTAAGTGTTAAGTGTCTGAGGCTGGATTTGAACTCAGGTCCTCCTGACTCCAAGGCCAGAGCTCTATTCACTGCACCACCTAGCTGCCCCCTAATTTGTCAAATTTTAAATTCTGATTTTGCATTTTGAGTTTTCTTAAAGTGGAACATTCCCATATTAACCGGCAGGTGCTACAAGTGACATGGGCCTGTTCCTTCCCCTCAAATAGCTCTCCAAATTAGGGCGATAACTCAATGACACTGCTTTTTTAGAGTGATGAAAGTGAGGAGGGAGCAGCCCAAGCAGTGCAGATAAACATTTGAGGAATTAGAATCAGACAGTAGAGAGGGAATGAAATCCCAGGCACATTAGAAAAGAGAATGCCTCTGACCCAAAGATGGTGGTGGTGTTATATAGTCAGTTTCCCATAGCTGCCAACTATTAACTTCCAAATTTTCTCTTTCTACTCCCCTTTCCCTGCCCCCCACCAGATGGCCACTTCTCATCCTTTATCAAAAAAATCAAGGAGTCCACTGTGAGATCCTTCTTCCTTGTCTGACTCTTCAAAACCTTTATGCACCATTTCTTATTCTCTCCTCCTCTGCCCTAGTCTCTGAGCAAGAGGTGGTTCTTCTTGCTAAAGCCAGCCATACTTGTGCCTTTCCTCCCATGCATTCTTTTTTTTTTTTTTTTGGTAAGGCAATTAGGCTTAAGTGACTTCCCCACGGTCACACAGCTAGTAAGTGTCAAGTGTCTGGTCCGAGGCCAGATTTGAACTCTGGTCCTCCTGACTGCAGGGCCAGTGCTGTATCCACCGCGCCACCTAGCTGCCCCCATCCCATCTATTCTGTTCTTCTGTGACAGCTTGCCCTTTTTACTTTTTATCAGTCTCTTTCCTTCTCTTATCTTCAGTTCCTTCTTATCCACTAGTCCCTTTCCTCCTAAGTTCTCTCCATCCTTAAAAGGCTTTCACTTGACCCTGCCATGACCCTGAGCACTACATATGGTACTATATATCTTTTCTTCCTTTCACCTGCTCTTTAAACTCAGCCATTTCTAATGTTACCTAATCTTTAACATTATGTAATGTTATCTAAGGTTATCACTGTCCTTCTAGCCGCCCAGTTGCACAACCCCAGAATCATCTTTCACTCTTGCTTTTCCCCTCACTCTCCATATTCAATCAGTTGCCAAGACTGGACGATTCTTCCCCTTCTGCTTCCACAACCTCTCTTGCACCTGTCTCCTTTCTACTCAGATGACTTCACCCTAGTTCAGGCTCTCATCACGTCTCGCCTCGACTATTGCAATAGTCTCCTAATAATAGGTGTCCATTGTCTCTGCCTTCTGTAATCCACCTTCCATACAACTGCTAACATAACAAATCTAAAACACAGATCTGAGCGTGTCACTCTCTTGTTCAAGAATACTTCAGTGGCTTCTACAAAAGACAAACTCCTTAACCTTGCATTTGAAGCCCTTCTTAGTCTGGTTTCCATTTACCTTCCCATACTTATTTCCAACTACTCCATTTCAGATATGAAACATTCCAGTCAAACTGGATAACTAGCTGTTTTCTTGAACTCAGCATTTAATTTCCCACCTCTATGTCTTTGCAGACAGATGTATCTCTGCTAGGAATACATTCTCTCCTCGCTGACCCCTCTTAGAATCCCTAGCTTCCTTCAGGATTTAGCTCAGATGCCAACTCCTAATCAAAATCCTTCCTAATCCCCACATCTGTGCTCTCTCCTACCTCAAATTATCTTGTATATACTTGTACATATGTTGTACCTTCCGATTAGATCAACAGCTTGAAGGCAGGAACTGTTTCATTTTTGTCATTGACAGTCCTTTGTTCAGTTTCATTTGTGTTTGACTCTTCATGACCCCATTTGGGAGTTTCTTGGCAAAGATACTGGAGTGGGTTACCATTTCCTTCTCCAGTTCATTTTACAGATGAGGGAACTGAAGCAAACAGGGTAAAGTGACTTACCCAGGTCATACAGCTAGTAAGTGTCTGAGGTTGGATTTGAATTCAAGTCTTTCTGACTCCAGGCCTGACTCTAACCGTTATGCCACCCAGCTGCCTTAATATCTCTAGCAGCGAGCATATAGTAGGCACTTAAAATGTTTATTGAATTAGACTTAAGTCAACTATTGTACCCAAGGAAACTCAACATACCTGAGGTAAGGAGATCATACCTGGATTTTGGCTGAGACCAGATTTAAACATCGAAAGCCTACCCCAGACTGATCCCTCCTTCTTTACCTCTTGTATCCTTTTTCAATGTTTCTTTACAGTGCTTGGGCTGCCCCTGCCCCAGTCTCCCTGCTCTAAAGAAACAGGGTCACTGACACATCTTGCTATCTCAGAAAACCCTCTGAGAATACAGGCACAAGAGATAGAAATTTCTTGTAACTTAGAAAGACTCAACCCAGAGAGTTCTACAGCTTTCCCAAGTTCAGCTCCCTAGCAAGGTAATTCTCTATCCTTCTAGTCTCTACCCCCAAGGAGGTGATAATCACTGGAAAAGGGGTCATTTCTTTGGATTTTCTCCCTTTCTCTCTTTCCCAATCAGTTTACTCTCATCCTTCCATCTTACTGACAGGGCTAAAGTCCTAGGAACTACAAGAAGTTAAGGACAAGGAAGCTGACTGCCTACAGGAGGATGAATCATCCTGTTTCCACTCCTTTGCATCAATACTGATGAGCCAATAGATGGGAGGAGGGGCTCAAATGTTACCTCATCAACAGCCCCACTGCCTGGAAAGAAATTGCCATCATCATGTCGATGTAGAGAGATGTAGAGCACGCTGGGGTCCTCATAGAAGGTTTGCTGAGTTCCATTGCCATGATGAACATCCTGTTTTTGGTGAGATGAGCACAAGTGAGGTAGTGAAGGGTCTAAGAGCTAAATAATGGAATGGAGAGAAAGGGACTGTAATTGGGCCAGCAATTAATATGTGACCATGAGAACACTCAAGGCCATGTGATATAAATGGCTGCCCAATATACCAATGTGGAGAAAGCATAAAGGCCCAGGTACAGAGATAGGGAAGAAGAGCAGCTGTAGTTATTACTGGCAGAAGCCCTCTTCTACTTTAAATCCTAACCCCACACCGCTGCACACGGAAAGCAGCTAGCCTATAAAAACCAGCCACAGGGAGGCCCTGACACTGATGACCTGAATTCTGACTACCTATGTCTGCTTAAGCAAAGCAAATTACTGTTATAGGAAATATTGTTGGGAGTCAGTGTTAGGATATTCCCAGGTCATGTGACTCAGGAAAATCCTTACCTGAAGTACTGGAATCCCACATCCAAGTCTCTTAGTTGCTGTGTGTCCTTGGGAGCCTGCCTACTTGGGTTTGGGTTTTTTAGAGAACAGTGTTTGTCCATGGGAGTCCAGCAAAGTCAGGAACTCCGGGTGTGTGTGGGGGGGTGTCGTTAGTCAGTGTCTGCTTTGCTCAGAAGGATTAGGACTGGTCAGCTTCCTATGGATGGTTGCTGCTAAACTCTTGCCACTAAACCTGGGCTCAGTCAGTTCTTGTTTAGAAGTAGAATTCAGGGGTACCCTTCATCTCAGCTATTCAGGGAGGACCTCTGGCAAAGAAGTCAATACGGAGTCCTGGCTCTGCTGCCTAGCATCTAGGCGACCACTGACAATTCTCTTAGCCTCCCTGAGTCTCACTTCCTTCATTTGTAAAATGGGACTAACATTATTGGTGCTACATATTTCTTGGGGTTGTTATGAAGAAAGCACTTTGAAACCAGAAAATTCTCTATTCTTAACAGCACACCTGGAGGAAGATAAGGGAGAAACACCTGGTGGGCTAAGAATGTTAGACTGTCAGGAAACCAGTGCTTTATCACCAGTGATTGATCAATCCTGGGTAAGTTACTATATCCTTCTTGGGCATCAATTTGGTTGTCTATATTTATCTCCTTTCCTTTCCTTTTTTTTTTTTAAATTTTCCAGTGCTAGAGTGAAGCTATAATGAGATCCCAGGAAAGAGAGTTTAAGCTCTAAGGAGAGAGATATGAAAGACACATGAAATAGGCTTTAGAGGAATAACTGTCTTCTTAATGCTGGTGAAAATTCACTGCTACTACTGTTATATACTGCTATAACAGTGGTTGTTATACCACCATAATAAGTAGGACTTGGGGTGGTGGTGGTACTCTCATGAGGAGTGGGGGAGAGTAAGTGAATCACAAAAAAACCTAGAGAAGTAGATACATTCAGATACATACATATGAGCCCAGAAAAACAACCTCACACTGGGCTAAGGTTATGTTAGTTACAAATGCTTTGCAAATGAGCTAAAAGCTCCTTCCTAAAAGAGAAACAAGAACTTAATAGACAACACCAATTAGGGAATGGGAGTGGGGTCAGTTTTGACATAGGAGGAGATGAAAGCCTATTTCTATCTCTGGGAAGGAGACAGGCTCCAGGAAGGATGGTGATCCTAGTCAAGCCTGCATGACCACTGGAGAAACTAGACCCAGATGCCTAGTGGATGGAAGTAGGGGGGAAATAACTTAAGTTTCACCCAAGGGTAGAGATCTTTCAGGTGGGGTGGAAGCAAAAGATAGGAAGATTCTCATAAACCCTGGCGGCCAGTCTATGGTTACACCAGTTAACCTTGGATCCATGATTTTTTAAAAAGTTGATAATTGTATTTCAATATAATTGGTTTTCTTTGCACTCTTTGGTATTTTATTTTATTAATTTAAAAATATTGTTCTGAGAAGGGGTCCATGACACAAAAAAGCATAAGAACTCTTTGGTTTAGACTACAGATATCACATGATAAGGATTCTATGTTTTGTAAATCATTTCTAAACTTAAAAAATAGTTTTTTGTTTTCCCTGTAAATTTATAAAGAAGGTTTCTGCTAATAAAATTCTACCTTTTTTCAGCTAAGTAAAGGGGCTGGATGGAATAAAGAGATTGGTGTACTCTTAAAGACCAGCTGTAGGGATGCAGTAACAGTGGCCAAGGGAAGAATGAACACGGAAAAAGGTCTGATTACCAATCTCTTGTTTGCCTCCAGCTTTCTTTAGCCACAGGTCTTGGGGTCACAAGCCTAGCTACAGGTAGATAAAGAGTGTTTATTCTCTTAAGGCTGTAGCCAGAGGGCACAAGATACGGCTGCTGCAGTCAGCTCAGGTTTTGGGCCTTCCCAGGTCTAGGAGCTATGTCCAAAGGGAGGCAAAAGACTTACCCAGTCCACAATGAGGATCTTGCTAACCTTCCCCTGCTGCTGTAGCTGCCGGCTTGCGATGGCCACCGAGTTGAAGAAGCAAAACCCCCTGGGAGGAGGAAAGTATTCCTACCAGTTTGATCTCCCCCTGGGTCCCTCCTTCAATGGGGGACATTCATAGTTCACCTGTATGTCTCTTCTAAGGGAGACAGAGAGAGGGAAACTGGGGGCAGGGGTGGCTTGCAAATCTTCCATTTGGTAAATCCCTTGAGGGGCTTATTTGTGTGTATATTCCTGTAGATTAACCTATTGCTTTTCTGGGAACTTCCTTACCCTTTCCCCTACCAGGCCTCCCACACCCAGGCCTTACATGGCAGTTGAATGGTCTGCATGGTGTCCAGGGGGCCGCACTACTGCGAAACCATTCTGGGAACAGAAGAACATTAGTGTCAGCATTACCCAACCAGACTTCTGTCTCATACCTTCCCTAACAGCCTTATACCAACCTACCTTTCTCTTGTACAAACTGGTCCTAAAGCCCAGGCTTCTGGTTGCTCTCCTTGTAAGAGTTGATGCTTTTTTTTTGTCTGCCCTAATTAGGTCAGGAATGACCATGGTCTCCCCAGACTTGCTTTTCTCCCCAATGCTCCACTTATACTTACATTCCCACTATAACTGTGCTTACCATGACTTGGCTGGATGTTAACACTTCACCATCTATCAATCAATAAGCATTTATTAAACGTTTACTATGTGCCAAACATTGTATATGGGAGCCTGGGATATAAATGAAAAACCAAGACAG
Source organism: Phascolarctos cinereus (assembly GCF_003287225.1). NCBI lineage: Eukaryota > Metazoa > Chordata > Mammalia > Diprotodontia > Phascolarctidae > Phascolarctos > Phascolarctos cinereus. The sequence goes on from NW_027555514.1 coordinate 209,285,310, forward strand.
GCTCTGCCTTTAAAGAACTTCCAGTCTATCTTGGTTGGCTGATTTTACTTTGTCATTTTAATTATTTTTCTAAGTCAATAGGTCTGTCTTGGATTCTAAGTGCTTAGAGATAAGGGGCTGCATCAGTGAAGGTCCCCTTCTTTGGTGCTCTGGAGAACCAGAACTAGGTCTAGGCCAGGCAGGCAGCCTCCTCAAGTACAAAAGTATACTGGGGATAGGGAGGAGAGGGCTGAGTGCAAAAAGGACACTTTAATTATTTAAATATAATTACATATTTTAATGTACCTAAATTTCATTTCATTTCACGCACAAATGTGTGCTTGCGTGTGTAGTGATATCACATATTTTGTACAATGATTAAGGCTCACAGTCTTTGGTGCACGGTAATAAATAGGTGTGTTTTCCAAATTTTGTATAGGGAAATTAGGGTTAATGTTGTTAAAAGATTCCTTATATAGACTTCCTTTATTAGGAATCATAGGTTTTAAGAAAGAGAATATAACTTTCAAATTCAGAAAAAAGCAATCCCTACCCAGTCTGTAGGGGAGGAAGCTTAATTATCATTTATAACAACATATATGAACCCAAACACTTATTTGGGTTCTGGTGCCCAGCAATAGGTCACATATAGAAAAAGGATATTTAAAGGATTTGTAGGATCTTAGGGCTGGATAAGAGCTTAGAGAGATGACCAAGTCCAATTTCCCTCATTTTTATAGACACAGGAACTGAGGCCAAGATTGAAACCTGCCTAGAGAGGGCTGAGCTGTTTACTCAGCTGATTAACAGCTATCTTTTGGATGGCTGAGATAAGGACCCCCTTAGAGATGACTGGACTACTAATTAGTAGTCCACAGTTCTGAGTTCCCTTCCCTACCAAAGAACAGGTGTCCCAGGGTTCAAACCCAATCTTGGACCTGCCTGCCCCCAGTCCCTACCCCAATCCTCCAGAAAAGCCCATGACAGATCATAGGGCAGCTGCTGGATGTGAATTCCTAAGACACCCTAATCCTACTTTCTACCCTTCCCTAGCCCTCTCCTACTTTCACCTCCTACCTTTAATTCTCGGGCAGCCACCTTGAAGGCAAGGTCAGTTACGCTTCCAGCAGCCCAGCGGGCTGCATTGGAGGAGTGCAGTTCATTCCAGATTGTATCTGTGTCCACCTGTAGGGGCCAGAGTCACAGCCAATATCACCTAGGGTTCTACAGTTACTGTAATGGCCTAAGGGCACCCCACAGGACAGGGATCAAAGCAGGCAGTAGGATGGGCAGTGCCCATTCCATGGCAAGAATGCCAAAGGTCAGAGATCTGGGTAGACAGTTCTGCCCCTCGAGGCTGAAGAAGGTCAGTGCCTTGCACTGCCCAGAGATCGGGCCTGTTGAGGCCCTCAAATCCCAAGGTACTTTTTCTTTCCCATCTTTAAGTCACTGGAACTAGTTCCAGATTGGCTGGCACATCCTACCATCGACATCATCCCTGCCTCCCCATTCAGGTAAAGGGACATGGCATTACCTGGGTGGAGCTCAGGGTTTTAGTCAAGCTGGGGGTTTAAACCCCAGCTGACCCTGCTCAGGCCCTTTGGGATGGTCCAAGCTGGAGGGGCCGTCTGCACCACTGTCTTCCACTCAGGGCCCTAGCCTGGGCTGGGAGGCCTCCCTCAACCGAGCCCCAGGGCCATGGTTCCGCTCCCCTCAAAGGCTAGGGAGGGGCCAGGAGGGAATGGGGAGATGGGGCGTGGTGGACCAAGAGAGACAAGGAAGGCAGAGAGAGTCACAAGAAGCTGGAGAGAGAAAGAGAAAGAGAGAAAGACAGAGGTAAAGGGAGAAGGGAAGAGAAAACAGAAGTAACAACAGTTGGAAAAACCAGAAAGTGGCAGGAAATAGAAGTTTTAAACAGGGTACTAGCTGCTCCCAAGTGGTCCTACCATCATCTGCAGCTTTCTGCTTTCCTTCCTGTACCCAAACACCAGACCTGGATTTTATAATTTCATACTCCCAGCTCAAGTTATAACCAAGTCCACCAGGGCATTCAGTCCTTCCACTCCATCTACCCTTGGTTGGTACCTCCTTTGCTATGAGGCAAAGGAGACTAACTGGTGGGCCACAGTATGAGATATAGACATCCAGCATAGGAAAAACCCATAATGGGGGAGCAAAGAAGGATCCCAGGGATATAGTGAAGGCCTGCTTTCTGAAATGTGGGGCTACTAGCTGTTATCACTGCTTTCCAACCCATGCCTGAAAGGTTCTACTTGTCTTATACTTGCAAGTAGCCTGGTGGTCTAGGTCTGATGACCAATTATACTTCATGGTAGGGGCAAGGTGCACATACAGCCCTTTCACAAGGGAGTGACTGATGTCCCAAATCCAGATCTTGACCCTTCTTCTCAGGTCCATGGCTCAGCAATGATTTGCATATCTGTTATGTGCCAGACAATGTGCTCAGTGGTATGAAGGACTTAAAAGATTCAAAGACAAGGTTGTTATTCTTCCTAGCCATATGATCTGTAGGCTTTCTAGCCAGTAGCAGGGAAGGAGAAGGGGCTGATAATTGGTAAGAGCTGCCCCTAGGAAGTTCTTTCTGGCATACAAACTATGCAGGGAACTTAAGTGCTAGGGAATACAGAAAGGGAACAGGAGGCCAGCAGAACAGGAACACTGCCAGCAGGTATAATGCCCAATCAGTGGGCTACAAGGGAGCACTTACCCCAACCCCACCACAGGGCAGCATCACAAACATCCTTTGTGCCAGGATCCCTGCAGGGAGAGTGGGTACATAGAGAATTTTATGGGATATGAGTCCTCTACTCAACATCAAATGGATAGAAGGGATGGGGCAAAGGTAACGAATGGAGAAGCAACACAGGAGAAAGGACAAAACAGAGGTGGTTGGGGTAAGTATGGGCATAAGCATGGACAAGGAGCAAAGTCTGGGACATCAAAGCTAGGGTGACAGGTTGAAGAAAGGTAGTGGAAAGCAGAGGTGAAGACCAGATCAGAGGTTGGGCTAGACTGAACAACTGTAGGGATGTGATAGGGTGGGTTTAGGGCAGGAGGCAGTACAGAAGGGAAAAGGTTAGAAGGGGGGGAAAGGCTAGAGCTGGGAATGATGAAAAAGCTTGAGGATGCTACAGTATGGGGTAGGCTGGGCACGGTTTCCTACCTGCAAGCTTTCCATTGTCCAATTTGAGTCGGCTGAGTGGGTTGGTGCCATAAAGCAGCACGTGTCGTTCATCATGGACTGACTGTAGCTCCTCCAATGAGGCCTTCCTGCCTCGAAGACACTGTGCAGAGAGAAGCTGTTACAGTCCAGCCAAGCTCTTGACTGCTGTGGCCCTCCCCTCTCCTCATCCTTCATACTCTCTCTTCACTCCTCTTCCTTCCCACCCCCAACCCCAATCCCCATCTCCTCACCTCACACTGGCTCCGTAGTCCCCGTTCCTGTAGCCTTGACCAAATGCTCTGGATTCTGCCTGCATGCTCAGGATGGTTGCTGTTGTCCCCACAGGAGCACTGGTGTTTCAGCATCACTGAATCATACACCAACCCTGCCAGGGTACCCGGCAACAAGTTATTGTTTGTGTGGGGACATTGCCCCACAGGGCCATAGCCATGCCCAACACTCTCAGATACCATCACACAGCCCAACACAACCAACTGCCTGGTCAATGCTCGACTTCCCTTTATAGGGCCTAATGTACCTCCACCCCAACATTCTCAAATACGGCCATGTTCATCCTGGTATAGTCCTCATGCCTACACACAGCTGTAGCCACTGGAGCCCTGATACCCTCCCAGGCAGCCCACATGACCATAGCCCAACACCTCCCCTCATTATCCAGAGTACCCCTCCCAACAGCCTCTTTATACGTGCCCACGACCACCCTGACATTGACTGACATCTCCAATACAACCCAATGTATCTCAGTCCCCAGCATACATGTACATAGTAGTCACACCTAAACACATGAATTACAGACACACAGCAGCCAGGCAAATTAGCATATGTCTATGTGGCCAGGCCATAAGTGAAATTAAATGTTAGTCTCACAGGATGATCCTCACACTGAATGTCATAATCCTAAGGGGACTTAGAGATTAAAATCTGGAAATCCTAAATGGCTGTTTGGTGATGGCTCAGTGGCTCGAGTGCTGGGCCTGGAGTCTGGCCTCAGACATTTACTATCTGGGTGGCCCTGGTCAAGTCACTTAGTCTCTGGAGAAGAAAACTGCCAACCACTCAAGTATCTTTGACAAGAAAACACCATGGACAGTACTGGTGTGCAATGGTCCATATAGTCACAAAGAACGGCCACAACTGAACAACTGAACAATATCTTACAGTTCAATAGCAAATGAGATTATCTATCCATCCATCTATCTATCTACCTACCTACCTACCTATCTATCTATCTTAGCATAGCCTTTCCCCCCTTATATCATTATTACTGCTTGAGGGCTTGAGGTGGGGTAATAAAAGCACTCAAATAGTTCCCCAATATTTTCCTGACCACCATCCCTGAGGAAGAGCCAGGGAGAGCAAAAGATAGAGGGGGAGTGAGAAGGAGAGAAGATAGGAAAGAATAAGGAAAAAAAGGAAGGGGAAAAGGAAAAAGAGAGAGAAGTATAGGAAGAGCAAACAGAGAATGGAAGCCAAGAGCTGCTGTGGCCATTTTTGGATAGTTTTAAATGATTCAGAAGCTGGAGGATGAAATGAAGACCTCCTAAGGTTAGTAAGCTAGCTCAGGCTTAGCACTTAGCTACCTTGTCTATTCTTTGTCCTCTTATCACTGTGATTAGAGATTAGGCTGTTTGTCCCCACTGCTTAGGATACCCTTGTTCTGAACCTCCTGCCTCTTAGAATTTCTACTTTAATTCAAAGCATGCATGGCTCAGGAGCCCCCTACCACGTGAGACCCCTCCAGATCCCTCCAGTTAGTGAGTGCTCTCTGTGCTTTGAAATGACTTTGTATTTTCTGGTATCTATTTTGTATTTATAAGACAGGTAGGTGGTACAGGAGATAAGAGTGCTGGGCCTGGAGTCAGGAAGACTCCTCTCCCTGAGTTCAAATCTGGCTGCAGACACTTACAAGCTTTATGACCCTGGGTGAGTCATTTAACCTGCTTGCCTCAGTTTCCTCACCTGTAAAATGGGCTGGAGAAGGAAATGGCAAACCATTCCCGTATCTTTGCCAAGAAAACCCCAAATGGAGTCACAAAAATTAGGAAACAACTAAACAACAACATTCTATATTTACTTTTCTGTATTTACACTGTATGCCTCCAGGGAAATATAAGCTCCACAGGACCAATTCTCTTGACTTCATCAGCATCTTGTACACTTAATACACACTTAATAAATATCTGTTGAACTGAATTGACCATCTTGTTTTCCCAACTACATCCCCTATGGCCTGGTCTGGACAAGTCTCTGGAGAGATCTGAGGCTGTCTCTAGACAGAGAGAAAATGGTACAGTTAACAGGTCTGGGAAAAAAGAGCTGTCTTATGCCCAAGCTTCTTTTTTTCTGGCTTACTGGAGACCCCTGTTTGGGGAGGAGGGGGAGCAGGTACATGCTTCCTTCTCAGTTCTGCCTATTGAAATCCTGTTCTCAAGCGGTACTTTTTTCTGGGAAGTCACCTCTGACCCCACTCCTCCCTGCCAGCCTACACAAGGGTTCTCTTTATCTGCAATATGTTGTTGTTCAAAAAGCATACTGGTTATATCTTTCACTCCATCCATCACACAATGCACTGTTTTACTGATTTCCATACATGAAGTATCCCCTTCCCTTCTGGTAGATTTTAAGCTTCTTGATGGTTTTTCACTTTTGTTTTCCCAGTGCCAAGGGCCATGGACATAATAGGTCTTTAAATGTATAAGGATACTTCAGAGAGTGTGCAGTGGATAGGGGAAGAGAAAGCTTGTATTCTCAGGTGTCTCACAGAGCTTGAGAGAAGAATCCTAGATATAGGACACCAAACACAATGTCAGAGATGGACAAATGCATCTTTCCTGGGCATTATACACTGGACAAACAGGGCTTCAGAATTCATGAACAAGGATGGATAAAGAGCAGGGGTTCTTAACTTGAGATGTATTATTTCCTAAATATTTTGATAACTATTTCAGTATGATTGTTTTCTTTTGTAACCCTAGACATTGTTTCACCAGACTGCTAAAGGGATCCATGACACATCTTGACTTAGACACACACACACACACACACACACACACACACACACACACACTCCTTCCAATAACCTTTGGTCTTTTTTCTGCCTCGGTCTCAATCTCAGTCTTACCAGTTGTATAGGGCAGGGTCCTGGCAGGGGTCTCAGGGCAGGGTAGTACTAAGGCTTGGCTAGGTGGTTCTGAAGTTGGCAAGGAGACGGGAGCAGCTGGGGAGGACTGTGCCCTGGAGAGGGGCCGGTGTCCACTTTGGGTAGAGGGCAACAGCAGTGAGTCACCTGCACTTCCCCTGGGAAGCCGACCCAACAGCCGTTGCTGCTGTTCCCATAGGAGTATCTGAAAGAGAAGATGGCTTCTTAATAATTTGATTTCTCCAGCTTTAAACACTACCTATCTGCTCCTTCCCCTAGACTAGTGGTATTAAACTCAAATAGAAAACAGATCCCTGCTGGCTGCATATAGACTCAGATTAACATTAGCTATCTCGTATGTATTTTTATTTATCTCGTTAAAGATTTCTCAATTACATTTCACTCTGGTTGGAGCAGGGTGCACCTGGGAGTTTTACCGCCTGTCTGCCCTCAAGTTTGACACCTCTGTTCTAGACCTCATAGGATGATAGGATGATAGATAGGCTATCTGGCCCAACCTCCTTATTTTACAAGTGAGGATACTGAGGTCCAGGGTGATTCAGCAACTTCTATAAGGTTATGCAGGTAGTATCAGAGATAGGATTTGAACCCAGGTCTTCTAATCTAGAGACAGGAGTCTTTTCACTAACCCACCCTAATGTAGTTTCTCCAGAAAACCCCACTGGAGGATTCTAGTGCCCATCACCACTGATTCCTGTGTTGTTTTCCCAATTTCAAAAAGGCCTGGGCTGATCATTGTCATCTCACAAAGACCCGGCTCTCATACTCCACAGCTAGGACCCAAGCTGGGCTCTTCAGCGCTCTTAAATTGTGGTCCTGCTCAGATCACAGGTCTTTCATCTGGAAGGGGCATAAAGATTCCCCAACGCTCTTCACTTAGGGTGAATGTGTATTTAATCTTTGGCTAGTTAGTTTAGAACACCAAACTAACTAGTTAGTTAGTTAGAATACTGGATCAATGAGGCCAAGATCAGAGATTCCCAGCCCACATGGGAAAATGAACTCTGATTGTGTTCCAAGGCCACAGACTCTATCCCTAGCCCCTGCCAACTGCCCTAAAAATGTGTGCTAGTCACAAAAGAGACTGGTTGGGAGAATGTGAATGGACTTTAGACTACATCCCCCTGGAGACAAAACTCCAGACTGTGTGCCCTCTGGTGGTGGTGAGCTGTAAAAGTATCTTTATATGAGAAGGCTGTTATATTTTTGCTGTATGTGTGTAACTTGAATTCAACTGAGCTCATGCCACTGTGGGGCAGGTGCTGTGGTGAGTCAGGAAAGAAAGACGCTGGTGCCCTGGAGCTGCTTCCTACTCTGATGGTCCCATCTCCCCCTCATTCCTGTCCTGTCCTGTCTGTGCTCCTATAGCCCCCTACTAACACCCAGAAACCTCTGTGGGAATGGGAGTCTGGCTGTGGAGGCTGTCTACCTGCTGGTGCTGCTGGGAGGAGGCAGGACCACCAACTTCAGGCTTCCCATGGCTGAGGTCCCTGTGTTCTGGGCCTCGGAGAGATGCCTCGTTTGTCTCTAGGTCCTCTGCTGAGGGGATCTGCCGAAGTCGAGGCTTCTCACTTGGTTTTGCTGGCCTCTGGAGAGGATAGATGCCAAGGGCTATTAAGTGATTCTGAAGTCAGTGAGGCAGGGCTAGGAAGTAGGGTGGGCTAGGTGAACCTGATCTGCTTAGCCAGCCATTGACTCCTAGGAATCTATGCGCTTTATCTAGTTGAGAGTTAACTGCTACCAGCCCACCCTGCTCTTAGCCCCTTTCCCTCCAAAGTTCCCCCTCCTCTTTCATATTACCGCATAGTAGCCTAGCTTAGAACCCTATCATAGACATACTTCCTGACCCCCCATCCCTCCCCTCCCCTTCCACCCCTTTTCCCACCTCACCTTGCTCAGCTGTGAGTGTTGTTTCAGCCAATCCAGGCGGGGCTGTAGGGAGCCTAGTGGCTGGGGAGCAGTGGTGCTGGGGGGCAGGGGCTCTGAGCGAGTCCGGCTCAGTGGCGTATGGGGGCCTGAGCCTGAAAGCCGTTCACTGGAGAGTAGTGATTGGGCAAAATGGAAGGGCAGTGGCCCAAGCCCAGGCACTACAGAGAATGAGAATAGCGTGAAGAAGGGAGAGAAGCAAGAGAAACGTCTCAGAAGTTCAGAGCAGTTGGGAGGCGAGGAAGGAGCGGAGGACGTGGTCATTGGGGGGGAAATGGAAATGTGGACATAGAGGGGAGGGGCTGAACAAGGAGGTCTGGAGGGGCTGCTGGCAGGAAGGTCATACAAGAGCTTTCTGGGAAAGTCAGTCACTTCTGGTGATATATTCATTAGGGTATAGCGACCCATTCTCCTGCAACTTATTCCCTTCCCCACCAATACCTTCCCCAGGAGCAAGAGGGGGCCTCACCAGTCAGCAGTGGGGGATGAGATATTGAGGGCTCCAAGATGAGGATGGGCTGCAGGTGAGATGCCAAAGTACCCCCTGCCTCAGGCTCTAGGCCTGGGGGCAGGAAGAGGGGACCATGGGGGCTCCCCAGGACAATTCCCCGGGGCCCCAAAGCAGGATGAGTCCTTCGGTCACCATCAGCCTGGGAGAGAACAGAGGGTGAGCAGGAGGAGGCTAGTCAAGGGGGGAACTGAATTACAGGTTAAGAATAAAGGAGATGTTGAATAGATATTGGATTGGGGGGAAGCTGAGTAGGGAAAAGACTTAGATAAAGAAGAGGAGGAAGAAGTGAATGCCAAGGAAGAGCTGGGAAGAGAGCACAGGGGGGCTTGGAGTAGAGAGGAAGTACCCTAGCCACTTACCCTGGTGGTGGCAGGCAGTCCCAGGGTGATTTCAGGAAGCGTGGACACCGTTGGTAAGGCAAATGGGGCAACTGAGCTTTCCTGTAGTCGAAGCCGTTGGGCTAAAAGCTCCTGCCATAGGGAGCAGGATGAGAGGTCACATCCGTCAGACCTTTCCCCACATGGAAACCATTCTCTCTAGGATTTGTACATTAAATTCTCAAGGGGCACCTAGTTGGGTTCCCACGGCTTGAATGTACTCCAGTGGCCCTCCCAAGGTCCCATGATCATTGCCTGGCAAGCAGTATTTGGTAAAGATGGAGTATTTACCTCAGAGCCCATGGCAGGAATGGGGCCATGCTCACTGTCATTGGGGGAGCTACAACCTGAAACGGGTGTGCTGCTACTGCTAGGGGATGAATCTGGAATGTTGGGAGGAAAGGAAAGAGATATCCAAGGATGAGGAACAAGGTCCTGTCCTCCTCACCCCTCAGCACTTTCTCTCCAAGAACAGACTCCTCAGTCTTTTCTGTTCACCACTCCCTGCCAAGCCCCAGCCCCAAAGTCAGTCAAGCCTTCGTTTTCTTGGTAAAACCACCCTTTCTCTGAAGTGGGGGACAGAGCAGCAGTAACCTTGGTCCCACCCCCTCCCCCACCCCAGGGAACCTCTGCCTGGTGCCTGGCCTGCTCTGGAAATGTCCCCTCCTCTTCCCTAACCCCCCCCCTCACCCCCAAGGGGCTCAGTGGGGCGCCGACGAAGGCTGGGAGGAGCGCTCTCCTTGCGAAGCAGTGGGTTCTTCCTCAGCTCCAAAGACTTCTTGGGCTTGTAGCGCAGCTTCAGGTTGGGCTCTGAGACTGTGGAGAGGACTAGAGTCACCCCAGGCTCTCTGGCCCCCCTCCACTGACCCTCCCTTTCTGGGTCCATCCCTCTCCCTCCAAAGGAGTAGGGGAAATAGCAGAGGTACTTTCTCTCAAGGACCCTATCCCTCCCCTCACATTTCCTTCCCTCTCAATTCTGTCCTTGTACCCCTTGACCTGAGTTACCTGTCCCATCATTTCCCTCATAACCCCTGCCACCCCTGGTTCTCTCCCCAGCTCACCTGTCTTACGCAGGGGAAAGTGTTCTGGGGAGTCACTGAGCAGACTAGGAACTGTGGGCAGCAAGCTGTTCAGCACGGTGGGGGGAGCTCCTTCTGTCTCTAGAGACCCCAGGGTTCTGTGGAGAAAATGCTCAAGCTGCTCCAGAATAGCTGGGACCCTAATGCCTGCAGGTATATAACTGCACAGGGCCCTGAGCAGCTCTTCATGTAATCTCATTCACCTGGGGACCGAGGCTACCTCAGCTACCAGAACTTCCTGTGTCCCCAGCACTATGCATTAGCAAGTGCAGAACTGATTCCACTGGGCATCTCTCAGGTAGGTTGGGAAAGCAATGCGCAGGACCACAGGCCTGGAGTTAAGCAGGGGAGGGGAGTGGAGCAGGGAGCACAAGCTCCCAGAAGACAGCTTTGGAGGCAGTTAGGAAGACCTGAGTTCAAATCTGACACTAAGCTATATGACTCTGAGCAAGTCACTTAACTTCTATTTGCCTCAGTTTCCTCATCTGTAAAATGAGGATAATAGCACCTATCTCCCAGAGTTGTTGTGAGAATCAAATAGAATAATAATTGTATAGTGCTTAACACAGTGCTTAGCCCATAGTAACAGCTATATAAATGTTAGTTCGAAGGACATCAGTGGGTCTAGGCAACGTCTTGTGCCCATTTCACAGGATCATAGGATTTAGAGCTAGAAGAGAACCCAGATATAATGGCACCTCATCTGATGAATGAGGAAATTGAGGCCCAGTGAAAAAAAGGACCGGTTCAAGGTCACGTAAATGGCCAAGTCAGGATTTGAACATAAGCCCCTGATTACCAATCTACTCTGCTCCCTTCTGTACCATTTGATCCCTTCATTTTTAATAAATCAGGAAACTGAAGTCTAGGGAACTGACTTGCCCGAGGTCACACAGCTAATAAGTAGAAGAACCAGGATTTAAACCTTGGTCCTCAAACTCCAACTTTCCCCTCTACACCACTGCCTCTCTGGGCAGGCGGGGACACCTTAGTTGCCCCCATGCTGACCCCTTACAATAGGCTCCAGAAAGCAGCACTGTGTGTAATTGGTCTCCTTGCCTCAAGTCTCCCCTCTCCAAACCAGACCAGCTGGGGATCTTCCTAAAGCAAAGGTATCCTTTGTTCAGTAAACTCTAGTGGCTTCCTCTAGGATCAAATATAATCTCCTCTGCTGGACATCTAAAACCCTTTGCAACCCAGCTCCAATCTACTTTTCTAAGTTTTTTCTCCACATGGCATTATATTCTCTATGATCCAGCCAAACAGACCTCGTCCTCACGTAGACTATTCCATCTCCAGGCCTTTGCACATGCTTCTCTCTTTCTTGGAATGCTTTTCTCCTCTCTCTGACTTCTCAGAAGCTCCAGTTTCCTTCAAGTTCAAGCACCATCTCTTACATAAGATAAGGCCTTTTATGATCCTCCACAGCTATTGGTGCCCCCTTCCCTATTACCTTATACAAGTGTACATGTTTCCCCTAATGGAATGGAAGCAGCTCCTTGAGGGCAGGCACTAATTTTTGTCCTTGTATTTTCATTGCCTAGCACCATGCCTGGCACACAGGAGCCACTCGACAAATTTTTACTGATTTAATTGATCAGTGGATGGAAGGACTAGTTCTGTGCACTATTATCTAACATTTTGGAGGCTTTGAGGCTTGGGTCGGGTGGTCAGACCAACGGGGCACTGACACTGAAGATGCACCTGCCCTAAGCACTGTGACACGTATCTACATCCAGGAGGGTTTTAAAGGAGGAGGACTTTGTGGGCAGTGGGCTGCTGTTGTGTATGTGTTAGGTATGGATGTGTGAGGAGGCAGCTGAGTTCTCTTTTTGGGGTGGTTGGTATCAGAGAACTAGGGGGAGGAGGGAGGGATGGCGGGAGCTAGTGGGTGTGTGCTGTTGGGGTCGTAGCTTTTTTTTGGTAAGGCATTTGGGGTTACATGACTTGCCCAGAGTCACCCAGCTAGTAAGTGTTATGTGTCTGAGGCCGGATTTGAACTCAGGTCCTCCTGACTCCAGGGCCAGTGCTCTACTCACCTAGCTACCCCAGTCACAGCTATTTTTGTTAAAAATAGGGAGTGTACGTGGGTCGGGGAGGGGAAGGAAGGACTCACCTGAAGGGGATGTTGGAATGGGTACTTCTTTCCAATGCTGCCTGTTGCTTCTTCAAGATGACTTCAGCTAATTTCTGTTTCACAGCATGGCTGGCCACAGCACCTGGGGGTAGGGGGGTTGGAGGGAGGGAGGGAGTAGGTGGGTGGGCTCCTAGCACACTCTCTGCCCAATGCCCAGCTTGGGCCCCCAGCACTTCATGTACCAGGAACTCCCTCCCCATCCCCCAGGCCTTTCTGCTCTTCCTCTCTCTCAGAGCCAAAAAATACAGTTATAAAACACACACACATTTAGAGCCAAAACTGCTGTGTGAGAGCTGACACAGGTATGGAGAGGACCAAAGAATCTCTAACACCTCCCTCCCCCCTGCCCCCCTCTTCTCACCAAAGATGCAGGGAAAGCCAACCAGCCCTGGTGCTTTTCCTAGGGAGGGTCAGGGGCATCTGGGGACGAGAACCAGGAAGAGGCCTCCTTTACTTACTCCGTTTGCTCTTGTCCTTGTGGAGAAGTTGCCTCAGCTCCTGCTCTTGATGTCCTCCTGGTGCCTCTTGCACTGGAGTCTCCAGGGAGAGCTGGGGATGGAGTGATGGAGAAGTCAGGAGGGTAAGGGAGGGGACAGCAGGGTGAGGGGCGGAGGGGACAGCAGGGTGAGGGGCTGAGGAGACTCGAGCCTGGTGAGGGACACACTTAGGGACTAATGTGATGTATCTAAGGTCCTGGAAGAGACTTACCTGAATGTGTTCAACCTGCTGATGCTGTAGACCAGCAAGAAAGAGCTGGTGGTGCAGATGCTGAGAGCGCTGAAGGGCCAGCAGAGTTGGTTGTGATGCAGGCTCCACAGGGGGCCTCTGCCCCACCCGAAGGTCCATGGGCTGGAGCTGAGGGACTGGCAGTGCTGGGCGGAAAGTGGAACTGGCTGAGGACAGGAATTGGAGACGCAAGGAAGCATTGAACAAGGAGCAGAACTGCCCTGATGACCTCTCCCCCCCTCCCCCGACCCCCATCCACATACCACAGCTTAGAACTGCAGCCCTCCTTACACGGACAGCCAGTGAACTTTGGAGTTGCAGAGTGAGTCCCTCTGGCCCTCAGTCCCACAGTTCCACAGCCCCCTAATCCTTCCTTCACCCTGTGATCAATCCTGCTTTCCCTAGAACTGAAGGGCCCATTCCCAGTAGGGGCAGACTTCCAAAAGGCTAAATGTGGAGATACTGGACTCTGGTACAGACCCATTCAAGTCCTACACCAACATGGTAGGACCTAAACAACTCCTCTTGGGCCTTGCTTTCCCCATCTGCTAAATGGAGAGGCCTTCATGAGAACAGGCTAAATGACTGGTACCTCCAACTCACAGTCCTTCAGACTTCTGACCCCTGGGTTGCTGGGGGCAATCTTGGCCACAAAAATGAATCATTGGTTCATTTAGACCTGTGCTAATGTGCCTGCATCCTCCAGTGCCCTCTGTGCCCAGTGGCACAGCAGAGACTACAGGCACAGCTGCCTCTTCCTGGAGTGCCCTCCCCACCCACTACCAGGCCGGCCCCTCCATGGTGCTGGGAACCCTGCCAAGGTCTTGGGTGAAAATGGCTATTTATAGCCAGCTCCCAGAGCAGGTTCCACCAAGCACAGCCGGTCCCTGCCGTCAGAGAAACTCAGGGTGGGGAGGAGGGAGTGAGGGAGGGAGGAAGAGAGGGAAAGTATCCAGGAGAAGGGAAGAGTTGTAGAGGGTGGAGGGGAGTGCTTGCCCTACCTGGTAACACAGAAATGAACCTAAGAAACCTTCCAAAAGAGGGGGCTTATATCTTTTTAAATTTTTAAATGAAAACCCTCCCCCCCTTTTTTTTTTGGAGGGGAGCATTTATGATATAGGGAGCTCCCTTAAAAGGGAGCAGATCAGCTATCTATCAAAGCAGATCAGCACTTTTCTCTGCAACTTTTAATCTGAGAGAAGTGCCTGGGGCACTGGGAGGTGAAGTGAATGACCCTCAGTTAATTCCTGAAGGGTAGCCAGTCCTCACATCCCTCATGCCACACTGCATGACAAGAAGGTTTCCAAGAACATGGATGTCAAATGTTCCAAACCCGAGTTCCCTCAAAGCAGGGCACACAGTCATGTTGCCTGGGGCTGGTAGAAAGGTATGGGGCAGTATGGCACAGTAGGAAGGACACTATCTTAGGAGTCAGGAAACTAGAGTTCTAGTCCTGGCTCTTTTACTAATCATGTGACATCGGGGGAGTCACTGTACTTCTCTGTACCTCAGTATCCCTATCTGTAAAATAAGAGGACTGGATTAGATGAGAGATTCTTAAGCTTTTTGGTTGGACCCCTTTGGCAGTTTGGAGAAACCTACGTACCCTTTTTCAGAATAATGTTTTTAAATACTGAAGGAAATCTAAGTTTTGTTAGAGGATTGTGAAAATAAAAATGTAATTTTTTTCCCCTTCCAAGTTCATGGTTTTTTCTGGGTTAGTTCCAGGTTAAGATTAGATGATCTCTAAAGTCCTTTCCAGCTCTGTGGTACAGTACTTTCAAAGACCAATGGAGTTAGAGTCAAAGGACTTGGGTTCAGATCTTGGTTTTGCTACTTACTACAGCCAGGTGGCACAGTGGATGGATAAAGCACTAAGCTTGAAATCATGAAGACTCATCTTTATGAGCCTATATCTGGTCTCAGACACTTACTACCTTTATGACCCTGGGCAAGTCACTTAACCTGGTTTGCCTCATTTTCTCATCTAACTGGCAAAGGAAATGGCAAACCACTCCAGTATCTCTGCCAACAAAATCCCAAAATGGGATGACTTTGGGAAAATCACTGAACCTCTTTAGGCTTAATTTGTAAAATTAGGGGGGTATCCTAGATGAACTTTAAGGTTCCTTCCAGTTTTATTTTTTTTGGGTTTTTTTTTTCTGATGGTGAAACATTTTTTTTATTGTCTTTCAAATATGTCCTTTTCTCAAATGACTCTAGTGTACATCTTGAAAATAAAACCATAAATTAACGATAGAGAAGTCTGGCATCTTTAATGCCATTCAATGAAAGACTGAGCCAGGTTTCCAAACAATCAGCATTTTATAATAGCAGCAACATTTGACAGTAAAGAAATAAACACAAGACACAGTGGTCCCTCCCTGTCAGTTTTAAATCTATGATCCTGTCACCCCAAAGAAACTAGATGGCTGTGGGCTTGGGAGTCTGCTTCAGGATAAGTTTCCCAGGTTTCTCAGAGACAAAGTCCTCTCCCCTGAAGGGGCCCCAAAATTCACATATTTCCTTAAGTTCTGGGGGATAGAGGTAACATAAAGCTATGTAGATTTGCTTAGGACCCCTACTGATGAAAGAAGGGAAAAACCAACTAAGAAATGGTTAAATCCTCACTAAATCTATGCTTTTTTGTTTAGCCGTTCTTCGTATGTCCTATGCTAAGTACAATGCCTGGCACATAAGTGCTTAATACATGTTGATTGACTTGACCTGACAATGAGTGCAAGGGCTTTGGCCACACCTAGCCCAGCCTAGAAACTTGAGGCTTTCTATCTCGCCACTATCTTTTCACTTCTGATACTTTCTAGCTATGTGGTACCATGCAAGTCACTTAACCTTTATGTTTCCTTACCTGTAAAAGGGGGGTAATAATAAAGGAAGGGCAGTGAAGGGAATAAGCATTTATTAAGGGCCTATCATGTGCCAGGTAATGTGCTATGTGCTTTAATAATAATGATAGCACCTAAGTAAGTTGTGAGTTAAATGTAGTATGTCAAGTTCTTTGCAGACTTTAAAGCACTAATTAATCAATGCAGACTCATGCAAACTGACGCTGGGCTGGAGGGCTGCTCAGCCTAGGAGCCTGGAAATCCCTCTCATAGGAAGCCTGGCATTTATGGCCCTTCACAATCTATCCTTATTACTCCTCTTACACAAACTCTCCATTCCAAACAAGCTCACTCGCTCTTTAGAGCACTCCATGTGTCTATCTGACCATGCTTTTGCTCACATAGTTCCTCCTGCCTGGACTGCCCTCCTGACTCTTTGCTATTTATCTCTACTCTATCCATTCTTCAAGGTCCAGCTCAAGGCCTTATTCCTCTGTGATATCTTACCAGATCCATGGCACTTACTCTCTGTACCATTTATCTGGCATTTCCCCTATCTCCCTCATTAGTTTCTAAGCTCTTCTCCCTACAGCATTTAAATATGTGTACTAGGAGAGTGGCTTTCCTTGTTACATTTTGTAGTAGGAGTCGGGCTGCTATGTACCTTCTTTTGCTTTCCCCTCCTTGCCACTCCAGCACATCTCAGTCCCTCTCTGTCCCTTACGTCTTCTCTTTGCAGAACTCATAATTACTCAATTCTTTCAGCAGATGAACCCTGTACCTTCATGTCCTAACCTGCCTAACACAGGATGGATCTGAAAGTGGGAAGGATCGGGGAAGTGATGGATGGGGCACAGGCCAAGACTCCTGGTAGGTGGGGGACAGGGGAGGGGAGAGGGAGGTGGGAACATGGGACAAAACTATAGTGGAAAGATCACTGGACTTGAAGCTGAAAGGCCTGAGTTGGAGTTCCAGTTCTACTACTGGATGCTGAGTGATCTTGGGCAAGTAACCTTTCTGAGCTTCAATGTCTTTCTCTATAAAATGGGGATGATAATACTTACCTTTCTTTCTTCACAAGATTATTGTGAAAATCAAATGAGATTATGTATGTGAAAATGCTTTATTATATAGTGCTATATATATGTGTATATATACATACACACATATATATACACACACACATATATAAAAATAAAACATAATAATATTTGGTTCTGACCCCTCCAATGGTGGCCTACTAGCAAAAAAAAAAAAAAATGGAACGCTTGGGGCTTCAAGGAAGTTGTAGCGCAGGAGGTGGAGAATGGCAAGAAATGGACAAATTGTACATAACCTCCTACACATGGATTAAACACACGTTCCACCCACCACAGCCTAAACAACAGAGCATAGACAGTACCCTTTCCCTCACCTCTCTACCCTGTCCACTTGTCTTCTTCCTCCTTTTTGAGTGCCCTCAAATCAGGGATGAGATCTACAACAGCCTATGAGAAATGGCTATAAAAGCCCCACTCTTCAATTCTTCCCCATGAAACAAACCAACTTTTTCCTCCCTATTCCCCTGATGCCTAGCATCCCACTCCCACATCTCCATTCTATTCTCCCTAAAGCCTTTTCTCCCCTCCTTTTCTTGTCCCTCAGTTTCCTATTCTTCCTGTGCCCTGCCTGTAGCACTCCTCCAATTCCCCACCCTTGACTTACCTGTGCCAGGGGGGTTGGGATACTGGGGGCCAGGGCTCACCTGGGTCCCATCTGCAAAGAGAGAAAAGAGTGAGGAAGCTGCAGAGAGGAAGGTAAAATTGAGAAGGGACTGTGCTATGTCAGGGCACAAAGGCCCAATACTGGGGGGATCTCTGGGGCTTTCTATTTACCTTAACCTCTGAGTGGGATTGAGACCACCTACCCAAATAAAAATTCAGAGGTTTCTCTCAGTAGAAACAGAAGTTTTATTTATTCTAGCAAGTCTCATGTGAGAATTGGGCATCACCTACCCAGGGTGGACTGGAGTAGGGAGGCAGGATCCAAGCAGCAAACAAGCAGTTATATACCCTTAGACAAACAACTCTAAAAAACCCTCCCCCACTTGTTTACCAGAATCTCTTTAATCTCGTTGGTTGAGGTGAGAGACCTTACATTCTACCCAAAACAATCTTGGGAGCTATAAGATTGCCTCATTTGGCGAAGATAAGGCTGGGGTGGTGGTTACAAAACAAGGGAGGGGGTGGGCAACAGGTGTATGACCTGATCACATGATTTACAGGAAAATGAAACTTACGGCCAGCTAATGCGAAAGCCTTAACTAAATTTTGGGGCACAGCTTCCATTTCATATGAGAAACTTACACTTGTTCCACACAGTCCCCCCTCTCATTTCATAGTTGAAAGTTTCTCATGCCAAAACTGGTAAGTTTCTGCAGCCTCCCTATTTGCTATTTCATGAGGGTTTAACCTTCCCTCTTCTTCCTGACTGACTGGCATCCACCCTTGATTCCCTGATATCATTAATCTTATGGACTCACCAGCAGGCTCTCTTAATGTAATCATCCTAGAGAGTGTCCCCTGTACAGTAGTCATGCAAGGGACACACACTGGGAGTAGTATGACTCCACTCACTGCTATCAATAAGAACCATAAAACCTGCTTCCACCAAGTTCCCCCAAACCAGGACCACTCTTTTAAGTAAATATGGGAAGGATTAATCTAAACATTGACAAATCAAAGGGGCAGGGCCCTTCATAAGTGTAGATACAGAGACTCAAAAGAAAACAATAATGCAATTGTCCCTTTAAGATTCAAAAATTCTTTTCTTATACAGCTGTCTAGCAGAGAACATCATCAATGAAGTCCTCTGGTCCTTGGTATTTATTCCAGCCATCTCCAGCACAGCATCTCAGCATCTTCTTCTTCTTGTCTTCCTGTAGGAACCAGCTTTCTGTCCATTCTCCTACAGAAGTGATCTCAGCACAATTTTAAATCACTATTTCTAGTCCTTATAACCCTGATCATTTTTACAAACTCAAAATTAAAATCATGGCCAATTGTTGTGTTTAAGAAATTCATATCAGAACCCAGTGTCTTATACTTTACATTAATCCGTTATTAATTTCCTTACCAGGGGGATGAGATTTCACTAAGGGATTAATCACAGGCTTCAGTACATATCAATTTTTAACACAGTACATGTAAAATCTTAAGATTTTAGTCATGATTTGTTTCTTTGATGGCATTTACAAAATAAATCACAAGCCATTCTTCTTTTAACATTATTAATCAATGGTAACAAAACTTTAGACAAGTATGATATTATCCAAATAACATTCTCACAAGCTCCTGATTATCTCCACACCATTACCAAAAATTAAAAGACCCTAACTCATACCGGAACATAGTCCCAGTTCTATAATAACCTAAGATGTTCCATAATCAATTATTTTAGTAAATTTGTTACAGTACTTATAAAACCTTCTGATTATAGAAACTAGCCACTAAGAGATTAGAGCAAGGGGACAATATTTCCCCCAACTTCCTGTCAACTCCAGACAGTGTTAGGTTGAACTGCAAACTGCATTGAGCCAGACTTAAAGTCCGCCAGGTTTTGGTTAAGGACACCTGGAGTTAGACTCAGAAACAGTCAGTCATTATCCTGGCAAGTTCCAACAATCAGTTTAAGATGTGACTACAATCTAATTCTTTTCTTATGTCTCATGCTGACTGCTTGCTCTGATCATAGAAACGTACTATAGAAGGAAAAAGAGCAGGGACAGGTGACGTATCAAATATGACAAGATAAAACATCCTTAGTTTTGTTTAAATTCAGATAGAGTCACAGTTCTCCAATCATGCAGTATCTGTTTCTCCTCATAGCCAAACTCAGGAATAATCAGGTGGGAAACATTCCTTTCCAAAGGACAATGGGGAAACTGAGCCAGGAGGATCCCATCCTAGACTGAGGCTAAGACTGTCCCCTTGGCCTTTTTCCCAAATAAATCACATTTCCTCTAAGTAGACCTCCACCTGTTCTTGTGGCATTTCTCTCAGATACTGATTTAATACAGACAGTAACTATACCCAAATTCAAACTCAAAACAAAATTAGTTATAGTCCCAAGAGCCTTTTACCTCAAACAGCAAGTCTCACTAATCACAGCTTAAAGCCAGATGCAGTTACGTTCACACGCATGAGTTGCAATAAGCAATATAGATTTAGATTTACCAAGACTCATACATAAGAAATCTCACTTTACGTAAAGATCTTTCCTTCTCAAATTTAAACTTGCCCTGGTGTAAAAGCCAATCATTAAAAATCATTTCTATCTACTGTACCCAAACTTGCAACTTCTCAGCAAGCTAAGTCTAGGAGCTGCATAATCCTAACAAGCTCTTTTCTCAGGGCAGATGACCTTGCCAACACAGATGCAGTAATTAATTATCCCTCTTAGGTTTTAGCATTACAACAGTAATCCCAAACAACTTAGTTAAAAATCTCACAAATTTCATAAATGATAACAAAACAATTTTAACTTTAAATAAAGACAAAATTTGGAAATATTATGATCTCTTAAATTACAATACTTAGAAGGAAATGTTACAAAACAGGATCATATAGAGTACAGAGTGCCCCAACAGCCAGATTCATTCCTTTTTCCCTTTTCTCTGAAGACACAATTAATTTAACAGTCTAGATTATAAAAGAAATTGCCCTTCCAACAACATAACTAATACAATTGAAAACAGACTCAATAAAAAAATCATTCTTTCTTTCTAGAACCTTTCACTAGATTCAACAGTCTCCTGGGGCCACATAGTTAATAAATTTCTTACTGCCAAATAACAATATGTGCTCTTAAAATTATACAAATACACATTTCTAAGTTCAATACCCTCAGCCCTTTATAATGGGATATTATCCACAAATTCATATATTTCTTCAATATTTCAGTTTCCCATTCACGTCCACATTTTCTTGCGAGAAAGTTTTACAAACAGTTTGGAATCACCTATTGTAATCAGGTCAGTTTAAAATGTACTGGGTCAGTATTCTAACTACTTCTTTTTGCCTTCCCTCCAGGTAGGCACCTCTGGAGCTTAATAATTAATTGAACAGTAATAATCATAACTCACAATAACCAATATGGCATCCTCCCAGGGTGGGGAACTTAAGACCCCCCCACCCAAATTACACTCACCAAGACTACTAAACAGCTTTCTTTTTGCATTTCTGAAGGAAGATAATTGAATAGGGCTCTCCCTTTCTCTCTTCCCAAACTGCTTTTACAACTTTACTATGCACTCTAAACAATTCACTCGTCTTACACTATTTTTCTACTGTTCTTTAGTTTCTTTCAATTTATTTTAGTGCCAAACAGTATAATAAATTCTGACTTAAGCATTACGTTAAGAGTATCACATTTCATTTGAAATGTTACCAGAATAGATTAAATTACCTTTGGTTATGTTCCGGTACTCAGAAACTTTTCTCTTTTACCAGAGGCAGAAAAGATTAAGTGCTACCTCTCTTTTTGATCTGAGGGCAAAAGGTTCCCTTTTTCTCTCTTTGTCTCCACACTCACATTTGGCCAGAATTAGAATATATAGAGAGAGAAATTATGTTTTTTCCCAAAAGTTTCAAACCTCCTTACTTTCACACTGTGCAAATAAACTATACCTTCCTTAAGCTTTCTACACATACTCCTCTCTCCTACATGCTTAAACTTTCTTGCCTTTCTGTCTAATGGACTTTGATTAAAATCCCTTTAAAACCACACATATCTTATTTCTTTCTAATTCTGACCTGACACTTCGAAAATCCTTCTCAACTTGCTTTTTACCAATCATATAACCTAAATAATAAAGTATTTTTCTCTCTTTCTCTCTTCCATCCACCTGCTCTTCTGAGGCTGCTGTTACCAGGGAGGAAGAGGGGGAGACAAAGAAAGCGACTTTCCACAGTCCAGCTGCAGCCTTTTGCTGTCTTGCTGCAAAAGATACACACTGACACTCATACCACACACACACACAAATGCAAAAAAATTTGACATACAACAACCCTCTGTCCTGTAGAATCCTCAAATCCTCAAATCATATTTAATCATTTTCTTCCTATCCTCTATATTTTGGTAGTTCATTCCGATTCTGTAATCAATTGCCTAAAGGACTGTCTATAGGTACCTCACATTTGCACTCCGACTGCCTAGATTTAGATTGTCCCTTTCCCATTCTTAGGGAACCCCTAGGCCCTTACCTAGGGAATTTATGGGAGTCGTCACTGAACTCCCCGAGTCTAAAGACTCAGCTGAATCACCGAGGAGGGTCTCCTACTCCTCACCAGTCACCCATGAAGCTTTCTCAGCAGTGTCCTATCTATTCCACAATTTGATTAGGCCTGGACTCCGCCTAGAGTCTGCCCTAAAGGGACCTCACCCTATGCATTACCTCCAGACCCCTGAGTGTTTATGTCTGGGTTGCACACATACAACTTATGTGACTGCTCTCACTCACCAGCCGGCCAGAATTTCTTAGTTTTGTTTTAATTGTCGGAGCCCTAACAAGCCTTCTGTTTCTCCGAATCCCTCTCTTTGGGTTTATTTTAATGACTGGGCAGCAACCTTCCTCCGGAGCTCAAGACCTCCAAGAAATCTCGGATGCATGCTTGGTCTTGACCTTGGCAGGGAAGCCCCCTCCCTAATAGAAAATACCAGACGAACTCCCAGTTGAGTGGGATTGAGACCACCTACCCAAATAAAAACTCACAGGTTTCTCTGTGCATCACCTAACCAGGGCGGACTGGAGCAGGGAGGCAGCAAACAAGCAGTTATATACCCTTAGACAAACAACTCTAAGAACCCCTCCCCCACTTGTTTACCTGAATCTCTTTATCCTCATTGGTTGAGGTGAGAGACCTTATATTCTACCAGAAACTAAGAGATACATTTTACCCAAAACAAGTTTAGCAGCTAGAAGACTGCCTTATTTGGTAAGCATAAGGCTGGGGTGATGGTTACAAAACAAGGGAGGGGTGGGCAGCTGGTGTATGACCCTACTATATGATTTATAGCAAAACAAAACTTAGGCCCAGCTAATGCTAGAGCCTTAACTAAATTTTGGGGCATAGCTTCCACTTTATATGAGAAACTTTCACTTGTCCCACACACCTCCTATAAGCCTGATCTCCCACAAACCTGGAGTCTCAGCCATCAAGTGGAGGTACTATGCCCCTTCCTTTCCTCAAAGACAGATGTGGGCTGGGAGGTTTCTCAGCCCTCTCTCCTACATATCCAAATGAGTTTCATGGACATAAGATCACAAAATCTAGACCTGGAAAAAGCCCATGGAGATGATCTAGTCCAGGGGTTCTTTTCCTGAGGTTCATGAACTTTTTCTTTTGTTTTGTTTTTCGCTAGGCAATGGGGTTAAGTGACTTGCCCAGGGTCACACAGCTAGTCAGTGTAGAGGCTGGATTTGGACTCAAGTACTCCTGACTCAGGGTCTGTGCTTTATCCACCGCGCCACCTAGCTGCCTCATGAACTTATTTAAAAAAAAATTTTTAATAACCCCATTTTGGTATAATTGGTTCCATTTGTAGCCCTATATATTTTATATTACACATTTGAAAATGTTATTCTGACACCCAAGTCCTTGGCATTGTCATATGATTCAACGTCAGAAACTGATAAGATTTTATCAGCAAAAATAACATTAAAGAAGCAGGATTACAACCAGTTTTGTCATGGCACCCTAAGGACCGTGGGGCTTTTCCATTTGGCTAGCAGCTGAAACCCTTCCTATTAGGTCAGTTCCCCAAGAGCAGGGACTGTCTTGTTTTTCTATTTGTGTCCCTAGCACTTAAAACAGTGCTTTGTACATAGTAATCACTTAGTAATTGCTTGTTTCATTTGCTAATCAATTAATTAATTAATTAATTCATCCATCCATAAGCTTCATGAGGCTGCCAAAGAGGTCCATGACATACAAAACCCTGATCTAATCCAATCCCCTCTTTTTATGAACAAGGAACAAAACCTGAGAACTGAAATGACTTACCCAACATTATGCAAGTAGGAAGTAGCAGAGGTGAGACTGAGATTCAAACCCAAGTCCTTTGGCTACAAATCCGATGCTCTTTCTGTTAGCCCATTCTGTTAGCTTTTCATACTGGACCTGTCTAGTCCAAAGTTGTTTCATGATCAGACAACTGTCCCATTCTGACAGTCCCTTCCTTCCAATTTTTGAATCCTTAGAGTATCCCTTTCCTGAGAGAGTACTTGGCCACTAGGGTGGGCAGCCAAAAGAGGCTCTGTCCTGTAGCTTGAATGGTGAGATGCTGGGAGGGACCCAGAAAGGAGGGTGCTGGAGGTCTGAAACTAATAATTGGTATTAGCACAGTGCATGGCACATGCTAAGTGCTTAATAATTGCTTTATCTAGAGATCCCGAGATCTATTATTCACTCAAACCTGCAATTTCTTTATTTTATTATTTTTTTTAAACCTGCAATTTCATTTGCATAAGAAACATCTACAAATGCTGACAGTTTCTCAGCTACTTAGAATCTTGGAGAATTTCCAGAGAGACTTGCTCAGCGTCACACTTTCAGTATGTATGAGAGATGGAACTTGAACTCGAGTCTTCTTGACTCTAAGGCTGGTTCTCTACCACTATTTTACCTCTCAAGCTAATAATAATACTTTATATTTGTATGACATTTAATAATTAGGTATTTACCTCTTGATCCTCACAAGGCTTACACTTTGAGTAGATATATTATAATTATTATTATCCTCATTTTACAGATGAGAAAACTGAAGCTCAGAGATGTTAGATGACTTGCCCAAGGTCACACAGCAAGTAAGTGGCAAATTCAGGTTTGGAGCCCAGACTTTAAGCCTAGCATGCTAGGTCTGGAGGAAAAGGCTGAAGTGAAAATGCTAGTCAGCAGTGGAGGATGGAGAACTAAGCCCTAGGAAAGCTGGAGATCAGTCAGAGAATGCATGAGAACTAGGAGAAGGGAAGTGAGGTTTAAGTGGCAGGGCAGGAGATAACTTCAGATACTGGGGAGAGGACCCTTAGACTAGGGCCTTCCCATTCCCTCTGAGGAGGGAAATCCCCCTCCCCACCTGCCTTGCTGCAAACTTAGTCCCCTCCCTAGCACCAGGAGCTATTGGACCCAGCCACTTCATCTTCATGCCTGGAGTCTATAGGGCCCCAATTTGAAGCACAGCCCAAAAGTCATTCAGACTTGGCATCTGAGACCTCTTCTGGAGAAAGGAGACAACAGACACACAGGGAAGAAGGAGGTAGAGGCAAAGATCTGTGTGCTTGGGGGAGACGTTGGAGGGGGAAGGAGTCAAAGCTAGTGAAAGAACTTAAGGAAACTTAAGGAAAAGGTCAGGGATACACGGAATGGTAAGAACAGCCTATCCCAGGCCCCACTTCTAACTTCAGTCTTAAACTCAGCCCCAAGGCTGAAGTCTAGGGAAAGGTTATTAGGCTAGTTGGAGAGGTACCAGTTCCAAAATTCTCTGACCAGAATGAGTGGATGTTGAATAACTTCTTGCCTTCCCCAAAGTAAAATTGCTCAGCTCAAGCCTGTAGAAAGGATGAGAGAGGTGGGAGAGGTCAATGGGACTCAGGAAGGGGAGAGAGGGAATGGTCCCCAAGTTGAACACACTCAAGCCATCGTACTACCACCTAAAGAGGCAAGTGGGATATTTTAAGAAAGCCAACTGGATAGACTGCTTTGTTCTGATTTCCCTCTTAGCAGCAGCTACTTCCAAAGACTGAGGTCAGAGAACTCCCTGAGGGTACCATTCTACTTAGGGGATAGGGAGCTCAGGACATAAGAGGGTATAGAAATATACCTATCCTTCATTGTCCCCTCTCATTCCCCCCACTTGTTCAGCCTCCCAAACATACCAAAAGTATTCCTGACTTGGTACTTTAACTCATACTGCTGGGTCTGTCGTCCTTGCATATCCATCCTTCGAAGCCCAAAACCTCCTCTTTATAGCCTTCTTTGACCACTTCAGTACAAACTGATCACTTCCCTTTCTGACTTCCTTTACTTCCAATAATCTTGATGACTTCCCATAGAACCATGTATCATGAGTTTAGACATTTAACCATTGGTGTTATATTGGTATTGTGCTCTTTTTAATCCACTCCTTTTGTCTCTCCAGATTTTAACCTTCTCTCAAACAGCGTACGGCCAGAGGGCTACCAATAGCAGATGCCCAATAGTTATGTGTTCAACTGATACACTCCTTCCTAGCCACCTGCCCTAAGATCAGCACAGATCTTTAGAAGTTGGCACTTTCTCTGGCAATGTGAGCAGATGTCCCTCCCCATGTGAGAGTTCTTCTCCCACTATGGAATCTACCAAGACCTCCATTTTTCCAAACAAGTTCTACCCTATCACCTCCCCAGAGAAGATGAGGTAAATGCCCTTGGCCCTCCAAGAGCCAAATCAAATAATCATTCATGCTCAGTCACCAATCAATCTCTCTCTCAGCTACTCCTCCACTTTATCCCAGCCCAACTACACCAGGTCAGTGAAATGTCACCAGCTTTGATGCCCTGGAATTCAGCCAGATTTCCCTGAGCTCCTGCTCAGGCCTGGTAACCCCACACATCAGGTACTACGCTTTCCCTCCAGGGAGGAAAAGAATCAACGACCCTGAACTCTGAAGTGTTTGTTACCGGGCTTGAAAAGGATGTTTTCTGACAACCTGGGTTATAAACAATGCTCAAAAAAGCCCTATGTGCTGGCAACTGGAGCTGCTTTTCTGAAAGCGATTCCTGGTGAAATCATTTGGCACCCCTCGAACGTTGTTGTGTGTGAAGCCATACAGGGGCAGAAAGGGAACCCTGGCAGACACCTTTTTCCCTTTGTCATACAGGGGAGAAACAAAGGCCTGGAGTGGAAAAACAGCTCATTTAACTATAAGGCAGAACCAGAACGTAAACCCTGACTCTTAGTCTGGTGTTGAATTTGGGATACCTTTCCCTCTTACCATCTCCAAAGAAACGCTGTTACCTGCTATTAGGAAGAACTGAAACAATGAGCAAAGACGGCAGTAAATGGGAATACCCAGGGGATGAGAAAAATGGAGGTGGTAGACTGAGGTAGGGTGAGGCAGAGTAAGGAGTGAAGTATGGACAGCCCAGCTAATCGTAACAGCCTGTGGCAGAAGACTCTTCTGTCTCCAAAGATCTTTCCTTCTAGCTTCCTTTCTCTCTCTTCTCCTCTTACTGAGTCCCAAAGATGAACTTCACTTTCCCTTCTTGGAGAGTGAATCTCAAGGTGTCTAGATCTTGCCGAGGTTATGCCCACTGAAACACCCTACTTACCCCACCACTGGGTACCTGGCCACATAGCTACTAAACCAGACAGCCCCAGGAACTCATGTCTCATCTTGCCGTGACAGATCCAACCATACACTATAGTAGTGCCCCAAATAGTAGCAAATAGCCCCATCAGCAACTGTCATCATCATTCTCTTCTCCAGCTCCTGATTGGTGGTCTAAGCTTCTGGCCTTAGCCTCACTCACTCAGCAGAAGTGAGGAAGACACTGGAGAAAAAACACTATACTGACAGTAACATTCAGCCAGTAAGTTTCAAGAACTTGTCTATGCTTTTGGCCTCTATCTGGTCACTGGTTCTATTACAGGCTGTGTTCTATACCAGACATACTACTGACTGCTCTCTGGTGCATATCACTAATAGCTCAGCTCCTTCCCCAGACCCCAAACCCCTAAATCAGCCAACCAGGAAGGAAGGGGCAGGGGGACCCCAGATCACAGAGGTGCTGCCCCAGTAACCAAGTGAGGGGAGAGAATGCAGACCTGAGAGGCAAGAGTTCTGGTTCTACATCTCTGGTTGAATACCCCTTCCATCCCTCTTTGAGCTTGTTTCCACTTTTTGATTGGAAGGGGAGGTCTAAGAGGTGAGAACAGTCATAAGAATTTAGAGCTGGAAGGAACCTTCGTAGCCATCTAATCCAACCCCTCTTTTTATAAATGAAGAAACTGAGGCCCAGAGAAATTAAGTGACTTGCCCAAGGTCACATAGATGGTGACAGGTGGGATTTGGGTCCACATCTTCTGCTTTCTAATCCAATATCTTTTCTATTGTCCCATATTTACTCAGTAATATTTCCCTGCCAGAGCTAGGAGGAAAGCAAGAAATCTCAGGCATGAGCTGGTTTCAAGATGGATTCAGAAATCCTGCCTCCCAGGCCTGTGTGACAGTAATGCAGGAAATTAAGGGATCATCTGTGCTAAGAAAGGAGCTATTCTTCCTGTAATAGGGCAAAGGGTGGGAAGGGAGTAGGGTTAAGAAACAGATAATGACCTCTAGAAGGCTTTGTCTTTCATGGGGGAAGGTCTGTTAATATTTAGGCCTAGCACTTTCACTTCTTGCTGTGCAATTTTATGAACTCAAAAGGGCAGGAACTGCTAGGTAAACCTCTTATCACATAAAACCTGGTGGCCATAAACGGCCATTTGCCAGCTTCTTCACCACCTGAACCTGCCTGCTACTACTCCACCTGGCTCCATTTCTTTCCATCTCTGGTTCTGACTCTATGTGTTCTGCCTACTTTATCCCTCCTACTCTATTTTCTCTTCACTGCCTCAATTCTCCCTTCCTTGTTCAATTCTCCCCCACCCCACCCCACCCCTACCTGTTCCATTCTCCCTAGCTCTGTTCTCTTCTCTATCCTCCACGCTCTGTGCCCATCTGCTCCCTCTTTTCACTCCTGATCCCTCTACAACTTCTCTCTGTGCATATCACAGTCACCCCAGTGTGGATCCTCATCATCCCGCTCCAGAACTAACTACTCATTTTTCCTTACACATGCTACATTCCAGTCAAACTGACTCTACTTGCTTTCCTTGTGAATTATATTTCCTGGTCCTGTGCCTTGGCAAGGTGGTCTCCTCCATCTAGAATGCTTTTCTTTCCTCAACTTTGCCTTGGGCAACTCCTCTCTCCCTTCAAGTTTCAGCTAAAGTACCACCTTCTTAAAGAAATCCTTTCCCAGCTATTAGTGTTCATACCCCTCACTATGTATTTACTTTGCATATATCCCATATTT
The DNA here is from genome assembly GCF_003287225.1 of Phascolarctos cinereus. Classification (NCBI taxonomy): domain Eukaryota; kingdom Metazoa; phylum Chordata; class Mammalia; order Diprotodontia; family Phascolarctidae; genus Phascolarctos; species Phascolarctos cinereus. The sequence goes on from NW_027555514.1 coordinate 209,314,352, forward strand.
CTTTAAGAACATATTCTATTCCTCCAACAGAATGCAAGATCCTTCAGGGAGGGGCTGTCTCACTTGTATATTTGAATCCTTAGCACCTAATGGGTCCTCACATAAATACTTGTTGGTTGGGTCGTCCCTCAGCCATCATTTCCATTTTCCACAAGTCAATGGATGTGGACAAATACATGGTTGAAGGTTGAGAGCAGAGTGAAGATGGGGAATAGGATCTTAGAATTTAATGATAAAAGAGGATGGATCTAGTCTAACTGTTTAATTTTATAGAGGATAAAGCTCACAATAGTCAAGTGACTTAAAGGCAAACTGGACATTCTTGCCCATAAGAATAATTTTTCCATCTTTTTTATTCTCAAAACAGTGTCTGATATGTAGGCCCTTAATAAATGTAAGCTTAATTTATGAGATGAATTGAAGCATATCTGCAGCAAATTAGCTAGGTGCAGCAGCAGATAGAGTGCCTAGAGTCAGAAATATTTCTCTCCCTGAGTTCAAATCTGGCCTCAGACACTTCCTAGCTGTGTAACCTTGGGCCATATCACTTAACTCTGTTTGCCTCAATTTCTTCATCATAAAATGAGCTAGAAAAGGAAACAGCAAACCCTAAGAAAACCTCAAAGGGGGTCATAAAGAGTCAGACATAACTGAAAAACAACTAAAAAAAAGTACAAAATATAGGAATATATTTTGAACAATTCAGAACAATTGATGATCGATCAGTCAATTAATAAGCATTTATTAAGCACCTATATGTGCCAGGCACTGTGCTAAGCACTGAGGATACAAAGAAAGAGAAAAGACAATCCCTATTCTCAGGGAGCTCAGTCTAATGAAGGTGACAACATGCAAATACACAAAAAAAGATAAAGATAGGATAAACTGGTGATAATAAATAGAAGGAAGTCCCTAATTTTCTGCTGAACAACAAGCCAGCCTTAAGGACTCTGATAGGGTCATGGGACAGTGAAGCAGTGGGAAATATAGGGAAAGGAGATGTGAGTGGGAGGGGACTGTCAGAGATATTCCCCATGTCTACCCTGGTTCTGCTGCACCAATCCTTGAGTCCCTGATGGAACCTCAAGTTAGCCCCTTGGGGGTGGGAGTGGGAGGGCAAGATAATGATGCTGCCCACTGGTCTATCTATGCCTCCTGATTCTTTCATACTTAGAATGAGGATAGTTGCATTAGTCATTAAGAAGAGTCAGCTCCTCTGACAGTGGATCAAAACAGGGTCCAAGTGGGCTGGCATCTCACTCCACAGGGACACCTTCACCCTGTCAGCAGGAGTGAAGCATCTGTAGAGGTTAGGAGTGGAAAGGGACGGTGCTAACTACATCCATGGCAAAAGAGTGGGAGCAAGTTCCTGCCCAGGAGAAGGCTCAGCTGAGCCAAGGGAGCTAGAAACGCAGCAGGCTGGGAAACTGTGGCAGGTAGGTAGGGCAGTAGCAGCTTTCTCCCACTGTGGGTTGCTGTACCCTAACCCCGTGTGCGCCAGCCACCTTTGAGGCAGCCGCAATATAGTTATTTTTAGCCTGTGACACCTGGGTATTTTGCTACCTCAGGATGTCCGGTTTGGAGCCTCTTTCTGGGAATCCCACATGCTGCTGTTGTAAACAGCCCCACGAGGCCAGCAGTGTCGGCTGGGAGCCTGCCCGGCCCCTTCTTTTTGCTCCTGCTTAGGGTGAGTCAAACAGGAAGTGGCTGTAACCATGACAGTGGGAGAGAGAGCTCCAAGGGGCAGGGGAGGGGACGGTCTTCTTGGCTCCTTGCCCCTTGGCATCAATTAAGCAAGTACTTATCGGTCAACAAGCATTTATTAAGTGCCTACTATGTGTAGGCCTATGTGTGAGGTCCTGGGGGGTACAAATATAAAAAAAGAAATTATACCTACTCTCAAAAAATTTACTTTCTAACAGGAGAAGTAAGTATATATAAAAATATTCAGAATAAATACAAAGTAGTTAAATAGTGCGTAGTTTAGGAGGGGGGCCACTAGCAGGTCATGAATAGTAGTGGGGGAGGGATCAGGAACACAGATCAAGCCTATGGGCAGCAAGTGCTGGGAGCTGCCAGTCTGCATACATCAGGGACAGTGAAGCTGCCAAGCCCTAGTCACTGAGCCCTCAGGAAAATCAAGATGCTGTAACAGCTAAGGTCAGGAACATCAAGGAGATGAAGGCAAGGCAACGATGTGGTCAGTCCCAAACATCAAAAACAGGGTCCTTTGATGGTGCTATTATTATCTCCATTTTACAGATGAGGAAACTGAGGCAAACATGGGATAAGTGACTTAACTAGAGCCACACAGCTAGTATGGGTCTGAGGCCAGATTTTAATTTCCCCATTTCCTACTGCCCTTGAGGCACAAATTTTCCCCCAGTGAACTGGAAGATGAAATGGGGGATAGGAAACACAATGTTACTTCCCAGGGTATTCAGGATGAGAGGCCTTAATCTGGGCTTTTTCCAGGAAGGGACTCTGAAGTCCACAGCCTTCTGGTGAGTATTCCTGAGATTTCTCTTCCCCAAGATATCCAGAGAGTTCTTATACTGACAGAGCTTTCAAAAAATGGTTCTGTCCCCCCATGAGCTAGACTTGGGGTCCCTCCTGTTCTCAAATATCTCTAGGAGCAGTCTGCATTCTACCCTTCTGGCACATTACAACCATGAACTGGGAAGTCTGCTGTGATGTCTACCTAACACGTTTACTATTTTAAGCAGCTTTTGGGTGTGTGAGTGTCAAAACCTGTCCCTGGTCAAAAGGAAATGAAGAAGCCATTTTCAAAGAAGATTTGCAAACTATCAACAACCATATGAAAGGCTGCTTCAAATCACTAATAATAATAAGAGAAATGCAAATTAAAACAACCCTGAGGTTTCCCTTCACACTCAGCAAACAGGCAAAGATGACAAAAGGTAGAAGTAGTTCATGTCGGAGGGGCTGTCGGAAGACAAAGCACACTGATACACTGCTAACAGAGTTGTGAACTGGTCCAACCATTTTGGAAAATAATTTGGAAATATTAAAAAAAATATATCACTCAACTATTCATGCTCTTTGACTTAGAGATCCACCCTTTTGACAAAGGAGGTCAAAGACAGAGAGGTCTTGTGTATACCAGAATATTCACAGCAACACCTTTTTATGGTAGGGAAAAAAAAAACCACAAAGCAAAATACTGGATACACCTTCAACCTCATCAATTGGGAAATTGCTGAATAACTGTGGTATATAAGAATGTAATGGGTCATTAGTGTGCACAGAAACATGGGAATATTTGGATTGAAATAACAGAGTGAAGAAAGCAGAACCAAAAAAAAGGAAATTACAATAATGTAACTGAAAAGAACAAAAAAATATTAAACACTGAACATTGAGTAACTGTAATTAACAATCAGCCTTGGAAAAGAGATGAAGAAATGTACCTCCCTCCTTTGAACAGATAGGTGGGGGAATATTGGCACAGGGTGTTGCATACAATATCACTATGTAAGGCTGGCTTTGATTAATCGTTTTTCTTTGTTACAAGACAAGGCTCATTGGGTGGGGGTGGTATGACTGTGGTATAAAAAACAAAATAAAACTTATTTTTAAAAAATCTGTTTAAAGCTATTCGATATGACTACGATGTAAAACAAAATAAAATGTATTTTTTAAAAATATGTTTAAAGCTATTCTATCTTTTTATTCCTTTCTTATATCAAGGCTACATCCACTCTCCTCTACCAGCAGGCCTCAAACGAGCCAACTAGAGGAGTGAATCTTCTGATTTGAAGTGGAGATCATCTAGTCAAACTATTTGGAATTTATGGGACCTTACTGTAGATATGAGGAATCAAGGAGGTGTGACTTGCTTAGGGTCACACAATCACAGAATTGGAAGGGACTTCAAAGACCACATCGTGGACTCATAACTGAATAAGAATCCTTTCGGCAACACTCCAGACCAATGGTCCTCCAGCCTTTGTTTGAAGACCCCTGGGAGTTGGGGAGGGGGGGAACCCACTAATTAACAACACAGACCATTCTATTTTGGGATAGTTCTAATTGTTAGGAAGTTTTTTGTTATTACAACTAGCCTAAGTCATTCCTTGTTTTATTTTTTTACCTTTCCCATGAGATTGTGAGCTGGCGTGCATTATCAGACACAGTCATTCCTGGAAGCTGTTTTTCTAAATTGTTTTGGGAGACTGTGCTTGGGAAGTGGAGCTGGGATTAACTGTCGAACAGGCTGGTTCCTTTGAGTTCATTGTTCCTTCCACTACCCCATGTTATCTCCTAGTTCAGGGTTGGGTAACCTGAGGCCTCAAGGCCACATGTGACCCTCTTAAGTCCTCAAGTGTGGTGCTTTGACCGAACCTAAGTTTCACAGAACAAATCCCCTTAATAAAAGAAGATAAAACTAGGACTAAGTTATTGGCCTTGCAGATAGTACCTAAACTCGCCAGGCCGAGAAAGTCCTTTGTGCAATAGTATATAGTATATTAGTATATAGCCCTAGCATATTATTGAAGTTTTTTATATATTACTTGCTTTGCCTTGGTTTTTCAGCTGTTGCAGATCTCCTGGTTCCTGACTTTTTTGGCTCAGTTTTGAATCACCTGTTTTGCTCTGGACTCTATTATTCATGCCTTCTTGGCATGGGTCTGTTTTACCTGGATTCTGACCATCTTCATTTAGACCCAAATTCTCCACCTTGATGGTGCTCGCTCACAGTGTAAGCTTGCCTGATCTTTCTTTTCTAGCCTAACCTTAGTTTTTCCAGTCCTAATTCCTAGCCCAGCATCCACAGTCCACTGCCTCTTCCACACTAGTATGACACTGAAACTGCTTAGAACAAAATCTTCCTACCTCCCAGATTTGTGTCTAAGAACCAACATGTTTCTAGATCTCCTTGGGGAAGATCCTCCCACTCCCTGTCTCAAGTCATAAGACAGATGTACCCTGAAGTATGCCCTAGGCAGGATATGCTGGCTCGTTAGCAAAGGTAGCCATACAACGGAAAGAGTGTTGGATTTGGAAGCTAGGTGCAAATCCCAGCTTTGCCATTTTTTATTCCCTGTTCAAACTTGGGCAAGTGACTCTACCTTCTGGGTCTTCATTCCTTATTCGTCAAATTAGGGAACTGACCTCTAAGGTTCCAACCAGCTCTATGTTTATGACCCCCAATAGGGTACCCTGGGCTAGAAACACAGTTCAACAAACATCAGCTACTCCCCAACTACACGCCTCCCATCCTGCCCATCTGACTGCACCCCTTACCCCCAACCTCATGCTGGAGGGAAGAGACATTTGTCATTGTAGGAATCTTGTTTCATCCTGGGACCTGGAAATACGGGGTATGTCTGAGGCCAAGCAACCTCTCTGGGGACATGGCTCCCAGGCCCTGTGCCAGTGCTATCACACGTATTCGTGAGTCTATGAGTAGCAAAAAAACCCCCAATGCTGGCGCTCACATTAATACCATATTAATATAATGTTGGTATGAATTATTATGGCTTTTTGTTTCTAGTAGATGCCAAAGGACTCCATCTCAAACCATAGCCTGATTTTTTTTTCATTCCTCTGCCTATTGTTCTAAGAGATTGGCAGAGGCTGGACCAGCAATATCCTCCATATTATCTCTTCCTTTTCCTGAACCATACAGGAGAACACTGATAGGAGTACACTGTAGGAGGCTGTCTTTCTTCACCTTACAGATGGCTAGACAGGGTTACTATCTTCTCTTCCTCCTAGAGTGGATGATGGCCCACCAATATTCCTAGGATCATAGGTAGCATTTCCACAGGCCTGGTTATTGCTGTTCTCTCCCTCCCCTCAGAAAAGCAAAAAAAGAGCAAATCAACTGTTCTCTGGGTTGGTCATTCTCTCATTTTGATTCCAGTATCTCACAAACCTTTAAAACACCTTCTTGGTGTCTAATTGTAGTCCTTCTTGCCACTTAGGGCCTCTGCTACTGGTAAGAGTTTTCTTTTCCCTCCTGTCATAGTCTCGGGGCTCTCTAATTAGTCAGAGTTATCTGGTTTGTAAGCTCCGAAGGACTGCATTCACATACCTACGAGCTCAGCATTGTGCTAGGCACACAGTAGACATCTAATGAATGTCTTCTGACTCTACAGCTCTCATACTGAGAAATGTTTTATGCTACTTTCAGGGCCTCTATGCTGGAAACACTTGAGACTGACATCAGTGGCCTTCTCATTTCTCTTCTGTCCCATGTTTATAACATGTTTGAGCTGGAAGGGTCTCTCTTCGGGGCTGCCAAGAAAAGAGCTCCCTTAGTGCTTACAGAGATAGGGCTCCAAGTTGGGGCCAGCAGAGGCTATTCCATTCCTGGACCTTCCCCAGAATGAGACAGCAGCCAACCTGCTTCCCAGATCCAGGTGGTTGACCCCTGGCTGACTTGGAAGACCTGCTTCATTAGGAAAGGCTGGAGGATTGGGGTGAGAGAAAATTTTGGATCCACAACAAAACTTCTGGCTGCTGACGTACCTGCTTTCCCAAGTCCCTCATGGGTGGAGAAGCCTGGCCTGGGGAACTTGGCTTAGTTCTCCCTACGAAGAAAAGCTGGGTGAAATTGTGAGTCCCTTGTCTCCAACAACCCTGTCCCCCTTCAGCATCCCTCAATCTTAGTCTAGAACACCTTCAGTCCAACTGTTTCCTTCCAAGGGTAACCTGTTCTGGGTTGCCCCTGGGAATCTGCTTATCTCTTGATTGGCAAAAGTAAAAAAGCTCCCAAGGTCACCCCATATTTCCCTCCAAGTCTAGGTAGGGCAATTTCTCTCCTAGGCAATACTGATAGATAAGCACAGGTAAGGGGTTAATGTTAGAAACCAGATAAGGTTCATGAGCCCTTTTACAACCTCAAAGGCCTAAAAAAGTGATTCTATACCCTCCTCAAGTCCTCCCCCTGCCCACTTCCTTACAGGCCCTACCAAACTTTGAAATTCCTGAAGTGTAAATTCCCTTCCTTCAAGGACCAGGAGGAGCTTAGGCATCCATCCCTGAGGTGGAAGGGGATAGGGGTAACAAGGCTACTTGTCAGTATCTCCACAGTGACTCACTCCCAGGTCTCAGGGGGAAACACAGGGCTGGGGCAAACAGCACTTAATCTCCACCCCCACCTCCACGCTGCCAGCCTCACGTTTGCTAACTGAAACCCAAGTCGTTCTATTTTTAATTCTCAGGCTCCCCCTTGTTCGGGGCTCTTTCCCCCACCCCCAGTGCTACTAGCCCCGTCATTCTGAGAACATATTTCCGAATCCGAGACACCCTAGGTAGCTGATGCTAGGGCTTATGGGGCCTAGGCTTAAGGGACCGGAGACTCTTAGCAAAACAAGAGCATTGTAATTGTACTTCCAAATTCCCCCACCCCAGACTCTTTCCGAAACTGTAGCCCCCAGCCCACTCCACAAACCCCTGGCATCCTAGGAGTTATTTGGGGTCCTGGCCCACAGAATGCCTACTGCAGGGGTGAATCTGGCTTCTTGGAGCTTTAAGAAGAAACAAAAAAAGGCTCCAGAGGGCTGAGTTACCTGACAGCTAAGACTGGGGAATAGTGTACCTCAACTGCACCTATAGGCCACTATGGACAGGTCTCTGGATAGTTAATCTTTCTGATAGTCTACAACTGTTGATCCCTGCTGGGTCCCTCATACCCACTCCGGGGAAGTAGGGTAAAAGGAAATGGAAGAGTATAGGAAGTCAAGGCTAGCCAGGGAAGCCCAGAGTTTATCTAGGCCCTTCATTATCACCCTAGACCCCTGCCCTATAATCTGACAAGGAGCAAAGGGGCTGATTTCACTGGGAAAGTACAGCCCCCAAAGATCAGAGGCATAGGAGATAAGCAGGTACTTGTACTCTGTGGGGGTTGCACGGGAGGTCTGAGAGTAGGAACGCATTCTTTCAGCCAATCTGATGTGGGAATGAATGACATAAAGGCTGAGGTTGCTTCTCCAAGTCAAGGGACAGGGAAGTCAGAGGACAAGGAGTGGATGAGAGGATCTAGATGTTGAAAGTTGGTAACAGAGAACTAGGTCCAGTCTAATCCTAAAGACAATTATGGTACAAAGTAAGCAGCCTGCATGGGGATGGGTATGAGACCAAAGTAGCAACAGGTTTTCACTTAACTTACAGAAGCCTTAATCAGACTAGCTGCCCCCTGACCATGGCAGCCTCACACAACTTAGGAACCACTGGCTCAGCCAGTCTCCAGACAGGAACTGGAACAGCCTAGAACCGTGGTCTGACTCTGGCTCCCATCTACCCTCTCTTCTCTCTAGCCAGGAATCCCTTGCATAGTCTGGTCTGTCACTGGCCCTGTCCTGGCTCTCAGGCTCTGTCCCCTCTTTCTGGCTCTGAAATTCTCTCTGATCCTGATCCTTTCTAGTTATTTCCCTTTTAGACAATGTTTCCTGTACGAGACACTAGGCGAGGGGAAAGACCTTATAGTATCCCAGAAACACTGCAGAGGAAGCAGAAATAGCCAGGAAAGGCCCGAGAGAGGGATATGGCACACTAGGGCTCTATGTGGCTTGAGAGGAAGGAAGAGAAGGAGGTAGTAGGGAGGCAAGGCTAGAATAGAGTGGAGGCTCCTCAAAGTAACGCAACCTCCATACTACCATTCAACCAATTCAAAGGACCCTGGATACACATTACCTGGGAAGGGAGGCTCATGCAGGACAGACAACACCCAATTATTTACCATGAGAACCAAGTCTTGTCTAGTCTCTCTCTTCCTTGCATCTGGCCTGCACCCCTCATTTTCAGCCTAAAGCCTGTCTCCCCAATTTCCTCCTTAACCTGAACTAAATCAATCCCTCAGCCTCATTCTACAGCCTGGCTCATGAAGTCTTTGAGAAGGCAGTTCATTTCATATGCTGAGACGTGGCCCCTCATTCTCTCCATCAACTTCTCAGGACCTAATAAGAAGCACCACTGCTCCATGTGTGCCCCATGCCAGCTCAGCCCATTAGTTAGATGTGGCCAGAATACGCAAAGGGCTGGGAAGGAGGTGGGAAGATGGATGCTTAAATATACCCCAAAGAGAAAGACGGAAAACTTCCGAATGAGGGGAAATAGTTTGACCTATGAGTTTTCATAAGGTTCCTACCCACCAAGCATCTGATCTGTCCACCAACAGCTCTAGGTTTCCCCTGGGGAGGGATGAATTAAAAAGCAACCTGGGTTTGAAGGGGGAAGCAATGCCAGAGGGACACAGATGAGCTGAAGACAGCTCTGGAGCATTGTCCAGAGAGCCAAATGTCAGCATCATCACTGTGACGGCTATATACGCACATACACAGATACTAATTCAGGCTCTGCTGTTACCTGGCTGAGTAATCTTTGGCAAGTCATTTAATTATTTTCCTCACCTGTAAAATGGAGCACTTACACTAACTTCCTCATATATAAAGTGCTTTGTAAACCTTAAAGGTATCTAGGTTGGTATGGTGGATAGAGAGCTGGGCCTGGAGTCAGGAAGACCTGATTTTAAATCTGGCTTTAAACACTTACTAGCTGTGAAATGCTGAGCAAGTGACTCTATCGCTTTGCCTCAGTTTCCTCAACTGTAAAATGGGGATAATAATAGCATCTACATCCTAGGGTTGTTGTGAGGATTAAATGAGGTAATATTATAACGCACCTAGCACAGTGCCTGCCATATAGTTGGTGTCTTATAAATATTTATTCCCTCCCATCTAACTGCATATCCATATCAATCCTCTTACTTATTAAAGGTAGTATTATTCTCTTCTCCAGCCCTGCCACTAACTATTTTCATAAGCCTGAGCAAATGACTTAATTTCTTTTGGTCTAGGTTTTCTCATCTGTGGAAAGAAAGGCAAGGAGTATATGATCTCTAAGGTCCTTTCCAGCTTTAAAATCTTGACTCTATAGTAACACATTCTTACATTTATGTATGCGTTCTACAAATAGGCACACACCTGCCCCCTCACACATTCTACATGTGTACAAATCCTTCAGAGATCTTACTACATACCTCAACATATACTACATGCATGTGCATAATACTCATTCATATAACTAACACAATAAATACACAAGGACATGTATGTACCCTGTACATACATGTACCACCACAGCACTCCCCATATACCAACCAACACATACTTGCATCTATGTATGTTTATATGAACTTGCATACACATACACATATACACACACTGGTCTGAATTTATTCTGCGACTTGGCACTGGTCCAAGACCTGAGTCATTTCATTCTACTGATGCTCTCTATCCACCCCAACTGCTCTAGTTAGAGAAACATACCTGCCCATCTCCTACTTCATGGCGATTTAGAGGTAGTTGACAGAGGAACTCAGCAAGAAAACTGGGCTTAGAGATGGAGACCCTGGTGGTACATTCAATGCTTTTGAAAGAATTATTCTTATCTCAGCTTAGCAATCAGAATGGGGAAGAGGCAAGAAGAGACAGAAAAAGATGGAGGAAGTAGGGACTCTAGCTTCCTGAACTTCCTCTTAGCTACCTTTTTGTTGGGAAGAGTTGTCCCCATTCCTTGGTGATCTAAGCCCACATTTTATATTATCTAGCTCCTCTCAATTTTACCCCTACAATCCAAGGAAACAGAGAAGCCTGAGGGCAGCAGAACCTACGTAACCATTGCTTCCCCATTCCCACCAAACTCCTACCTTTCCTCTATCCCAAACTCTTGTGCATACTCTCCAACCTCTTTTTCCAAGGTTCCCAATATTATATGTGTGACCTGAGGAGTGGGATGTAAAGTTTATGCTCCAGTACTTGTTACTCTAAGGAATGAGCAGTCTGGGGGCATTTCCCAATGACCAGGACCCCTGTATCCCTTTGGGAAAGTTACCACAGAAACAAGGGAAAATATTACAAGGAAGCACAATACCCGGCTAAGTCACCTGCTGACCCGGCTTCCTGCTGTGTTGGCCCTTCCAGCCCCACTGCCTTGGGCCCCCCTCCTCCCTCCTCCCTGTAGCATCAGCCTGGGCCTCCCACTGATGCCCTCCCTCTGCCTGCTTCCTGGGGGGGATGGAGGATGGGCACAGTACCAAGCCAACATCCCCACCCCCTATACCTCTCTACATCCACATAACAACAGTAGCAATGTCCCCAATATCAAGCCCCCCACCCCTTATCCCCCCCTCACAGGAAATCTAAACTTCCTGTCCCAGAGGAAGTGCCCCATCTAGTGAACAGATTCAACACACACACCCAGCCATAGGGGCCTTGAAGACTGGGCAGATCTCCCCCAAAAGGCCTAACTTTATCTCTTGCTCCAGAACAATCCCACTGCATGGCCCCCTCCCCAACTCGCAACCTAGAATATGACTGAGACCAAGCTGGGGTCGTGGAGAGGGTAAGCAGAAAGGGCACAGGACAGGCTGTTCAGGATCTAGGCCTTGGGGAAGCCAGGGAAGAGAAGGGAATATGGACACAGAAGGACTAGGTTAGGGAAGAGAAGGCCCTAAGCAGTGTGGTGTAGGAGATGGGTCCCTGGCCTGGAAGTCAGGAAGTTTTAGTCCTACCCCTGCTGCCATTCATTTCCCTGGATCTCAAGTTCCTCATTGGTCAAGTGAGGAGCTTTAACTACTGGATGATCTCTAAGGTGCTTTTTCTGTCATTGTGAGAAGGCAAGCTAACCCTGGGCTAGCTTCCCTTCCATTCTTCTAGATTAAAGTTGCACGTGCCTCTTCCGAGGAATGTCTCTAAGAATGCTCTTGGGCCTTCACCGTGGCCGTGCCACGAAGATCCTCACTCCTCCCAGCTCCTGCTCTCCTACCATGAGCTTCTCCCATTCTGCGCTGGCAATGGGAAAGAGGTTGAATTCCCCAGTCCTGGCCTCCTTGAAGGTCCAAGTCAAGAATAAAATACAGTTAGAGAATGCCCATAAGAGCACTGAACTGAATACTGGAGTTGAGATTAACATGGCTAATTCTAGCCTCATCTGCACCAAATAGTAAGTCCAAGTTTTTCTCCCTGTTTAATTGATGAGGAAATTAAGGCTTGAGGTTAAGGGATAGTCACCTAGGAGAGTTAAAATGGCAGAATTGGGAAAAAGTCTTCCTGACCATCCTGGGCATCCCCATTCAAGGCTTGGTTGCGGTAAACAAAATTTTGCAAGTATCTACTGTGTACAAGACATGGTGCCGTTTCCCTTACCTGACTCTCCCCACCTCCAAGAGCACACACACACATACACACCCGCACATATACACATACACCCTCCCCCCACTCACAAAAATTATAAGCTCCTCAGGGCAGGGACTGTCTTTTGCCTTTCCTTGTATCTTTAGACTTAGCACAATGCCCAACACGTAGTAGGTGCTTAACAACTGCTATGACACAGGTTCAACCCTGAAGACACAAGGACACAACCCAACGATGGGTTTGTTCACATTCATAGACAATTTTAGGCATATAGTTAGTAAAATACCATACTGAGGAGGCCGGTCCTGGATATAAAACCATGGGACAGCTCTGACAATGACACAGTTCCCCTCTGGGGCTAAAGGGCAGTGAGTGAATCCCTGTTAGCTCAGAATCCCAGAAGTCCTACTGTGGCCTCACTGGGTGACATTCCTTTAGTCCAGTTCTGTTCTGTGCCTTCCTTGGTCATAAGCAGACAATGTCCTAGGGCCCCCAGTCACTGGAGAGGCTGTGAAGAGGGTGGCGGCAAATCGTTTCACATAACAGAATGGCAGTCTGGACAAGAAGACAAGGTGAAGGGCATGGGAAGCAGCATTCCAAGACCAGGCCAAGGAGGCCAAGCTTCAGGGCTGAGGAGAGAAGATACTAAGTGGTGAAGAATGAGAATCCCTCAAGGGAATCCTGGATGATAATGTAGCTCAGGCTACAGGGAGCTTCCTTGGGAGATTGCAAGAAGAGAGGCCTCTTGACCTTTGGCTCCCCAACCTATGGAAATCCTAAGAAGGCTCCTAGGTTTATACTAGGTGAAGATTTAGGGCTTAAAGATGACTCCCTAAGGGAGGTGAATTCCCAGAAGACCTTAGTGTCTCATTCTTATCATATAAATTAAAAGAAAAGGCACAGCATCAAAAAGTCTCAGGCAGACACAGATTGGGGGACTGGAATAGGTAGTTTCTCAGTGGAAAGGGGAAAAGGAGAGCAGCCCATTGAGTCAAAAAGGATAGACAACAGAGAAGGGCAGAGGACATGAATTTTTGTTGAGGAATGGTTGTGCAGGGGATCATATGCTGAATGGGACTCAAAGAAAAAAAAATATGAGGAGCTCAGCTGAGTTAGGCCTGAGGAAACTCTCCCTTTCCCTTTGCAGAAGACTTCCCGGTCTGAAAACACTGTGTTCTGGAAGGAAATGCAGCTGTCTATGGCCCCAGCACCAGAGACTCTAGTCTTCTTCTGGTGCAGAGTCACAGCCCCCACCTCCCCCACTGCCCCATCCCCCAAATACAATTTGTTATTCTCCACCTGCTTTGCCCCAGAACCTATCAGGGGATGCCTTCACTTCTCACTTTCAAACATAGGTCTCTACACATTAATGGATAAGGGGTGTGGGGGGGGGAGGCTTAGGGAGGGGTAAGGGTCTCAAGAAAGTTCTCTCATGCCCTAATTCCTTAGGCTTTCAGTTTCCTCCTCTGTAAAAGGAGGAGAGTTCAACTAGATGCTCTCAGAGGTCCCTCTAAAAGTCTATGGCTGTACCCCACACTGCAGGGGGTGTGTGCCCTGTTCCAGGGCCAATGGCCTGGGGGGAGGCGATGTCTTACCCAGGAAGGCACAACAAGACAAATGGCCAGCACGGGTGCATCGCCCGGCCCCCCTACACAGCTCCCTGGACGGGCCTGGCACACCCTCCCCAGGATCAGGAGTGGGGGATAAGGGACTCGAGGCAGCAGGGCGCAGAGAAAGCAGCCCGCGGGCCTCCCTCCTCTGGTCTGTTGCTACCCCAGGGGCGGGCTAATGTGGGAGCCCCACGGCCCTGGAACCGGCCACGACCTGGAGCTAGCCTCCACTCCCCCCACCCCGTGGGGCCCAAACGATCCAAGGGCCCCAACCGTGGAGGAGCGAGAGGGAAGAAAAGCGCAGGGCCAGCTTTGCGCCCAGCTGCACTGGGGGGCCCGCGGGCTCGGGGTGCGGTGGGGGGCCGGGACCGTGCCAACGCAGGGCAGGGAGGAGGAGGCGGAGACCTGGGGCTGGGGCCGGGCCGGGGCGGGCGATGTACTCACCAGCACCGGGTCTGTGCATCCAGGGGCCGGGGCCCTCAGAGCGGGGGGCTCATAGTGGGAATCAAGGCGGGCGCGAGGGGTCGGGGGCGCCGGCCTTACATCCCCCGAGGCACCAGAGGCTGCAGAGAGTCGGCGAGACCGGGAGAGGAAGGGAGGGGGCCGGGAGGGGGAGGGCCCTGGCAGCGGGGCCGTCCGGGTAGGATGACAATGGAAGGAAATGCTTTATCTGAGTCTGAGAGCGGGCCAAGGGGGAGGGGAGGGGAGGGGAGGAGAAGAGAAGGGAGGAGAGGGGAGGGTGCACACAGCCAGCCCAGCCCCGAGAAGCCCAGCGCAGCCCAGCCCAGCGCAGCCCAGCCCAGCGCAGCCCAGCCCAGCCCAGCTCAGCCCAGCCCAGCTCAGCTCAGCCCAGCACAACACAGCCCAGCGCTGCGCGGCTCCACACACAACCCAGACACAGGCGCCACACCGAGGCACGAAACATTCATACACAGCACAGAGACTCGCCGCGCACAGACACACACACAGCAGAAACTGACGATCCTTACTTACAAAGAGGAGAAGGCATGACACCCAAAGACAGCTGACTAAGGAGACGGTACAAAATTCAGAGGCCCAGACGACATAAATACACCGAGAGGAAGACGCCCAAACCCATACGTTTGCACGCAGGAACACAGTGACACAAAAAGAAAGCAATCCCTGAAAAGGGGCACTCAGATGCATACATAAACGCCTAGACTCATATTCACATATATAACATACACACCCATACTTCAATAGGTAGAAATAGATATACACCTGCAGAGAAAGAAAGAAAAATAGACACATATATACACATCCAGACATATACACCCAAGCACAGACACACGGTAATTTACAGGCAAAGTCCCACGCTTGGAATTCCAGCTACACACATAACTTTGCAGGGGAAAAGTTTCAAGATCTGATTTGAATCACTGCCTATCCAACTCGCTCCCACCTCCTTCCAATCTTCCTGTCTTTGCTAGGGGGAATAGAAGGGAATTGCCTGATCCTAGAAAAAGAAAAGGGGAACACAACAATGTTTATTTTGAAAGTTTTGGGTTGTTTTTTTTAAAAGGAATTTCCCAAGGGATTTCCTTCCCTCCTTTCTCCTTCCTCTCTTCTCATTCCTCCCCCTCCAATTCCAGTTCCCCCCTCCACCCTCCCTGTCCCTATGAGTCAAACTTCAGCAATGTGCCCAGTGTCTCCCAGTGCATTACAGCGGATTGCAGAAATGTTCCCATCTGTGAGTCGGAATGCAGCTGCCTCTAGTCCTCCCTCCCCTAATAAATCTAGGGCAGGGATAGCCTGTTCACAGAAACTCCTAACCCCCTCTCCAAACTGGAAGTGGAGGTCAGAGTCAGGGGTCAGGGGTCAGGAGCTGAGGACCTCCCTGGTATTCTCTGTTGGCCATTGGCTGGGTCCCCAGTTAAGCCAGAAATGCAGCCACTTCTGGGATAGGGTGTGTCAGCCACTCTCTGAAGCAACATTGGTCCCTCCTGTGTGTTGGGGGCTTTAATTTTGAAAGCAGGGAGTGTCCCTGAAACTATTATCAGGATTAGGAAGCTACACCATCCTCACATGAGTCTGTACAACTCCTAAAGGGAAACTGAGGCCCAAAAGAAAGGTCTATGCCAGGGTTGTAATTCTTTGGGATGCCCGCATTGTAGCCAGAAACCTCATTAGTCCTAAGAGATAGAAGTCTGGGCTTAGGATAGGATCGTAATACTGGGAACCTCCACGCTGCAAAGAGGGTACCCTCCTCCCCCACACACAATTCTTCCTCTTGTTTCCATAGCCATAGCCTAGGGCCAAGGCCTCATCATTTTGCACATTGGATGACTGCAACAGAATCCTCCCTCTTAGCCTCCCAAGGACCTGGGGGTTTTAGTGGACTGTGTGCAGTATGAGTCAGCAGTGTGATGAGATGGCCAAAACAACTAATTCATATTTAGACTACATGAATAGTGCCCAGAGGGAGAATGTTAATAGGCAGTGTAGTATAACTGAAAGACTTATAGATTTGGAGTCAGGAGACCTGAATTCAAATCCTACTATACGCTGGTTCTGTGACTATAAGCAAATCACCTCTTAGAACCTCAGTTTCCTCATCTGCCAATTGGGAATGCAACTACATCTGAACAGGGCATAGACAAAACTGCCCTTCCTTATGCTGACTGCTCACATATGCTAGCTCAGCACTTGGGTGCTTCGGGAATGACAAAGGCTGCTTCCAACTATGTAGGGCTCAGTGTTGAAGGGTTCCCCCTTTGCGACAAAGAAGCAATCCCTTCATTGGCCACAGAGTAGGAAGAACCAATGAATGATTCAGAAGACCTTTAAAAAGGGAATGACTCTGCCCTTGGCCTCACTTCCCTTCCTCCTGATGAGCATATGAGGAACCTCTTGCTAGAGGGATGGGGGAGGGGTTGGTGCTCTTCCCCTACCCTAACCTCATGGTGACTGACTGCTTCCATGGATCAGCTAGAAAAGGGGTCTTAATGAGACAGGTTTGAGTGTGGGCCCTTGGCTGCTCTTTCCATTTAGTGTTTCCTTTCTGAATGTTGATCTTAAGATGGATGTGTCTGGGGTTGGATGGTTCCCCATACCTCTGATTCATATTGTACATTGAGTATCTTTCTACCCTCCCTGCTTTAGGGACAGCCTAGGTAGATATGAGCCAAAACCTAAGCTTTAACTAAATCCATTCCAGGATTCAAAGTGTGTGTGTGTGTGTGTGTGTGTGTGTGTGTGTGTGTGTGTATGTAGGGTATAATGAGCCTAATAGTGACAAAAAGAAGCCTAATTTCTCTCCTTGGAGGTAGTGGTGAAGGGAATGGGTACAGTAGCCTAGCCCTCTAGGCCCAGCTATAAAAACTTAGATGAATAATGATACATACTGGTGAGGAAGGCATGTGAGTTGTTATCTCTATTCTGCTTAGACTATATCAGGAGTACTATATACAATTCTAGGTTCATGCTGAGTGGGATTGAGACCACTTACCCAAATAAAAACTCAGAGGTTTCTCCAGGTAGAAAACAGAAGTTTTATTCTAGCAAGTCTCGCTCGACAGTTGGGCATCACCTACACAGGGCAGACCGGAGTAGTGAGGCAAGATACAACAGCAAACAACCAGTTATATACCCTTAGACAAACCACTCCAAGAAACCCCCCCTCCCCACTTGTTTACCTCAATCTCTTTATCCTCATTGGTTGAGACAAGAGACCTTACAATCTTTATTTAGAACCCAAGAGATACATTTTACCCAAACCAAGCTTGGAAGCTAGAAGATTGCCTTATTTGGTAAGGATAAGGCTGGGGGTGATGGTTACAAAACAAGGGAGGGGGTGGGCAGCTGGTGTATGACCCTATTATATGATTTATAGGAAAACGAAATTTAGGCCCAGCTAATGCTAAAGCCTTAACTAAATTTCTGGGGCATAGCTTCCATTTCATATGAGAAACTTTCACTTGTCCCACACAGTTCCCCCCTCTCATTTCATAGTTGAAAGTTTCTCACACCAAAACTGGTAAGTTTCTTCAGTTTCCCTATTTGCTATTTCATCAAGATCGGGCCCTCCTTCCTCCTGATTGACTGTCATCCACCCTTGATTCCTTGATATCATTAGTCTTATAGACTCACTGACAGGTTCTTTTAATGTAATCATTCCAGAGAAGGTCCCTGTTCCCCTAAAGCCAGAATGGCTCCTTAGTAATAAGTCAGTAGTTAATAAGGGGACAGGATCCTGGGAGGAATGAGAAGAACATTCATGGCCCCTTGCTGAGAAAAAGAAGGGGTTGTACTGTCTGAATCAAATGGAGGGAAAGACCCCATTAGGAAACAGTAGTTGTGAATGGACCTTTAAGGGGCTCTTAGGAATCAGATCATATAACTGCACTGAGATTCAACGGCAGTGGAATAGAATAGGTACCCCCACACTTAATCACAATTTTGAGGAACCCCACACTGATCAAATTAAGGGAGGAAATGTCCCAATGTAAGGGAGAAAAGGGAACCATCAAAGTCCTCTATAGGGAATGGGGTGGGTCAATGAAACTGGTGGGGAGAGGGGCTATTTCCAAGAGTATTGGAGTGAGATGAATTCCCTCACGATTAGCTGCGAGTGGGAAGAGAATGTGATACTGTGGAAATGTCAGTATAGGAATGGGAGTGAGGGTGGGCCACTAGGACCCAGAGGCAGGGAATATTACCCAAAAGTGGGGAATTACTCTGCTATGTTCCATCACAAACAGCCAGGTTTGAGGGGGCATTATTGGATCTGTGGCCTCACTGCTTACACCCACCTTCCTGTTGATTGGACTGGGATATGCTATATTGGATTAGTCCATCTCAAATTCTTTTTCCTCTCAGGACAAGGAGGCAAACATTTGGGGATACAAGTATATGATGATTTAGAAAGGAACAAGCAAGCCATTGACACCTCCATTGCTAGCATGGGAAATGCAAATGGGTGGGGAGATACTTGGCCCTCTGAAAGGATTATAAAGAAATATGGACCTGCTACTTGGGTGCAAGATGGGAGCTGGGGATATCGGACCCCAATATATATGCTTAACAGAATAATTAGACTCCAAGCGGTGGTGGAAATTATTACTAATCAAACTGCTATGATTACTGACCTCTTGTCTGCTTTTGTAGACCAAAGCAGGGAGGCTATCTTACAACACAGGTTAGTCTTGGATTATCTCTTAGCTGAGGAAGAAGGTGTCTGCGGAAAACTGAACCTGTCCACTTGTATGAAAATAGATGATGTGGGACAAACTGTTAGAGATATTAATAAGGAAATAAGAAAGACTACCTATGTCCCAGTACAGACCTGGTCCTCTTCATTTAATACTCGCTGGTGGTCCTGGTTTGGGGGATCCTGGTGGAAGCAGGTATTATGGTTTTTGTTAATAGCAATAAGTGGAGTCATACTACTCCCAATGTGTGTCCCTTGCATGGTGCAATTAATTACTACTACTGTTCAAAGGACCCTCTCTGGAATGATTACATTAAAAGAACCTGTCAGTGAGTCTATAAGACTAATGATATCAAGGAATCAAGGGTGGATGACAGTCAATCAGGAGGAAGGAGGGCCCAATCTTGATGAAATAGCAAATAGGGAAACTGAAGAAACTTACCAGTTTCTGGCTCTTCCCAGATGGAGGAGAGGTACTGACCAGAGCAGGTATTGGCTATAATCTGAACAAGGCTTTGGAAGCTATTGTCCCTGGGGAGCCAGGGGATTGGGGCTGGAAAAGAAAGGGAGGACAAGCTCAATAAGAAGATAATCATGGGAACCCCCATGGCATCACACTCTGATTACACCACCGGAGGGGAAAGGGGAAATGTGTGGTCCCCAAACAGATAAAAATGCCTAATATAAAAAGGAACAACAGAATAAAGACTATGACGATCACACCACCCAAGCACTTCCAACCCTTATTGTTCATGAGTCTGGTCCTCTAGGAGGCCTCCGCCGGAGAGATGCGGTCTCGGCTCCTCAGGGTGTCCGGATTCAACAGTCCACACCAAAGGGGGATCCACCGGTCCTTTCGCCTTTGCATAATGAGTCCAACCTTTTTCTTTAGTCCAAATGGCCGTATCTGAGGTCAGCAAGACTTCAAAGAGACCTTCCCAGGTGGGAGCAAGCTTCTCCTCCTTCCAGATTCTGATCAGGACCCAATCTCCAGGCTGGTACCTGTGGATTATAAATCCCAATGGTGGGCTTTGAGCAATTAGTCCCCTCATCTGAAGAGTATTCAAATGTTTTGCCAGGGAAGATACATATTCTCTTAAGAATTTATCCTTCTGTTCAAACAGAGGGTACCAATTCTCTTTCTCTCCCCCAGGGTAAGGGTGTCCATATAAAAGTTCATAAAGAGAGAGCCCTATGTCCTTGCAGGGTTTGGTTCGGATTCTGAGGAGGTCCAGAGGCAGGCATTTAATCCAAGGTAATTGGGTTTCTAAGGCCAACCTAGTAAATTGTTTCTTAATCTCTTGATTCATCCTTTCAACCTTACCAGATGAGGGAGGATGCCAGGGGGTGTGAAACTCCCAGGTAATGTCCAAGGCTTGGGTTAGAGCCTGCAGAACCTTGGCTGTGAAATGAGTCCCCTGGTCTGAATCAATCTGTTCTACCACTCCATATCTTGGAATTATTTGCTCTAATAAAATCTTTCCAACCGCAGGAGCAGTGGCATGCGGCAAAGAAAAGGCTTCGACTGACCCAAGAGTTTAAGTGGTGCACTACGACCAGTAGGTATTTGAGGCATCCTACAGGGAAGTAGCTTGGTGAAATCCACCTGGATGCTCTGAAAAGATCTCAGACCTAGAGGCCTTCCCCCTATCGGAGTCTGGCACAACACAGACTTGTTTGTCCTTCGACATACAAGGCGCCCGTTTGCCAACTGCCGAGCCAAGGTATAAAGACCAGGAGACACGTACCGTGTCAGGATGGCATCACACAGGTTCTGAACATCCCAGTGACTACCCTGGTGTAAATGTTGAAGGACCTGCCTTCTCTGGTCAGTACCTCTCTTCCATCTGGTTAAAGCCATCACCCATCTTTTTCCTGTGCCCCAAATGCCAATGCCTTCTGTTTTTCTTCCTCGGTATAAGAGGGAGAAGGGAGACTCCAAGGAAAAGAGGGGATTAGAACTAATATGGGACTAAGCAGCTCAGGTTCTGTCATCCCCGCCCATTTTGCTTCCTCATCTGCAAGGGGATTGCCCCTGGCCTCAAAGGACTGCCCAGATTGATGACCATCCACATGTATTACTGCTATGGCCTCGGGCAACATTAGATTCTCTAAGATTTTACTAAATTAAAGTAGTATGTGCCAATTCCTTCCCTTTATTGTTAACCATTCCCCTTTCTTCCCAGATTTTCCCAAAAACATGTACCATTCCCCAGGCATACTTTGAATCAGTGTAAACGTTGCCCTCTTTTCCTTTAAATAATTTTAATGCCCGATTTAAGGCATATAGTTCACATATTTGGGCAGGCCAGTTTTTCGGTAAACTTCATGTCTCAACCAAGGATTCTTGATCCCCATTAATGACACCATATCCATTCCTTCTTTTCCCTCCACCACCCTAGAAGAACCATCAATAAACAAATTGATTCCTCCGGGCATTGGGGATTCTTGTAAATCCTCCTGGACCCGAGTTTGAAGGTCAATAAAGTCAATACAATAATGCTCTAACTCAGATGCATCTCTGCCCCCTGAAGTCAGAAAAGAGGCAGGACTTAAGTTGTTATCTTGTGATAGTATTAAATCATCTTTCTCCAGTAACATGGCTTCATATTTGAGAATTCTGGAATCTGTAAGCCACCTCCCTGCTTTTTGATTCAGGATGGCTCACACACCTGATGGGGAACGCTCACTATCAAGCTTCCCCCAAAGTCAGCTTTCTACTCTCCTCCACCAGTGTAGCAGTAGCCGCTACTACTTGAATACAGGTCAGCCATCCTCTAGCCACAGAATCCAAAGTTTTTGATAAGAAAGCCACGGGTCTTTTCTGCCCTCCCCTTATTTGGGTCAAGACCCCCAGTGCTACCCCTTTGTCCACATTCACAAATAAGTGAAAGGGTTTCTCCAGTGAGGGGAGTGTCAAAATGGGAGGGGAGGGGAGGACTTCCTTCAACTTCTTAAATCCCCCCTCCCCTTCAGGGCCCCATCTTATTTGCTCCGGTTCTTCTTCCAGTAAGTATTGGTACATGGGTTTTGTGAGGGATGCATACAAATCAATCCAATTTCTACAGTATCCTACTAGCCCCAGGAACTTTCTGAGTTCCGTCTTTGTTTTTGGGAGGGGAGTTTGAAGGATACCTGCCACCCGCTCTGGGTCCAGCCTCTTCTACCCCTCACTTATTAAATGTCCCAGATATTTCACCTCTCGTTCTACAAATTGTAATTTATGCTTGGAAATCCTCAAACCTTCTGATCCCAAATAGTTTATCAATTTGATCAAGGCCTCACTAGTTTCTATTCTCTTGTTACCTGTCACCAGCAAGTCATCTACATATTGTAATACCTGTGTCCCAAGGGGAGCTCTAAACCCTTCCAGGATTTTCTCAAGGGCTTGTCCAAACAAATTTGGTGATTCTGTATACCCCTGGGGCAGGACACACCATCTATACTGCTGCTTCCTCCCAGTCTCAGGATCCTCCCACTCGAAGGCAAAGATGTCCCTACTGCTAGGGTCTAAGGAACAGGCCCAGAATGCATCTTTTAAATCAATTACACTGAACCACCTACTGCCTTCATTTACTCTTTCCAAGATCGTGTAGCGGTCAGGGACCACTGGGTGGGATGGTAATGCAACCTTGTTAATTTCCCTTAAATCTTGGACTAGTCTATATGTTCCATCCCCTTCCGGACCGGCAAGATGGGAGCATTGAAGGGGGAAATGCAGAATTCAAGAGGTTCCCCCTTCCAATAGCCCCTGAATCACCGGTCTAAGTCCTCGCCTCCCCTCTAGGGATATAGGGTATTGTTTAACTCTCACCACTGTAGTAGGTTCCCTCAATTTGATCTTAAGAGGCGTTATGTTAACCCTCCCCCTGTTGGTTGGTCCGGCCCACACAGTGGGGTGAATTTGTTGTTCTTCTTCCTCTTAAGACCAACACATTCACCGACTATCCGGTTCCCCTAGTTACCAACTGAATAGCTAATTTCATAATCAAATCCCTTCCCAATAAATTTATTCCCGCATCTGGGACCAGAAGCAACCGACTCAAGATGGTCGTTCTTTGGTATTTAATCTCCAGAACCTCAGAGAGGGAGACAGCAAAATTTTCACCTTTTACTCCAGAAATAGTGAAGGTTTCTTTTGATAATTTAGCTCCCTGGGGCAGTTGAGTCATAGACGACCAGGTCGCCCCAGTGTCCACTAAAACACCATCTCTTCCCCTTCTGGTCCCACCCTTAAATTTATCAAGGGCTCTGGGTGGGCTGTTTCTATGAACCCCTGACATCCCTAATCCTCTAACTCCATCAGAGAGCAGACTTTTTGTTCAGTCCACTGTCGTGGGCAGTCCCTCATCATGTGTCCCTCCTTCTTACACATCCAGCAAGTAAGGGGCTCTGTCTCTCTCCCTTTCTTCTCTTGTTGCCTCTGTACTCTCCTTCCCCTCCCTCTGCTCTCTTTCTGGTTTTGGGGTTTTTTCCACTGTTCTACTGACTAACATTTTGGACTGTCTGGACCATGAGCTTGGTCTTTTGTTTCTGTTTCTCCTCATCTCTCCTCACATAAACTTTTGTAGCCTCCTCAAGTATGCTGTCTAAGGTTCGATGATTCCACCTATCTATCTTTTGAATTTTTTTTTACTGATATCAGGCCAGGCATTGGTCACAAAATGTAACTTCAACATTGCCTCTGTGGTGGGAGCATTCATGTCTAAGCCTGAATATTTTCCCATGCTCTCTTTCAATCTTTCTAAGAACTCTGTTGGTGACTCGTCCTTTTTCTGAACCACTTCAAAAGCTTTCTTTATATTTTGAGGTTTTGGGGTGGCATTCCTGATTCCAATCATAATTAATTCCCTCAGATCCTGCATATGTGTTCTGTGAGCTGCATTATTATGATCCCACCTAGGATCAAGGGTTGGATTTTTTGTTCTGCCGGTATTGCCCAGCTGCAGGCAGGTGCCTCCGTTCCCATTCTATCATAGCGGCCCTTCTAATCATCCTTCTCTCCTCATGAGAAAATAAGACATTCATAATGGACATTAGTTCACTCCAAGTATAAATGTTTGGGCCCAGAAACTGACCTAATTGTTCCAAAAGGCCACTTGGGTCTTCCATCAAAATTTTCATTTCTTTCTTAAAGCTCCTGACCTCAGTGGTGCTCAAAGGAGCATTCACAAACCCAAAACCCCCTTGGGCCAGAGGAACCTCCCTTAAAGGGAACAGGTTTAATTGCTTTGGCTCAAGAGGTAGGTTCTCCTGGTCCTTCAAGAGCTGTTTCAACTCCCTCTTTAAAGGCCCTCGGGGAGACTCCTGCAAATTGATAAGATTGCCTTCTGGGTCCTTCTCAGGGGGAGCCAGAGTTGGTATAGGACCAGAATTGGAATTAGGAGGATCAGGAAGAGGAGTCCCCACAGAAGCCTCTGGAGGGGGAGGAACATAGGGAGGGGGTAGGGAAAGGAAAGGGTCCCAAGGGTGGGGCCGAATCTCTTCCTTCTTTCCCTCCCTGCCCCTCACCAACATCTGCTGCACCTCAAGCATCCAGAGTGCCACATAGAAACTCTCCTCCAGATTAAAAGGTTCCTTAGCATTCACATATAAATTTAGCTTTTGGCATATCCAATCTTTGGAGGATCCCAATTTCGGCCATGCAGTGCCACTCCTGATATCCATTCTGCCCCAGATAAAACAACAATTTTTAATCATTTTTTTCCTATCCTTTCCTCTGTATTTTGGTAGTCCATTCCAATTCTGCAATCGATTGCCTAAAGGACTGTCTATAGGTACCTCACATTTGTGCTCCGACTTTACAGATTTGGATTGTCCCTTTCCCATTCTTAGGGAATTCCTAGCCCTCATCTAGGGAATTCATGGGAGCTGTCACCAAACTCCCCGAGTCAAAGACAGACTCAGCCGAATTACCTAGGAGGGTCGCCCACTCCTCACCAGTCACCCATGAAGCTTTCTCAGTGGCATCCTTTTGATGAGGTATCTATTCCGCATTTTGACCAGGCCCGGACTATGCCCAGACTACAGTCTGTCCTAAAAGGGCCCTCACCCTATGCCAATAACTTCCAGACCCCTGAGTGCTTACCTCTGGGTTGCATGCATACAACTTATGTGACTGCTCTCACTCACCAGCAACCTCCCTCCGGGGCTCAAGACCTCCGAGAATTCTCGGATGTGATGAGCGCTTGGTCTTCACTCTGGCAGGGAAAGAAAATCAAAGAAAATACCGGATGATTCCCCAGTTGAGTGGGATTGAGACCGCTTACCCCCCAAAAAACCTCAGAGGTTTCTCCAGGTAGAAAACAGAAGTTTTATTCTAGCAAGTCTCGCGTGAGAGTTGGGCATCACTTACCCATAGCGGACTGGAGTAGTGAGGCAAGATACAACAGCGAGCAACCACTTATATACCCTTAGACAAACCACTCCAAGAAATCCCCCCTCCCCACTTGTTTGCCTCAATTTCTTTGTTCTCATTGGTAGAGGCAAGAGACCTTACAATCTTTATTTAGAACCCAAGAGATATGTTTTACCCAAACCAAGCCTGGATTACCTTATTTGGTAAGGATAAGGCTGGGGTGATGGTTACAAAACAAGGGAAGGGGTAGGCAGTTGGTGTATGACTCTATTATATGATTTATAGGAAAATGAAACTTAGGCCAGCTGATGCTAAAGCCTTAACTAAATTTCTGGGGCATAGCTTCCATTTCATATGAGAAACTTTCACTTGTCCCACACAATGTCAAGTCAGTTCAACAGGCATTTATTAAGCACCTATGATGAGCCAGACAAAACATCTCTAAAGAAGGGTGACCAGAATGTTGAAGGAACTCTAAGCTGTTGGTTTGAGATCAATCAATCAAATAAACATTTATTGCGGACCTAATATGTGCTAGGCACTCTGCTAGGCACTGGAGATACAAAGACAAAAGCAAAATAGTTCCTGACTCAAAGGAGTTTCCCGTTTAACAAGGGAAATAGCAAGTAATCATATTTCCACCTGCAAGACACACATATGAGTATATGCCTAGCACATGTAAAGCAGATCAGATACAAAGCAACTTTGCTTGCCTAGCTCCTAACAGCTGGAGGAAGTTGGAAAGGTCTCATATAGAAGAAGGCACTTGAGCTGACACTTGAAAGAAACAAGAGGAATGAGTGCATTCCAGGCATATGAGAGAGAGATGGAGTGTTGGGTGTGAGGAACGGCAAATAAGCTGGTATGGTGGGATTAGAGTGTCTCCAGAGAAGTAATGCGTAAGAAGACTGCAAAGATTAAGATGTGACTAGGTTGTAAAGAGCACACCACACAGAGCAGTTTATATTTGATCCTAGAAGTAATAAGGAGCCACTGGAGTTTATTGAGTATGGGGATTGTAAGATCAGATCTAAATTTTAGGCAAATCACTTTAGTGACTATGTAAAGGCTTGAGGTAGGGAGGACAATTAGAAGGGAAGAGGTGATGAAAACCCAAACTAAGGCAGTAGCTATGTGATTAAAGGGGGCATATTTGGGAGATTTAAGAAGACATTGGGTATGTCAACTGAGTGAGAATAAAGAATTGACAGTGACACTTAGGATTTGTACCTGGGTTACAGAAAGAAGTATAGTTGTGCCCTTTACAGTAATTTGAGAGTTCAGAACATGGCTGAGTTGGTGGAGAAAAATAATGGGTTCTATTCTGGACACGTTGAATTTGAGATGTATATGGGACATCAGGGGAGCTAGGTGGTGAAGTACACAGGGCAATGGGCCTGGAGGCAGGAAGACTTGAATTGAAATCCCACTTCAGACATTTACTAACTGTTTGACCCAGGGTAAGTCACTTAAATCCTGTTTACCTCAGTTCCTCTTCTGTAAAATCAGCTGGAGAAGGAAATGGCAAACAACTTTGCCAGGAAAACCCCAAATGGGGTCACAAAGAGTCAGACACAACTGAAAAGAATGAACAACAACAAAAAGATTAGTGAGAGAGTTGGGGTGATCGTGGGGGAAGAAATCAAGTAAAAGGAGAGATAGTTGGGTATTAGGGTAAGGGGTTGTAATATAAGTAGACGAGAGGAGGGTGCTGATGGTGAATGGCTTTGTTTTAATTGGATGAGCATAATGTCAGATCCTCAACTGAGAGTTTGGGAGGAGGCTTGAGTTTGGAAGAGGCTTGGGAATTCCCCATCCCCCGGAGTCAGGAGAGGGGGTGGCGGGCAGCTTGAGGTCTGCCTGCCCCTCATTGTCCCTCTTACCCCACTCCCTGCTGTCAACTACCTTTTCCTCCCCTCCCCTCCCCCCTAGGATCTTTCATGTGTGAAGGTGTATGTGAAGGAGGGGGGAAAAAATCAGCCTGAACTCATTGATGCATTTGGAAAATGAGTGCAGTGTGGGGAAGGAAACACATAGGGAACTCTCACCTCCAGGAAGGGAGACAATCAGGTGGTATGGTGGATCGAGCTTTGGATTTGGAGTCAAGAAGATGTAAGTTCAGATCCTGCCTGAGACACTTGCTAGGTGTGTAACCCTGGAGGACCTTGTGAGCTTCAGAGTCTGGAGGATTTGGGACTTCCTATCTGTTTCCTATGGTTAGTTGATAGCAGTGTCTCCATTGGGAGCCAAGGACAGACTGGACATACATTTACATCCCTACAAGGGGTCCAGCAAGGAAGCTACATCATGACTAAGGGGAACTTTTTGAACTTTCTGAAATGGGGAGAAAAGGACTTCTAGCCATCTGGAAGAGGCTATATTACTCCTGTGCTCTCTTAGCTCAAGACCATTTTCCCTTGGACTCTGGATGCCTTGATGGAAGTATGTCACATACTTCTAAGGGAATTCTTTGTATCACTTGTCCTTACTGCACCGTCTTAATACATACTCCTTCCTAAAAGCTACTTAAGGCTGCCTGACAAAAATGATTCTCAGTTGACAGTCTTGAGAAGAAACATACTGATGAGGTCTCGTGAGTTTTTCATAGCACTGGAAGATGTGCTCCCTAGCACCCCAAACCCTCAAGCTACCCCTAGAACCAAGAGAGGACATAGTAACCAATCTCTGCAAATCTGGCTAATCAGAATGAATTGGATTTGGAATAAGCACCTCAGAGCAAGTACTGCTATAGTAGCAAAAAATTTCTTTATTTGTGTCCCCTTCTGTACTTCTTCTTTCATCTGTGCATTTAAAGCATGTTTTTATGAGGCTGGTCTTTTTTTTTTTCTCATCACAGAAGTGGGGTTGGGAGGGACTTGGCTCCCTTTAGCCAGGATGTGGCATGAAGGTATAGACCTAGGCGAGATAAGGCAAAAGCTCAAGGGCTGGAGAGCCCAGAAGCCAGTTCTCCAAGGTTTTAAGAAGAGTGAGGATGATAGCCTTCATGGCAGGTGTAGCACAACAGTTCCTTGAAAAAAGCTGGCATTTGATAAATGTTGTGTAAACTTAGCATTAACTGAACACAGATTCCATTTTGGAGACTCATCAACAACCTTTTATAACTGGTGTTTTGTCCACTCCCAGATAAATCTGGGAACACCAGAAATTAGCTCTTTCTCTCAAAAGAAAAAAAAAGTTGGCTCCCTTCTAAGATATTCAATTCAGTTCACGAGATAGCAACCAAGGGTTAGGGTTAAGGTTAGCATTTTGAACAAAAAAATTTTTATTACAGAAAAAAAGATAAAGAAATAGATGAAACTCAGACTCCAGTCTAGTAGGAAGGGAACAACCTTTGTCAAAATAAAGAAATTCCTGTAGTGTGAGTGGGATTTGGGGCTATGCTAGAGCCAGCTGGCTATCCAGAGTTGATTGTTAAATTTTCAGTGTGAGCATTTACACCTTAGAAATTGGCAAACTACAAATCAGGTCTTAATTTATTGGGCTTTTCCCCCCTAGCCTTAAGGAAGTAATGGAGAAATATTAATAACGCAAATTAAATTTAAGAGTGTATCTGTGTACAACACCCCCCCCCCGCCCAGAAGGCCACTTGTTAAACGTTTATCAGTACATCCCTGGGAGGTTGGGGGTTTTTTAGGTGAAGCCTATAGCAATAACCCTTCTTGGCCCTGGTCCTCCCTGTTTCCTCAGGCTTCTCTTTTCAGTCTTACTTGGCTCAATCCAAGTTCTTAGAGAGGCCAAGTAATTCTTCTGCTTGTTCATTGGCTTAGGGGAATTATCCTGGTTTAGGAGATCCTGCATGTGCCCCAGGACTGTGTCTGTTCTCCTGTTTCTAGTTCACAGGGTTCTGGGAAATGTGGTCCTTGTACTCCTTCTATTAATGCATATCCTTTCTTATCCTGAGGGATTGGAGTAATAGAGATTGGATGATTGGTGCTACCAGTGGGAAAAATAGTGATGTCAGAAGAAGGGCCAGGTCATGATACCCAGAGGGGATAAAGAAAGTGTCTACACTAAGCTAATAATGACCACATTCCAAGACTGGGAAGGGAGAGATCAGAGGAGGGGGTGATTTCTCTTTCATTTTCACCTAATTTAAAATATATATATAATAGAATATTTTTTTCCAAGAAAAAAGATGGTAGAAGAGAAAAAACAATCAGTGAAACCAATAAACACATTGAAAAAAAAATCTGAAAATATATGCAGTGTTCTGTACCCATGAACTCTGGTAGATGAACATAAAGGAATATTGTTGTGACGTAAGAAATGATGAATAAAATAAATTCAGAGAAGCATGGGAAGAGATGAATATTGATACTGAATATTAAAGTAAGCACAACACAGAAAAAAATACAGGAATACAATAATAAAAATAAGAACACAAGGTCCACAAAAACCGAATGTTGTATAATTATAATGACCCAGTTTGGCCCTAGAGAGGAGCTAAGAAAATTCCGAGGTGGGGTAAAATATATATGGAATATTGTATCTGTCAATCTTTAATGATGCATTTGGTTTTGCTGAACTGCTTCCCCTCGCCCCTTCTTTTTTTATTCTGTGTTACAAAGGCAAGAGAAGGGGTAGGGATATATTCAGAAATGAAAGTGATACAAAGTAAAAATAAATTTTTTAAAAATTTAAGGAAAAAAAAAGGTTTGGCGCAATTGCTTTGTGGAGGGAAGTAGAAGATTGGTTAGAGAGGAATAGAATGATTGCCTTACTGGAGAGAAGGCCCAATTGAGATTAGATAGCATAAATGTGTAGTGGTCTTAGGCAGCATGGTTTTATAACCTCATCCATGTTCAGAAGTATATAAATGGAAGTTGAAGCAGATGGTGAAAGTAATCCAGGGATGGAGTTTGGCAAGGCATGAAGTGATAGGACAAGGGGTCAAGGGCTTAAGGGTAGAGGATAGTATACAGGTGAACTGGTTAACCAAGGCATGTAACCAGTCTCTACAGGTCACTGTGTAAGGAGACAGGGCTTAGGAGAGCACTTCTCAGAACACTGGGAGCCACAGTAGGAAACAGGAAAACCTGATCATACCTGAGGGTGGTGATGGAGGTGGAAGGGGCTGTACAGGAAGCCTGAGACCAGAGTGATCTACAACATATCACTGTGGTCTCTAAGAGCCACAGCAGGGGAAGAACCAGTTCTGATTTGGGAATCCTGCAAGTAAAAAAATACAGATGTCAGCCAAGACCAGAACCCATAGTTCTCCCCTAGAACTCCGAAAGGAGATTGAAACAGAAAACTGAAGCAGAAGATGAGTCCTAAAACCAATTCCCCTATCCAGATCAACAGTGACGACATCATACAGATTACAGAGGGGATGTGACCAAACAGTCTTCCCTGAAAAGGAATGGTCCAAACACAAAATCCCATTCCAAGAAGTGGGACTAAAAATATGAGTAGACAGAAGAAAGTACCAAACACTGTGAAGAAATATTACAGGTTAAAAGAAGCCTAAGAAGTAAACCCAGAAGAAACAAGCAGTCCCAAAACAAATACAGGCTGATGCTCAGTGAAAAACAAAATAACTTGGCCACAGGAGACTATAAATATGGATGGAAGAAACAAACTAAGAATTAAAAAGTGATATTAGAGTTCTTGAGGAAAGAAAACAAATAGCTTAAGGTAGGAAAAAATCCCTTTACCCAAATAGTGGACTCCCTGAAAAACTGAATAGAACAAAGAAAACTCAGGGACACCATGAGACAACAAGAAATATAAGAACAAAGTCAAAAGATTGAAAAAATAGAATATATCTACTTTTTAAAAAAAATTAACTTTATTTTCCAATAAGTCAAGGACTGATAACTTAATAATTACCAGATTCCTTAAAAACCACAACTAAAAGAAAAACTGGAAGAAATAGTAAAAGAATATTGCCCAGACCTATTATTAACCAAATGGCAAAGTAAAAATAGAAAGAATGCAATCATCTCTTGTAAGAAATCCCAAACTGAAAATATTCAGAAAAGTCACAGCCAAAATCCAGAACTTCTAAAACAAAGAAAAAAATACTTCAAGTAGCTATAAAGAAAAAATTTAAGTAGCAAGAACCCACAGTCAGGATCACATAAGATTATACTGCAACTATGCTAAGAGAAAGAAAATTTTTGTAATACTATTTTCCAAAAGACAAAAGAAAAAAGACTTACAATGAAGAACAACTTACCCTGCAAAACAGAACATAATCCTACAGATGAAAATAAAAATGGAACTTTAATAGAAGAGACTTTCAAGCATTCCTGAAGAAAAGAGCAGAGATGAGTGGAAATTTTGAATTGCAACCACAGGAGTCAAGAGAAACCTAGAAAAGTAAATACATTTGAACAGTTAGAGAGGGCTAAATGATAAAAAAAAAAAAGTGCTTATATTCTAACAGAGTCGGAGAAAAGAGAAGTGTTCCTCAGAATTCTAATGTTTTTAAGGGTCAAAGAAGGAATTAAGAGAAAAACAAGATCTTGACATGTTTTTGTTCTGGTTTGTTGGTTTTAAGAAAGGATATAAAAAGGAGAGAAAAATGAATACCCTGGGAAATAAAGAAAGAAAGAATAGGAACTCTATTTCACATAAATGCAGTGTTTGAGAAGAGTATACACATGTGGAGGAAAGTGTGGGGAGAGTAGATATGTAATGACATTATTGGAACTGTATAAAAGAGGGTTGAACATACATGCTGTCTGGTTTAGGAATGTATTTGACTCAACAGGGAAATAGAGGAAAGGGAGGGAGGCATAAGAGGGAGATTAGACTTGGGGAGGCAATAACCATGAGGAAAACAAACTTCAGGGATTGATTGCAGTGAGGACAGAGAAAGAAAATATAAGAACCAGAGATCAGAGTGTGCTTGGTGAAGAGAGGAGGGAGGTAGACGTAGGAACAGACCACTTCAGTTATAAGTTACTAGTGTTGATTAGATTTCTTCTTCTTTTTTTCCCTCATGCCCTTTTTAGTAAAGAGGGAGGTGGGAAGAAAAGAGGAAAAAGTACCAGAGGACATGATGAAAGGCAATTTACAATTAAAATCATAACAGTGAACTCAAATGGAAAGAACTCACCCATAAAATGGAGAAAGGGTAGCAGAAGACATTACAAAATAACCCCCTGCCCCCAATAATACGTTGTTTATAAAAAATACATTTGAATTGTAAAGATTCAGACAAAGTGAAATTGAGAGTGTGGAGGAGAATATATTATAATTTGGGTCAATTTTTTAAGAAGTAGGGATATCAAACACAATTGAAGACAAAGCAACAATAAAAATAGACATAGTTAAAAGAGATAAACAGGGAGACTACATTATGCTTAAAGGCACCATAAATAATGAAGTAATAAAAATACTCTGTATGTATGTATGCACACACATACTCATGTGTATATGTATGTGTGTATATGTATATGGCAAATGGCATAGTATCTAAATACTTACAGAAAAGTTAATTTAATTATAAGGGGAAAATAGACAGCAAAACTACAATAGTTAAGGACCTAAATTTTCCTCCCTTTAAAAATAATAGTTTATTATTTTTATTTTTCAAGTAACAAGTATTTTCTAAATTAATCTGTCCCTACTGTTACTTATACCTCCCTCCACCCACCTCACCCCCTTGAGATTATTTTAAAAAACAACCTTAAAAAATCTCTCAATCTCAAATCTCAGATCTCTCAATATGTATCAACACAATCTGCTTTCCTTTTTTTTCTTTTTCCTCCAGTGAGGCAGTTGTGGTTAAGTGACTAGCCCAGAGTCACACAGCTAGTAAATATCAAGTGTCTGGTCTGAGACTGGATTTGAACTCAGGTCCTCCTGACTCCAGTACTAGTGCTCTGTTCACTGCACCACCTAGCTGCCCTATCAACACAATCTAGAAACACAAACACATATCCACATTAGCTATGTTTGAAAATTTATTCCTCTTTCTTCATTTTAAGTTCATAACCTCTCAGGAGATAGGTGGCATGTGTAATCTTCATTGTTTTGAACTCATGCTTTATCATTGCATTGATCAGAGTTTTAAAGTCTTTTAAAGTTGTTTTTCTCCATAAAGTTGTTATTATTATATTGATTGTTCTCCTAGTTCTACTCATTTCACTCCATAGAATTTCATAAACATTTTCCCAGTTTCCTCCGAAATTGTCCGCTTCATAATTTCTTGCAGCACAACAATAATATATTACGTTTATCACAATTCATTTAGCCATTCCCCAATAGGACAGCCCCCTTAGTTTTAATTTTTGACTAACATGAAAAGAGCTGCTGTAAAATATTTTTGTACAAATAGATCCCTTTCTTCTTTCTTTGATCTCTTTGGGGCATGGACCTAGTAATAGGATAGCTGGGTATGCATAGTTTATTAAATTTGGGGGCAGAGTTCCAAATTGCTTTACAGATCAACCAACAGTGCACTAGTGTACACTAGTGTTGGCCCCTCCAACACTGGTTATTTTCTCCTTATGTAATCTGTTCTGGTTTAATAAGCATGAGGTAAAACCTCAAAGTTGCTTTAATTTATATTTCTGTAATTATTAACGATTTAGAGAATTTTTTCATATGCTTGCTGATAGCTTGGATTTCTTCCTTTGAAAACTGCCTCTTCATATCCTTTGACTATTTATTTATTGGAGAATGGCTCTTAGTCTTATAAATTTGAGTCAGTTGTATAGCTTAGAAATAAGAATTTGTTGCAAAGATATTTTCCTGGTTGTGTATTTTCTTTCTAATTTTTAATATATTAGATTTGTGCAAAACCTTTTTAATTTTATAAAATCAATGTTGTCTATTTTATCTTGTGTGAGCTTGGTCACTTGTTTAGTCATGAACTCTTTCCCTATGCATAAATCTGAAAGGTAATTTCTTCCTTGCTCCTCTAATTTGTTTATGATATGCCATTTTACATCTAGGTCATGTATTCATTTGGAGCTTATTTTGGTGTGTGGGATGAGGTATTGGTCCAAAACTAACTTCTGCCAGCCTGCTGTCCTGTTTTCCCAGCAGTTTTTGTCAAATAGTGAGTCTGTCCCCTAGTAAGTGGGGTCTTTGGGCTTATCAAACACTACGCTACTGTGTTTGTTTCTGTATGTTGTGTATCTAATCTGTTCCTCTGATCAACATCTCTTTTTTTAAAAATCAGTAACAAATCCTTTTACTGCTTTGTAGTGCAGTTTGAGGTCTGGTACTGATAGGCCTCCTTCCTTCCCACTTCTCCCCACCTCACCTCCATAATTACCCTTGATATTCTTGCTCTTTCATTTTTCCATATTAATTTTGTTATTATTTTTGTTACTGTATGTAAAGAATGTATGAAGAGGGGCATCATTGCTATCATAAATTTAAGGAAGCCCAACCCCCTCATTTGACAGAGGAGGAAACTGAAGCCCAAAGAGGTCATAGAATCCTAGCTCTAGAACTGGAGGGAACCTTGGAAGCTATGCAGCTCAACTACATGTAGTCCAACTGCATGGCCTCTAAAGTTTAGATCTAGGATCCTCAAAAGTTGGATGACACCAAAGAATGCTTCTATTGTAGACTGATTGTGGCCAATAAAGAAGTTATTGTTAAAGGAGAACTGACTGGAACCTCCATAAGATGTGGCTAGTCCATCTTAGAGCTAATGATAAAGAAGGAGAGCCCAGGAGAATGGGCAGATGAGAACAAAATTGTGTCAGCGGCCATGGAGGTAGCTGAAGCAGGTGCTGTGGAGTGCTTAGAACTTGGTCAGACATCAAAGGACACCAAGGCCATCCATTGCCAGTCCTTTTGATGTCTTATGGTAGACTTCCATGACTCTGGAGGAGAGAGTGTAACTGACAACTTTACGCAACTCTGCATCACTTAAATCCAATTCATTCACAAGTCAAGACATCACTCTGAGATGTCACTGGCCCTCTTCAAAATGGAGGACAAACAACAAATTCAAGGAAAGAGAGACAACTTTCAGCTAGACTATGGAGAAAAGGAGAGGCTGTGTGGCGTCTGAGCTGGCCTTGAAAAAAAAATAAAGCATTGGGAAAGATGTATGATATACAATCATTGCTGTGATGATGCAATATATTTCCTTCCTCTTGGTAGAGAGGTTGTGAACTGAAGGTGTGAATTGAGGCACATGCTGACAGACGAAAAAAGAGAGGTCTAGAGAAAGTGTTGTAGTTCCTTATCAGCAAAGAGACTGATGGGAAAGTGTAGTTCAGTAAGAAGAGGCTGCAGGATCATAGAAGAAGCCAGGAAGTTTTGAGCTCAGAGGAGAGAACAGAGGTCTAGAGGATGTACAGATGTCACTAGCACCAGTAGCTAACCAATAACAAGGGAAGATCATTACTACCCCAACTAAATATAATTGTGAGCAGGGGAAAGACTGGACATAGGGTGAGCAATATTTCAGGGAAATATTAATGAGCACCTAAATTGAAGTGTTGACAATATAAGGGGAGAGAAGAGGAGAGATTAAAAAAAAAGATATTGCCAAGGCAGCATTGACAAAATTAATAAATTGGATGTAGGTCATGAGAAAGATGAAAGAGTCAAAGATAGCTCTGACGTTTCAAGACTGGGTGGCTGGAAGGGTGGTGGTGTAATCAATAGAAATGGGGAAGTTAGTACAAAGGGCAGGTATTTGGGGGGAGGTAATGAATTCAGTTTTGGATATGTTGAATCTGAGGTGCCAGTAAGATGAAGTGCCTATAGAAATGGAGATTTCCATAGACAGTGGAAAATATGTGAGACTGGATCTTCCGGGAGAATGGAGGTGGATATATAGAATTATAATCACCCACTTAGGATTATATCATTGAAACCAGAGGAGTAGATAAGATTTCCAAGGGAGAGACTAGAAAGATAGAAGATAAGATGATTGAAGACTGAGTCTTATGGGTCACTCACACTTGGGGCAGGGAGAAAGGAGAAAAACGAACCAGTAAAAGACATTATGTCAGAGAAGCAGGAGAAAGGATGGTCATGAAAGCTAAGAGAGGAGAGCATATCAAGAAGGAGAAAATAATCAACAATTTCAAATACTGCAGAAAGTTCAAAGAGGATGAAAAGAGATGAAAAAGTGATTGGAACAGGAAATTAAGCAGTTATTGGTGACCTTAGAACAGTTTCATTGGAGTGGTAGAGATATAAACCATATTGCAAGGATGGGAGATAACTTCCGAGGTCTCTTCCAACTCTGAGATTCCATGATTTCATCACCTACACAACAGCCAGAAGCATTTTCAGAGAATCACAAAATTTTAAAGCTACATTGGAGATTAAAAGTAACTTAGTTTCAACCCAAAGGGGAGGGGGAGGAGGGCAGAAATTTGGTACCCTAACCAATTCTTCCCCACGATTCAATTGATACAGTAACAGAATATAATTGTAGGTGATAATGTGTTAACAAAGTGTTAATTCTCTATTATTCCTTTACAAAGTATGAGCTCTTCCCCCTCTTACTGAACCAGAGGAGCAAGGTAATTGGAAGAAGAATAATTGGTTATCCCTCACCCCTTTAAAAGATAACGTCTAGTCGGTTTGAATCAGAGCAGGAATCAGCAGTTCAGGACTGGGGAATGGGGCAATCGGGAGGATATTTTTCTCCTCTCCTAATAGTCTTGGAGTCTAGCATCAGGAATGCTCACCCAGAAGGAGAGAGTCCATCCTGAAGTTGGAAAGTCTGTTCAAGAGAGTTCAAGGTACAGACAAGCATGGATACCAAAAGGCATTCACTTCAGTCCAATCCTCATCTCATAGAGCAGGATCACTTACTGTAGTAGAGAGCAGCTATGGACTCATGAGAGTCACTGTGCTCTATTAGGAGCAGACTCTGAGAATCCAGCTGATCAATCTCCCAACAGAGATGCTGTGCCCAGAGTGGGGAGCTTTGTAAGGATTCCACGGAAGAGAAATGACTTTGGAGATTGGTAGTACCAGAGAAATGTGTAGCATGGGCCACATGGCAACACGAATGCCTAACTACTGTTGTAGTCTAAGGTTGTGCCCCTACTGTGCATATTAGTTAAAGAATGTACCCCAGGTTTGTGGAAGGAATAGTTTGTGGCCACTGCTCTTACTATGCTATCTTAGGAAATACTTTTTGTTATGATCTAATTATGTCTACTATCTGACTGTTAATGGCAAACTCATAAACTATGGTACTAGAAGCCCCAACGTGTAGACTACTATCCTAGAATCTAGGAACAGTGGCTGTCCTCTGGGGTCCCAAATCCTGGCACAAGTACAAATTGGAAGATTATCCCAGAGAGGCCACTACAAATCAAAATGGTGATACGACCTAAATTAATTTATAGATTTAGTGCTATACCAGTCCAGCTACCAAAGGAACACTTTATAGAGCTAGACAAAAATAACAATAACATTCATTTGGAGCCACAAAAAGCCTAGAATCTCAAGGGAAATAAAGGAAACAAAGTAGAACTGAAGGGGCAATAGCACTTCCAGATGTCAACTTCTACTATAAAACCATAATCATGTAAGCTATTTGGTACTGATTAAAAAACAGAAAAGTAGCTCAGTAGAAACAGAGAGTAAAAAAATCGAAATAATTGAACTCAATGATTGAGTGCTTGATAAACCCAAGAACATAAATTACTTAGGGAAGAAGCATCTATTTAACAAGAAATGCTGGGCACATTGAACAGCAGTTTGATGGAAATTAGTTTTAGGCTAACGTCTTACATCATATAGCACAATAAGATCAAAGTGGATATGTGACCTGAATGTTATGGTTCACATCATTTAAAAAAATTAGAAGAGAAGCAGATTTTTCACAGCTATGGTTAAGGGGAGACTTTTAAAACAAACAAAAAATAGAGATGCTGGCAAATGACAAAACAAATACTTTCACTTATTTGGAATTTAAAACATTTTGCACTAAGAAAATCAGTGCAACTAAGATAAGAAGTGAAGTGGCTAATGGGGGGGGGAATCTGTGTAGTAAATCTCTCTGCAAGGAGGCTGATATTGAAGAAATGTAGGAAATTAACATTAGTATTTAAAACCAATTGCCATTTCCCGACGGCTAAGTAATGAGACAAAATGTTAACTATTAATGACTATATGAAAGGTTGCTCCCGATTATTAATAAGAGAAACGCAAATCAAAATATCTCCCTACCTTACACACAGAAGATTAGCAAAGATGACAAAGGATAGAAATGATATTAGAGGGGTTGTGGAAAGGCAAACACATAAATATATTGTTGGAGCTGGGGGAGGAGATATGATTCAGTGGAAAGAGCACCAGGTTTGCAGTCATAGGACCTGGGTTGAAATCCTGGCTCAACCATTTACTGTCAGTGTGACTTTAGGTAAAACACTTAAACTCACTGCACTTTGGTTTTCTCATCTATAAAACGAAGAGACTGGACTATGTGACATTACAGGTCCTTTCCAGCTCTAAGTCTATGATGATACTATGAATTAGTTCAAGAAATCTGGAACTATACTAAGAAAATGTCCATACCCATTGACCCAGATTTCACTACACAAAGTTGATCCCCATCAATTGCTGATTGGCTATAAAAATCAAGGCATGTGAATGTGATGGAATATTGCCTTGCCATAAGAAAGTATGAATGTGAAGAATTCAGAGCCGTATCTGAAGACCAATTAATACAGATTGAAGTTAGCTGAACTAAGAAAACAATATATGAATATACTACAATGTGAATGGAGAGGACAAAAAATTGAAACTGAACACTGTATAATTATAGTGGCCAACTTTGTCCTTAGAGAAGAAATGAGATAATGCACCTCCTTTCCATCTCTGAAGAGTTAGGAGATTATGAGTATGGAACATTCAGACTATTTGCTGTTTTGGTTAGTTTTGCTGAATAGCTTTTTCCTATCTCCCCCCCCCCACCCCCCTTTTATTACAAGGGATGGCTCTCTGCATAAAAGAGTGTGGAGGGAAATATTTGGAAACTAAGATAAGAAAAAAGAGGAAAAAAAGAGAAACATCTAGTCTCTATTTACATGAGAAAACAGGCCCATAAAGTTAATTGACTTGCCCAAAGATATGCAGTTAGTTAATGGTAAAAAGGTTCCATATTTTCTGACTTCTAATTGAGGGGTCTTTATACCACATCAAATTGATTTTTCCTTTTGATCTTGTTTTTCCACTGCTCATTAACACAAATCCAAACTCCAGCTTTCAAGGCTATTGCCATCTCCCATGATTCTCAAGGTTGATTTTCTGTACAATCTATGCTACCTGAATAGAAGGCAGAAAAGCAGCTCTTCTATGACTAGTTCATCAAAAACCTAAAAATTGTATCAGGCAAAATAATGTCAAGAAGTCCACTAGTAAACTATAGGATGTGACTTCTTCCACTCTGGATCTAAAAGTCTATTAGAAATAGGAAAAGGCGATGCCAGTAAAGCCAGCACCCGTGTAGGCAAACAAGATATAATGAAACCAGAGATCATCAAGAGACATTTTCAGAGTTCTATAAAATCTATATAGGCATATGTACACATATGTGCACACATACGTACACATACATACACAAATATGTACATGTACTTATATATACATATACTACACACACACATGTAAATATGTGTATATATGTTTATGTATTATACATGTAGATTTAGGCTTATCA